>NC_054828.1:40116255-41322922 GCF_018345385.1 Vulpes lagopus
ATGATTTTGTTTATTAAAGAAAACTGATGGGGGATCCCTGGGTGGCTCAGTGGTTTGGCATCTGCCTTTGGCCCAGGGCACGATCTTGGAGTCCCAGGATCAAGTCCCACGTCAGGCTCCCGGCATGGGCCTGCTTCTCCCTCCTCCTGTGTCTCTGCCTCTCTCTCTATGTCTATCATAAATAATCTTTAAAATAAAAAAAACTAATGATATTACTTACTTTTGAAATCAATTATGATGACCCTCTTTGGAATATATTTATTTAGAGAACTCACTTCTTATTTATTACATGCATTACTTATGATACTTAGTGAAAGAGGGCATCTTTTAAAAATATTGTCATCACTATTACTTTATTTCTAAATATTTTATTTGATAATTTCAAAATTATCTTCCCAAATATGCTTTTGTGCAATTTGCTATTCATTCTTTAACCCCATATAACAATTTAAAATCAAGTTATCTGCTCAATTTCCTATATTAAATTAGAGAAATGAAAGAAAAAAGTAAGATGTAATTAGTTATTCTTGATCCTATTCCAGAGTTACATTAAGAGTAAACAGCATATATAAATGATATTTACATATTTGGGTTAAGAATAAAAATATAGAGAGATTATGGCTAAATAACATTTAAAATACAAATACCTATAAAATTACTAAATATCCACACTTGTTAATATATGTACAATTTATTTAGTGTTAGCCACTATAATTATTAAGATATTCCTCTAAAGCTTCACAAAGATTTGCTCTTCTTTGGAATTCCCTCAAGAAATATATACAATTGTCAACAGACTGTTATTGACATGATAATCTTTATATTTATAAACTCCCAAAGTCAAGTCCTGCCAAGAAGTAACTCTTAGGAAAAAAATCAGTTAACTCAAACATAATAGTCTTGAACCTTCCCCTAAACAACCCCACTACTTTCTCTTCTACAACAACATTTTACTATACTATACTTACCTTTCCCACCTTTACTTATTTCTTGAAGTAGCTTAATGCCAACTGTTTTCATACCTATAGAAAACAGTTGAAGTATAGCAAGACCAAAAGATAAAGATGGTGGTTTCCCATTCCATTCTCTAGTGAGACACTGAATTAATTCAGTGTGAGGACATAACTTTATTAACTGCATCAGGTCATCTGAAAGCAAAAGTAAAAAACTATGTCTCAACATCTTAATATGTTACATCAACTACAAACCAGGACCAGTTAATGTCTATACCAATCAACACTTCTTTTTACAATCCTTCCAAAGCCCTCTCAATGCACTCAACGGTACTCTCTCCAATCCAAAAAAAAAAAAAAAAAATCATGCTCAATATACCAAAAAATGAAAGACTACCAGAAAAATAGATTATCAAAGATAGTAGATTAGAAAAGATTCGATTGGCAATTAGGAAACCTGAGCTCTAATCAGAGTTCCATCACTGACTTATTCTTTTGGATCTCAGTTGATGCACCTTAAAAGTGCTAGAATCAATATATCCAATTTCTAAGTTTCCATTTGATACTACCTTATGTTTGTCTATATCCTGTTGCTCATATTTACACCAATTCCTAATGAGTATAATTTCTTTCTTTTTGTGCCTTGCACAGAAAAAGGGTTTCACTAAATTTTTTCCTAAAAATATCAAATATTTAGAAAGTCAAAAATGAAGACTTTAAGAAGCTATCAGCTAGTTCAAGTAGCTAGAGGTAGAGCCATATGAAGTTGCCTACATTTGACCATTTTTGATTCCAAAAAAAGCAATTTCTTATGGTTTAATATACCAGTTAACTAATGAGTTCATCTAGTACTGCCATGATTTATATTCTTAAGTTTATAAACTTTGTGTAACCTTACTAAAGTTTTTCTTTTCTTTTTTAAAGATTTTATTTACTCATGAGAGACACACACACACACAGAGAGAGAGAGAGAGAGAGAGGCAGAGACATAGGCTGAGGGAGAAGCAGGCTCCATGCAGGGAGCCCGATGCGGGACACAATCCTGGAACTCCGGGATCACACCCTGAGCCAAAGTCACACACTCAACCACTGAGCCACATAGGGGTCCCAACTTACTGAAGTTTTTCAAGTAAAAATATTCTTCTTAGGTCACAACAGAGGTAATTTTCAAAATAATTTCCAAGTGCCTTTAAAGAACTACCATAAACATAATTTGCACTCTGACAGGCAATATAAGATAATCTAGTGTTTATTAAACACATATTTATGTACTGGGAACTTAAATATATTACTTGCTGCATTTAATATTCAGTATAAGTCAGATATTATTATTATCACATTGAAAGTGAGGAAATAGGCTTTTCATAAAAAGTTCATTTCCCCGTAATTATACATATGATATAAAGTAGAACAGTTCATTTGCTCTCCCAGTCTATGACCTTCCAATCTATAGTGATGCCCCTCCAAAACAATAAATATATGTATGTGTGTGCATTGCATGTATGTATATATGTATACACAGGCATGCAAACACACACACATAGATACAGAGTCAGAGAGAAATTGTAAAAGAAGAAACAAGGAATAGCAGAATATAATTCTATATCAATAAAGTCAAACAATTTTTTAAAAATTTCCCTAGAGAGAGGTAGAAGTTTATGATTTGGGTCACTCAAACTGGCCCCCACTAAGGTGAAGCTATCAACATAGCACGCCCCAGCCTTCAACATTTCATAACTCACACATCTTGCTCTGCTTCCTTCAGTCAAGTATTGAAATCCCCTTCTCCAAAATCACCAACATTTACTAAAATATGTGCAAGATATGGTCTCTAATTAGAAAAAATACAAATTCAAATCCTCTGCTTACCACACTTTGGAATCCATTTTGTCATTCATTAGTTTGACATGTTAATCATTTTTTATACTGTGGATGTTCTGTTTTAATAAGATTATAAAGGCCTATATACCAAGTATGATATCTCTTTAACTCACAACTATCTAGAGCAGTGGTTCTCCAAATATGGTCTAGGGCTACAAAGTCAAAACTACTTTCATAATAATACTAAGTTGTTATTTTTCTTTTTCATTCTCATTCTTTCAAAATACACATGAGACTACATGACATGTGGTATTACAACAGACTGAATATAGGAGCAGATATGGGAAGCCAGCTATCTTCTATAAAATCAGGCATTACAGAGATTTGCAAAAATGTAGAAAATGTAACTCTTTTCAGGAAATTCTTTGGTTTGGGAAGTTATTATTTTTTTAAAATATTATTTATTTATTTATTCATGAGAGACACAGAGCATGAGAAAGAGAGGCAGAGACACAGGCAGAAGGAGAAGCAGGCTCCCCACAGGGAGCCCGATGTGGCACTTGATCCTGGGTCTCCAGGATCACAACCCAGGCCGAAGGTGGCGCTAAACTGCTGAGCCACCAGGGCTGCCCTGGAAGTTATTTTTTTATAAAACATTTTATTATGATAACATGTCATGGGCTTATTGTTATTTTGAATTAAATAAATACCTTTAAATTTTCTGCTTTAATGTCTAATAGGATAAATATTAATAGACATAACTCATGTACATAAGAGCTCTTTGGGATGTTCAGTGCTTTTTAAAAGTCTAAAAGTGATCTGAGGCCACAAGGTTTGAGAGCCTCACATCTGGAATAACCCAATAATCTGGAATATGCAGATAGGTATATTCACTTGTTTAATGATAATTTTTATTCTAAAAATTACTAGTGGGGACAAATAATTTTTACTTTTAAAACAGATGCTTTTTTAGTCACACTTATGCTTTTGGAACAAAAACCTTTCTAAGAACTTTTCTGTTTTTGTTTGTTTGGTTTTTTAATTTGTAAATGTATAACTGATAGTCTAAATCTTTTTTTTTTTAAGATTTAATTTATTTATTCATGAGAGACACAGAGAGAGAGAGAAAGGCAGAAACACAGGCAGAGGGAGAATCAGGCTCCATGCTGGGTACCACACATGGGACTCCATCCCAGGTCTCCAGGATCACACCCCGGGGCTGAAGACGGCACTAAACCCCTGAGCCACTCAGGCTGCCCATTGATAGTCTAAATCTAAGAGAGAACAGTTTTTTCTGAAACCAGGAAGTATTAACAAATTGAATCTGTCCCCCAAGGTCAATATAATACTGTGGAAAGCTGTGGTTGTTTCTCATTAAAAAAGTAAAATAAAGAAATTTTTCAAACATTGTTTCCATTTTGTAAGCTTAATTTTTCTCATTTTTATCTTATGATGTGCTAAATAAATTCTTTTTTTTAAGATTATTTATTTATTTATTCATGAGAGACACAGAGAGAGGACAGAGACACAGGCAGAGGGAGAAGCAGATTCCCTGTGGGGGGAGCCCGATGCAGGACTCAATCCTGTGACCCTGGGATCACGCCCTGAGCCAAAGGCAGATGCTCAATCACTGAGCCACCCAGGCATCCCAACAAATTTTGAGGATAAACAGCAAAGTCCTAATTATGTAAGAGTGTCACTACTTTGTAAATTATTACAATACATATTTAATTATTCTAGATTGTAATGCACTACTTGAGGAACAGAACAATATAATAATGAGTCAATCATGTTTCTATGTACTTACACAAGGTAAATTTTACAAGCAAAACAGAAACTTGACATTTCAACCAATAAAAATTCTAAGAGTAATTAAACCATGGATGGATATTCCATCCATGTCTAAATTGACTAAAATAATCTCTTACCTATGGAAAAATAATAATTAAACAGAAACTAAATCTGTACACTTAGATAATAAAAATAAAATACATAATTCATTCAACAAATATTAATTGAGTTGCACTTTCTATACCAGATTCTGTTTTGTTGCTGTGTGTGTGTAGGCAAAATACTTACCTCTTTGGGCAAGCCAAACTATAGTATCAAGTGGGCTATTATATAACAAATAAAGAAATTTATAACTTTAAAAAATAGATTCTAAGCAAAATTCAATTTATTGTTTGAAAATGATCAGATTCAACAGCCATCAACAGTCTTCTTTCCTAGAAAAATATAACCTAAAAGTGCTATGTTTTGTTCCATTTGCAACTTCTTAGAATTGGGGTACAAAGCCTGCAAATAAGAATATGACATAGGCCTGGGATGTGGGAGATGTCAGGATGCCTGCATGTTTAGGTTACGAAGGAAGAGATCAGCTCATTGAACTAAGGTTACCCTAAAGTTGACAATGGTCTCAGATCACAGCCCAACTGCAACCTAGATTTTCAAAATTTTGAAATGAACGTTATTTTACTAATTCGTAATTTCTAATGCTTATATCATAGTCCAGAACATTTTATGTAACAAATAAATTCAGCTATTAAAAATATCCTTTAAGTTGCATGGCCTAAAATAGCTGCAAAATAAATTGTGTACTTCAGAGGGAGAGAAGCAGTGACACCCAGACATCCACCTTCTCGAAGGCTGCCAGGCCCTCCCCCGAGGACAGCCCCAGCCTCAGTCCCCAATACCTTTGCCAGACATGCAAGGAAAACAAATCTTGGGATCCCTGGGTGGCGCAGCGGTTTAGCGCCTGCCTTTGGCCTGGGGCACGATCCTGGAGACCCGGGATCGAGTCCCATGTCCGGCTCCCGGTGCATGGAGCCTGCTTCTTCCTCTGCCTGTGTCTCTGCCTCTCTCTCTCTGTGACTATCATAAATAAATAAAAATAAATCTTTAAAAAAAAAAAAAAAGAAAACAAATCTTCTCAGCAACAACTGACCATAAAGCAGAGACCACCCTGCTGCACCTGGCCACAGCTACCTTGGACCCTCCATCAGTACCACAAGCTTGACGAACTTCACTCCCTGCCTCAGGGTTCCCTCTGTGCAAGCTTTGGCTCATTTCCCTCTCAGGGCCTCAGTATCTCTCCACTTGTATGATGGGTCTAGCAGTGCCTACCTGATGGGACTGTTGTGAGGATTGGCTAGAAGAGTGTGAGAACACCCTACCCAGAGTCTGGCACAGAGTAGGTACTCAATAAAAGTTAGATAGGTTTTCACTAAAAACAGGCAAACAGACAAATCTACTCATCATATATGTAAAACACACTTTATACGTAAATCCAAAATATTTCCTACTATCATGAGTGATCTTAGAATTAAAGTCTAGAATTCAAATGTATACAGTTAAGTAGACTTTTTCACTTACCGTAAGTAAAGTCCTTGAATTGCTGTATGTATTCCATGGCCCCATGAATCTGACCCTGTTTACACAGGCAAAGAAGAGCTTTCTTGTGCAGGCCACATTCACTGTAGATCATCTGAGCTAACGCTAGGCACTTGGCCTTGTTATAAGTATCCTGTTCCCCATAATCACAAATCACATCCCCCACCTCCTCAGAAAATGTGAGCCTAGAGCAAGCAGATCAAGAAGTATACTTTAGAGAGTTCTTGGTGAGTAGATGAGAATATCTAAAAATTCAGCATAGCAGAACAGGATTTTCCACAGTCTGTAAGAATTCCAAGTTAATAGGCAATTGATGTAGAAGAAATTAAAGATATCTAAGATTTGACAACAAGAACAAAAACAAAAACAATCAGCACATATTCGTTTGGGGGAAGACATTTTAGCGAAACTGAGCTCAAGTTTTTAAAAAATCTACAAACACAGTTAAAACTCTCCTAAAAAGACTGGTGGGATTTAAAATGACAAGGTAAAGAAAAATTCTCTTATAATTGAGGATCTCAATGTCCTCAGCAGTTATCTATATTCTAAACCCTGTAGAGAGTAAGAACTCATTAAATGTTGGTTAAAGACAGTGACAAGAAATTTTAGCTCAAAATTAGTGACAGATCTTGTAAGCATTTGCAAGAAATGTGTGATACTAGTGTTATTTTTTAAGATTGTTATAGATATATAAAAAACAAAGGGAAAAAAAGGATATAAGATGTCCCTACTAGAAGAGACTGATGTAGTTCTTTTGAGATGGCTCACTTGAGGGAACCCTGGGTGGCTCAGCAGTTTAGCGCCTGCCTTTTGGCCCAGGGTGTGATCCTGGGGTCCCAGGATCGAGTCCCATGTTGGACTCCTTGCATGGAGCCTGCTTCTCCCTCTGCCTGTGTCTCTGCTTCTCTCTCTTTCTCTCTCTCTTTCTCTCATGAATAAATAAAATCTTAAAAAAAAAGAGAGAGATGGTTCACTTGAATAGGTTTCACTTGTCATCACATTTTTTTAATTTTTAAACTTTTTACTTGTCATCACAATTTAATGCACCATCTTCAAATACAATTGAAGTGAATCATCTGCACTAGCACATTAACTCCACCTAGAAATGATCAGTGTAGGCCAAAACACATTTGGGTATAATTAAAGATATTCCTTCTAATCACTGGTTATATGGAAATTTTACTTTAGTTATATTTTTAATAGCTACAGCTTTATGTGTCAGGTGATCAGACTTTTTTCCCAGGTAAGAATGACTAAGAGAATCAAGATTAATTTATAGCCCAGGCAGTTTTAGGGCTGGCTCTGTGCAGGTCTTCAGGGAAAGAACTGTAGAACTTTTTAAGGTAGCTTAGAGGCCAGGCCATCAGAGTCAGAGACCAGAGGACAGAGGCCAAGAATAAAGAATATGAATTACCTTCAGTATTCTGTTAGGTCATCTCAGGATCCTTAAGAGTGGTATAATTTCCAAATTTATGCAGCCAAGGAACTGCATAAGAATTTTAATTCTTACAACTAAGAGGTAGAATCAGCCAATGACCATCAGTATATATAGGGAATTAATCTTGTCTGAAGTGCCTCTGCATTGATAACAGGTATTAATGAGCATGCACTTTCTAATGGCATTCTCACATCCAAACCATTTCCAGGGCTCCCTGACGAGTACGTTTTGTAGACAGTAGAAGGTGTGACCAGGTGGGAATATATTACCATATATTACCAGATGGTATTCCCATATAACATATTACCATATATTACCAGGTGGTATACATTACCATATATATATATATATAGCTCATTTGGGGTGGCTATATATATATATATATATATATATATATATAGCCCAAGTGGGCTACAGGATATATATACATAAAAAGAAATTTCCTAAAACAGGATTAAATATTATGTGAACAATAAGTGAAGCCATAATGAGAGGGTGGGAAAAAGCTACTCTGCACTGGTAAACAGTAGTGCCATCAATACAGGACAGTTTGGGACTATCCAGTGTCAGGTAGGGGAAATGGTGAATTTGGAATGGGCAGCAATAGGCAGTAGTGTGCAAACTTGCCATTTTTATATCTGAGACATTTCTAAATCATGACTTTATTATTTAGGGTGTGTTTCCATTAGTTCATCCATCTCCCTTATGATATATGAGAACTGTAACTACACTCTCATATGTATCCTATGTCTCTATGCAACCAGAGCCAAGTAAGCCTAGTCCTTAGGATGCAAAATAAGCAAGCATGGCTACTAGATAGGTAACAGAGAGGCCTTTCTTCTCTCTGCCTTCCAATACTCACAACCCATCCTATATCCACATAGACCCAGCAAGAGTAGCTTGATCTTCATAAGCAGGCAGAAATTGTTTTAGTCTTCTTTACTGGACCAGTGACTCTTCCCCAGATGACTATTAACAACTCACAGCTATCTCCTTCCCCAAAGAATTGCCCTCAGCTGACTGGAGCTGTCTCATGCAGAAAATTGTGCCTTTCAATCCTCCAGTAGTCTAGAGAAGATGACTGACTAACAAGGAATACGAAAGGCCAGTCCCACAATGTAAAAAGAAACAACTCTGGTATATAGGCTCCACATCCTCTCCCTATAAGGCTAGCTAATACTAGACTTCACCTGAGCTCACATCCTTGCTTAGCAGTTTGCCCTTCCCTAACCCATCTCATTTCTCCCCTTACAATATTTCTTAAGGAGTAGTCTATCAGCAAATGACATGACTCAAATCCAACTATCATGCTCTCTTTAAGGGAACAGAGAACCTGAGTGCCAAACATATTCCTCTCTTCCCTTTTATGTAACAAGAATCTTACCTTCTCATGATAATCAAAGTCAACTGATTTGGACTCAAAGTTAGTTAAGGATTCACAGGACCTCAAGTTGCAGGCATGGGAAACCTAAACTCCCTGTGATGGTTAATTTTATGTGTGTCATCTTGACAGGCTCATAGAGTGCCCAGATATTTAGTCAAGTATTATTCTGCGAGTCTGTGAGGATGTATTTGAAAGACAGTAACATTTGAATCCATAGACTGAATAAAGTAGACTGTTGTGAATGTGGATGGCTCTCATCCAATCACTTGAAAGCCTGCTTGACAAGGCCTCCTGCTTGACTGCTTAGTTGGGACATCATTCTTTTCTTACCTTTAGACTCAAACAGGTACATTGGCTTTTCTTGGGTCTTAAGCAGCCTGAAACTCACACCAGTGGTGGCTCTCTTGGGTCTCTAGCTTGCTGACTACAGATCTTGGGACTTACCAGCCTCCATAATCACCTGAGCCAACTTCTTCATATATGTGTATAGACACACACACACACACACACACACACACACACACATTCACACATATATAATTTTATATATGGAATATATATATCCTATTGATTCTATTTCTCTGGAGAACCCTAATTAATATACTCCCCAAGTGGGCTACCGGGAATGATAGCAGAGCTACACTTTTATCTCCCAGACCCAGTATTCTATCTACTGGGGATATATCATGTAATTGCCACTGGTTTAGAGTGCATTTCATCCTAAAGGATGCATTTCATCCTAAAGGATGGAGTAACAAACTAGCATCACCTGGACAAAACCTGAACCATCCAGGAACCAAGTTTGGGTTTTTTCCTCCTTGTCTACTGGTCTTAGGTCACCCCACCCCTGCATGAGACCATAGGTGTGAGCTGTGGAAGTAGTGTCAGACAGTTCATGGTAGTTGACATGGGTTCTGGGCCACCGATTCCTGAAACTAACTTGTATGCTCTGGATCTAGTGAGCATGACCTTGATTGTACCTAATTTTAAAGATTTATTAATTTATGATAGACACAGAGAGAGAGAGAGAGAGAGAGAGAGAGAGAGAGAGGCAGAGACACAGGAGGAGGGAGAAGCAGGCTCTATGCCAGGAGCCCGACACAGAACTCGATCCCGGGACCCCAGGATCGCGCCCTGGGCCAAAGGCAGGCGCCAAACCACTGAGGCACCCAGGGATCCCTGATTGAACCTAATTTTAGATGAACTCTCTGAGCCCACCTGACCTCATGACCTGGTGAGTCTGCCACAATCCAGTTCATGATGAGCAGTTCTAGTTTCACATCATTGGTGTTTCTTGGATAAACACTTCAACTTTAGTAGGACCCAGAAAAGTTTTTTAATCATATACGGTGGCAGATAATCTACTGGGAGATCTCTGGGTAGTCCCAAGACAAATGAAAATTGTTAGCGGGTATCAATAATCACAGTTTGAAAAAGGCATGGCAACCACAGTCATCCTACCAGACTAGCCATCAAGACCAGGAGAAGTTTCAGAGTAGAATATAAAATGGATGATATAGGAGAAAGATGATTAATAATTAATATGGATGAATCTCAAAATAACTAAGTGAAAGAGCCAGACCAAGAAGAAAAAATAATACATAATGTATAATTCCATTTTTATAAAATTCTAGAAAATGAAACTTCATCTATTGTGACAGAAAGTAGATCAGTCGTTAACCTGGGGACAGTGGAGGTGGAATAAGGTTAATTATCTCAGTGGTGGTGATAATTTTATGGGTATATACATGTCAAAAGTTGTCAAACTGTACTGATTATTATATGTCAATTATATCTCTACAATGCTGTTTTCCAAAAACTCATCAAACTGTGCATTTGAAATATACATCAATTATTGTATATAACTTATATCTCAATAAAGTTGTAAAAAACAAATTACAGCCCTAGGATCAATTATCATGATAAACACTATAGTACATCCCACTAACTCCTCTCTTAAAGATTCCCCCAGAATTATAACTACAGGAGAGGTTGTGCCTGGATGGAGCGAAATTAATGTGACAAGCAAATACATAGGTTTGTGCAAATGGTTGACTAAAATAGAAGCTGTTTTAATGTCCTGCCTAGATCCTCCTTCCCCAGATACTCTGGGTGTGGCTGCCAGTGGCTTCCAAGTCCCTCCCTTCTAAGCAAATTGCCCTTTGCTGGTGGGAGCCACCATTATAGGATATTATGCTCCACCCAGGCAGTCTACAGCCCTAAAAGAGAAAAAGATGTACAAAAGGCTGGCCCCTTGCCTCAAGGGGGACAGCTCTGTGGTATAGGTTATGGTCCAGAGCTTCTTATAAGTAAGACCAAGGTTAGAACTTGCCTAAGATCACATCCTTTCTTGGCTTCCCAAAAACATACACATTCCTCTCTATTCTGCTTCACTCACTCCCTGATAGGGTTTTGAGAAGCCCTCTCTATCAATCACATACACTCAAATTCCTGTCTGAAACTTTGGTTCTAGGGAATCTAACCTAAGGGAGCTCTAGTGCAAATATGGCACTCTGTCCTGAAACCAACTCCGAGAAGCCATCTCCTGTCTATCCTTGCTGGTTTGTATGTTCTAAATGTTACCTTGGCCTACATCCATACTGCTTATAAGTTTTCTCCTAGGTTTATCCTTTACATGTACCCATAACCTATTTGGATCCAGGTTCCTGCCTTATCCCTCTGAGTAGCATGATACTGATTAATCCTTTTCTAGCCTTACCAATCAACTTCTATCCACCATTAAGTGGTCATGAACCATGCTGTGAACTGCCATTAGTTAACTCCTGATCTGGGCTCTTTGTGACTAGGTCCCATGACTACATGAATGCTTAGTAAATTCTTTCTGACCCATTAATTGCAATAGAGACCTGAGATAAATGTTCAAATAATGTAGTAATAAAAAACTATTGAAATCTTGAGAGTAAACAACTTTACTAACCAACTACCAAAGTTGTTAAAAGCTTAACTTTGCTTACCTTTCCTGGGTGACCCAATTGATAACTAAATCTAAACGTTTTTCAGATAATCCACATTTGATTCCTTCCAGGGTTAGTTCTGCATCAATAGGACGTCTACATGCATGACTTGTGCTAAATATGGCTTCAAAAAATAAGAGTAAGGGAAAAGGCTTTCCTCGAATTTTTCCAACAGCTACGGAGAGAAGAAAAGTTTTTTAGTTGAATACTTTAGGTAAGTAATAGTTTACTTTTTCTTACTTCATATTATTATTTTCATCTCTGTATTTTCAAATAATTTCAATCTAAAGTTATATATTTATAATTTTTAACTAATGCTTATGGATTAAACATTAGATTTTGGATAATGACTAAATATTACACGCTATGTGAAAACAAAGGCAGAAATTGGAGTGATGTGTCTACAAACTAAAGAATGCCAAAAATTGCTGACAGCCATTTAGAAGCTAGAAGAAAAATATGGAAAGTAATCTCCCTCAGAGCCTTCACATGGAAGTTTTAAAAGCTGAAAGAATATATCACCAGCAGACTTTCACTATAAAAAATGTTAAAAGTAATCTTTCAAGCAGAAGGAAAATACCAGAGAGAAATAGGAGTCTATATGAAGAAATGAAGACTGGAAATGGTATATGTTATGAATATAATTATTTAGAAGTATACTGTTTTTATATAATACATCAAGTGTAACATCACCTAATGGTAGAATGTGATAAGTTAAAGACATAATCTATAAACCCTAAAGCAACAACCAAAATAAGGCAACAAGGAGTTATAGCTCATGATCAGCAAAGGAGAAAAATACAATCATGAAAAAATTCAACTAATTCAAAAGAAGGCAGAAAAAGAGGGGAAAAAACAAGGTAACAAGCAAGGGGTAAGAAAGAAAACAAAACTCAACCATGTCAACAATCACATTAAATGTAAGTGATCTTGGGATGCCTGGTGGCTCAGTGGTTGAACATCTGCCTTTGGCCCGGGGTGTGGTTCTGGAGTCCTGGGATTGAGTCCTCAAGGAGCCTGCTTCTCCCTCTGCCTAAGTCTCTGCCTCTCTCTCTCTCTCTGTATCTCTCATGAATAAATAAATCAAATATTTAAAAAATAAATGTAAGTGATCTAAACACTCCAAGTGAAAGGCAAAGATTGTCAGTGTATTAAAAAGTAGGATCCAAGTAAATGTTGCTTAGAAGACACTGACTATTTTTTGTTTCAAGTTTTTATTTAAATTCTAGTTAGTTAACATATATAGTAAAATTGGTTTCAGGTATAAGAGTTTGTGATTAATCACTCCCATATAATAACACCCAGTGCTCATCACAAGTGCCCTCCCTAATACCCATCACCCATTTAGCCCATTCCCTGGCCTACCTCCCCTTCATCAACCCTCAGTTTGTTCTCTATAGTTAAGAGTCTCTTATAGTTTGCTTCCCTCTTTTTTTCCTTTCTCCAATGTTCATCCATTTTGTTTCTTAAATTTCACATAAGTGAAATCATATGGTATTTTTCTTTCTCCAACTGAGTTATTTCACATAGCATAGTATACTCTAGCTCCATCCATGTCATTGCAAATAGCGAGATTTCATTCTTTTTGATGGCTGAGTAATATTCCATTGTAAATACATAGACATAGATATACAGATATACATATAGATAGATATCTTCTTTATTCATTCATCAGTCAATGGACATTTAGGCAAGAAGTAAAAAAAATTACTTACTATGTAATTCCATTATATAAAGTGCTAGGAAATGCAAACTAATCTACAGTGACTGAGAGCAGACTAGCAGTTGCCCCTGACGCTGTGGGAGACAGGGAGATGGGAGGGATAAGGAGGAGTCAGAGAGAGGAATCACTGAGGGCAATGAGGGAACTTTTAGGTGATACAAATGTCAAAACTTTTCAAATTGTGTAAATACATGCACTGTGTTGTATGTATGTCAACTTACAGCAATAAAGCTCTGTTTTAAAAGGAAGTAGAGCACATTTGACAAAATGTTAACATTTACTAAATCTTGATAGTGAGTACATGGCTGTTGTACATTTCTCCACACTTTTTTTGTATGCTTGAAATATTTCCACATTTAATTTAGAAAACCTAATCAAATTCCTCAATGTGACAGCTAAAGAAACGGAGTCATTAGCAGAGATAGGGCTGGAGCCTAGATCTGTAGTCAGCTACTATAATACTCTTTCCATTCCATCAGGCGGAAAAAGCACAATTTGCCTACATACATAAGATTCATAGAAAAATGCTCACCCTTAAATTTATTCACTGTCCCAATGTTTTGAAGAATTCTTCTGGGACTGCGTGCTGCAAAACAAGCTGCCTTTTCATATTCACCAAGCGACATTAATTCATTGAACCTACAGCCATTCCATTTTGTTATACATTATAATAGTACACACACAAAAAGGAAAGAAAACTGATTAGAAATGTCTGAAGCAGACTAAACACAGTAATATAGGAAAACTATATCTAGATTTATTCACTCAGTAAGATGTTTTTTCACTCTTTCTGTGATATTCCAGCATTTTTTTGTATCTGTATTTTTTGAATAAAACTCACCTGACAGAAGACTTTGAACCTTACCCTGTACTTTATTTCTATAGCACTTATTGCAAGACATAGAGAACAAAAGACCTTGAACTGAATTCACAATGAGCTCAGATTTTTTTCTCTGGTATCGTCTGAAGATGAAAAAGGATATGAGGGGAAAGAAGGGCAACCTGCTTAGGGATTCAGCCTAGGGGACACAGTAAGTGAAACACAAAGAATGTGGAATTGGAGATCAAGAGGTATCCTTGGTATTCACGAGCCTATGTTGCTCTGCAGGCATCAGACACTCCATTAATTATGAGACTAACACAGAAGAAAAAATAATAGTTCGGTTAACTTAAGCCTCTACTCTTCTTAGGGCAAAATGTCTTCAAACCACCCCTTACCCCATAATTAATAAAACTATGGCAAACAGGATTTACAGTGTTGCAAATGAATTTAAAACCCTAGAGAGAAAAACACCAAAGTAATACTAATAAGCAAAACACATAAAACTTTCGACTTCAAGGGTTCTTCTCTCATATCTAAAGCTGGTAGACTTGGAGAGGCACAGAGTGTAAGGAAATAGCACAGGCTTTGGTACCACCCCAAAATGACCTTCGCCCCTTCTTTGTACCACATCAGTAAGACAATCCACAATAAAAATTGTTCAACATATAACTAGAAACAATATTGTTCAACATAGAACTAGAAATGTTCCTTACATACTGGCCTCATAGCCTATAAATTAATCTCTTAGAGAACAGTCATAGGTCTTCTTAAGCCTCTATTACACACTATATATAGTAACTTAAATATTAGGAAGAAATATGCCTCTTAATATGACATAGGATGGAAATGATGAGAAAAAATGACTGAATTAGGATAATCTGACTCATGACTCATGAAGATATTCTCAAAAACATTTCATAACACCAGGCAAATGGTTAGGAAATGCAAATATAGATATAAATAAAACTTAAATCAACACTATGAGCCACCTATATCCTCTGAAAAATCTCCTAGACTACCAATCTAATATTTTTTATACAAAGAATCTATTTTCAAAAATTCTAGTTTATTTTCTAATTTGTTTATTAGAGTAAAATTATAAAAATACAAAATCTAGAGACTATAGGCTCATCAAGATGCTAAATAAATGCTGAACACTTAATATTAAACATGTACTTAATATTTAAATAAATATTAAATAAGTGTGATAACATTTTAATAAGAAAAATCAAAGATTTTAAAATACTTGCCTTTCAATGTAGCCAAGCAAAATTTCAGCTTCTTTTGCCTTGCCTGGATCATCTTCAAGCAGTTCCTCAACAATGCCTTGGTCACCTATAGTTACTGAAAGCACCATAGGATACTTAAGATTATCGATCAAAAGAAAAAATTATATATATATATATATATATATATATATATATATACTTAATATCAATAACTTAATGTGGGATCCCTGGATGGCTCAGTGGTTTAGTGCCTGCCTTCGGCCCAGAGCGTAATCCTGGAGTCACCAGATTGAGTCCTGCATCAGGCTCCCTGCATGGAGCCTGGTTCTTCCTCTGCCTGTGTCTCTGCCTCAATCTCTCTCTGTGTGTCTCTCATGAATAAATAAAAATCTTTAAAAAAATAACTTAATGCTATGATTTCTAACAGCACTAACCTCCTTCTAAACTGAGTAGCCTCCCCATCTGTGTATCCCTTATTTTCAGGTACATTTTTAGGTATTCTCTCTTTGGCTTACCACATTTACTATTTACCAATTTTTTTTTTAAGATTTTATTTTTTAATTCATGAGAGACACAGAGAGAGGCAGAGATACGGGCAAAGGAAGAAGCAGGCTCCATGCAGGGAGCCCGACGTGGGACTCAATCCTGGGACTCCAGGATCACGCCCTGGGCCAAAGGGAGGCGCTCAACTATTGAGCCACCCAGGTGTCCCTACTATTTACCAATTATCTGTTAGCTGTTGAAGGAAGAAGCTCAGAGGGTAATAGAAACCTAACAGAAGTAGTGCATTTTTTTTTTTTCTTTAAACTCAGGCTAGGAAAATCCTTATTCTTTAGCTTTCTGGGGAAAAAATGATGTTTTCCATTATTTGTTGTAGTTAAAAAATATAGATAAATTACCATGTAAACTTTTAGTTTTCTGAATTTCCTCCACAAGGTCTTGAAATGAGCTGCTCATATCAGATTTTACCCATGAAGTAAGTGCATTTGAAATAATTTGCAGTCTTTGATGACTACAAAGATTAAAAAAAAAATCAACAATTTACTGAATCTAAAATCAAATAGTGGAATAATAGAATAAACACAAATAAAAGCTTTGAACTTAAAAAATATATAATTTTCATACCAAAACTGTAATTCTTTGTTCATATTTTCAGCTAAATCTCTCCGTTTTAATGTCACAATCATTTCCTCATCTAAGTCTGCCTTCCTTTGAACTGGAACATATTTTTTCAACATAATCCGTTTAATTTCAATATATTTATCCTCAAGATGTTTCAGGTATTTAGTGAGAGCATCTAAATTGACGGATTCTTGAAGAGTCATGCCTTCAGGGAAAAGGGAACAAATCAAAAGTGAAACCATGTGGGGGACTCATCCTCAATGGCAAGTCCTAGCAAAATAGAACATAGTTTGCAATGTTAAGAAATAAATAAGACATGCATGAACTTGTAACTTACTAAACATAAAGGGAATTAGCACACAATTTTAAATGCGTAGCAGTTTTAAACATATCATCAATGAAGGCTGATTGTCCAAACCTTAGCATCTTAAAGGTTTTTTAAAAGCTTTTTATTTTACTTTTAAGAGAGAGAGTGTGCTCACACAGCTGGGGGGGGCAGGGGTGTGGAGGGAGAGAAAAAATCTTAAGCAGGCTCTACGACCAGTGTGGAGCCCAGTGAGGGGTTTGATCTCACCACCCTGAGATCAGGATCTGCGATGAAATCAAGAGTCCTATCCTTAACTGACTGAGCCACCCTGGCTTCCCTGCATCTTAAGAAGCTTTAATGACCTCACTGTCCAGCCTTGCAAATCTCCAAGCATCACTGTTACTCAACACTGCTAAGAGCTTCTGCCTAACAATTCAGGATTTTTGTCCAAAGATTTCTCTCTAACCAAATCTTCCATTAATCTACTACAACAAACACTGGGGTAATCTGTTTATTCTCTCCAATGCAAAGTTTATAAAACCTGACAAACCCTCAGCTCTCTCTCCCTCATCACCCCCTGTATTCATCATTCATAACAGTCCACTCACACAAACTTGAAATGATTCCCTTATACAGGCCAACTCTTGCCTTTAAAGGCATACCTCAAAATTCTCTCCCAGAAACCTCCCTGGATTAATCATACTCAATTTGTAATCATTTCCTTACCTTGAATCCTTTCAGCATTTTATCAATTTGACTTATTCTCTACTTATTCATATGTACCTTATTTGTAGTTTGAGAATCATTTATTTTGTATTTGAAAGTGAATCTAGTCCCTGCTCCCACCAAATGCAGGATAATCATCCAACCTCAGGTGAAATCCTCTGGTATGGAACAGTTCATTATCTTCAAGACGTAGCTTCTTCTATTAAAACCAAAACTGACTTCCTAAAATTTCCACTTACTGATTCTGCCTCTGGATAAACACTGGTTGAAATCCTTAAAAGTTCTGAATACAGTTAGCTATTCTCAGTCTCCCTTTTCTCCAGGATGAATATTTGTAATTCTTCTATCCATGCATCAAAAAAACCTCTCAACATCCTGACAAATTCCAGGATATACTCCCAATTTCTTAAAATGTGGCTTAGGTGAAGATAAAGAACCAGTAAATGCTGACATCAATGTGAATCAAAAATATTCACTAGAACTTAATACACTACAATTTTTTTTTGTATATAATACCAGGGAGTCTCAAAATTTAGAATCACCTGAAGGCCTTGCTAAAACACTATTGAGTTGCACCCCACCCACACCCCAAATCCCATCCCTGGAGTTTCTGACACAGTAAGTCTGCAGTGGGGCCAAAGAGTTGCATTTCCAAGAGATTTAAGGGTAATTTTGACATTGATGCAGGAACCAAACTTTAATAGCTACTCCCTTACACTTTACGTAATCCAGCTAGTCTGGAACTCTTAGTCTTTCAGGGTTGTTGAAGTTTCTCATTCCCTTATAGTTGTCGGCAGCCCAGGCTAACGTTTGTAAAGTCTGACTAAAATCCTGGTACACTTGTAAACATATACATTGTAGCACATATATCATAATTTGTATGATAGATAATAACTGAAAACAGTTGGAATTTCAAACGCTTTAAACAAAATACAGTACCTGGAATAGGTTTTGAAGGATCTTTGGAGAAAGTATGGTATTTTACTTCTTTTGTGTCATACTCTGCCCTAAGTTGTTTCATTTTGTCTATTTGCAATTGAATCTTTGAGGAATCATTTTCAATAACATTCATTCTGAAAAACAGAAAGGCTTTCTTATATTTCTTTCAACTAGTTATTTAATCATAAGATTTAAAGTAAAACAGATTAAATCATCACTTTATTTTGGCTGATTATCATTTTGAAGCATTATGGACTTGAGTGTAAGTTTACAAAACGATGCCCATAAAAAGTTAACTAACCTTACAAGTGAGGAACAGAGCTGAATCAGTAACATTTCACGCTACCAATTCGTAACCTTACTGGAAATTTGTATGTGTTATGTTAAACATAATAATCTGGCCACAAAGTACTGTATCTATTCCCTATAGTTGAAAATTACCTTTGCAGCTACAGTTATTTTTGTAATTATATTAGCTTTCTGTGGCTGCTTTAACAAATTGCCAACAACTTATTGGTAGCTTAAAACAACAGAAATTTTTTCTCCTACAGTTCCAGAGATCAGAAATCCAAAATCAGTATCACGGGCCAAAATCAAAGGGCTATGCTTTCTCTTAGAAACTCTAGGGAAAAATCCATTCCTTGCCTCTTCCAGCTGCTAGGGGCTGCTGGCCTTCTAGGACATCACTTCAATCTGTCTGCATAACCACACTGCCTTCTCTCCTTCTGCCTGTCCACACTCTTTCTGCCTCTCTTTTATAAGAACACTCATGATTGTATTTAAGGCCCACCTGAATTATCCAGGATAATCTTCATGTATCAAGATCCTTAATGTAGTTTTTTTTCCAAATAAAGTAGCAATTCCAGGTTCCCAGGATTAGGAACTAATAATAACTTTGAGGCCATTATTCAGCCTCCTATAGTAATTATGTGGGGTTTTTTAAATTTTATTTTATTTATTTGAGAGAGAGCACACGAGTGGGTGGAGGGGGGAGGCTGAGCAGAGGGAGTAGACTCCCTGCTGAGAGCCCCCCCTCCCCAACAAAGTGGAGCTCCATCCCAGAACCCTGAGATCATGACCTGAACCAAAGGCAGACACTTAACCAACTGACCCACCTAGATGCCCCTCCTATCCTAATTTTGATCCTAGAGCTGGAGGAAGGATAGCACCTCTTTGAGATAAAACTATTTTATTCCAGAATTGGGGATCTTGAAGACCAAAAGGTGGATATAAATTTCTTTAAGCATTATTTGAAGTTCACTATCTAGTTTATCACTAATATGTTGGTCCAGGGAGGAAATAACAGATTAAAATAAACTAGACATATAAATGTCAACGTTTTTGGCAAATTTTTTTTTTAATTTTTATTTATTTATGATAGTCACAGAGAGAGAGAGAGAGGCAGAGACACAGGCAGAGGGAGAAGCAGGCTCCATGCACCGGGAGCCCGATGTGGGATTCGATCCCGGGTCTCCAGGATCGCGCCCTGGGCCAAAGGCAGGCGCCAAACCGCTGCGCCACCCAGGGATCCCGTTTTTGGCAAATTAAAAACAAGTCTGTCAGTAGAGAACTGCTGCCCACATCTGATTACTATACAGAGTTCCTGGTGACTATAGATGCCTCAGAGTAAGAGCCTGTAGTATTTATGAAAGAGGGACTGCAGAAATAAAATACCACTTGACTTTCATCCAAATAAACTTATGCTTGTGAAAGAGCATGTTAAAAGTAAACAAATTTTGGGGGCGGCTGAGTGGCTCAGTTAGTTAAGTGTCTGACTCTTGACTTTGGCTCACGTCATATCTTAGGGTTGTGGAATTGAGCCCTGTGTCCTTTTGGGCTACTTACTAATACACTTACTTTGCCACAAGTTGGATTGTTCTTTTCCTGTGATACACCAATGCTGTGGGCTCTGCTGCCAAAGCTTTAAGTTTTCCATGAAGACAAAATGCAGTCCTTTGGCCTTCCTTCATTGTCTCAATAATGGCATCATATTCTTTTTTGATTGAAGTGAGAACGGATTTGTATGCAGTGACATACTCTATTACCTGAAATATGATTTTTTCTGCCTATGGTACTGAATTTTTTTTCTGGAAAACTATGGAACAAAAGCCTTGCAAACAGCATTATTGTAGATTCTTTTTTTTTTTTAAAGATTTATTTATTTATTTATTTATTTATTTATTTATTTGAGAGAGAGAGAGAGAGAGAGAGAGAGAGAGAGAGAGAGGCAGAGACACAGGAGGAGGGAGGAGCAGGCTCCATGTGCGGAGCCCGATGTGGGACTTGATCCCGGGACTCCAGGATTGCTTGCACCCTGGGCCAAAGGCAGGCGATAAACCGCTGAGCCACCCAGGGATCCCTGATTATTTCTTAAATAAGACATGACAGGCAGTTAGAAGCCTTAAATTTTAATACCCAGGGTATAAAGACAATATTCACAGAATATGCACTTTGTGAATTATTACAATACTGTGAGCTTAAATATTTTTGCTCTACTTAGTATGAAAACATATATTATATGTCAGTTAAAACCAATACCAGTTCTAATTATCTCAATTATAGATCTTTTAAATATAATTGCCTACCATTCCTTACTATCTCCAAATCTAGTCTTAGACGTCGTCATTCAGACCTTAAAATCTTGGATTCTCTTCACCTGTTTTTCTAACCTATCAGCTCCTACTAGCCAATCAATACTCTCAATTCCCCACTTGCATTTCTATTGCTAAGATGTCAAGTACAACTATAGAAAACCTACTACATATTCATGGTTTCCAATGGTATGTATAAGTAGAATATCTCTAGAAGGATAAAAAAGAAAATAGAAATATGGGAGTCTGCAGAGAAGCAAAGAGGAAGCAGGATCTGAGATGAAAAGGACATGATTTTCCACTGTATATTCTTTATTGGTTCTCTATCTTCTCTTTCTTTCTTCCTATCTTCTAGATGTATGACCCATGCAAAAATAATTGACAAACATTTAAATAAGTTAAAAAAACAAAAAATAATAAAGAATTTATTGTTTCCAAGTTCTCACGAGGATTTTATTTTTTTAATGATTTTATTTATTTATTCATGAGAGGCACAGAGAGAGAGGCAGAGACCAGCAGAGGGAGAAGCAGGCTCCCCGTGGAGAGCCCAATGCAGGACTCAATCCTGAGACTCCAGGATCACTCTCTGGGCCCAAGGGAGGCGCTCAACCACTGAGCCACCCAAGTGTCCTGCTCTTAGTGTTTTTAAATGAAATTCCAGGGTTTTACGTATCTCTGTTTTTAGAATTTATGGATTAAAAGAGTTAACTAAGAATGGAAATAAATAGAGAAGAAGATGGAGAATAATTCATGAAGCAGTTAATCTATTATTTTTAATAATCTGTTTTTGGGAGTAAAGTCAGGCCAAGATAGATTAAAGAAATAATTTCCAAGTGGGAAGAGTTCTACACAGAGAGCTAGAGACTTTAAATCTTCTCTGCCATCATTTTTGTGATCCCAGGAGAAGGGGAAAAAATAACATTATTGTGCCATCACTGGCTTCATACACTGTTTAATATAATTCTTAATAAATTCAGGGTAAAAGTCCAGGGGTCTGAGGGAGATGAGGAAAAGCAGTCATTCCTCAGCTCCTACATATGGATATAGACTATTTGTACATGTTACCAGAAATAACACAAAAACCAGCCATTTCCAGATGACAGTTGCCTCCATAATTCGCCCATTTCTGTAGAAGCTCACTCTTCCAAGTTTTGGTCTTCTTCACTTACTAAGTCTGGCTCTTTCTATAACCTACCCTCAATACTTGTTATAGGAGTCTCAGGTCCTCCTTGCTTTGATTCAGGCACAGTTCACCAGGTAAAATCCTCTATATCTGATTCTAAGCAGAATTTGTTGTTTTCTGATTCCAAGTACTCAGAGATGCAAGTTATACTTTCATCTTTGTCCAATTAGATCCTTCCAAGAAGGAAGGAAGATTAGAGAAGGCAGTCATTAATAGTTTATTAACAATTAAATGTGCTGGAATAACATAAAAATGGAAAGACAGATTATCTTAAAAAAAAAACAGAAAAAAAGTTTCTCTAAATATCAAATTATTTCTATTTCAGACATCCTCTCAGTCCTGAAGAATAGGATTCTTTACAAGGCACAAAGGCATAACTTATAATTGTACAATGGACAGACAGTCTACATGGAAATCTTGGGGGGTAGGGAGAAAAGGTCTATAGATGTTAAATGTTCTTTAACTTAATTCCATGTCTTTTCTCTAAGAATTAAATTAGCCAACACCACCTCCAACATGACTTCACTAGAACTATATAATACTAATTTAAAGCAGACAACTCTTCATGTAAGAAAACTTCTGACAAGTGTCAGCATTTGGACACGCAAAGAAAAGCATGTCACAGCTATGGTAACTTTCCTCTGCTGATTTCATGTAAGTAGAATCTTAGCATGATTCTTGATATTTATGAAACCCATTCAAAATATTGCCTTTAAACATTCATCCAATATATTCCTTAGTGACTCAAACACCAAAAGCAGTATCACTGATCATAGTAACATAAAAAAAAAAAGAAGCTAACCTGCCAATGTACCAATTTTAAATGATAGTGTATCTACAGGATTTAAAAGACTGTTTCTTTATTTTATACTTTTATGGCTACTCATCAATTTTCTTAATTCCACTTGCAGGTATAGATCACTACTTTGTGCTCACCTTTCCTTAGAGTTTTTAATTAGAGTAGAAAGAAGACTTATAGTGTGTCTTGTTTTAAAATTAAACAAAAGGGATCCCTGGGTGGTGCAGAGGTTTGGCGCCTGCCTTTGGCCCAGGGCGCGATCCTGGAGACCCAGGATGGAATCCCACGTCGGGCTCCCGGTGCATGGAGCCTGCTTCTCCCTCTGCCTGTGTCTCTGCCTCTCTCTCTCTGTGTGTGTGACTATCATAAATAAATAAAAATTAAAAAAATAAATTAAATTTGTAAAAAAAAAATAAAATAAAATAAAATTAAACAAAAGACTGAGTTCCTATATTGCCTATAACTGTATTACTCAGATACCAAGAATCTACAGAATTCTCAAGATAAATAATTATTTCTTCTGGGTAAGGAGGAAAGGATGCTGATTATTTTACTGCCAGGGTATCTTCTAAGTTAAAAAAAAGTAAGGTTAAAAAAATAGGGACAAAGGGGAAATGCAATTGTTTATAAAGAAAAACAAGTGCTTCTAAAACCTTAAAAAGCAAAATCAAATGTTATATAAAACCATAATATTTTCTAAGCTCAATCTATTTTCAGTGTTCAGTCCAATCAAACCTCTTGTTTACTGGACCTCTAACTCACAAAGAGTTCCAATTTAATATGCTAGATCATATCCAAGCCAAGACTTTATATCACAAGCAAACCCGAAACAACAACCAACAGGTTCCTGCTTTGCAGCCCAATTCCTAACAAATCAGACATTTTTAGATAAAAGGCCAAAATGATGTTAGGAGACACAACTAACTTGTTGCTCAAAAACTAATAGCCTGCACTCAAGCTAAAACAACTGAAACATTCATTAACTACCTAGTGGCAGAAACAGCACTGTATTTTCCCCATTCATCCCTTCCCAATACAATGGATGAACATCTCAAAATTGACAAAAGAAGTGTAGTCAAACAAGCAGTGATGTTACTAAGGCAGGAATATTAATTGTCAAGATAGACTATTTCTACCCCATTAAATCTCCATCATCTTAAAAGCATTATGATACCTTATCAAAAACATTTCGATAAATGATGTAATATTCATCAGCAGGTCCTTCCTCATTACAGCCCACTCTTTCCATTTCTGTAATTATGTATCTTTGTATACTTTCCAAAAATTCCTTGTCACTTCTACCAATGATGGGAGGAAGAACTGCATGTTTATTTATTTCTTGGACAAACATATGTCACAATCTGAACACTTGTTCACCAGAGTAGAGTTGTCTTGACTGGCTTTTGCAACAAAGCCAAAACTTTGGTAAGCCTGAAAGAAAAAAAGACCATCAATTGATCTGAAGCTTAAAATAAACTAAGTCATTTCTAATAAATTTAAAATAAATTAAAATTGGCCTAAAATGTGTATTTGCCTTGGGAAAAAAGTTCCCATGAATCTGAGATAAATATTTCAACCTATGAATTAAAAGGTCTAATCTATTCTACTGCCAAGTGCTACACTTCTGGGATAGAAATACCAAACACCACTTAATAAAGAGCTCTTTTCTTAGTAACCACACCTATGTGTTATGTCATTGGATAGTTTCTTATGTTTATTTCTATACTTTTTAACAGATGGTTGCCATTTTGTTTGTTTCACATGAGAGAACCAGTTTGGAAGCCTCCTCATGATACAAACAGGGTCAAATACTTCTCTATCAGTGTGCTCAGTTGGCCCAACCATAGTCATGATAGCTACAAACAATTCATTATTATGATAAACTGTATTAGAATTCTTATCTTCAATATAAACATACTAATTAAAAAGTACGAAGTCAGAACTTCTGCTAAAATACATCCATCAATGATATCAGAATAACAAACAGTCCTCCTCTAGTACAGTTTCAAGCAGCTACATTCCATTGCTCTTTAAGAAAAATTAGTTGGATAAAGAAGTTGATTCCTAAAAACTACTCATATTAACTTCAAACAGATGAACATTGCTGTTTCATCATGGCTTGCTGAAAAATGTCTGGCAAGGCAAAACATTTTAACTCTTCTCATCTTCTCCCCCACCCATGCACATTCAGGTGTAAAATTTAGAAAATATAAACCAAAGAAAATTAATGAAAAACTAAAATCATCCAGAATCATCCATCCAAACATGATTATTTAATATTTTGGTATATTTCCTTCCAGATTTTATGATTATAAAAATTAGGATCACTCCCTATATTCAGCTTTGTATCCTCATGTTTTTCACTTAATATTAAAAGCACTTTTTCATGTTGCTGAATAGTTTTCAAAAACATGACTTCTAATTATGTAGTATTTTATAGTACGTTATACTATACTTCACTTAATCACTCCCCCAAGTTACCTGGAGGGTATTATGCTAAGTGAAATAAGGCAATGGGAAAAGGACAAACATTATATGCTCTCATTCATTTGGGGAATATAAAAATTAGTGAAAGGGAATAAAGGGAAAGGAGAGAAAATGAGTGAAAATATCAGTGAGGGTGACAAACATGAGAGACACCTAACTCTGGGAAATGAACAAGGGGTAGTGGAAGGGGAAGTGGGCAGGGGGTTGGGGTGACTGGGTGATGAGCACTGGGTATTATGCTATACGTTGGCAAATTGAACTCCAATAAAAATTGTTTTTAAAAAATCACTCCCTCACGTTTAGGCATTTCCACTATAATAAATAATGCCGTGATGGATAAATATCTAAATCAATTACACCATGTTGTAGTGATATCATTGAAATCTGGTTATCTAAAATGGCATATATGGCCTATAAATCTTGCACACAGGTCATATGCAGGAGGAGGGAGCCACCAAAATAATTTCAAAATTTAAAAGACCTAATTTATATTGATGAACTGGACAATGAAAAACCAATTTATAAATGAACATAAAGTAGTTCCAATAAGGTGATAACCCATAAATGGATCAACAGTTTTCCCAAGTGAGAAATCAATTTCTTTATTCATTCATTCAACCAATATTTATTGTTTACTATGTGCCACCATTGTTTTGTAGCTAGAGATTCAGTAATAAATAAGATAAAGTTTTTGGCTCTTTGGAGCTTACAATCTAGTAGGGGAAACAGACAATAAATAAACAATGTAATTTCAGATTGTAAAAGATAAAGAGTCAAAGGAGGAAGGAATGGGTGTGACCACTGGGGAATTAGTGATTACATCTGAATACCAGTGGCCTATTAACCTTAGGATAAAATCCAAATTCCTTTACCAATGAATACCCTATAGGAACAGGCAGTCCCTTTCTCTGTCCAAATCTAGCCTTTTCATGCCCTGCCCTCCTCGTAACCCCCAACCTCACTTTCATGACTTTGCTGAGAGTCTTGCATAATTCTCTCTCCACATCTGTATTCTGTCCCTCCACCCTCAACACTCCCTGCCCCAACCAAGATAACCTTTATACTACCACTCTCATTTCCTTGGTTCTTACGCATTTTTCAGATTTTAGGTTACACAGTTCCAGGAAAGCTGCCCTGAATTCCCTTAAACGTGGTCATCTACTACATTCTCCCATGGTACTGTGCACTTCCTCTACCATGGTTGGTATTATCACTCAGCCACTCTGTAATAGACACTTTCTGTTTACATTCTCTATCTCTCCCAGTAGGCAGGAACCAAAATTTTCTCATTCTCCATCATCCTTCCCTACCTATATGCATTCCAGTGCACAGTAGCAGAATAGGTACCAAAAAAAGCTTAATAATCAATAATCACTGAGCAATAATCTGGTCTGCTCAGAAGACATCACTTGTACCCTCAAATCAGAACACAACTGAAGTGACTGTTTCTCAAAATCTACAAATGCCCCAAGTCACATAAATCAACTCAGATTACCTTTCACTCATTTATTCATACTAGATACATAGGGATACAGAGAAAGCAAGTCACAAAGATTCCCAGTCGGGTCTATTGGGTCTAGTTAAATTAGCAATTGCCATAGAGCAGAGAGCATAGTGTGACAGAGGTGGGCACAAGGGGCTCCAATGCCCAGAGTGGCATCTCACTAATTTATGGGAGAGGGCAGGGAAACATCAGGAAAAACATCTAATGGAACAACACCTAGGGCAATGCTTATGTTGCACTGTATTTATGTATTCAATAAATTGGGAGGGAAGGGGGCCATCTACCATGTCTGCCACTAAGCCCCACACTAGAGATACAGCATCAAATAAAACAAAGTCCCTAACCTCCCAGAGGTTACATTCAGAGACCCAGAAATGCAGAAGACACCTGGGGCTAAGTTGTATAAATATATGAAAGAAGGAATGGGGACTAGAAAGAAGGTGGGAGCATGTTATTTTATACGAGGTGTTAGGTTGGGAAAGAGGAAAGCCCTCACCGATACGGTGACATTTCAGAAACCTGAAAAACATAGTTTGAAGATTCCTGGAAGGAGTGGTTGATGCACACAGAGCAGCAAGTCCAAAGACCTCAAAGCAGCAGAGCACCTCTGGCAAAGAGCAAGAAGGCCAAAGGAGCTAGAAGGGAATGAGAAAGGGCCAAAAGAGATAAGATCAGAGGTAGCTGCCAGAACACGTAGGATATAAGGCCTTGAAGGCAGGACCATTACCAGTCCCCCATAAGGCATTTTTGTACAGGTTAGAAAAAGGTGTCCCCTTCACTAGAGGAACAATGGGCTGGAACATGGCCTTGTCATTCCAGTGCTGAAGCAACAACCTTATAGAAATTTATGCTTTGCTCTCAGTGACATGGGAAGGTGTTGGAGTGATATGGACACAAGAGTGACAGCTGACATACATTTTCAAAGAATTCTTCTTGTTGCTTTGTGAAGACAAGGGTCAAAGCTGGAAGAACTGTTAGGGAGCTACTGCAATAATGTGGGCAAAAGATAATGGTGGCTTGAATCAGGGTAATAACAGTTGAGGTGATGAGAAGTGTTTTGGGTATTGAAAATAAAGCCAAGAAGAATTTGCTGTGCATGAGGGGGTATGTGGACATGAGAGAGCAGTCAAGGATGACCACAAAGTGTTTGGCCTTAGCAATGAGAAGATGGGCATTGCCATTTGCAGAGATGGGAAGAGCAAGTCATGAGATCAGAACTTTGCCTATGAGAGGTGTTGAGGAGTCGGCTGTATATGTAAAGGTGGGGTTCTAGTGAGTGGTCTGAGTGAGAGAGAAGTTTATCAGTCACAGGCATACAAATGGTATTTAAAAGTTATGAGCCAGGGCAGCTCGGGTGGCTCAGCAGTTTAGCGCTGCCTTCATCAGCCCAGGGCCTGATCCTGGAGACCCACGATCAAGTCCCACGTCTGGCTCCCTGCATGGAGCCTGCTTCTCCCTCTGCCTGTGTCTCTGCCTCCCTGTCTCTCTCTGTGTGTCTCTCATGAATAAGTAAATAATATCTTTAAAAAAAAAAAAAGTTATGAGCCAGATGGGGCAGTTAGTTAAGCTCAAGTCTTGATCTGAGTCATGAGTTTAAGCTCCACAATGGGCTCCACACTGGGCACAGACCCTATTAAAAGTAAAATTAAAAAATGAATAAAATAGAGTTATGAGACAGAATGTAAGTGACCTGAGACATGTCAAAAAGCAAAGGTCCAAAGACTAGGCCTGGGAGGTGGGGAGGAGCACTCCAAAGTTTAGAGGTTGGGTAGATCAAGAGCAAAATAGCCTGGAAAAGAGTGTGCAAGGAAATAGAAGTAAGAGAGGTATCCAGGAAGTCAGGTGAAAAAAGTGTTTCAGAGAGAAAAGTAATCAACTCTGTCAAATGCCGACGGATCGAGTAAGATTAAACAACCAGTGAGTTTAGCAACATGGCAGTGATTGGTGACCACAAGGGCTATTCTACTGGAATGATAGGGACAAAAACCTAATAGGAGTAGGTTCAGTCCAAGGAAGGGGAAAACTTCATGCTGAAGAATCTGGATTTGATCCTGAAGATGAAGTAGAATAATGACATCACCATCTTTACTTCATACAATATTTTGGAGGCAAGAGTGAGGATGGGTTAGGAAAGGAGAAAGACTGAAGCCAGGTTAGAAGTTAACTGTTACACACACAAAAAAAAGTTAACTCTTCCAAGGAGAAAATTAAGGAGGGCCTGAATTTGGGGCTGGGGATGCAGAGGAGAAGGCACAGAGACCTCAACCGAGAAAACATCAGGAAGGTACATTAGAAAAGATGCCGCGGTTTGTGCAGAGGAGAAAGGACAGGAGAGGGTTTAACTTCCTTCTAAATGGCAAGAACCCTACTCACACTCCCAAAAATCTTCCTTCAGAACCACTCCCCACGTTCCGACTTGGAAATTCTCCAACGAAACAGTCATTCTGGAGGTTTCTGTCTCATGTGGCTTCATTTAAAACTGGAAAACTCCTGAGGTTTTCAACATATTAAAACTGTTCCACACCAGGCCCTGAACCTTCCTCAGACTAGGACAGGTTTGGGGGGTTGGAGACGGGGAGGAGCTGCAGGATAGAGAAAGATGAACCCAAGGTTTTGAAGGTCCTACCCATCCTTGTCAGGCCCAGCTGGCCGCGGGGATTCCCTTCCCTCGGAGGCCGCCGCGGATCCCCCGCCCCTCACGGTCTCCGCGTGTGAGTGAACGACACCTTCGTTCCCCGACCCTTGTCCCGCCTCTTAACTTCTCATTTCCGACCCGTTTCCACCTTCCCTCAAACCATTACTCCAGCGGGCCCGTCCTCCCTCCTCACCTGAGCCCCTCTCCAAACACTGACTCCAGGGCTTGGAGATGGTAACTAGGGAACCGGAGGTGTGGAACTGCATCCTGGGACAAGTAGTCCTGGAGAAAAGAAAGCAGCGGGAAACTACAATTCCCAGAAGACACTCCCTTTGCCTCCACGAGGCCCCCCCTCCACGCCCCCCCCCCCTTTTATTTTTTTTTCTTTTCCCCCCCCTTTTAAAGACACTTTTAGCCACGTGGCTTGTATGGGAAAAGCCTTTTAAAGCTATTCGTCATTTGTTTAAACCCACTATTTCGAGGGCATTCTGAAGGCGAAAGCGAGAAACAAGTCCGGGATAGAGAGGAGGAAGGAGTTTCATTCCCCAGGCAGGCACGTGGCTAGACAGCCGCCGTGGCAGCAGGCCGGCGTTCGGCGTGGTCGCCTAGGAGGTGGGGCCTCCGGCGGGGGCGCCGGGAAACCCCGTGGGCCGCGCGTAGCTTTCCTTTCCGATCGGCCATCTGCGGTGAGTGTGTGCTCTTGGGCCTGTCTCCCGCCGGCGGCCTCCCCGGTGCCCTCTTCTGCGTCCCCAGGCCTGACCCTACTCTTCCTTTCTCCGCCTCAGGTGGAACCGCCGCCAAGATGCAGATTTTCGTGAAGACCCTTACGGGGAAGACCATCACTCTCGAGGTAGGGGCCAGGTGGCGTGAGGACGCCGAGGCCGGAGTCGGGGCCTGAAGTGGAGTCAGGGGCCCGGCGGCCTCCCGCCGTCCAGTGTGTTTATGAGCCTGGGTGCTGAGGGCGGGTTGCCGATGCCTGAAGTGTGGGCTCGCACCTCTCCCGTGGATGCGGCCAAAGCCGGGCCCCGCGGTGGGGGAGGGGCGCTCCCTGCGGACGGCGCGAGCGCGCGTGGCGCGGCCGGGTCGGCTCTGGCCGCGGGCCCCGGGCCCTGCGCCCCGGGCCGGGATCAGGAAGTGCTCGGCCGCCCGCCGGGGTGACTGGCCTGCCCCGCCGCGTGGGCTTCGGCCCGCCTGCGACCGGGCTCTGGGCTAACTAGCAAATGGGAGTGGACGTTTATTGTAGTTTCTTACTGTGTTATCGATGCGTTTGCATTTTTAAACTCCTAGGTTGAGCCCTCGGATACAATAGAAAATGTAAAGGCCAAGATTCAGGATAAGGAAGGCAAGTAGTGTTTTCTGGCTTAAGAGGAATCAGGCTCTGCGGGCGCCCGCTAACCTACCGCGCTTACCTGCTGGCGGGGTGGGAAGAGGCGGGTGGGCCGACGGAAGTGCCTTCGAAACGATGTTTGTGAGCATGGGGCCAACCCGGGATGCTCTTGGCCTGTGGATTTGGGGAGCTGTTTCATTCTCTAGGCCTGTTACATCTGTAAGATGAAGGCGATGTTAACATGTATGACGTTTTGTCCTGGGGTTTAAATAAGGCCAATTGTGCAAGCATTTATTTTTTATTTTTTTTTTAATTAATTTTTATTGGTGTTCAATTAACCAACATACAGAAAAACACCCAGTGCTCATCCCGCCAAGTGTCCGCCTCAGTGCCCGTCACCCATTCCCCTCCACCCCCCCCGCCCTCCTCCCCTTCCACCACCCCTAGTTCTTTTCCCAGAGTTAGGAGTCTTTATGTTCTGTCTCCCTTCCTGATATTTCCCAACATTTCTTTTCCCTTCCTTTATATTCCCTTTCACTATTATTTATATTCCCCAAAGGAATGAGAACATACACTGTTTGTCCTTCTCCGATTGACTTATTTCACTCAGCATAATACCCTCCAGTTCCATCCACGTTGAAGCAAATGGTGGGTATTTGTCGTTTCTAATGGCTGAGGAATATTCCATTGTATACATAAACCACATCTTCTTTATCCATTCATCTTTCGATGGACACCGAGGCTCCTTCCACAGTTTGGCTATTGTGGACTGTGCAAGCATTTAAAATACTGCCTAGCGTAGAGTAAGAATAAGAACTCCGTGACGGCTGTTAATACCCTTTGATTAAGGATTATTTATAATCGTAGGCAGATGCGCGCCTTCTGATGTGACTTGATCTTTGTTGTTTATTAGGAATCCCTCCTGATCAGCAGAGACTGATATTTGCTGGCAAGCAACTGGAGGATGGCCGTACTTTGTCTGACTACAACATTCAAAAGGTCTGTTTGGAGGGAAGAGCAGTCCTTTATTTTTATTGTTTTTATTTATTTTTTTTAAGATTTTTATTTATTCATGAGAGAGAGAGACACGCAGGCTCCACGCAGGGAGCCCAACGTGGGACTCCATCCCAGGTCTCCAGGACCACGCCCTGGGCTGAAGGCTGCGCTAAACCGCTGAGCCACCCACCCGGGCGTCCCAAGAGCAGTCCTTTAAATATAAATCTTATTTTGTGACTTTTGACCAACACATAATTGGGGGAGAACAACATAAGATTAGCAACAGATTGCCAGGTAACTCTCCTGCAGTAACACTTCAGAAACACTGCTGTAGTTTTTCCTCTTCTGGATTTTGTATACTGTGTCCTGTGGTGTGCCTGAATGTGTTCCTTAATCTCCCTATAAACCGGTAGATAACTTTTCCTTGAAAACCTGCTTATCTGTGATGTTGCGTACTTATCGCTATGTGATGCTAGTTGCTCCTTTCTTAGTGGAATATGAGCATTAGTTACTCTAAAGCCTATTTCATCCTCTTCCTTTAATAGGAGTCCACTCTTCATCTTGTGTTGAGACTTCGTGGTGGTGCTAAGAAAAGGAAGAAGAAGTCTTACACCACTCCCAAGAAGAATAAGCATAAGAGAAAGAAGGTTAAGCTGGCCGTCCTGAAATACTACAAGGTGAGCCAACTTCATAAAAATGTTTTTATCTGTAAACTGATTTTGTTTGCATTGCTAGTTTCAAGCTTTCTACAAAAGTTTTGTTTGGTATAGTTTCATATGGTAGGTTCACTTTTAGCTACTTGTTCCAAACTAAAATTCTGATGTTGAAGTCAGATGTAGGGTTTAGGTCTTGGCTCTGTCCACCTCTTGCAAGGCTGGACTTCAGTGGGCTCTGAGCTGTTTTGTAGTAATTACTGGCGAGGATTTGGAGTGCTTTGGTTTTTAAGTACAAAAGACCATCACTGTTTGGTGATTTTAAAGGGAATATTTTGATGAGCCAGTTACCTTAGACTTCAGAATATGTTGTGAAATTAACAGTAGATTTGCACTTTTTAGGTGGATGAGAATGGCAAAATCAGTCGCCTACGTCGAGAGTGCCCTTCAGATGAATGTGGTGCTGGAGTTTTTATGGCTAGCCACTTCGACAGACATTATTGTGGCAAATGTTGTCTGACCTATTGCTTCAACAAACCAGAAGACAAGTAATTGTATATGGATTGATAATAAAAGAAGTGAACTGATAACATTTAATTGTTGAGTTTTGTTCTAGTGACTTAAAGATTGGTTTTTTTTTTTTTTTAAAGATTGGTTTTAAGTATCAAATTGATGACCACACTATTTTGATAGACTGTATATACTTTTGCAGAAGAATTAGGATTGTATTTAATATCAACTATCTAGATACAAACCAGCTTACGTTTCTATCAGTTTTTTATGTCAGCACTATTAAAATTTTGGACTAGATAATTCTGTTGTGAAAGGCTGTCCTGTGCATCATGGCCTGTACCCAACTGATGCCAGTAGCACAGACCTATTCCTACCAGGTATACCCAGACTTGACAAATGATCCCTGGGGTGGTGGGAAGGGGAGAGCTGCCCCTCCATCCCCACTTTGAGAAACACTGATTTGTATGAATTGGTGTTACAGGTCTTCCCTAAACAAAGACTATGACCGTTTATTTCATATATAATCAATGTAAAGGCTAAGCGTTCAGTACTCCAAGAAGTCATCCTGAGTCCCTGGGGTTTGGCTGGGATATATGTTGTCCACAGTACAAGTGAACCTTCAATGTTTTGTGTGATATCTTGGGAATTTTAAACACTTTGTTCACTAGTACTATTAACATTGAGAAATAGTTTCAGGCAGTATTTGGCACAATATTTTTTTGCCCATCACCTAATTCAGGGAGGTTTGCTTATCTTGGTAACACTCAACTAAAACATGCAGTTGAAGTTTAATATAAAAATTATTACATTCAATGGCATACCAATAAATTCTCTTATAAAATTCTTTCCAAGATTTCTACTTCCTTGGAGGCATCATCCTTAAATAAGGTTTCCTATTTCTGTAGCATTTTGACAAGTTAACCATGTTAACACTTGGTAAACTAGCTGTTCTCTATAATTAAGCAAGACGTGTTTACATTTTTCAGTTTATTTTTTGAAGTAATCTCTGCCCAGCATGGGGTTTGAACTTTGAGCCCAAGAGTCACATGTTCTACCAACTGAGCCAGTTGGGCACCTCCTTACTTATTTACATTTTTAATATAATTTTAAAATCCTGGATCCCAAGAAGTCTTGCCTGGAACTTCTTTTTCTTCATAACAAATAATTTCATCTCCCACTTTAAATTCTATCTTTTCTTCACTCAAACTGAGACCACAGTCCATTCCACTTTTGATGACTGAAGTATCATCTTTATGGTGTTTCAATGAGGTTAATGAACCTTAAGAAAATACAAAAAAACCCAAGGTACATAATATATTCAACAAATAATACCTACTAAGTGCTACGTTGTCTGGTAGTAAAAACACTGAAAACTCTAAGTTTTATAGTACTATCATGTTATATGATGGAACTAAACACTAGGGAAACCAAAGACAAAAGGTTTGCTGTAAACTAAGATTTGGTTTATAGCAAAAGATAACTAAATATCCCATTTCAAAGGTAGGCTAACTGCAGAGGATGGCATTATACTCAGGACTTACATGAGATAAACCTTGTAAAAGACTGCAGGCAAAAGGTCAAGTTAAAGAATGGAGGTAAGCAAATATGCTGGAGAAAAGTCTAGAATACAGAGCTGGAAAGGTGGTTTGGGGCCAATTTTTAGAAGCCTAAAACTTAGATTACTGATTTATCAGGATTATCATTATAGGTTATTATTAGACTATCAGAATTTGTAAGGGAGGAAGCCTGTCGAGACCACATTTGAGTTCATAAGAAGGAATGGCCTGAACCAGGAAATGGGAATGCAAGCCAGATTTCAGATGATGACACAGAATTAGCAGGTTTTGGTGACTGGATCAGATGTCAATTTGAAACAAATTGTGATGTTGCTTACCCTTCCAAATAACATCTCTGTTACGGATTAACTTAAATTTTTTTTGTTTTTCTAACTGTCCCTTTTGGACTCTGCAGCCGGCCACAGGAACTTTTTTCTTTCCTTCTGTTACAGTGAAGGTAGCTAGTATAGAAGCCTCACCTTAAGAAAGAAGAGAATATTGAGTGCACAGAAAATAAGATTCTGAAAAACACATAATTTCACACATTCTGCACAAAAAGTGTGAAAAAACAAACTCATGCATTGAAAGAAGTTCAGGTTTTCTTTGACTCTGCCAACTTTATTTTCCTGACCACTATTAGAAACGTGAAATGCCTGGGTTTTGTTGGAAAAGAAAATTGCAAAAACACGTTTCCCAAAAGAATGAAGAAAAGTGGAATTCATGTTTTTCAGCTGAATAAAATGCACTAGAAGAGAACAGTTTACTGTCTGCTCCATTAAAAACCTGGTTTCAGCTATCCCTCAGTGTATTTTCTCAAAGAGATCATCTGTTGTTACCTGACTTATTTTTAATCTCCCCATTAGTAATTTATATCCATTTAAGAGTACTAATTCTGTAACTTAATTTTTCACTTAAAATTTAATTTTACAACGATTACTATCACACACTATCACATACCATTTACTGACGTGTTATTTGGTTCCTAGAAACCCTTGTAGGACTCAAAAGTTTTCCAAATTGTGCAAGAATATATAAAACTATGGTCATGTTTAGCAGGCCCGAAAAATATTAAAATCTCTGGGCCACAAGAACAGATAAAATGATTCAATCCATCTCAAATACATTTAGGCTTCCATCTGGCTAAGGGATATGCTAGAAAGCAAAAATTTAAATATGTGATACTTTAAAGTAAACTTTCTTGTCATGGTGGATTTCTCTGCCAGCTTCCAGGACAAAAATCAATGGCTCCTGGGTACCTGTGTGGCTGAGTCTGCCTTTGGCTCAGATTGTGATCCCAGGGTCCTGGGATAGAGTCCTACATCAGACTTCCCCATAGGGAGCCTGCTTCTCCTTCTGCCTATGTCTCTGCCTGTGTGTTTGTGTGTGTATCATGAATAAGTAAATAAAATCTTTTAAAAATAAAATCAATGGCTCCTTCCACAACATACATAATCTTTATCCCTCCCATCCCAGTCTAATTTGTACTACAATCGGTTGTTGATGTCTAAACTTTAGGACAAGTTCTTACCGCCTTATTTGCCTTTGTATCCCTCAGGGCAGAAGTATAACACGTTGCAGATGGCAGGCATAAAGATGAAGTTAGACTGAATAGATCTACAGTAGTCATTTTTTTCTAGAACACAAGGCTATACTTTGCTTGCAAATGTCATTTATAGCACCTAAGATATGAATGTTTAACATTCAGTAAACACGCACCTATTGGATTCTCTTCCACAGTGCAGGGCAATCTGAAGCTCAGTTCCTCCTGCACATCTTCAATCAGACGGTAAATGATTTTGTGAAGCTTAATTTTTACTCCTTTTTTTGCAGCAGACTTCTGGATAACATTGCCCGCATTCACATTGAAGCCATATATAACACCTGGCAAGCAGACAAACGATCGATAAAGTAGCACAAATATTGCATTAAATAAACACTTTTCTTTCAAGCAGCAACTCAAATCTAAATTGTCTTATTTCCTTCTATGTAAATTAAAAGCGAGTAGAGGAGAGGAGAAATTCTATAATTTTCCCAGGAAACTAGCATATTTTCAAATTACAAGGATTTTATAAATTCTACTATGCCTTGTTTAATAAGGAAAATTTCTTCACAATTTTTAAATCCAACTATTTAAGAGACAAAAGTGCCCATAGTATGCAAGGCAGCATTCCAAACAAAACTTTGGTTTTTATACCAGAGAAATAAGAAAAAACTGATTAGGGGTAAAACATTATTACATTGTTTTAATAACAATTGTATTACTAAATTATAATCTTATTGTCTACAACTTTTTGTGGTTTATTCATAAGTATTCAACTGGCCAAAAGATGCACAATAATAGTTATTTAATTGGTAAAGTTCAAAAGTTATTTAAGAAATGAAAGAAGTTCCCTGGAGCTAACCATTTTACCAAAGAATAACGTATTTAGGGGCGCCTGGATGGCTCAGTATGTTGAGTGTCTGTCTGATTCTTAATTTTGGCTCCCATCAGGATCTCAGGGTGGTGGGATGGAGTCCTGCCCTTAGCAGGGAGTCTGCTTCTCTCCTCCCCCTGCCTCTCCCCTTGCTCACTCTCTTTCTTAAATAAATAAATAAATCTTCTTAAAAAAAATAACTACAAATACTTTGGAGGAAATAAAAAAGGAAATAAAAAAACACTCTTGCCTTAAATAAGTGAAACAAGGCAATGCTGACAGAAAAACACAACCACCTTCAAAGTCTTATCATTAAGAAATCATTCAAAACACTATCTACATTACATAACAAAGTGCTAGGCTAATCAGTGCCTAGAAAATACTTGGAATTAGCATTACAGAAAATACCTTTTCAGTAGTAGAGGTAACATCTAATTCTATTTTTTTTAAAGATTTTATTTATTTATTTGAGAGAGAGAGAAGGAGCTGGGAGAGGGACAGAGAGTGAGGGAGAAGCAGGCTCCTCACTGAGCAGGGAGCCTAACATGGGGCTGTATCCCAGGACCCCAGGAACATGACCTGAGCCAAAGGTGGATGCTTAACCAACTGAGCCATCCAGTCACCCCAACATTGAATTCTAATCAAGTCCAATCATGAAGTACCTAAGTGATTCATTAATCACTCAATAAAATGTTGGTGCTTTGCTAGGTGACTTCATTAAAGTGACAGTCGTGAGTCACCTTTTTGTATGTAAGTTCAACTAATAAATAGTCCCCTTGCCTTCTTATGTATTTAAAGCTAAAATCAGTGCTTGCTTTGGCAGCACATACACTAAAGCTAAAAATAGCTTTTAATCTAAGACAGGATTTGTAAAATTACCAATTAATAGAAAATAGACAAAAATAAGATAAAGTACTGAACAAGCTGATAACAATGTTAGGAGCATTCAAAAGTCTAAATAAAAGATACAGAGAACTAATCTTGGATTGGGTGGGGAGCTTGGAGGGGGCAGAGGACAGTATCTTCAAAAAAAAAAGGAAAAACAAGGGTATGAAAGAGTTGCTCAAGGTTGCAGTGCAGTGAAATGAGCGGAGCTATGGCTGCAATACTGCACATCCCATTTGGCTCCATGGCTGGGGCTCAACTACAGCAAGAAGGGGATGTTCATAAGGGTAAATGGCAGGTCAACTAGCCAAGCAACAAAAGACAGAAGCAAATGGTTCACAGTGTGTTCTGAGGAACACAGTTAAACAAAAAGGAAAGAGAATTCTTACCATGAAATGTTTCAGCAAGGTTAACATCATTTTCACTGACATCACCCACACCAAAGTGTACTAATTGGAGTTCACACTCATGTGAAGCGTCATAGGTACTCATAATGTTCACAATGGCCTCAACGGAACCATCAACATCACCTAAATGCAGCAAAAGTTTAAAATGACTGGTTTTAAGAGGCATTAACAAACACAAAAACGACACAAATCTATCTAAAGCCATAACAGGAATGCCATTTACCACTTAATCCACTTGGAATTAGGTTTAGCATTATAAATATCTATTTAATTTAATAAAGTTTAATGAACCGAACATACATTTACAACAAAATCAGCAAGAAAAATATTTATTAAAAATTTCCCCCAGTGCAATGCCTGAGTGGCTCAGTGACTGAACGTCTGTCTTTGGCTCAGGTTATGATCCCAGGGTCCTGGGATTGAGTACCGCATCTGTCTATGTCTCTGCCTCTCTGTGTCTGTCATGAATAAATAAAGAAAATCTTTAAACAACAACAAAAAAATCTCCCCCAGTGAGGGGTGTGCAAAAAGTTTGAAGGAGGGCAAAGGTACAAACTTCCAGTTATAAAATGTGTAAGTCATGAGGATGTAACATACAGTCTAGTGACTATAGTTAATAAGAGCATTTGAAAGTTACTAAGAGAGTAGATCTTAAAAGTTCTCATCACAAGAAAAAAATGTTTTGTAATTATGTATGGTGATACATGTTAACTAGACTTAACTGTGGTGGTAATTTTGCAATATATACTAATATCAAATCATTATGTTGTATACCTGACACTCACATAATATTGTATGTCAATTATACCTCAATTAAAAAAAAAAAAATCTCCCCCGGGGCACCTGGTTGGCACAGTCAGTTAAGTGTCTGACTCTTGGTTTTGGCTCAGGTCATGATCTCCTGGGATCATGGGTTGTGGGATCCAGCCCTATGCTGGGCTCTGCGTTCAGTGCAGAGTCTGCTGAAGTTTCTTTCTGCCCCTCTCCAACATGCTCTCTCTCAAAAAAAAATCTTAAAAAAAAAAGACTCCCTCTAAATGCCAAACTATTTTTAGCTTAAATTTAATGGCCCAAATTAATTGTGAGAATTAAGAAATACATATATTCCAGAAATGAGCGTAAAGTAAATTTTTTCCAAAGTCACCTTTAATAATTATAGGAAGTACAGGTGAATCCCTTTCTTCTTTCTCTTTTGGCTTTAAAAGTTTTTGTTCCTTTTTTTCTTGATACTTTAGAAATGATCTCTCCTTCCAGTGCAAAGTGCCATACTTCTCACGGGCTTTGTGATGTGCTTCCTGGTGTTCCTTTCGCTTTTCTTCTATTATTTTCAGATCCTCTTTATTTTTCTCCTGTTCTTGCTCATACTTCCTCCAGTCAACAACTGCACGTGCCCTTGGCTTCACAGGGAAAAAAACAGGTATTATTTAACTAAATAAAACCAGTCACTTATGGGTTAAAAGCTTTGTGTTTTTCCCCAACTTTAGCTTTCTTAACTCATACATGAAGCTACTAATTCCATAAATTTCAGGAAATTTTTATAAAACTTTAATCTGGGGATTTTGTGTATAACAGCTGATCTAATTTAAAAATATTAGCTCAAATTTAAAATAATTCTATAGCCAAATTCTAAAATGGCATTATTAGCCTCTCATAGGCCCTTATAGTCTACAACTATTTGTTAACATAAATATACTTACTTGGTATAACACTATAGATTAATATTTATAATCACCGAATCATATCTAATATATAGGAATTAAGCTTGATATACCTCAGATTCTACTTCAAGAATTTCATCTCCTGCAGAAGGGAGGTCTCTCCAGCCTACAATTCCCACTGGCATGCTGGGATAGGCCTCTTGGATTGGTTTTCCATTCTCATCAAACATCAAGCGTACTTTTGCCCAACTCTTTCCAGCAACCAGAATCGAGCCTTTCCTCAAAGTTCCTCTTTGAATTATAGCTGTAGTAACGGGACTAAAATGAAAATAAATGTATATATTCTTACTGACATAATCAGAATCTAAGAACACTTTCTTAAGTAGAGCAAAGATCTTTATGAGCCTTAAATATATATAATATGTACACAAGGGCTAAATTTCTCAAGTACTTTTTCACTACAGAAATATTTCTACTTAATTGCCAAAAGGTAGAAGCAAACCAAATGTCTATCAATTGAAGAACAGAGATAATGCAGTATATACACACAATGGAAAATCATGCAAGCTTTAAAAAAAGGAAAGCCCTGTCATATGCTCCAACATGAATGAACTTAACTCAAGAACATTATGCTAAGTGAAATAAGCCAGCCAAAAAGGACAAACACTGTATGATTCTATTCATACGAAGTGTCTAAAGTAGTCAAAATCATAGAAAAAGAGTATTGAAAGATAGTTGCTAAGGGTTGGGGAGAGGTAGGAGGGGAAATTATGGGTGTAAGGGCTTCAGTTTTACAAGATTAGAAAGTTCTAGAGATCTTTTGTATAACAATGTGAATATATTCAATCCTATTGATCTATACACTTAAGAATGGAAGAATGGTTAAGGTGGTAAATTTAATGTTATGCTTCTTTTATCACACTTTTTAAAAATAGGAAATAGGAAAAACAGGGATCCCTGGGTGGCGCAGCGGTTTAGCGCCTGCCTTTGGCCCAGGGCGCGATCCTGGAGATCCGGGATCAAGTCCCACGTCGGGCTCCCTGCATGGAGCCTGCTTCTCCCCCTGCCTGTGTCTCTGCCTCTCTCTCTCTCTCTCTCTCTGTGACTATCATGAATAAATAAATAAAATCTTTAAAAAAATAAAATAAAATAGGAAAAACAAAAACTAGTTCTTACAAGCTAATGATAGTGAAGGCTGCAGATAGCTGCGTGTTCTGAGAATCCTAATCCTCTTTCTGTAACTAATTTGTTAAGCAGTGAAACATTTTGCTGATAGGGAGAAAAATTAAAGAAGAGAAGAGCAATGCAAAGACCTTCCTATATATTATATTAATGAGTAAGGACATAAAGAATTTAGGAATCCTAAAATGCAAAAATTGCTATTTCATTCCAATTTGTTGGTCTATACAGCTTTATTTACCAATCCAGTAAAACCAGTGGGGAAAAAATTCAAGCAAACTGGACTACTCACCTCATCTAAGACTAGTAGATACATACAGATAGTTGCTATGGTCTACCGATAACTGCATTTTTGTGTTCTGTGTGCTAGTGCAATAAATCCTTTTCAAAACAAATGCTTTGAAAATACTGTTCATGTCTAATAATAATATACAATAAAAATAATACTTATTTAATCAAGTCACAAAAACAACAAAAATAATTATTAAAAAGCAAGCATTTTAACAGTCCTACCCTCTTCCTTTGTCTGTGAAAGATTCTATTACTGTTCCTTCTACTGGACCAGTGGGGTCTGCTTTCAATTCTAACATTTCTGCCAAAGCAATCGTTGCCTCTGCCAAAGCCATCAGATTATCACCCTTCAACAACAACAAAAAGGCTTTAATATACAATAATAAAATATTATCTGAAATTTAAATATCAGGGTCAGAAAGCCAAATAATCCTTCACAGTTATATTATACTTTTCTCTTTAAGTATTAAAATTATGAATCATCCAATTAGAAAGGAAGCAAGGAAAGGAGGAAGGGAGGGAGGAAGGCAGGAAAGAACAAAGCAAAGAAAAGCAGAAAACCTGATCCAGGGATAGGTCTATCAAGGAAGAAAAGCTATTTTATTAAAAGCATTGACATTATTGGTACTTGTTAATACCCTTTTATAAATACTTCATTCATTCTCTCTCCTCCATCTGTCTCTGTAATTGTATCTTCTTCCTCTCACTTTCTTTACATTGCTACTTTGCATTTGAAGTTCTATCTAACTGAAGATTTCATATCTATTATTTCATTTGACCAACTTAAGAATGCTATAAAATAAGTAAACCAAACATTACTTACTCTTGTCAAATAAATAAGGAGAAAAAGTACAGACTAGACTCTAAGACACACTCTGTAATCACCGAGCTGTGCAACCTTGAAGAATCACTTCACCTCCCTCAACCTCCTTTTCTCAACTGTAAAATGAGGAAGCTAGATTAGATGATTGTTTCACCTTTAATGATCTATGTTCACTATGCTTTCTAGGGCTCCAAGATCACACAGCTGATTAAGTAGCAATGGAACTGGAACTGGTATGCAAGGGACTTTTCCATTCTCTGCGTCAGCTAAGAGATGGCTCAGTTGTCAGAGTATAAAACAATGGAGACAAGTGTAAACAAAGCTGATGAAATACTCTACTCACTCATCCACTTATTACTAGTATCTATTTCAATTTACGAAATGCTGCTCTGCAAAGCAGAACTGGAGTATTTCTTTGCATCAAGGGTCCTCTATCTCTACTTGGAAAAAAAGGATTCATCGTACTTCCTGCCACTTCCTCCCAATTGCTTCCATTTCCCAGGAATCATCTCTGCCATGCCTCCAAGTTTGCCTAAGCAGCATCTCCTGATATCTGGGCAGAAAAGGTGATCATGTCTTCAAATGTTTTAATCTTGTCATATAGCTTTCAGAGTGCAAGGGCAATTGAGGTATAGTGGAAAGATAAAACAAGGTGGCATGTTATGAATTTCACAGAAAAAGAGACATGGCTTTACTATTGATGGAGGCATGATTAGTGAGCATTTTAGAGGTAACAAATTTAGGAAATCTAAAGATAAAATGAGACTTAACAAGAGGGAGGTGGCCAAATATAGTACCATCCCTTCAGTGAATGATGAGGAAAATAAAGTATTATATATTATGCATAAACCATGGAATATGGTAAGAATGGTCAAAAAACAAAATTGTTACTTAGCAGCAAACTGCTTATAAGAGAACTGGAAAATGATGTCACAAAGCAGGTGTTTTTCAATCAAAAAGAATCAGAAAAGAAAAATTTCAATCATAAAAGACCATTTCAATTAGAAAAGAATGATTGGTCATTTGAAAGAAAAGGAATTTAAAAGAAAATGGAATTCACCATAAATAACATAAAACCTACAGCAATCTAATTCATAAAAACACTGAATCAATCAATAACAAACTGAACTCAAATGTTTTATCTTTGTATTAGTGAAATTTTTGTTTAAATCCTCGCTAAATACCCTAAGACCTTTTCTATGTTTTTTCACTATAAAAACAAGTACTTACTATAAATTAGATTTCATTTCTGCTTAAAACAGTCTTCAGCAGCTTACTATCACCCTATCCACATCATTTATCATTTGTTCCCATTCTTAAGTATCTCACAATAAGAAATGCATTAGGTCTGGACTTGATCAGCTATGTAACCCTGGACTGGTGACTGACCTTTCTGAGCCTAATTTCTAATCTGCCAAACCAAGACAACGATACCAGCTTTGCCTAATACTACAAAGGATTTTTAAACAACAGAAATTGTATGTATCAAAATGCTGTTTATGTGCACCACGTGCATTATATACAACAGGCCCATCTGAACATATCAGCTCCTAAGTGCCTGCATTTACCGTGACTGCAGAGATGTGCACTGCTTGGACATCGCCTCCATAATCCTCACACACCACATCATAAGCTAGCAGTTCTTTCTTCACTTTTTCAGGATCAGCCTCAGCTTTGTCACATTTGTTTATGGCAAGTACGATAGGCACTGAAAGACAGGTAAAATGAGTGCAGATGAGGACACCTTCAACTCCAGGTATTGACAATGAAAAGCATCAATCTTTTCTGGCTTTCTCTTTACTCAGTAGATGTACTAAACTAAGAGATCTAAAAAAAAACCAAAAAAACAAAAAAAACCCTGCTTTAGACACTCCCTACACTGCTTTCTGCACATAAAGGATTCTGGATGTGAAATGTCAAAACTATCATTATAAACAGATTCTGAGTTAAGAATAGATACCTAAGATGATAATAAACAAACAAAACACAACATTTTGAGTAAAGAAAGACCTATCTTTAAACCTGCATGTAAGATCAGCAACTATACTAAAGATAATCTCCAGAAAAAAAAATCAAGATAAGATTCTCATCTAATACTAAACCACTAGATCATTTGCCTCTTCTTTCCAGGAGCTATTAAGTCATTGTTAAAGCCTAACATCTCACCCTGGAGTGACACAAAGGAGCATTGTTGTAAACTTTCTCTTAGGATTTACAGCAACTCTTCATTCATACACACTTACTTTAGTGACTAACTCATAGTAGATTCTCAATAAACATTTGTATAATGAATGAACCAAATAATCATATAATCTACTTGTCAATATTAAACATACCCTCCCATTAGAGAAATCACATAAAATGCTAGGAGATAATTCTCTGGTTGAGTTTCAACAACTTTTGCAATTTTCTCAGGTATCAAAAGAAATTGAAAACAGACACAAAAAAGTTATACAATCCACAACGTACTATTAGAAAAATTACATTGCATATGGATGAGCTAAAATTTAACAAAGACAAGAGAATTAGAAGAATTAGGTATAGGAAGCATGCTTGTAAGAAATTTACCCTATCACAACCACCTGCTTTGTTATGGGAATCCCTGACAAATTTATCACTCTCTTCCTTTTGTTATAGTCCCTCAAATCATTAAGAACATAGTCCATCCCACAAAGACAGTTTTGAGGAATTAAAAAGGAAAAAGAGTAACCCTGGAAACTAAAAGGCCAGATTCCCAATGTGGACATGATGAAAAGTAAGTGTAACTGGAGGCAGTTCCTGTCATTCTCTGGTTCTTAGTTTTCATGCTGTAAGAAAAGAGCTGATCTAGAGTGTGACTGTTAACCTTTCTTTTTTTCTCTTGCCAACCAACCTAGGGGAATAGGATGTACTCTCCATCAGGTACATTTTCTGCTATCTCAAGATATTTTCTCAGTGGGCATAGGGTTTACATCAGAGTAAGAATGAATGTACAAAGTATATGTGTGGGAGGGTGGCTATTACTACAGTTTTTAAATGAAAAAGAAAGCGAGAAGATAGCTAAGCCATTTTCTAAAAGTTTCAATTTTACACCTTTGACCAAGTAAGAACTTATTTAAAGGACAGGAAGGAAAAGTTTCTCTTTAGAGAAGAATTCCAGGGAATAAATGAACAAGGAATAACAGAAACGGAACATCACCACATTACAACTCCTAGTGTATTTAGGTACACAGGAGTTCATTATTCTATTCTTACTTTTAGAACTCAAATTTTCCAGGATAAAAAGGTTTTTTAAAAAGTCATTTAAAAATAATTAAATTCTCACATCATGCCAAGTAAGTAAACTGTATTGGAAGGACTGTATTTGTGATCCCAGGTCCACACATGAATCCTACTACACCCTTTTTAGTAGTTATGTCTGTGGAAAAACAATTCAACTGTCCTTGAGCCTTATCTCTTCACAAGTATAATAATCCTGGGATTTCCAGGAAGATTAAAGGGCCCCAGAATAGTGACTCTACATGCTGGATCCTTTAAAAAAAAAAAAAAAAAAAAAAAAAAAAACCTACTTCCTTCCTGACACCTAAGTCAGCCACATGGTACCTTGAGCATCTCTGGCATGCTGAATAGATTCTACAGTTTGTTTCATCACTCCATCATCTGCAGCTACAACCAATATAACAATGTCAGTGACCTGAGCGCCTCTGGCTCTCATTGCTGAGAAAGCAGCATGTCCTGGAGTATCAAGAAAGGTTATCCTTTCCCCAGAAGGCAGAGAGACTGTGGAAACAGAAATCCAAGAACACCATGGACTCAAATATGTACTTTCTTAATACAAAGGAATATATGTGAAATTATCAAACAGAATCAATAATTCTTTAAAATAATTTATTCCTTCTGTTAACCTTAATCAGGAACAATACAGATCATCATTTCACACTGAGAAATGTAACAACACAGTGAAATCTTTAGTGTTTTCTTTTCATTAATAAATTCAAACTAAAATTCTTCCTATTTCTAGAATATGCTTTTCAAAAATGTACCAATTGGTATCTAATCTGGAGACCAACAGCTATATAGGCAATTCTCCCCTTCATTAGCAAACATCAGTTGCACTACTGCCTTAAGCAACAAAGGCAATATAGTATACAGTTAGGAGCTAAGGATTTGAGCCCAAACTCAGCCTCAAGTATAAATTTTGGCTTTGCCACTTACTAGCTGTGTACCTTGAATGAGTAATCCAATCTGCACAAGCCTCAGCCTCCTCATCTATAAGTAGGAATATTAATACCTACCTTGTGATGTCGTTGTGAAGGTTAAAAACATAAAACATATAAATAAAATGCTCACCACAGTGCTAGGCACATGCTAGGTGCTCAGTAAATGGTAGCTGTTATTTAATTATTACTAACAACATTATCACAATCTAGCATTGAAGAATTGTAGGTTCATTAAAAAAAAAAAAAAAAAAAAAACTAAGAATGAGCCAGAATAAAAAAGATAATATAATTTTCTTCTTATACAATGTACAATATAAGCTTTATGAAACCACCTGCTCTATACTTCATCAGACCAATGACTTTAAGCTTTAGGCTTCCCTTTTATTTGAATTTGTCTATCTCATATTATGACACTTTGGTTTAAAAAAATAGTATGTGGGGTTCCCAGGCACATTGTAAGGTAATGTGTGTTCATACCAAGAAAGGCACCAATGTGCTGAGTGATGCCTCCAGCTTCCATTGCTGCCACTTGAGTTTTTCGCAGTTTGTCAAGTAACGTCGTTTTCCCATGATCAACATGGCCCATTATAGTAACAACTGGGGACCTTGGGATTAATAAAGCTGGATCTGCCTGAGGCCTATAATTAACAGCAAAGGAGTTTCATTTCTTAAATATCTTTATAGCCAGTGAATTGGTTTGCAGTCATCTCTGTAAACTACCATTAACAATAAAACCCAACATTTGGCTTTCATTAGATATAAATATCTTCCTCTTCCATAAATACAATTAATGAATGACCTATGACAAAATATATAATGACTGCCCACGTACAGTTGGCATCTTCATAACAAGCACACGGAATAAAATTTTTAAGTTCAGGATCAATATACACACTCGGCAAACTAAGAAAAACAACCCGCAGAGTTTTATAACCTAAATATACTTTATGATGTTTTAAACACTTTGAAGAAAAGTTTATACTCCCATATCATTTTAACTACAAAAAAAATTTAAGGTATATCTTTCCGTTATAAAATGTGAATAAAACTATACGGTCTCCATCCCCCTACATGGTTAAGTTTTACCTTCTTACAGCATCTTTATTTTCTCTGACTTTGTCCTGTTTTAATTTGCTCCATTTTAACTTCATCCTCATCTTCTTTAATACTTCTTTGATCCACGCTTCATCTAAATGTGAGTGTGCTTCTAGTGAATCTATGTCAATATCAGTGTTCATTAAAGCTTCAAATACACAATCTGGGTGGAATAGATAAGACCTTTTAGGATCATGAGTTAAATGTTCACAAAAGTGACCTCTATTAATAAATGTCTATATATAAACGGTACACTCAGTGAGAATAACTATGTGAGCTATTCTTCTAATGTTAACAAATTACAAACAAAGTCAAAGAAAATAATCTTTAACATGTGATCATTTATATTAAGGACATTACTGCACTCATAAACATTTGAATATTTATGTACCTTATGAATCATCTGAGCCACCAAAACATTACATGTTGTACACATTTATACTGAGCAGTTTATCACAGCCTAGTTCTTTGAAAACTTGTGGTTATATACGTCATGCATATATAAATGTGCATATATAATGTGCGTGCATATATAGCTGATTCTCATTATTCACGGTGAGTATGTCCTAAACCCACCACAAATACTGAATTAGCAACTACTACACCATCACTCCAAGGGGAAATACAAGGTTAGGTTCCTTCAGCTCCTGATCACATCTTCATTAGCCAATCAACACACATTTTGTTTTATGTGTTTCTGTTTCAAGACACCTTATTTAATATATACTGTTGATTCAGTAACATTCAACTCACAGCTAAAAGCCCTAAAACCGGTGCATGAACAAAGTTTGTCTAACTCATGTATTTTCTCTGTAAAGCACATGATAGCCTTCTTGCAGTTAGTAAACAGCACTTCTTTAGCACTCAGCTTAGAGCCAATTTAATCAGCAAAATCAACAAAAAGGATAAAAACGTGAAAACGTTGTCACTAAGCCACAAAATGACCCTTGTTTGCAACATGAGAGCTAAAGCAAGAAGGTCGAAATTTACCTAGTTGAACCTCCGCTAGGAATGTGTGATTGGGCAACTCAAATTTTCACTGCTCCACACGTGTCCAGGAATGACTGTGAAAGCACTGTGAATACTGATTTGGTGGCTACAAATACATTTTAGAGAATAGGGCAATACAAAATCTCCATATAACAAGGATCAACTGTATGCATGTGTGTTGTGTACACACACACACACACACACACACACAGAGTTTCTCAGAATATACATACGTACAATTTATTTATTTATTTATTTATTTATTTATCCATTTAGGATGTCCAAAAAGTCTTAAAATATAGGAAAAATATTTACTTGGTGTTCTTCTTTGCATTTTATTTAATATACTTTTTTTTCATTTCAGTCATATTTCCCTGTAGATGATAAATGAATTTATCTGTGATAACGAAATAAGTAGTTTTATGCTTCTTAACTTTTAATTACCGTTTAAATATGTATTTTGAGAGACAAGAGAGAAAGGCATTCTCAAATAAGCAAAACATTATACAATAAAGAATATCCTATTCACCACTGTGCAGGTAAATGTTTACTCACAAGACTCTCAAAAGAAAAAAAAAAAATTTCACTGATTGTTACAGCATTTCCCAACTTCCATTGTGCAAAAACTTCCACTATAGCTGATTTCAGCTACGAACATGAAGTCACCAAACACAGAGATGGAAAGAGATGCACAGTAGCATACCATTATATAGTATTTCTACCATATAGGAATATGGGCGTAAATAACCTCAAGAACACAGAAAATAGCAAAACTCAGTAAAAGAATTAGGAGTGCAGGGGTTCAATGAGTATTTATTACCTTTGTTTATGATTTAATTTTTGTAATGGTTATGTTTACCAGCTCACCTACTTCCTTAGTTAGCAATCGGCTGAAAAACTGGTGCAAGCCAGCCCCACACATCACTGATCCTACTCTGTAATAATGCTAAGATATCCTTTTCTATATATATATCCTCACCACATCCTTTCCCAAGAAAACAGTTTAAAAGACTGGAACAGTACAAATTTTCTATATGGATATGCACTCAGAGAACAGAAAATCCATATAAATTATAATGAGGAGAATTATGTTTCTAATAATGCTAAAATCCCTAATAATCCAGTAACTACAGTTTTCCAAGGTTATCCTAAACTTATGAAAATAACTTCTACAGAGATAATCTCTTTCCCTCTATACTAAATGCATTTAATGTTAATATATTATTTTATCTTAAATATTTACAAGTAGAAAAGTACCTAAAGCATTTGAACCAGAAATATTACATCTGAAGTTATTTTAATTTACCCAGAGGAGGGAAAAAAAAAAACTACTCACAGTGCTAAAATAGTAGTTAAAAATAGTCACCATCTTCTTCTTCTTCCTTTTTTTTTTTTTAAGTAGGCTCCATGCCCAGCATGGAGTCCAACACGGGGCTTAAACTCACGACCTTGAAACTGAGATCTGAGCTCAGATCAAGAGTCGCAAGTTTAACTGACTGAGCCACTCAGGGGCTCCCAAAATTTTCACCATCTTTAATTTAAATGAGATGAAAATATAACACTAAATAAGCTTCAAATATATAACTTTTATTTAAATCATGGCATATCAGTTTTGGATCTAGAGCACCCATCTATAGGATTAAATTTATGTTTTAATTACAGTTTATTTAGCAATACAAAAGAATTATTAGTTATGGGTGTGGAGGGAGGCAAGGAGCCTAGGTGGCTCCATCAGTTGAGCATCTGCCTTGTGATTTTGGCTCAGGTCTTGATCTCATGGGTCATGGGATCAAACTTGCCTCTGGCTCCCCACTCAGCAGGGAGTTTGCTTGGAATTCTCTTTCCCTTTCCTTCTGCCCCTCCTCACATCTGTGCTGCTCCTGCTCTCTCTCTCCCTCTAAAATAAATAAATAGAGCTTAAAAAAAATCCATATCTTTAGTGATAAACATAGAAATATTTATGGATATGTTAATAATTATCACTGGCTTGTGCATATATTATACTTATTACTCCATTTTTTCTGCTTTCATGTATGAAAATTGCCAATAATAAAAGTCTTAAAAATCACATCTACTACCAATGTTATTTATAAAGTCCTATCAATACAGTTTTCCTTGGAGAAACTGTCAATGATGCAGCCATACGTATTTGTTCTCTTAAACTTTTCTAATGAAATGATTACATAATCCAACTGCAAAGTTATAAAAATGCAAGACTGGGTGAACTTTCTGTTCTTTATAAGAATGTACATTACAGAGAATAGTAACCCTTTCAGGTAGGAAATACATTAAAATTCTATCTCTGCTGTAATTTACAAAATAATAATTCTTGAGAGATAATCTGGTCTGTGAATAAGACCATGGTCTTGATAGCCATATTCCCTGAATTCAAATCCTGGCTCTACCTGGCTCATACTAACTGTGGCAATTATTTATCCTCTCCATGCCACAGTTTCTCAACTGGGGATAATAAATGGGGATAATAATTACACTTATCTCTAGTATACCATGAGAATTACATGAATTAATATACATAAAATACTGGTACATAGTAGCAGCTCAATAATAGTTATTATTTTTCTTTTTTCCAAGAGTCTGCTTTGTCACTTTATTTTGCTACAATAATAGGCTATTTCTTATTTAATGAATTTTAATGTTAATTTATAATGAGAACTCAAATTCTGTTCCAATAATCCTAAAGTGGTAGTAAATACACCAACAGTGCAATGAAGGAATAAAAAAACGACAATGATGCTAAACATTTATAAGTAAAAACAGTATTATTAAAAGTTGTTACTACAAATATTTTTCTGCTGGCACTATAGATATTGTTGCAATGAGTGAAAAAAGAAAGTCAGAAATTATAGACAACAAAGGGAAAGTATAAATACAGTCTCTCAGTCCAAAAACATTCTTTGGACTTCCTCTATAAACCTACAGAATTTCTGAGAAGGGTTAGTACAGAGAAGAAAATCTTTTCCACTTTTATTAAAAGAAAAATCTTAGAGAACTATATTTAGCTAAGATATAACACACTAGAGTTTGTGACCTAAAGTGAAAAATACTGGAATGATTTAACATCTTTTTAAGCCACCAGTCTCATTTTCATCTTTGACTGTCTTAGTCTCATTGCAAATAAAAATTCCATTGTGGGAATATTCAATGTTCCCACATTTTTCCTTATAAAATTATCTGACCCACCTATGTCTTTTTCCATTGCCCTGGCCAGTTCCTCAACAGTCATTCCAATCCATACCTCCACCTCCTTTTTGGATTTTGTTGAAGATAACGGAGGTTTCTGTGATCTTTCTTCCTGTTAAAAATTCAGGACGTAGACAGAAGGAAGAAAAAACTAAGTGACAATAGATTTATTCTGGAATATCTACCATAATCACAGCTCTGATTCCTACCAACTAATATTCACACAGATAGTTAAACCTTAGACTAAAATCCACAATCTTCCACCTCTAATTCACAATTATATACTGATTTCCAGGTAATCGAATTCATCAGCATTACTAAACAACAAACTAGAACATCCCTTTTTCACAAAGACTCACTGCCTGGAGTGTAGCAGTAAGGAATAAAGATTTTGTAAATGACAAAACACGCAAAATGGATTTCTACTCATGTCTTAGCACTTTCATTTCAGACCAAATAACAGAGTAACTGACAGAAATCTATAACTACCTTTTTTGTTACTAGAAGCCTATATTGAGATAAAGCTGCCCCAATGACCAAGTCTGTTTGCCAAGGCCAGACACAGGGCTGAGCTGTCCACACGGGAGAAGCAGATGAAAACGCATGACTCCACTGTGCTAACATTCTTCTTTGACCTAGGCTGTGCAGCTGCCTAAAGACAGCGTGACATCGTAGCAAGTTCTCCAATTTCAGTATCTTCAGGTTCATGTTGCCCCTGGAAAAATTTTTAACATAATATTTTGGTTAATATTAAAATCAAGTTAGCAAATATTAATTGGATATCTACTCCATGAAAAGCACTGTGTCAGAGTTACAACAATAAGTAAAGCTGGGAAAAAAAAAAAAAATAAGTAAAGCTGGGTTCCTGCCCTGAAAGAGCTCACAATCTAATTAGAGAGATGGGATTCCATACTAACTACTCTCTAGATGTTAATTACCATCACCGTTAATGTTCCTACCAGGCCAGAACTGAAATACAACTTACAAAGAGATTTTTTTCTTTTTCTTTTTTTATAATTTTTTTTTTAAGATTTTATTTATTTATTCATAGAGACACACACAGAGAGAGAGAGAGAGAGAGAGAGAGAGTTAGAGACACAGGCAGAGGGAGAAGCAGGCTCCATGGAGGGAGCCTGATGTGGGACTCGATCCCGGTTCTCCAGAATCATACCCAGGGCTGCAGGTAGCGCTAAACTGCTGCGCCACCGGGGCTGCCCAGGATTTTTTTTTTTTTCATCATTCTTGAAACATCAGCTAACCAGATCACAACTAGAGTGATTTTTCTAAAATGCGAACTTGAACTCATCAGCTTTTTGCTAAAAACCCTGCAGTGGGTGGCCATCACCTCCAGTGTCAAGTGTAACTTCGAATCATGCTATCTAAGGACTCATTATCTGCCTTCTGCAAACCTCTCACTTCATTTCTTACTCATTGTCCCCTCACTCCTATCTCCAAGCTTTTATTATTCTGACCCCCTTGTAATCCCTAATAGTTTATCATCTAATTTTTGAACCTTTGCATATGCTCTCTTCTTGGAATTCTTTCAACCCTCAATATTCTTCCCTCTTTCCACCTCCCTCTCCCCACCAAAAAGATGCTTTAGAGTGGGAAGAAGGCACCTAATAAGTATCTATTGAATAATGCCTTTTGAATATTATTCTCGGAATGAAAGAAAAGTTACCTGAAAGGAAACTGCAACAGAACTCAATAGTATCGTCCAGAACTCAAGAGTATAGTCATTTTTCTCCTTGAGTCTTCTTTCTGCTCTCAGGACTGCCATTTCTACAGATTTGCTTTCTTAGCTTCTAAGGAAAGGAGCGACTAAAATAATGTAGATGTGCCCGTTTCCGTCTCAGCAAACACTTCCTGAGTACCACCTTCCAGACATAACATTTGAGAATATGTCGATTCAGAGTTTAATAAGCCAGAGTCCCTTCCTTCAGAGTTTACGGTCTTTAAAAAGTTCCAATTTCATGATTCTCAGGCACATGAAACACCTGAAGAATGGCACATTTTAAAAATCTTATTTAGGGCAGCCCAGGTGGCTCAGCGGTTTAGCGCCTGCCTTCCGCCCAGGGCGTGATCCTGGAGACCTGGGATCCAGTCCCATGTCAGGCTCCCTGCATGGAGCCTGCTTCTCCCTCTGCCTCTCTCTCTCTCTGTCTCTCATGAATAAATAATATCTTAAAAAAATTTTTTTTTAAATCTTATTTAGGTACCTGTCCCTGGCCTAACAAGGAAAGGGATTCCTTTAGGGGGGAAAAAATATCTTAATGCATCTAAAACCAGATTCAACAAGGGCACGGGTTAATGGAATGCAAAGAGATTAACCAAAGTACAGACAGGTAACAGGAAGGAATCAGCAAAATAACATTAAGGGCAATAAATCCAGGTGTGAGAACAGGAAGGAACCTTACTTGTTACTTATTCCAAGCTCCTCATTTTACAGAAAAGGAACCCGGTTTCTCCGATGTCACACCACCAGCTAATGGCAGGTCTGGAGGCCAAGCTGTCTGACCCCCGGGTCTTTCGCAGCCAGGATTTCCTTATCGCGGACTCTGAACAGAGATGCGGGCAACACTCGGCGGCGTCGGTGGGCGCTGTCAGCCTTGGAATTTACCTGGAAGGTAAAAGGGAGTCACGGTAGAAAAAAATGACTGGTGTGGCTTGGCCTCGAACCCGGGTCCCGGGGGCCGCGGGGCCAACACGGCGCCCGCCACGCCTGCGCGGGGCTCGCGGGGCTCACACGCACCGCCGACAGGCTTCCGGGGGCTCGCTGTGTACAGGCGGTGCCACTGCCACTCCAGGCCAAACAAAAGACGCCCTCCCGGGGCCCACCCGGCAAACGGACCGCACTTACCTGGCGGCCGCGTCAGGCTCTGAGCGTCGGGATTCAGGAGCAAGGCGGGGATCACCTTGCGGCGCCGGGATGCGGCTCGCCAGTCCGTCCCCGAAACCGCCCCCCTCGGACTTCCGGTGCCGCCGGAAGCGGTCCTCCCCGGAATTCGGACGGCGGAGTCCCAAGGAGCTGCGGCGGCCAGAACTCGTGGGGGCCGGGAGGCGGTGGGTGCGCGTTGCAGTTGCGTCCGCGGGGTCCGCCGCGGGTCGGGGGCGCCTCTGCAACCCTCCCCTTCCTGGGAGGTCACTTACTGCCGCCGGGGCGGGGAACTGGAGCCGCCTTGATGCTGAAATGTGAGGGAGGTGATTGCTAGGCTTTTCAAAGACGCGTGCCCAAGGAGGGGGAGATGTTCTCCAAATTACCTGAGCGGAACCCTTCATCGCTGCCAAGGTCCTGGGAAACGAGAAAAGACCGTGACAGATCAGAAGGGACTAAGGAGACACGATCACCGTGTGCGACGTGGAATGCTGGTTGCAATCCTGGAACAGAAACGCACATTAGCGGAAAAAACTGCGATCGGAGCCCAGCGTGCGGGAGGCTTGGCTGTAACGCCCTGTGCGAGCTGCTCCAGCCTGCAGGGGTGTGAACATCACACGGGGCGCGGTGCCGGGCGCTTGGGAAGTCTCTATTCTCTCCGCGGCTTTTCTAGGATCTAAATTTATCCCAAAATTTAAAGCCTATTTAAAAAAAAAAAAAAAAAAAGGAAGCGAATGAAATCCTAAATCCCACCTATTCAGAGATAATCCCTTTTAGTATTTTGGTGAACATCAAAACAATGTCGGGGCACCTGGGTGTGAGGCAGCTGGTTAAGCTGGTGGGATCCTTCCTTTTGGCTCGGGTCACGGTTCTCAGGATCATGAGACCGAGTCCCACCTCACGGTCTGCCCTCAGCAAGGAGCCTGCTGGAGATGCCCGCCCTCTGCCCCCCCCCCCTTCTGTCATGTGCTCTCATGTTCTCTCTAATATAAATAAATGAATTTAAAAAATAAAGTGTACAGTGTGATGGTCTGATAGACATACATGTTGTGAAAGTATCCCCCTTGCATTGAATTGACACATCCATCACCTCACAGATTTACTTATGTATTTATTTTTGTTGTTGTCGGGAACATTTAAGTTCCACTCTTAGAAGATTTCAGGTACAAAACAGAGGATTATATACTAGAACCACATTGTCATACATTAGATCTTGCTTATCTTGGTATGTTTGCACTCTCTTCCCAACCTACGTTTCTTACTCCTACATTCTTGTTCTCTTTCCCCAATTAGTATGAAGACTTTCGGTTTTTTTGTTTTGGTTTGTTTTTGTTTTTGTTTTTTTGTATGGAGACTTTGAATAAGATACTTAACCTTTCTCGTAGATCAATATTGTCATTGCCAAATTAAGAAGGTTAAACTCTTAGAGTGTTATTTTTAAAGAGCTTAAAGATATTAAATAAATATAAAGTGATCATGTGTCTGAAGATGTATTCTCCTCATTAACAAGGGACCCAACAAGATGGTAAGCCTCATCCAAGGAGAATTGGGGAGTGCCAGGTATTTACAGTGGCTGAAAGAATGAATGCTTGAACAAGATTGCTAATATAGATACAAAATTGGTTAATATTCTCTAGCACAACAAAGCTGTAACTTTTTGGGGTTACCTTTTCTTTAAGGACAAAAATCATTTGCACCTCTATGAGACTAAATTCATTTATATTACTATCAGTTTTGTATACATTAAGATCTACCCTCATGGAGTTGTATAATACCTGGATGCTAAAAAATAGTAAATACGAAGTCAAAAAAAGTGAACATTCCTAGAGAATCAGAGATTCCCCAAGAGTGCATGTGAAAGAAAACCCAGCAGGACCCCAGCAGGGCAAACAAATCCCTTTGTTTATTTCCAGGTTTTGGATAATTTTTCTTAACAGAACTAAAAGTCCTATAAATTTTAAAACAAAGCTTCCTTAGAACCTTCCAATTATAAATGAGTATTTAAAGTGAACAAAAAGGAGATATGCTACTTCGATGTTTAGCCAACTGTCATCTACTCCATGCATTTTGTTTACGTTGTATGAAACTAATATTTTTCCAGGGAAGAAAACTGAATGTTTTCTCCCATTTCATATTTTAATTTGAAGGTTATTAAATTCAGTCTGCCCACTTTTTTTTGACATTTTAGCTTTCTTCTCTTTTGAAGTCTTTGTTGAAAATACCCTCATATAATCTGTCTTATTTATGGAGACATGGTTTGCATTTCTTTATTTTTAATAGCTTAGCAATTCCCTCCTGCATTATAAAAACACATAGAAATTTTCAGAAGATAGAAAATACAAAGAAATTTTTTTACAATACTCACGGTTCCATTTAGGAAACGTATTTTTAACAGGTGAGAATTTTAGTTCCCAGCTCTAGTGTATAGGAACTGGAGCCATGACCCCACTCCCCTTGCTTGTTGAATGCCAACCACACTGACTGTCTTTCAAAGTCTCTTCCTTGATTTGCTTCCTTCCACCCTTGCACACAGTGTCACACTATTTCCTTTCTGCCTGGTTCACTCTTCTCTCCTCTCTCTGCCCTCATAATATGCTACTCATCTTTCAGATCTCAGTTTGCTTCACTTCCTCAGAGAGGCCTTCCTTGACTCGTTCCTCCTCCCTCCAGACTAGTAGACTTTCCTAGCATTGCACAGTATCCTGCTTAGCACTTGCGACCCATGCAATTTAACATTTGTTTCTGTGATTATTTGACTAATTAATATTTATCTCCTGCAATATACTCTTTGCTTGGGTCTCTGTCTGGTTTTGCTCACCACTTTCCCTTGAGCCCATAGGTGATCTTCAGTCATATTTTGAGTTGAATATAATATGGCCCATGTCCCCACATGTTGGAGCTGCAAGGAACGTTAACCTGAGGCTGTCAGACTGCGATTTCCTCCCTTCCCCACAGAATCATCCAGGACCCTGAGACTTGGTAGGAATCAGGGAACTGGACTGTGGGGTTATTGTCTTTTTCATCATGGCTCCTCATTGAGCAGTGATGCTCAGATGTACTTGTGCCTCATGACTGCTTAGGCAGTGTTGCCCCAGCTAGACTGTCTTCCACTGACCGAGGTTCCCATCTTGCTACCCACTGGGGGGATAAAGTGCCAAGAAAAGGACTCCTCTGCCACCATCCTATCCTTCCCACTCCAGTCTTCACCTTCTTTTCTGATTCTGAGGAAACTTAAATTTTCCTCCTAGATTCAGCTGCTTTCCCTTCTTTATCTTCGGGGTTTCCTCCGCTGGAGCACTCCCTCCCCAACCTCCATCTTCTGACCTGGGAAGAATCCTCTTTCATAGGCCTTTAGAAGAAGCCAGTTTTTGTGGAATAGGATTAGGGAAAGATGCTACTACTGTTTAGATTTTTCAGTTACTCTGTTATACAGCTATGTGTATTTTGAAGCAAAATTGGGGCTGTGTTGTCTATCCTCTCTTATAATTCATTTTCTCCATTTACTAAATTGTGTTTCCCTATATTTTCAAATATTGAGAGCATGACTGAGAATATAGAATTCCCTAGAAAGATGTCATCTAATTAATGTAACATGGCCATTGGTGATGGGGCATTCCTGGTTCCTTAGCGTAGCAGGTACAATTCTTTGTGCCTACCTCTAGTCTTGTGTTCTGCTGACAGACCTCTCATTCTGCTCTACTGTCACACCAAATCATACTGCCCCAGGACATACTATGCTTTTTCACCTCCACCTCTCAACTCCTGGGATTTCCTCAGCTGGAGAACTCCCTCCCCAGCTGGTAGAGTCCTTATTCTTCAAACTGGTGCCATTTCCCCGTAATGCTTTTCTTAATGCACCAACCCAGGCCTAACACCCTTCTTCTGGGCTCCTAAAGCATCCACATCATGCCACTATTGTTGCAGCACATTTTCTTGGATTTATCCTTTGAGTATTTCAGTCCTCTTTGCTAGATTTTAGGGTCTTTGAGGGCAAAAAATGTGGTTTATAGAGATGTTCCATAAGATATGCTGAGGAGACACAGATTACAGAGAGCACTTTTTCCCTATTGTTTCACTTGCTTGGGGGTATGTACAGCTTCTTAGGATGGTTTTCAATTTACCTGTTCTGGAATTTGTTACGTTCATAATGGGGATTTCTGACATTCTTCATCTAATAAATGCAATGTTGCCCAATCCCCACGATGTTGATAAATGTTTTGGCCTTTTTATTTCCTTTACCAGGAAGGCTACAGTTATAACTGTTTCTTTTACTTTGAGCAGACTTAGATGAGGATCCCAGGTTTCATGCACCCTGGCATGTTCCATCCTGCCATTTTCCAGCTCTCTTTTCCAGATTCCATCCTTTTCTGGCAAATAACCATACTCTTCCTAATGATAACAAGAATCTTTCCCTCAATACATTCTTGTAGAAATGCCACAAAACTGCTTGCTTAAGTTTTTTCCTGTTTGTAAAACAATTCAGTAAAGCGTATTTATCATGCTCTCTCTCTCCTAGAATTGTGAGATTTCTATAACTTTTTTTAAATTCAAGTTCTGCGACTAAATATCTAGTTCAAGCTCATGCTGATCATTTAATTTAATGTTTCATGTTGTTTCCAGTGTAAATCTGAGATTGTATTTGCCCTGAAGACAAAGGACTATGCCAAGGGTAGATACCATTTCTTTTGTATTTAGTACAACGTTGACATACATGCTCGATAAATATTGCATTAAACTTGGGTTAGGATAGTTTTTAAACAGTGATAGGGGGCAGCCCGGGTGGCTCAGCGGTTTAGTGCCGCCTTCGGCCCAGGGTGTGATCCTCGATACCTCGGATCGAGTCCTGGCTCCCTGCATGGAGCCTGCTTCTCCCTCTGCCTGTATCTCTGCCTCTATCCCTCTGTGTCTCTCATGAACAAATAAATGGAATCTTTATTTTTTTTTAAATGGAATCTTTAAAAAAAAATAAAATAAGCAGTGATAGGTTCTTTCACCATAGATTTAGTTCCATTTTATTATAAAAATCTTTGGTTGTAAGACTTGCTTAGAGCAGGATACTTGGTCATTCTATCACAGGTAGACACAGGTAGACATTAGTGTCAGCCACGTGGGGAAAGGAAGGTAGTTTGGGCTGGGGTGGTGGAGGTGGTAAGTGGAAGGATTTGAGAAACTGTGATGGATTAGTTATAGGGTGTGTGTGTGGTGTGCTGGGGTGGAGGGGAGGAGAATTCATGCTTTGAGTAATTGCTGGCAGTTAATCTCCAAGAGATTTCTAGGTCAGAGGACTCAACCGCCTAGACAATATGCAGATGCCGCCGCTGCCAGTTTGGGCTCTTTGCATTCCTCCTTTGTAGCTGTCGTGAAGATCCTACCCTGGGTTAATGTCTTCATACTTTTGCACACTTAACCTTTCTTGGTTACAACCAGATTCCAATTCTTCTTTCCCCCGTTTACTCTCAGTTCACCATGACCGGATTTGGGTTTTCTTGAACATCTTCAAATATTTAAGGACAGTTATTTGGGATATGCAGCATCTTCAAGTGGGCGATCTTTGCTATTCCAACGCTTTCTAGTTTCATTTTTGGAAAACCTAGAGAAAAAAGGGATGACTGGGGGGTTTCACAGGAGAATAGAAAACCTCCGCCAAGAGGTAGGCACACCGCCTCTTGGAAAAGGGGACTTGTGGTTGCCACTGTTATTTGTGGATGAATAATAATAATAATGGTTATTTGTAGACGAATAATAAAAGGCAACCTTCCGAAAAGGTCACATGTAAAATCCTAATTTATAAGTTACAAGTTGAAAAGTCATAAAAGAATAGGCATTTTGGCCTCCTCCTCCTCCCCTCTCCTTGTGGGTTCGAGGACCTCGGAGGTTCCCCGGGGAACATCTCAAACCTCGCACCCGGCAGAGCCGGGGAAAGCCCCGGAGGAAGGCCGCCCGCTCCCTAGGCCTCCTGGCAAGTCCCACAGCCACGGAAGTCGCAGGAGGCGCGCCTTGGGCGGCCCCCACCTCCGCATGCACCTGCCGGGATTCCGAGCTCGTGCAGAGGCCTCGAGGGGTTTCAGGCACAAAACAGTCCCGATGGTTTCAACAACACATTGTCTCTCAAAGCCGGCACAGGCGCAGGGGGCCGAAGGGACAAGGAGCAGGGGGAGGGGCAAGGAGCTCGTGGGCCCAGGCCTGCCGGGGGGGGGGTTTCCCATCCTCTCCAGGACCTTCGGCAACACTCCCTACGCTCAATCCCTTAGGCGGCCCCGATCTGTTTACACGGCAGCTACCGGGAGCCTGGGGAGCCGGAAGCGGGGTGGGGGAGGCAAGGAGGAAGCACGTGCCTTCCGCCCGTGGAACGCGCGCGAACCACCCCCGAAGCCTTCCCGCCGGGCAATCTCCGCAGACGACTTCCGGGGAGGCGACGGGGGGGTCGGGGAGGAGCGAGGGGAGAGCCCGCCTCCGGAAGGCGCCGCCCGGACTTCCGGGTACGTCCGCCCCGGCCTCCCGGAAGCCCCGCCCAGTCTCTGCGCGGGCCACGGGGGCGGCATGGCGGGCGCGGACTTGCGGGCGGCGCTGGAGCAGCGGCTCGGCGCCCTGGCCATCCGTACGGAGGTCGTGGAGCACCCGGAGGTGAGACGCTGCTGCCGGAGGGGTGGGCTCCGCTGCGGCGGCCTCGGGCGGGGCCGTAACGTGTCGCAGAGACGTGGGGTCCAGCACAGTCCCCGGGCTCCAGAGCCCAGCAGGGACCCGACGGAGCATCGGAGGCCTTTCGGGACTGTGACGTTGTTGCGGGAAAACTGGACGTTTTCCTCCTGGAGCGATTTGGTCCCATTTCGTCTTGACGCACTTTGACATCTTACTGGTCAGTGTGCCCGCTCTTCGGTGTGGGTCAGGTACCAGGCCTGGGCCGGCCCCGTGGGGTCAGCGGGACCTGGTGACTTGCACCGCGCACGGGCCCCGCTAACGGTAATAGCGAGCTGTGGTCATCCTCGCAGGGTGGACGCCGTGAACGCCTTCAGCTTTACGGATCTAACATCAAGACGTCATCGCCTCCTAGGACCGTCGTCCCCGCTGCGTGGTTCACCTACTGCCCGCCGCCTTCCCTGTGCACGTGGTGGCCCGCAGCCCAGGGCCCGCTCCCCTGCCCGCTCGCCCTCGTGGTCAGAGGCGTGTGGAGGTTGTCCCGTGGTCTGGGTGTAACGGAATAGTAAGGAATAGGAATCTGGGTTGCTATGAATTTTCAGTACCAATAGCTTAAAGAAAAACAACAACAACACCCCAAACCCCACTGTAGGAGTAGGAGTGCTTGGCCAGCACACTGGCCTCAGAGGCCTTGAGATGAAGGACTGCCAGGGCCAGGCGGATTACTTCGTAATGGCCTGGGAACGGGTCCCCTCAGCGACATCCACCGCACTGAGCAAGCGGAGCACGTGTACATGCATATTTTGAAACTTTTCATGTGATATTTTACAGGTGTTTACAGTTGAAGAAATGATGCCTCATATCCAGCATTTGAAAGGAGCACATAGTAAGAACTTATTTCTTAAAGACAAGAAGAAAAAAGGCTATTGGCTGGTGACTGTTCTTCATGATAGACAAATTAATTTAAATGATCTTGCCAAGCAGTTAGGTGTTGGGAGTGGAAATCTTCGGTTTGCTGATGAAACAGCCATGCTAGACAAACTGAAAGTTGGCCAAGGCTGTGCCACACCTTTGGCACTCTTCTGTGATGACGGAGATGTGAAATTTGTTCTGGATTCAGCGTTTTTGGAAGGTGGACACGAAAAGGTGTACTTTCATCCAATGACCAATTCTGCAACCATGGGATTGAGCCCTGAAGACTTTCTCACATTTGTGAAAAAGACAGGACATGATCCCATAATACTACGTTTTGATGAAAACAACTAATTGGGCTGAAATTTAGGATACATTCATTTCTGAAAGTGATTTTCTTACTTGTAATTTTTAAAAAGCATTAAAAGTGATAATATTTAGTACCTTGGTTTGGTGACTAAATCATTTTAGGAGGAACACTTCCTTTCAAAGGAACTGCTTTTTAAAAAATTATTATTACTTTTTAAGTAATCTTTACACCAATGTAGGGCTCAAACTCACAACCTTGAGATCCAGAGTCACATGTTCAACTGACTGAGCCAGTCAGGTGCCCTATAAAGGGCTGCTTTTAAAAAGACACACTGATGTAGTTTGAGTTCAGAGTTCACTTCTGATCCCCCATGACCAATACTCACTATAGGAATGCTTTCAACAAATAAGAGATTAACAGGGATCCCTGGGTGGCTCAGTGGTTTGGCGCCTGGCTTTGGCTCAGGGCGCGATTCTGGAGTCCCAGGATTGAGTCAGGCTCCCTGCAGGGAGCCTGTTTCTTCCTCTGCCTGTGTCTCTGCCCCTCTTTCTCTATGTCTGTCATGAATGAATGAATAAATAAAAATCTTTTTTTAAAAAAAAGTAGATTAACAACAAAACAGGCTAGCTAAGATTAACTATCTTACATCTTCTTTAGGGTGTTTACTTAAAAAAAGCAACTTCCAAAAATCGCATGTAGACAATTAGACAGTGCAGAATGTTAATGTACACTTACATTGTACATAGAAGGGGGAAAAGGAATATAGGAATATATTAAATTATTGATAGTGGTTATTGTTGGAGAGTGAGATTAAAGAAAGACTTGTTTAATCTTTTTCAGGTGAAAAAGGTGAACAAACGTGGAAAAACTTTTCTGTCCTGTAGAGTATATGAAATTTTACTCATCCCCCCCTGCCCTTCAATTATGGCATCTGATACAGTATAAGAACTCAGGATTATGTATTGTCAGCGCTATAGAAGCTAGTTCATAATTGTGCAGTGAGAAACATACTTTTTCGGTTAAATTAAAACCTTCATTAGTTGAGGGTCTAGACTACACTACAGAAATATCTAGAAATCTAATCATGAAAATTCTCATTTTCTTACAGTACAATCAAATGGAATAGTGAGGTAACCATTTTTTCCTAAGTTTGTTTACTCAAAAGTAACTTCCATCTGGTAGTGATAGTGTAGCCAATTTGTTACAAAAGGCAGAGTAAGAGTAAAAACTTGTCATTTCTTGATATATAGGAGTAGAAACTACAAGTCTACTCATGACAGAATTTCTATAAAGAATGAATTTAAGTGATGTGGAATTAGGAAGATTTTCCATAAATGATAACATTCTAAGATGCCATGTTACTTCTTACCTGCTGTTTACTACCTCTCTAGGAGGAAATTTTAGGTTGCTTTGCACATAAAATGAAAGTTTAATGAATAGAATCAAAGACACTGAGGATAGTAGACAGTGCCCTTCCCATCTTCTACTGAAAACAGTCTCCGAGAGACTAACCTGCCCAAGAATACACAGCTGGTTGCCTTGAACATTCTGCCTCCCAAACGCTATAAATGAAAATAAAGACACTGCTTTGTGCAATATATTATTGTATTTAAACCTATATGGGATTGACAGAACTGAGAGTCCATTCTTTTCCCAAACTTCCAAATACTCATCTCTAAAAGATTTAGACAGAATAATCTCAACAATGTTATAGGTTATGTCTGAAAGAAGGTTTCCAGGTCAAAGGGAAAGGCTAAAGATAATATTTAGCTAAATTATATGTTACGATTTTTAAATGATTAACCACTTGTTATAAAAATCACCTGTTTTATTTCTTTTTATATCAATCAGTTTAAGTGAATGTTAAGCCAACTTAATTTTTTTAGGAGTAATAAAGTTAAAACTAAAATGAAAAATGAAATGTTTTTAAAAAGACAAATCAACCAAATGATGGTTTGTTACGAACTGGATTCCTGTGGCTGACAACAGGTATTACCAAGAAATCATCACTGCTATTCAACTCCAAATCCCTCAGTAGCATTACTTTTAAAGGAAATGTTACAGCTTTTATATTATTTGATTTGGTATTTAATAACAATTATAAGTACAACGGCAAACATTGAAAGAGAACCCTTAGTAGAAAAGAAAAAGACAATTTAAAATCAGGTTTTGTTAAAGGGTGTTGTAAGTGCAACTTTATCCATAAGCATTCCTTTTAAGGCATTTTCACTCGTCCAAATACCTCAACATGTACATCAAGGTTTATATCACAAAATGGGCTCCTTTTGTATTACTTATTCAAGGCTTAAAGAAAAAATACATCTCAGGACTAAGTATAGCAGAAAAGAAAAACACAAGAATTCACTTTTCTCATAAAAGTAACTTAAAATACAAAGTCATTGAGCATACATTATTACTCCTCATTTAATTCCAGATTTGGTACAGTATCTTTTTTACTTCCTGACACAAACTGTTAAGACAGTGCAGGCTGTAATAATACTTCATTTGTGAGGTGGCTGCAATTCCATAGTATGCACAGTGATTTTTTTTTTTTTTAATAGGCTCTTACCATGCCTTGCATGAAAGGTGCTACATACAAACCTGTTACATGAACTCTTTGGTAACCACCAGTTCAAAAACATGGACCAAACCTTTCCACATGGCCAGATCTGAAGCACTTTATTGGAGCTCTTTGCTGAAGCTATTACCCTGTATATTAATTCTTCAGTTTCCTAGGGGGGTTAGGTGTTGATTTAGAAGACAGCCAGACAAAAAGCATGTCAGGCCCTAGTCAGGAAAGTGGCCCAGTAGGTTCCTAGGTAACCATACTATTTTGTTTGGCAGAAGCAGTTTACCTAAGGGAAAGGAGTGACTTCCTACTAAGTTTGCTTCTTAATCTTTTGGAGAATGTAAAATATTCATGAGATTATTATCTAGTCCTTTCTTGAAATGGTATGGAAAAGGTGATGAATATAATTGAGAATATTCCTACTTTTGCTGTCTCGAGTGTTCCCTTGGTTGTCTCTAACTGCACTTTCTCAAGGTCAGCCTCCTCATCCTCAGACTCAATACTATATAGGCCGCCCCTAAACATGTTCTGTGTGAAGCAATTATGTGCTGCTTAAGTCAACAGGTTCTCTATTTTAGGACATTAGTGTTCTGGAGAGGTCAAGGTGTGGTATGAGTCACCCTTACTGGGCCACTTCCTATTCATTAAATTCCAACTTTCAGTAACTGTCCTGGGATGTGTCCTAGTTGTGCAAATTAGATGCTAGTTAATATAAATCTAAGTTACCCACTTACTGTATTTAGCTAAAACATAACTTCTATATTTACTTTCAATTTACCCACCTAAAAATGAATTTACATTTTTTACATGCAAGTATCTCCAGACTGCCATGATGCCCATTATCAATTTGATACTTGAATCTGGGGAGTCACAATGGAGAGAGATGTTTCAAAGTCTAGAGAATACGTTTTAAATATGTCTGTTGTGCAATAGTTGTATTTTAGTAAGAATCCTTTGTATTTACATTTACATAGCACCTTTCATCCAAGAATTTAAAAGTGATTTAATTTTACAGCATTATTTGGCGGCAAAACCTAAGTTAATGGTGGCATTAAGTTAAGTAAGTCCAAGTTCTCTAAATTCCTTTTTAATTTCTGGTCAACTATACATGCGGTCTTTCTTTTCATTAATAGTCTTTCTGAAAGTAGACTATGAACACAATACTGCTAACTGGCCTACCAAAAAGAGAGAAGGAGAGGGAGAGGAGGAAAGGGGAAGAGGAGAGAAAGAGGGAAGGGAGGCAGGGAGAGAGACACACACATTTCTCAGGGCTACTAGGTTAGTGATGAAACAGTTCCTAAACCACACACTACGAATATGGAATTATTCCAAAAAGATTTTTAGAGCTGGTAATGAGAGCCTAAGAAGTATACTGTTAAAATAAAAAAGTCATTTTCTTTCTGACTTCAGACCTTTAAGATTATTCTGATATTTATGTTAAATAATGAATTTGCATTAATAAGTATCAATGCATTTTTTGATTTCATAAGAAAATAAAACTGTGATATAAAATTGAAGCTACAAAAAAACTGATGTTTCCCTGGGTTAACTAAATCTACTTTTTTTGTGCTTCTTTCAAATGTTTAAGTTAACAAATGCATACAAATATTTCAAAAGTACCAATAACAGTTACCAACTTTAATGTAATATTATAAAGGACGAAAACAGAAAAGTTCTTATTAATACGTGATAACCTTAAAAATAAATGAGTTCTTGGCAAAATGCAGATCATAGTAAATTATTTACACTTTTTTTTTTTTTTTGCCATAAGAAAACTTCTTAAGCAACAGTCAGCTCTCATGTAAAAAACAAACACACATACATAACCCAATACTAAAGAAGGGAAATGAATTTAAACACAACAGCATTATCTTGGGAATGTGATTTGCTGGAAAACCACCTTACTAAAAAAGTTTCAGAAAAACACTCTTTTTAATTATCTTGGATCCATGTGTGAATGCTTAGTGTTGCTTAATGGGGAATACAGAAAGATTAATATTACTGTAAATTTTTTATAGCTCCTATTTTTCAGATTTATCTTATAAACTGAATTTCTTTTGCAGTGCATCAAAATAATTGGTTAAAAAAAAAAAAGAAAGAATACCAACACATGCAGTCTGCTAACCAAATAAGGCTCTGACATGCCAAAACAATGTTCTCTGTATCTTGATATATAGTACATTCCACAACATACTACAGCATTTAATTTAGATTTACACAACTAAATATAAATGGCTAGAATTTGGCTAATACTTAGCAGAAGCATTAAGCAAACATGGATAAATTCATAAACAAATGACGAAAGAAGTAGATTGTTCTTGGAGTACTTCTTGAAATCCTAATACACTTGGTCCTTAGTGAGAGAACATCCTTTATTCGGTAGATCTTAACAATGTAAGTCCTAAAACCTTCTAAAAATTTTGGCAGTTGACTCCAGTAGTGCTCCTTGATTCAAGGAAGGAATGAAGGTTTTGTATTTCTTGCCTGCTCTAGTCACGAAGGATTGTTTAAAGTCTCCTTAAAGATTTTTAAAATGATTCCTATAGTTGGGTGTCTTGTTACTTCAGAAATAAAGGCTTCACACTGAGAAACTGAAGGACACTTTTCTCTCTGTATTTAGTTGGAAGGTAGAAAGAAAGAAAATATAAGAAAAGCTTGAAGATAAGAGAGAGATAAAATACAGAGCAGCCACTGTAAGAACAACATGCACCAGATATTTCTTATAGAAATGAGAAAGTGACAGAAAGAGACAATTTTTCTTTGAGTGGCTCTTCATAGAAAAGGTTATTCCTTGTTTATTCTCAATTATCAAAAACATTGTGGGAAAATTGTATTCTACCAAAAAAAAAAAAAAAAAGACTTCAAATTAAAAAAGGGATTCCTAAAACATTACTCACTAGTAAAATTAAATTAAGAAAAAAAATTTTTTTTAAACGTTTGTTTCCTGCACTGACAGGCAAAAACTTAAAGCAATCAATAAATCTTGCTTGACTAGTATGTAGGACAGAAAGTCATGAAATAAGCAAGCAATATTTACATCTGTTAATGCAATGTGCACTTGTTCTTATACGTAACACGGTTAGTTTGTATAAATGAGATTAATCTCATTTACATTTTAAGCAAGAAACTCACCACTTGGCCCACATGTCATGTAGTGGGTAATAGAATTAGGAGCTTTGTTGCTCCCTAGACCTGCTTTTTGAATTTCTGCTTTCTTGTACTTTGTCCACATCTGCAGGAGAAAAGCATTTCATGTTATTTAATCAAAGGTTAAACATATAATTCATGAAATTAAGAAACTAACGAACTCTTGTTGAGTAGGGCAAGGAGAAAGCATCTAACTCTGGGAAATTTATTAATCTGAAGGACACCTTATTACTTAAAGAGGGATTATTGTATTTTAAAAGCCAGAAATAATATACTTGTGTCCTTTTAGTAGCGTCAGATAGGTTTACTCACTATGTTTATTTACTAAATGGTCACAAATAGTTTTAAAATACAAAATAATCTTGCATGCAGCCACAGAAACATCCACAATGAAGTATTTGTTTTCTTTACTGAGAAAAATTTTATAGGCAGATAATATGCCTACTTTCACTATTACAGCTAAAACTACTTTGGTCAAAGGGGACCCAATGCCTAATAATGTCAGTTTACAATGTCATGCAAATAATAAGGGTATGATTTCTAGAAACTCAGGACAGGAATGTGAAAACTCCTGAGTTTCACCTAAAATCAAGGTACTGAATCTCCAAGTAGTTTTCCAAGTAATCCTTTATAAAGTCATAGGATATTAGAGGAACAAAGTGCAGCTGCTCAACTGAGTCAGAGTTGTTTAATTTTTATCTTTAAAAACAATAATAAAAAAGCTAAAATACTGGTGCATCTTTTTAAGACTTAAAGTAAGCAGTAGTTGATTTTTTAAAGTTTGGGAAACACTGGCTCTATATGAACTTTAAGGTTATTCCCATGCTAAAAATTTGATTCCAAGTGCTATAAAGAAACATAAGAAACTGCTATTTTGAAAAAATTTTCTGACTTCACGGCAGATGAAAGTTCCTGGAGGAAGTCGAGACTGTATTCTCACAGACAATCCTCAAGACACAGGGACATGGAATGGATCTGTCTTACATATACAGTGTGTATGGTATGCTTCTTTTGAAAACATATATACTATACTATAAACTATAGCAACTTGTGTTGGAAATACTTCTTTCCTTTAAAATAACCGCACAATTTTAATATAATAGCACAGGATTTCTCAATGTATTTTGCATAATAAGTTTAATACTTTAAATTTAAAGTGTATGGCCAGATTTATATCTAAAGAGTTGAAGTGGTTATGAAATAATTCTTGATTCAAAGTGGAAAAGAATTAACACTAATTATTACATTTTAATCACTTGGCCCCCATTTAATCTCATTTATATTTACCATTAAATTTTATTATTAGGTAATAAAAAAAAAAAAAGAAGAGATGCCAAAAACATTTTTAATGTTAGGACTGATGATGAAACAACAGACAATAAAATAAGATAGATGTATCATGGTCAAAGTATATTAGGTGGCACTAAAAAATAAGAAAATTTTCTGATTGTGCTTATGTGATTATCTGCAGTAGAACCATTTTTAGTTAATAGCTGGCTGTGAGAAAATAAAAGTCAAAAATAAAAATGGAGGGATGCCTGGGTGGCTCAGTGGTTGAGCATCTGCCTTTCGCTCAGGGCGTGATCCTGGGGCCTGGGATGGAGTCCCACATCGGGCTCCCTGCATGGAGCCTGCTTCTCCCTCTGCCTATGTCTCTGCCTCTCTCTGTGTGTCTCTCATGAATAAAAGAATAAAATAAAAATGGAGAAGCTTTAGCCCCCACAATGATCTTGACAATGGCTTAATTTAAAGGACAGAAATTTCATTAAGCAAAGATTCTCTATAGATTCTATTTCTTCGGCCCATTAACAATAATAATTTAATATAACAACATTTATAAAACAGTAACTTTCTCCCCATTTAGAAAGTTACATTTCAAAAAATTCCTTTTCAGATACCAGGCTGAGTTATTAGCGGTAATATTTAGGCTGAATCAAAACAGCAAAAACATTCCAGAGAAAGGGCTAACACACACAACTCTAGAAGTAAGTGAATCAGGGTTATGGCTTTGTTTTGTTTTATTTTGTTTTTTTAAGTTCTGGGAGTTACAGATTCGAGTTTAGCTGATTCTGCTTTAAAAGTGTTATGAACACAGCAAGATAATTTTAAAGTTTATGACACTGGAGTCAGAGTTAGAAAACATTTTATCTTATTATGGTTATTTCTTTAGCTAAAAGTTTATATTTATTTGTAGTTCTAAAATTTGTTCCACTAAAAACACACTTGTTTATTTAAATTCTAATGTTAATTTTATTTTAGTACAATGTACTCATTTAAAAAGCTGTTTTAAGGACACACACATATAATTTAATAAATATATTATAGAAGCAACAATCCTCACTACTTTGTAAACTTACTACCCTTTTTGAACAGAAGTAAAAATGCAAATTTCCAACACATTGAGTATTATTTGATTTATTTCTTTGAATCTATATAAAAAAAGAGCTGGCAAAACTAATGTATTAACTGATTCCAAGTAAAAAATGTCATCTTGAAGGAAAGATGGTCCTTGAGCTCTTACATTTATCAGATGAAGGAAAATGAGGAAACAATACAAATGCTCCTAGTCACTATATAAGTAACATGTAAATCTGATGGGGTTTTTAAAGAATTACACTAAATTTATGAATATCAACAATGTTTTAAATCTGAACAATTATATAAATTGGGCAGTAGTTAATTGCTACAGAAAGTGTTAATGGAGTTACTATTTCTTTGAAAATAAAACAGCAGGACAGAAGACATAGTTAAATGGCAAAAGAAAATGACATCTTTTTACATAGTTTCCTTAACACTGTACATGTGCAATATGAAGTGCACATTCTGGGGGAGAAAAGGAGTAAAAGGAAAAGAGGGAAGGAAGAGGAGCAAAAAAGGAGGGAGGGAGAAAATGAGCATTCTTTTTTGGGAGCAACGAAGTAATTATGACTTGGAGATGCCTTCTTGATAATTATAGCATGCAACTATTTTAAGGTGCTTCCAGGTATCAAAGTAACAATCTCTTATCGGGTGACAAGAAATGTGAAAGAGGAGCATGTATTGTTAAGGTATTTTAAGTCATGCAGAAAATGTACAATGCAATTATATCATGCAGGCTTTGGTGTGGTTACACATTCATATTTACATACATGCCATCATGTACAAGTGAATACTATGCCACAATTTAAAAATAAAAATATAAGCCTAGCCAAATTATACTTTTCAACAGCAGCTCTTCAAATCAGATTAGAGAAGCACAGTGCATATCAAGTCACATCAGTATTATATTGTGCAGTTTTGATTATACACAACCATATTCATACCAAACAGTCTGATTATCTTCAGAAACCAACAATGCAGCTTCTGTGTCATCAGGATAGAAGCATGCAGGAGTACTAAGATTATTGCTATCTGCAGAAGACTGTGGGTTACTGCTACTAGGGCTCTGATTATCAGATAACTGTTCATTATCTTTCTTTGTAGCTTTATCCAAAGAGGCAGAAGCCTGGTCAGTTACTCTGGTGATTGGCCTGGGAGGTAACCCACTTATGTTACTAACTAGTTCTGTATTCAGGGATAAAAATGGCTGAGATGGATGAGCCACAGTAAATGACTGTACACTATCTTTAGCTGATATTCCAAATGCATCATTAGACATACTAATGGCAAAAGTTTGGTTTTGAAAATGTGACTTTTCTGTTCTTGAGTTTCTAGCCTGGACAAACAGAGACTTGGGTTTATCTGTAGCTAAATCATTTTGTGCATGAGAATCTACAGCATGGATTGGAGTATGAAGTGTATGAGAGGACCACTGGTGTAAAAGGTACTCACTAGATGCTGCAGTGATGCTGCTATCAGCAGTAGCTGGTGGTGAATCAACTGATAAAGGTAGTCTACTGTCCTTGGTCAAAAAATCATGGATGCTTGTCCTTCGAGTAGTTCCTTCAGCAGTAGAGATCACACTGCTTGCACGAGGTAAAGTGGCATAAGGATTACTATCTTTTGATTGTCGTGATAGAGAAGTTTCTTTTACTAATTTTATCTTTCCTTGAGTGCCTAGTGTAGGCTTTCCTGGAGAGCTAATCAAGTAGGCATCTTCAGTCTTTCGAGGACCGGGTCTCACAAATTGTTCAGGCTTACTTGTCCGTCTATCGTAGAAGTCTCCTGGGGTTTTTCCACTTACCGACCTGGCCAGACCACAGCTAACTGGTTTTTTTCCCAAAAAGTCAGAAGAAACAGACAAACTTTTCATTACTTCATCTAAAAGATTTTCTTGACTTGAGGATTTTATCTGTTAAAAAAGATATCACAGATTAGTGAATGCAGCCAAGCTTTTACATTCCTGATATGTTAGACTGTGTGATATAAAATTGCTTGGAAGCACCCCTTAACTTAAAAAGAAGCTCTATAGTTCAGTCACAGAAGTTTAACTTGCAGTGTCAATCTAAATTAAAGTCCCAGCAGATAAGACTAACCTGTATTGAGGTAAGCTTGTTGCTTTCTTCTAAAAACTGCTGTAGAGTAACAACTTCACTTCCAGGGGAACCAGTTTTGATCTTGTGATGTGCTCGACTCTCTAATGATTCAGGCATTTTGTGCTGGAGCATTGGACTTGATCTGGTCTGTCTTTTCAAGTACTGGATTGGACTGCTACCACTGCTGGACCAAGCCTCATGATCATGAAGCAGGCTAAATTCTCCACTGCTGTGGCTTTGTGGCCTGCTTTGGATATTAACCGCACCTGCTTTTGGAGTAAATGGTGTGTTAACAGTTCAGTAACAGAAATGAGATAAAAAATATTTAAGTAATAACATTTGTTGACTGGATTCTTACAAATAGCTAAACTGAATTTCAAACTTTATTTAGAAATGGTTAGTAAACTGTGTTAATCTTTCATCAGTCTAACATTGTCTACCCTAGTCTTGTCTCATTTTGACAAATATTTTAAGTTCTACAAGGGCAAGTACTTGTTTTCTCCTCTACACTCAGAGCTAAACTACAAAGCAAGCACTCAATACATCTGGATGAATAAGTGAATAAAAAAATAAGTAAATAATACATTTTTTTAAAATTCAGGTTTAGGTAACTTTCACAACTTAGAACAAAACATGATTATATTAATGTTAAATTATTTCTGAATGTTAAAACCAGAATAATAATTCAGAAGTTAAAAAATTCTAATTCTTTGTCTCTCTATGAAATTTTCATTCTTTATTTGAAGGTATCTCTGCTCATCCTGAATGAATAACCTTAAAGAAGTTTTTTCTAAGATTTAAATAGTAGGCATATAAAGGAAAACCAATGGAGATATGATATAGTTACTTAGCAATTTCTAGTAAAAATACAAAATCAAATATGTTTTGTATTTTATTCTTTAACATCTGAATCATCTCTGATTGTTCCTTCTTTTCACTTTTGGTATGTGACTATATAGCCTTAAAAGACTCAACTGAGGGCAACCCTGGTGGCGCAGTGATTTAGCACCGCCTGCAGCCCAGGGTGTGATCCTGGGATCACATCGATCCTGGGATTGATTCCTGGGAATCGATTCCCACATCAGGCTCCTTGCATGGAGTCTGCTTCTCCCTCTGCCTGTGTCTCTGCCTCCTCTCTCTCTCTGTGTCGCTCGTGAGCAGATACATAAAATCTTTTAAAAAAAAAAAAAAAAAGGAAGAAAAAAAAAGACTCAACTGAGCTTGAGCAACTGTATAGAATGCAAATTACTAGTTCTGGAAAAAAGCTCCCTAATGTTTATGCTATTCTTCATGTGGATTCTAATTGATAGCAAACTTTATAGATGTAGTATCAAGATGGAAATACAACTTTCCATGGTTTCCTAATCATAGAAAGTAAAGGGGGTCATGAAAGAATTTGGCTCATTGGCTCATAACATTTTATCAACGGAAGATTTTCTTAAATTTTCAAATCAGAAAAGAAATATTTCATATTTTCAGACTAAATTTTTCTAATGGGTATAAGAACATGATTATAAAAATGAAACAAAAAATCCCTTCTTTGAGATCAGATTTCTCAGAGCACTGTAACAGAGTCATAGCATTAATGATAAAATAACAACTGAGACAAAATGATTTTATAATATAAAAAGCAACGGAACACATCTATTTGTTATAATTTGACAATTCCGGACTACAGAGAATAACTACTTTAACCAACTTTAACAATTTATTAAACAATAAATAAATAAATAAATAGAGAATAACTACTTTAACCAACTTTAATAATTTATTAAACAATTCCTGAATCCAAGTAGGCAGTACACCTTAGAGGAAAAAAGGCCTCTAGACGTTTGCATAAAAACCTCACCTTGGAAGGCATATTAAAAAATTAAGAAAAAAAATCTTGAGGTAATACTTTATATAAGTTATGTGCATCCATTTGTCTTTTGTTATATACAAACACAACTGTCTTCTTGAATTAAAAAGTGATTTCCCCTTATTTCAATAATAAATTAAGCTAAAATTATTTCTAAAACAGTTTCTGTACTGTGAGTTCAACATACATGCCTCATGAGAAATGGACAACCATTTTCAGGACAAAGACAAAACATAAGAAAAATAAGGACCTAAAGATATTTTTGAAGCTAAAAATTACATAAAAATATTTTGTCTGTGAAGATGCAAAATGGAAACCAAAATAACTGCTCCTGTTTTTACATTTATATATATTGTATACATTGTATTACAATGTAAAAATATAAAATGTGTGAACTATGTTCCAAACTTAGATGATCTGGATTTCATACTTTACCCCAGAAATTTCATCAATCTTCTAACTATAAAATCTGGAAATGGATGAACAATATTAATAAATTTACCTACAGCATACCTTTGACTTCATGGAGTGAAGCATTATTATTACTATTGCTAGTGGATGTTCTGCTGCTATCAAGGCTGGCTGGTCTTGAAGCTAAATGAAAAAATCAGGAGACAGTGTGATAAAACTTCTATACGTTGGAAGTTTTGGCTAATGACATTGAGCTTTTATATTCTGATCACAGAATGCTTTGAGGAAGCAATCATGCATACTATCACAGGCTGAGCATGCCCACAGAGTTGACTCTTACAGATTAGAGAGCAAATACATTTCCAGATAGTTCAGTTAGACTCTTTAAAATTAGACACTTCTGAAACACTAGTTCAGACTCAAAGAAAAGAAGTACATATTTAAGATTTGGAAATGATTTCTAAATGGATACCAGAACTGTTTTGGTGGAGTAAAATGACACACCAAAAAAGAAAAAAAAAAAGTGCTAGTGATTATGTCACTTACAACAGATCAGACAAGGAACCCTGCACACTGCAGAGATGCCACGAACAGGAGGAACATGAGCATCTGCACAGTTAATGTCCTCCATTCCTATCCGTACAAGGGAAACAATTGCAGAGTTAACATGACCCTACCTTATTTCTTAAAATCCTGCTTATATATAAAATTCCCTTTATCCATTTATTAGTTATCCATTTATTAGTAGTTTAGTTTGGCAAGATATGGTTTTGTAGATGTCTCCAGAAACTTAAAAATCTGAAATGTTCAACACTGCAGAAAATGTGGTTTCTCAGAGTTCATCCTTTACCAAAATAAGTATTTTTTAAACCAATGGTAAATGTGTTTCTCATAACTTTAACCTTATACCAACATGGCAACAAAATTACCTTTGAGCACACTGTGCAGGCATACTTTATAAATGACCTTGACCAAAACAGAGACTACTTAGATGAAGCAATAACCTTAAAAGGGGCAAAAGGGAGTATTAGGTTTGGAGAAATGGCAGCAGTAGGGATGAGATGCAGGTTAGAGAAAACATGCTTGCTGGCAATGCCACATTCACCAAATCAATGCCAGAGCCTCAGCATTCCCATTCTGTATGTAATATGTACTCTCTAAATAAAGTTTATATCTTACCATGAACTCTTGATCCCGTACTAGAATCATCACTAATACCTTGTGGACTTATGTCTTCAAAGGATGTAGTATCTACATAAAATAGCAAAATGGATATAAAAACATTTTTAAACAAAAGAAAACATTATAAAATGTCATTTATGCAGATATGGATATTCTTTTTCAATCACATATAATACATCTTGATTTAACATATTTCATAGACTCAACCAGAAACTGGAACTAGGAATAAGAAACAGAATAGTTGTGATGAGGGTTGACTTGCTTAACACCGGAAGCAGTGAAAGAGTCTCCCCAAGGACCCTGCAAAGCAAAGCAAGAGCCTGGGTTGCTCTATGTGGTTCTGTTTGAAGGTGTAGTGTTTTCAGTTTTGGGTTGTTTTTTTTTTTTCTTTACTTTTTCCCTTTCTTACTCTTTAGTTGGCTTACTTTTCCTTTTCTTGTTAGTTCATTTAGCTGTTTATTATGGAAGGCCTGGGAAAGATTTTAATTATTTGTATGATGTTTTAAATTTTTGAAATGATTTGAAAATTCTCTCAAATCGAATCCAGACTGTTTTGATAAATTATTTCAGGTTGTTGCTGTCAAAAAAGTACACAAGGAAAAGTCAAATTAAAATTCCTGTTGCCAACAGTTACACCACAGTGCAAAGAGCAGACGGCCTATACCTTTATTATTAACCAACTGCTTGGATCTGAAGCCTGTAGAAGAGTTGACAGTTGAAAAGTTGATGGCTGTAGTAGAGAAGGCCATAGCTCCCAATTCTTTTCTCCTTTTACCCGTTGAAATATCATCAGGAACCTCCAAATTCTCAGTACTACCTGTCCACTGTCCTCCTGCTAGGACCATGGACTGCACCAGGTCATTCATGGCTGGGATGCAAATGAAAGCAAATGAATCAGCATGGTTAATGTATCTGTTCTCATTTCTATCTTGTATTATAAATGATCTGGTTTTTGTCTATGGATTAATGCAAGTGAATATCAAAGACTATAACCACAAGGTCATTCGAATTATGACATGCATTCAGCTGAATGAAATGAGTAGGCCAAAGGCTGATAAATTTCAGTAAATATTTTTATCCCACCTCCACCCCCTTTAAAGATAGGAAAAGGAATTTTACTCTGTACAACTGCCATGCTTTTGCGCAGTGATGTGCAATATAATTAGAAGCCTTCATAATGTGGTTTTGTGATGACAGAAATGGAATGAATAAAGGTAAGATGGAGAGCAGTTCTTATACAGCATCATTATTGAAAATGACAAAGAGTCCTTGGTCAGAGCAGGTTACTGAAGAAATCATTCATTTTATGAATCAAATAAGTATACCATTCAATAAAAACCTGAAAGAGATGATATCCAAAGTGACAGACATTTAATGTGATTATGTAATTACCCATACCACTTAAAAAAACAGTATTAATATATAAAGAATGACAAACGTTTTCAAGGGTTACAGGCCATTTTATTTATTTATTTATTTAAGTTAGTTCATTAAGAAAATAAATTCCTAATGCTAAAGGTTTTGTTGTATTTTAAGTAAATTTCTTTGGGAAAAAAATCTCTATGGCATAGAAAATTAAAGGTGTTTTTTTTTTCCTGCCAACTTTTAGAAGGCACTGGAAATTTTAAGTATATTACATGTATGACTAAACATATGCATGTATGTATCAGTGAACATACATAGGATGCAAATTCAGTGCCAGTTTTGAAAAAAAATATCCTTCCGGCTCCTTGAATTAGAGGAAGACTGCACTTTGCAAAATAAGAAAAGTGGCACAGTCCAGAGAAAGGTTAGTGAAAAATTAGTAATGGAAGCCAGTGTAGTCATTTGAAAGAAGCTGAACTGTCATAAAGTCTTACACATGGAACGACGGTAGCAGGCCTTCATTTTGTCTTTATCCTTCGGTCTGTTCCTCAAAAAGGGCAGTCTTTTCAGTGCAACCACTTTAATGTCAGAGCATGAGGAAAAACAGAAACAGAAAAATGAAAGAAAAAAGGGAGAAGAACAGATGGGAGTTAAATGTTGAAAATTAAGGACAGAAATGAATGTCTGAGTTTCAGCTATGTATGCTATACTAAAGCTATTATTCTCATGCTGCTGAGTGATAATGAAATATGAAATATGTACTTTGACACTTTAAAATACTTGGAAAGCACTGAAGACAATGATGAGGAAAACATATATTTTGAAAGCTTGAATTGGCTAAAGTCCTATAAACACAGGAACTGATTAGAAGTACTTACTGAAAGAAAAATTTTCCTAATTAAGCTGTAAAGGTTTATCTTTAAAATTAGGGCTAGTGGTGGGCCATGATGAAAATCTACAAGCTTTTAAATCCTCTATTTTAACTTTTTAAATAAAAAGACTTCATTTCAGAAGAAAAGTGACTTAGGAAAATGCACATTCTAAAAAAGTATTCTAGTAATATAGATCAACAAAAACTAGGGTACCCAGGGAATGTTTAAAACAATCTAAAGAAACTTTAAAACTTCATTATTTTCTTAAACTTTAACAAAGAAAATAGAGAATTATTTTTTGGGTTCATTTGAATCCTGGTGCATTGTTCAAAGCACCACAAAAATATTTATTTTTTCAAAAGATGACATGAGCAATTGTATCCATTTCATTTTGCAAAAGGTTGGCTAGGCAAAAGAGAAAAGCTAGCACTAAGCTCTGTTAGGACTAAAAGATAAGGAGGCACCCTAATGCAAGCAAAAATTACACAGAAATATGTATTTATAACACTTTAAGGTATTTTGAAGGGCTTTTTAGGTGACTTTATTAAAAAAAACAAAGGTAGCATTTTGCAGAAAAATTCTATAAATCAAAGTTAGTGTTATAACTAAAGTAAGTATCAGCATAAAAATTAAAATGCTCATTAGAGTCACTAATATTCTTGGGTTATATTTTAATAAGATTCAAATATAAAAAACTGTTACACCTTTTGTAACTGCAATTTAGGAGTCAGGGAAACAACGTGAATAAAGACTTAAACAGCATACATAGTACATAGCCTTAATAACGATACTCCTTTTCAAGGTTTGCCATCATCTTGTAAATAATCAAAATTCTGACAAACTGACAAGTATCATCCATTAAAGAGAATGCAATGGACGTACAGCTTTTTAACTTATTTGATTGCTATTAGGAACAGTCGTGATTCATTTAAGCTTTTAATTTGACCTATTTCTTTGCTAGCTTGGTAAACACAGCTGTTTTTAATGATTAAAAAGAAATGAACTGAAAGCAATGTAAAAATGGACACTTAGCTAAAACAAAGCTGAGTGGTTGCAGCATGCACATGTTGTCTTGTTTAGATACTTCTGTTTCAACTGTTTTCCAAAGACTGCTTTAATGACAGACAGGATAAAAGGAATTTTAAATTTGCCAGTGGTGGAATGTGATCTTTCTTATGTCAACTGGTTTACAGACATACAATGTTCTTTTTCCAACATACTGAAATTCAGGGAACATTAACATTGCTGGGGTTTTGTTGATTTAAAAAATTCTAAAACCGAACAGCTGTAGGAAAGGAGAACATCACTGCATTCTGACCCTTATTCTGGATGTTTTAACAGAGAGTAAGAAGGAATGTCAGATTTATATTAAAAACAGACAGGCTGACCTCAAAAAAGAGTGTTGTGCCTTTCTTGTGTTACATTATCATATCTGAACTGAAATATCTTTCTTTAGGGTGCCTGGCTGGCTCAGTTGGTAGAGCATGTGACTCTTGATTTTAGGGTTGTGAGTTCAAGCCCCACGTTGGGTATAGAGCTTACTTAAAAAAAAAATCCCTTATGAAATATCTTCCTTTAATTGGAAAATAATTAAGTAGAACTATTACCATTTCTCACTTAATAAGATGTCAGAAATCTTATATCTAAAGGTAACAGAGAAAATTGAATTATCTGGCATCTTTTTATGGTAAACCTGATGATTTCTCTACAAGAATACTCTGAGATTTCATGTAGATTTGACTGATAAGACTAGACAGCAAAAGACCCAAGTAATGATAATCTTGTATGGGGATACAGGATTTAAAATATACCCTATAATGAATGCCTAATCTCTTACACCCTAAAATACTGTCTTTTCAGAGATAACTCCCTTGAGGCCAAAACACTATCTATACTTTTTTGAGTGTTCTGAGAGTTGCCATAGGCGAATCTACCCCTCGGGGAAGTAGTAGCTGTTTTTGCCTATTTACTTCAAAAGAATAGCATGAAATTATATAGAGCTATTTCATGTAAATATACATATACACACACATAAATATACATTTTTTTAATTTAGTGACTGGTGGTAGTGTGAGTGTATTCAAAGTATCTTGTTTACATATTCTATATTATTAGTAGTCAACTTGTTGGACATCTTCAAAGGGCCTAGCACTGGATTCATTTCTTTCTCTTAAAATATACTTCTTTTGCTTTTACTTTGCCCTTGTTAAGCACACTAGTAATGAAATAAAAATATTATGAATTGTATAGGGCATGTTATGATGTGATACTGCTATATTTGTAATTTAAAAAATTAAATCACAAATTTATACACAAGTTTATACACACCTATTTTAGTCAATTCTTTACCAAGCCATCCCTCAATAATTTTTACAACCTTCGAAATCACTGAATAATATTCTCTCCAAATTGATATCTATTTTTCTTTGCTTACCAATGTAACTTTGCTCTAATTTGACACCAAAGTATATGAATAAAACTCCATTATAAAATGCCTTATTATTCGATTTAGTTACAAATAATTATCAAGATGAGCTCATAAACATTTCTCACTCGCTCTTCATAATCACCCTGGTGCCAGTATGATACAAAGGTGAAACGCATGCCCATATTAACACAACTACCAAGTGGCAAGATATTCTGGCTCTTATCTCAGTGTTCTTTTGACACTGTTTTACCTCCCTGGCTAAATGATGGTATCTCTGTGTTTGATATATTTCTAAACACATAATACAGAAAATCACATAGTTATGCAGTATTGCAGTACACAATGAATCTTATAATCATATAGAGTTAAAAAGAAATGCATTCATTAGACTATTACCCCAAAGGACTGCTGAAGTTATATGTTAAAAGAAATCTTTTGAAAAGATTCTAAATCAATACTAGAGATCATAAACGTTTAAAGAGTTTAAGCACTCACTGCTGCTTTTCTTGGTCCCCAAAGTTTGGCCATCTTCTAAAGAGTTTGAGCCTACTGAAGAACTATCTTGACTATCTTGATGGGGGAGCTGAAGAAATCCTTCACTGGAGTCTGAGCGGGTAGGTGTTAATGTTAGAGATTTCTGACGTTCTCGATTAATATCTTTCTTAGACTTTATCAATTTTCTCATTTTTAGAGTAATCCAGTTGCCTCTCCTAATAGAATAATTTTAAAAAACTCTTATCAGTCTAAACTTCAACATATAAATCCTTCACAAAATTAGTAGTCTTTTTTTTTTTCCAAAATAAAAATGAGTAAAATTTGGTTAACAGTACCTTCTAGGAGGAGACGGGTCATAAAATTTGTATTGATCCATTATTTTCTCTTCTAATTTCTCCTTTTGTCGTCTTAATTCGTTTAACTTATCACTATAAAAATAAAAATTGCATTTTAGGACATGCACTATATTTTGCACAGTTATATTAAATTATTTTGTGACTACACTTTAGTCTCCAAAACATAAACAAATATAGATATTAGATAAACTATTAGATAAACTAAAATTTATTAGGTACTAACAATAGGATTTTTTCCAAGTTTCTCTTTTTCTTCATATTTACAAACATAACAAAAGGTTATAGAATTTAAAATTCAATTCTTTAATACAATTTATTTGTTTGAAGAAAAATTTCCATATTATATTCTCACCATGACAAAGGAATTGTTTCAACTATCTTTTAATAGTTGTTAAGCGAGATTATAACAGTGACTATTCTCCTATTCTTGGATCTTTTAGTATCTCACATTGTTTCTGAAATGAAGGGTGATTTAGTAAAAATTATGTAAGTAAAAAGCTAAAATGTTCAATAGTTTGCTTAGAATTGTGTATATAATAAATAATCTTGCAAACATATCTTCACGCAAACAGACTTTTTTCCTTTACGGCAGAATTGTTTAGGCTTAATTTACCTTTAGAGAACTATTTCCTGCCTCCAGCAATATATGAATACACTAGTTTCACCATGACTTAGTCTCATTTATGCCCTTGATGGCAGATATTACAGAGGGAAACCTCAAAGATCACAGACTAAAGTAAAATGATCTAAAAAAAACTGTGATGCCAAACTGCAATGTTGTTTACTCAACATACATTTAGCGCTCATTTACAATGAAGAAAACACAAAGAGCATATAAAGACAAATAACAAGTAGCCCAACTTTGCTTATAATAGGAGAGAACATATTTACATAATGGCTATTACAATCCAAGGCAGTAGTGGAACAAAATAAAATCACTGTGGTAAGTACAAAAGCAACTTATAAAAGGAAAATATTTCTATCTTGGATGACCAAAGCCTCATGGAGGGGTCCTGAGTGGCTCAGTCCGTTAAGTGTCTGCCTTTGGCTCAGGTCATGGTCCCAAAGTCCTGGGATCAAGCCCCACACTGGGCTCCCTGCTCAGCGGGGAGCCTGCTTCTCCCTCTCCCTCTGCTGCTCCCCCTGCTCATGCTCTATCACTGTCAAATAAGTAAATTAAAAATCTTAAAAAAAAAAAAAAGCCTCATGGAGAGAATGGCCATAGTAGATAGACTGAAAAGATAACAATGCTAAATTAAGTAGTTTAGTTGAGGGGAAGCACTGAGGGATTTTCAGGTTTAGATTTTGTTCAATAGGAAATCAGAAGCATTCAAGGTCTCATTATAAAGTGACATGAAATCTTGGCTGTAGGTACCTTAACTCCATAATGAAATAGAATGTATCAGAAATGGTGAAAGTGAAGAAAGCAGCCAGGAGGCTAATGAGGAGTCTAGCTGAATGGTTAGGCTAAATTAACCAGCACAAACAGATTTGAGAGATTTTTTTGAAGAGGGTGCTTTGTGAACAGAGGTTTCCAAGAGTTATACCACATAGCACAATGGCAGATGGTCTATACCTCCCACTGTTTTCTCTTTTTACCTGTTTTCTTTTTTAATTTTTATTTATCTATGATAGTCACACAGAATGAGAGAGAGAGAGGCAGAGACATAGGCAGAGGGAGAAGCAGGCTCCATGCACCGGGAGCCTGTCGTGGGATTCGATCCAGGGTCTCCAGGATCGCGCCCTAGGCCAAAGGCAGGCGCCAAACTGCTGCGCCACCCAGAGATCCCTCTTTTTACCTGTTGAAATATCATCAGGAATCTCCAAATTCTCAGTACCATCTGTTCACTGTCACTCCTGCTAGGACCATGTGACAGAGGCATTCAACTAGAACTGTCTGACACATAAGATACTAATATTTGTCTATACAGATACAATTACTGAAACTTTGGAAATAGATTATTCACCAATGGCCATAATATTAAGATATTCCAAAGATACCCAAAGATCAAGCTCTGGATAATGCCTTTGCTTAAGGGACAGATAACTCAAATGTCAAGAGAAACCTCTCTTATAGCAAACAGCAAAGAAATACATATCCCTGAAAGAACTGAAGGTATAGTTCAAAGTGGCCAGCCACAGATGTGAAATTTCTTTTAAGTTTTGCATTTATCTTAAAAGCTCACGCAAACTCTGCCTTTTGCTCCATAATATACCTTTCTGTTAATACAACAATCATGTTCCCTGCCCAAAATTTTATAAGAAAACTGATGCTTCAAAAAATACATGATGTATCCTGGTATTATATGTTCCCTAGCTTACCATCATATACATCATGCCCAAAAGGCACAAATCTAGGATTTCATTTCTTAGGATAAACTTAGAAGTGGATGTTATATTTCTATTGTAAAGAAAAAGAAACCAATGATCAAAGAAATGAAGTAACTCACCAATGGTCACATAGCTAGTGACTGGAAGAACTGAGATTTGAATTAGGAGCTGCCTAATTTCAACATCTGTGCTTTTACTATTATACTACAGTGTTTCTCATTTAGGGAATAGGGAAAGTGAAGAATTTAATTTAGTAAAGGTGAATTTTGGTGCAATACAAGGAGTATCCACTGAGTTGCTAAGGCCCAAATCCCAGATTTTACCAGATTCCTCTACTCCTAATGGAGACATAACTTACCAATATTAAGCTTTGGAAGTTCTCTCTCTCTTACATCTGGTTTTAATCTCAACTACCACTGCTTGTGAATTATGATTCAGTAGATTATTACAACCCATCTTTCTAAAATTGCCCCTTGTCTCTGTTCTCAGAACCTCCAATCCATACTCTAAACTGCCATCAGTGCCTTTTTAAAAAAACACAAATGTAGTCATTTTACTCCTCTGCTCAAATTTTTCAGCAACTCCTCTGTATGGCATAGAAAAACCTTTGTGAAATGGCTTCTAAGTTTTTAGCCACTTTTCTATTGCTCCTTTGTCCTTAATTTTGCTCCAGGAAGAATTATGCATCTTTAGGTCATCCTATCCATACCATAACACACCTTCACGTTACTGCATTTGTGCTCCCTTGGCCTGCTACGTCTCCTCTGGCAAACTCCCATGAGCTTTTAAGTCTCAGCTTGAGCAATCATCTTTGGAAAGTATACCTTGTCTCTGCCATATTAAGGTACTCCTTCCCCTATATTTGCTGTATTTCTATGGGCTCCTACACATACTTCCATTATAGCAATTATTTGTATTTCTTGCTTTATGTTACTAGTTCCTTAAGAGCAGGACTTAATGTGTTCTCATGTTAGTATTTCTGGTACTAGGACAGTGCCTAGGAAATATGCATTCAAGAAAATGAATGGAGAAATAATAATGTTAAAACTTAAAAAAAAATTAACAGTGAGTTTTCTCTGTCACCAGTTGGCAATGATAAAATCATGAGTAATATTTCAAAATTATTTGGTACCTACATGTACTGTCTTTGTTCGACATGAAAGAGATCCTTGCTTTCCATATTCTGCTCCAATAGAGTTCTATTCTGTAGCATTAATGTCTGAATTTGATCTAGTAGATGTCGATTTTCTTCTTCTAAATTTCCTTTAAGTTGGCTTAGCAACTGTTTAAACACAAACATTTTTTGAAAAATCAACATTCACATTTAACATAGATCACCTGAAACATCTGAAAAATATAAAGGGCTTCACAAAGACTTAGGTCTTGGGGTGCCTGGGTAGCTCAGCTGGTTAAGCATCTGACTCTTGGTTTTGGCTTAGGTCATGATTTCAGGGTCATAAGATTGAGCCCCATGTTGGGTTCCATGCTCAGTGGGGAGTCTGCTGGAGATTCTCTCATGCCCTCTCCCTCTACCCTTCCTCCTGCTCACACACACTAAAATAAATAAATTAATCTTTAAAAAAAAAAAAGACTTAGGTGTTATGCTACTTGAACAATTAGGTGGTTGCAGTTTGATAAGAACATGAACAATTATTTAATTAGTTATAATTAGAGCTAAAATTTGCTGTACATACATTTTAAAAATTCTTACAAACACTGGGTTTAACATATAATAAATTATCTAGTTCCAAAAACACTTGTTTTCTTCAAAACTATTTAACTTCTAGTCGGAAAGCTACCTGGCCTTCTATTTAAGGAGCTATGAAACACTGGACAAGTAAAATTAATTATCTTGGCTTCAATGATCTCACCTATAAAATGAATATAATAACTCACATTCCAGACTGTTGTAAGGATTAAATAATATGTTCGTCAGCAAAAATAAATGTCTACTATCCATTACCAAAGGTTCTATGTTATTATACAGCATTAATTACTGTGTCAACAGATAAAACACACATATAGAAAAGAGAACAAATTTTAAGTAGACACAGCTCAATGAATTAGTGTAAAGTGAACACATGTGTGCACTAATGTGTGCACCTGGGATTGAGCCCTGCATTGGGCTCCCTGCTCAGTGTGGAGCTGGCTTCTCCTTCCCCTGCTCATGTTCTCTCTCTCTCTCTTATCCTCTCTCTCAAATAAATAAATCTTAAAAAAAAAAAAAAAAGAAAAGAAACAGCTCATTAACCATATTCCAGAAACACCTTGTGCTCTCTTCTAATCATCATCCCTCCCCACGTAAATTAACTGCTATTCTGGCCTCTCACACTACGGATTCATTTTCACACTCCCTCTAAATCATATTATTGTATGACTTAGCCCCTAGCCAAGAGTTAACATCTGACTTGAGTTGGGACTATGAGCCAGATAGGTAGGTAGCTAGGGTCCTTTCTGGTCTCTCCTAGACAGCTTTCCAGGTGACCAGTGTCAGGCAGGACCTTATCAAGACTCAGTGTGGCTGGACATCTCATTCTGTGGATCTCCCAGTTAAATTTTTGACTAATTTGCTGTTACTTGCTCCAACCAATATTACAACCTCAAACCATCTGAGAGTTGATCTTTAACAACTCTCCTGGCTATGAGGATTGTGCTCTGCTTAAATCAAGTCAATCCGCTTTGGTGGCAAAGTTGCTGATTTTCATATTATGCCCCTCACTTGAACTATCAGGTATTAGAACTGGGGAAATGGGAGAGGAATAGGAAAAATCAAGAGATAAAAATGCCTCAGACAATCCTACTCCCTACATAATGTGGAATAGCTTTTCTCTAATAAATGGTTCTCGAATTGATACACATCTTTCTTCAGTTCCAGAGTACTACAATGGTTTTTTGACAACTTTACCCAATTTTGTTTCTTGAGGAGTTTGATTTGTTTTAGTCCTCCTTCTGTAAGTACATCACTCCAATTACATTTGATTTAGACTTTTATAAATCATAGGCATTATGAATGTTCTATACTTTCTGATCTCACTGGGTAATTAAATATGATTTTAAACTAACTTTTCTTTCTACTGGTTTATCATTTCAGACAAAAAGCTGTTACGTATTCCTTTTCTGATAATCTATTTTATTTCCCTTTAAAGGTTAGCTTAAAAGCTTATTTCTTAAAAGTGCCATGAAATTCAGGTGTTAAGCTATATTCAAACTTTAATGATCTTGCACCAACCAATAAAATTTAAGGATTTTCTAAGGCTTTCAATGTCCCTTTATACTTTAAAACCCTTACTGTTTTATCAAGCCAACACAAAGAAAGGCATGGAATTATATGCCTTTTAATAACACAACTGTATACATAAGGCGAATGTCAATGTCATTATTGTTCAAAACACTCAAATGGCTCCCTTGTTTTACTCCGAATAAAGTTATCTTTGTTCAAGGATGCCTATTAAAATTTCAATCTATATTCCTTTATCTACCCTGGAAGGCCTCCTTATCTCCCTTTACTCTGTACTTCATTTTTACTTGCATATAACTTACCTACCTTGTAACATACCTTATGCTGATCAATTTTCAAAATAGTTAGATCAGTAATTGTAGTCCACATGCTCTTTTAAGAATCTTACCATTCTCCACCAAAAGGCTGAGTCTATTTTCTCTTTCCCTTGAACCTGAATGTAACTCTGACTGCCTCAATGAATAGAATGCAGGAGAAAGGATGCTGCATGACTTCTGAGGTTTGATCATTAAAGTAGAAATGGCTTCTGTCTGGTTCTCACCATGTTGTGAGAAAGCCTAAACCAGCTCTTGAGAAGCACCATGTGGAGAGAAAACTGATGCCTCCAGCTGGCAGCATCAACCACCAAACTTGCACGTAGCCTTTCAATCTTCAGGCTGGGGGCCCAGTTGCCAAGTGGAACAGGGACAAATCTGCCCCAATGTCCCTGTTCAAATTCTGATCCACAATCTGTGAACCTAATAAATGGTTGTTTTACACTACCAAGTTCTGGAGTAAAGTGCTATACAGCCATGTTAGAAAACACTGAAATAATATATATTTCACTTATTTGTTGTTCTTATTATTTTCTTCCACCAGAATATAAGCTCCACAAAGGGACAGATCTTTATCTTTTTTGTTTACCAGTACATGCCAGGTTGTAAACATTTTTCATTAAACAAGGGCACAATTTTACAGTATCAAAGTATGTGGACGCATAAGTTTAAACTAATAGTAAATAGTATTGAAATTCATAATAAAAGAAGTTTTTCTGAATTACTTATGAATTTCAATTACCCCTGACCAATTCTTTTAGAAATACCCAACCAAATACATACTGCTATTTTCATTTTAATAGGATTGTTCATTTTTTAGGCACGTCCTGATTCCTCAAAGAAGAAACTTGTCAAAGCTCACCTCACACTGGTTATTTAGCTTGGTGGATGTGATGTCCAACTGTTGGTATTGTTCCTTTAACTTTGAAAATTCAGCTTCTAATCTTGTTTGTTCCAGTTTGGAATTATTAAGAAGACTTTTCAAGTTTTTATGGTCAGTTTGTAAAACTTCAGTTTCTTTTACAAGCTGATTATATGTATGATTCAACCTATAATTAGAAATCATGATAGAAATAGAATTAGGTTCCCTTAATAGCTTTCATTGTAATTTACACAATGTGAAATGCTATGGATCACATTCAGACATACTTAGAGAATATAAGACTCTTTAACCAGTGACTAAACTCATCAAAACTCAGTTTCTATTCTGTAAAAGTAGATTAAAAAAATTCAGACTACTCTTCCCCTGAAATCATCAAGCATGTTGTACGTTGCATGTGGCTCCTAATGCTCTTTCCCCCATGCACCCCCAACTTTTACAATGCAAAAATTGTTCTTAGTGTAGGAGCTGAACCAAAACAGGGTGGAATTGTTAAATGACTATATCGTACTACTGAACCTAATATAACACTATATGTTAACTAACTGGAATTAAAATAAAAACTTAAAAAAGTAAAAATAAAAAACAGGTAGAAGAGCTCTATAATAAAATCTATTTTTAAATCTGAAAGACAAAAACAAAAACAAAAAACACAACAGTATGCAACCTGAATTTAGCCTGCTGAGATGGTTATTTACTTATTTATTTTAAAGATTTTATTTATTTATTCATGAGAGACACAGAGAAAGGCAGAGACATGGGCAGAGGGAGAAGCAGGCTCCATGCAGGGAGCCTGATGTGGGAATCTGGGACCTTGCCCTGAGCGAAAGGCAGACGCTCAACCGCTGAACCACCCAGGTGTCCTGAGCTGGTTCTAATTTAATACGACCTTTATCTTACAGCATTAAGAACAGGATGATACTTGTTTCAGAACATCTAATAATTTACTTCAACTAAATACCCAAGAATTGAGTCAGCTTACAAGAATTATAAAATAAATAACAAAATAATATGTTTTTAAAAACAAGATAAAAAAAATAAAATGGAGGGCAGCCCCGGTAGCCCGGCGGTTTAGTACCACCTTCAGCCCAGGCCGTGATCCTGGAGACTCAGGATCGAGTCCCACGTCGGGCTCCCTGCATGGAGCCTTCCTCTCCCTCTGCCTGTGTCTCTGCCTCTCTCTCTCTGTCTCTGTGTCTCTCATGAATAAATAAAGTCAAAATAAATAAAATATATAGTACCACCTTCAGCCCAGGCCGTGATCCTGGAGACTCAGGATCGAGTCCCACGTCGGGCTCCCTGCATGGAGCCTTCCTCTCCCTCTGCCTGTGTCTCTGCCTCTCTCTCTCTGTCTCTGTGTCTCTCATGAATAAATAAAGTCAAAATAAAATAAAATAAAATATAAAATAAAATAAATAAAATAAAATATAAAATAAAATAAAATAAAATAAAATAAAATAAAATAAAATGGCAAGATCAGAAACATATAGAAAATGTTCCATAAATAGGTTGAATCCATGAATGAGTTGTAACAGCTGGTCAGACTCACTGAGACACACAGGCAGCTACACAATATATATCAATACCTATGGAGATCAAAGATTTCTCTACTGATGCTTCATGGGGGGAGATATGAAGAGATACAATATATAATCTCCTCAACACCATCTTAAGGCAAATGCTAAAATAAGAGTTTTTTACACTGTCCTTTAAAGCAGAGAATATTAACACCAAAATGCAATTCAGTGAACACAATTCTAAAGAGGCCAAGACAAACCAGTCCACGTAAGAAACTTACTTGGTTTGGCATTACCAAAGATTAAAACTTAGGTTATTTAGAGTAATGGGTAAACAAACTTTTGTTCTTGAGACAAGTCTTCACAACACTTCTTTTTTTTTACTGAACTCTTTGAGGTTTTACTTAAAGCCTTTTTTTTTTTTTTTTTTTTGCCTTACAATATAGACATGACTGCATAAAAGCTGTGATAGAACAGCTTTGAAAGACACAAAATACTCAGAACCACCCTTCCCTTCCAAGCCTGCAGACTCTCCTGGTTCAAGATCTTGATCAATTTCTTCTTATCATGTAGGCTGAGTTCTTTCTCAGAAGGTTCCACAGTAATGAATACAATTAGCTTCCAAGAAGGCCTACCCAAGCTCACAAATTGTCCCAGTTTGTTGTGAATCCCAAACAATGGAAAAAGGTAAGTTCAAGGTTAGTTGACAGTAAATGCCTTCCTCAATGTTATGTCTGTAATAAAAATGACCCTATCCTTATATTCCATAACTTTTCACAACTTGGGTCTTCTACTGCACATACCGTAAAGATACACCCTTTTTGAATCTGGCTTGGTATTGAGCTTATTCAAAGTTCAAACCCCCAGTACACTATTTCTAGTTATAACAATTACTAAATTAAAAACTACTAAACGTGAACATGAGAATGGCTCCAGAAGCTTAGGGATTTTTTTTTTTTTTTTTGGTAAAGGAAAAGAAATACAATTCAAAAAATGGATTATATTAAATTCATAATAGGACAAACAGACAACAAATGACCCCCTTTTGAATTCTGTGTGCTGCCTTTTCTCATTTCCACTATGGTTCAGCAAATACTCAGGCTGCCTAAACTTTTCCAAGGTTTCTAAAAACCTTCTGATATGTACCTTTATGAAATGGACTGGTCACAGGTTAGCAAGTTTTGATTTTCCCAGGGTTACAAATTAAAAAATAATTGCCCCATGGCAATATGAGACTAGTAACTAAGTCAGTTAAAAATAAGAGTACAAATCTGTCAGCTAAGAAATTGGAATTTGCTCACTTATAAAAACTTTGAAGGATAAGAACTGAGATACCAGACTAGCAAAGACAGACAGACATAAAGAATCAGCTTTCATTACATTCTGTCACAATAAAACATGTAAATGCTATCAAGGTACAAAAATTTCATTATATAATGTGACTTAAAAACTTGTTGAATAAATCAAGAGAGAAACAGTAAGAGAAGACAAGGGATTGGGTTTTTAAGCCATTTTATAACTAGCTGCATGATTTTGTTGGGTTTTACTTATTGCTCTGGGGTCTTTTTAAAAATATTCTATGTTACAGATGGTACTGCAGAGGGGCAGTGTATGTTTTGGATGTAATGAATAATACAAAACTAAAACATATAAATATTTATTACCTATCATTTTCACCACAAAGTTTCTTATATTCTGCAGCTATGGTCTCATGGTTTTTGTTTTCAAGCAGCATTTTTTCCTGTTCTACTTTCAGTGTTTTTTCCAAATCTTCCAATTGTCCTTTCCGTTTTAGTAATTGATTGTAACTGGAAAAAATATTAAGTATTTATTTTATAATATTTCCTTAAAAAAACAAAATACTTTAGAAATGAAGAAAACAAGGGTAACTTATTAGTATCACATAAACATGATACATAAATTTCCTTTTTTAAATAAATTTCCTATATAAATTATCTTAGATCTGTTTAACATAAAATTTTTTATATGATCTAAAGAAAACTGTTTTTAAATTAACAACAGAAGAGAAGATAGTAAATTACCGATCTTCGAGGTCTTTATGTTCCACCTCAAGATTTTTGTGGGCAGACTTTAGAGTTCCATGTTTAGCGATAAGAGACTCATACTCTGAAGCCTGGCGTTCATGAAGAAGTTCCAGCTTTTCGTGGTCTTTGATCAGAGAATCATAGAGAGATTTCAGGTCTTCTCGCTCTTTGATTACAGCTTCATTTTCATTTTCTAAGGAAGATTGCTGGATTAGGAGTTGTGCATTCTGGTTCATAAGTGAAGTACTTTGGGAATTAAGGGTAGAATTTTCAACCTGTAAGAAAGTATACTGTTATCAGATATAAGGTAAATAGTCATCTTGTTTTTCTTTTTTTTTTTTTTTAATTTTTTTTTTATTTATTTATGGTAGTCACAGAGAGAGAGAGAGAGAGAGAGAGAGAGGCAGAGACATAGGCAGAGGGAGAAGCAGGCTCCATGCACCGGGAGCCCGACGTGGGATTCGATTCCGGGTCTCCAGGATCGCGCCCTGGACCAAAGGCAGGCGCCTAACTGCTGCGCCACCCAGGGATCCCGTCATCTTGTTTTTCTAGAAGATGTAAATATGTGGTATGTGTTTATTACAGATAAAATAATTCTCCCATGTTAAAAATTATTCAAAAATATTATTCTAGTAGCAACATAAAAAATATAAAAGATAACATTAACTTTAGGAAGCTCTACATAAGTCACAGTAGATATAGTCTTATTGTACAGGGAAAATCTGGATTTTAGTATCCCAGGGAACAAGGCTACAATATTATTTAATATTAATATTAATATTTAATATTATTGTTTATATTATTTATTATTATGAGATACAAATCATATACATGTTTTGGGTTGAATTATTTTAGATGCTGGTGATTAGAAACAATTTATATTTCACTCCTAAAAAATGCTAATTTATCACTTTCTAAAAGTTGACAGAACTGAAAAATGACTTGTGAAAATTTAACTGGAAATTTTCTCAAGAGCCCACATTGTATTATTATATGTTTTACCATTTGGAAAAGTTACAGAAAGAACTTTCAGATTCAGAGATGGAGTTTTTTTCTTTGGCTCAAAAGGTTTCAGAGAGTTGTAGTTTTCCTGACCTGATCATTCTATATGAAAAGACATTGCCGCATTAAGCGCAAGATGGATTCTCTGAACTAAGGAAACGTCTAAAGACAACATTTTCATGCTATGTTGTTTTCTAATTACCGATAATGAAATAAGCAGTCGTATGTTGCAACCATGCTCTAAAGCAATGGTTTCTGCTTAGTTATAATCAACTGGTTGAAACAGGTGAAAGGCCATAAAGTAAATATAAATAAAGATAAAATTATATTTTAAATAAATAAGTACTTAATTTTGTTTATTGTTTTCCTGTACCAGGCCTTACTGGCGGGTACTGCTGCAGCTCCCCTGGCTCCTTAAAATATAACAATATTTTAAAAATATTCTAAATAAAGATAAAGTTATCTTTATTTATATTCATTGAGTAAATTTATTAGTTAATATTTAGAGCTCTAATAGTAAAAAAAAAAAAAATGCTGGTGTCTGAAAGCCTGGCATAGCACTAAGTAGACATATTGTAAATTATCTTCCATTAAATTCACTTACTAAGAAACAATGTTACCATGTCTAGCTATCCTTACTTTAAGAGCATAATTCAAAAATTTGGTTGCATATCCCAAAATATTACATTACAACCTGAAGCTTTGCATTCTGTGTTTGAAGAGTAGTATTCTGCTCCTGTAATGACACTGTCTGCCTCTGAAGTGCAAGAATCTGAGCCTGCAAATTATTGTTCTGTGTCTCCAATTGCTTCAGTTGAGTTTTCAGCGCTTGCTTCTCTGCTTGTAGGGTAGCATTCTTAATAAAGAAAGAACACATATTTTAAAAAGCAACAAACATATTTCTGTTTAACAGATACTAGAATTCCAGTAACAATTATTATCATTAAAATTTTAAAAAATCTCAACAACCTTAAAATCCCCTCTATCCCAAATTGTAAAGAGAGATTTAATCTAAGAGAAAGGGCTAATACTAAAACCTTACTATTATGTCTCTATACGGTTTGCTTTATAATGTCCAAAAAGTAAAATATTCCATTCTCAATATATTAACATAACTAGAATGGGTTTTTAAAAAAGATTTTATTTATTTGAGAGAGTGACCAAGAGAGAAAGAAAGAGAGCACAAGCAGGGGAAGAGGGCAGACTCCCTGCTGAGCGGGGAGCCTGATGTGAGGCTCCATCCCAGGACAGTGGGATCATGACCCAAGTTGAAGATGCTTAACTGAGTCACCCAGGTGCCCCTAGAATGGGGTTGTTAGTTATATGGTTTTTGTGCTGTTCAAAAATACACAAGACTGTGTCTAGCTAATGAAGTGCACATTTTCTAATTGCCCAAAGGCAAATATATATAGGTGAGTACTGGTCCCAGGGGTAGGGACAAAATGATTTTATAAACAAAAATTTGGAAGAGAAGCAGGAACAATTTTAACCATGTGTTTAAAATATTAAGTCCACAACTGACCTAACAGATGTTACATATTTTCTTTAGCGACTTTTTTTTCCCCATGGTATAAAACACTCACTAAAACTCTATTTTATCTATAGGACTTCTGGAGCAAATCCAAACAAAACATACAATTTACAATTCTTCCAGTACATTTGACCATATTTCAATTTTATAGTTAAACAGTGAATTACTATGCAAATCATAGATCATTAATTTAATGTGACAGATATTAAAATGTTTGTCATAGATGTATTTTCATTATATTCTATTTCATTATATTCTAAATAACATTTCATAAAAAATTAACGTCAAGAAGTATAAACAAAGAGCCCTCTAAAAAACGGAAATAAGACTTCATATACAAAAAGATCAGAATTTGTTGCATGTAATTGCAATATGCATAAAAAGCTACAACTGAATCACAACATATCACTTTTATCACATCTACATAGGGGACATAGAAAACATTCATTTTATAGGCTTTCAAGTTACATATAATGCATGTCACTGCCTAAAAGGCAAGTAATGATTTAACCCATACATTTTACTACAAAATCAAAGGTGAGGAAGAAAAATTCTTTAAGATGGGTTTTGATATTTTACTTCTCTTGTGTTCAAATAAACAGGATGGAAAAATTATACTGGAAAAATAATATGGAGCACTTATATATTTATATACCATCTTGATACACCAAAAAGTGAACCATTTTTCGCTTACATACTTAAGTGCTACTATAGGTAAGCTTTTAAGAAACCAAAAAGTACAAGCTCTAATGACAAGTCTAGGTATCCCTATACAAATAAGAAAAATTCCTATAGTCTATAAATAGTAAGAGACACAGCAGAAAAGATATCTCAGAGAAGGAAAAGATTTACAATGGAAAAGGTAGGAGGTCAATAAATATACCAGCAGATGCACTAAAACTGTCAGTCTAATATAAGGCTAGCCATCTTTAAAAACCATTATCTAAAATAAAATGCCTAAGAAATGACAACCAAGCAATTTTTTCCAATAGAAATTTATAAAGGAAGTCAATGGCAAGAGATTTACCTTATAGAACTTTTAGATGCCAAATTTTCTGAAACACAACATTAATCTGAGTGATTGAGGTGTGTGTCTATGTGCGTACATATATAAAAATCACTGAATAATTAAAAATAGGTATTCAACAATGGCTAATAGATAAAAAGATGTAAAATAGTTCGCTAATAATTTAAAAACATGCAAATTAAAATATTTTCTTATTGCTTTAACAAAAATTAAAAGGCTGGTGACACCAAATGTTTATCTAAAAAAACAGGTAATCTATTATTAGAATTGAAAACTGATATGATTTTCAAAGGCTAACATAATGCCAGTTAAAATTACACACGTACACACATCTATATACGTATATACTCTTTGGCCTATCAAATCCACTGTAGGAACTTACTACTCTATGAACATATTACACATGGATTTACATTGCAGCAAAATCTGAAAATAACCTAAATGCCCATCAATTGGGATTTATTTAAATAAATTATGGTAACATCTACACTATGGAATAATATGGGGTCACTAAACAAAATGGAATGATCCATAACCACCTAAAATACAGAGTTCTCTAAGATAACATAATTGAAACAAGCAAATAAGAGTATTATACAGCATGATTCCACAGATGTAAATTCATAAAGAAATATACTCCTAGACATACAGATGATTAACAGACACATGAAAAAATGCTCAACATTACTCATTATTTCCCTGATGATGGTATCTCACACCTGTCAGAATGGCTAAGATTAACAACACAGAAAACAACAGGTGTTGGTGAGGATGTGGAGAAAGGGGAACCATTGTACACTGCTGGTGGGGATGCAAACTGGTGCAGCCACTCTGGAAAACGGTATAGAGGTTCCTCAAAAAGTTAAAGATAGAAGTACCCTACAATCCACCAATTGCAATAGTAGGTATTTACCTAAAGGATACAAAAATACAGATTCGAAGGGATACATGCATCCCAATATTTACAGTAGCATTAACCACAATAGCCAAATTATGGAATGAGCTATCAAATGATGAAAAAAGAAGTTGTGGTATGTAAGTATACAATGGAGTATTATTCAGCCATAAAAAATGAATGAAATCTTGACATTTGCAACAACATGAATGGAGCAAGACAGTATCATGCTAAGCGAAATAAGTCAGAGAAAGACAAATACCATATGATTTTACTCATATGTGGAATTTAAGAAACATAACAGATGAATACAGGGGGTAAAAAAAGAAGCAAACCAGAAAGCCCACTGTTATAGAGAGCAATTGAGGGTTACTGGAGGGGTGGTGGGTGAAGGGATGGGTCAAATGGGTGATAGGTATTGAGGGCACTTGTGATGAGCACTGGGTGTGTTGCATGTAAGTGATGAATCACTAAATCCTACAACTCAAGCTAATATTACACTATATGTTAACTAACTGAGATTTAAATCTTGGAAGAAAAGAGAAAAGAAATATACTAATTTGTTTTTTTAATATAAGTAGGCCCCAAGCCCAGCACAGAGCCAACATGGTGTCTGAATTCACGACCCTGAGATCAAGACCTGAGCTGAGTTCAAGAGTCAGATGCTTAACTAAGTCACCCAGGCACCCCTAAAGAAATATGATTATAGTGATTACTTCTGGATGAGAAAGTAGGAATATAGTGCAGGAGATTAATTTTTGGCATTATGGCTTACAGTTCTCAATTCATGTTACATTAAAACATAATAACAACCACCACAACTATTTTACTTGTTAGCATATAAATTCCTTAACCTAATTCATCTTTAAAGGGTGATTTCCTTAAGCTAATTCATCTTTAAAGGATCTTTAAACAATCTTTATTTTTTTTTTTTTTTAATTTTTATTTATTTATGATAGTCAAAGAGAGAGAGAGAGAGAGGCAGAGACACAGGCAGAGGGAGAAGCAGGCTCCATGCACCGGGAGCCCGATGTGGGATTCGATCCCGGGTCTCCAGGATCGCGCCCTGGGCCAAAGGCAGGCGCCAAACCGCTGCGCCACCCAGGGATCCCTTTAAAGGATCTTTAAAAGATAAATGTTTGATGAGTTAGTTTGATTACTGTTTGTTGGCAAATATTTCTCAGCAAATATTCAGCAAATTCATTTACTGTGTCTTCTATCTACCAGGCTTAATTCTACATACTGAAGGCACAGTGGTAAGAAAAAAAAAAAAAAAAAGACAAGCTTTTCTACTGTCAAATAGCTTTTTTCTAGTAGAAAACCAGCAAATAAAATAATGTAATTTCATTAGTGAGAACTGCTATGAAGAACTGCTTTTGCTTCTCAAAAGAAGGCAGGGGTGTGACAGTGAACGGTTTAGATTGAGAATAGCTCCTTTACTGGGGGAAGGGTCAGGAAAGACCTCTTGCAGGAGATAATGTGAAATGAGGCCTGAATGCTGAGGGAAGCCAGCCATGTGTTCCAGGTACAGGATGCAAACATAAATGCCTGGAAATAGGAACAAACAAAAAAGGCCAATATGACTACAGTTAATTTAGTTATTATATGCCAGGCATTATTTGGGTTTTCTAGGTATAACAGATAGTAATAATATCTAGAGATTAATAAACAGAAGGGATAGAAGAGTGGTATGGCATAGGCCAACAATATTGGGCAAAGTCAGGAATGATCTTACAGAACACTGAAAAATTTGGATTTTATTCTAATTGGAAGGGGAAGACATTGAAGATTTTAAGTAAAAAAGTGACATGACTAGGATTATGTTTTAAAAATTAACTGACTACTGTAATAAGAATGGGTTAGATTGGGCCAGGAGTAGAAGCTTCCTAACCAGCCAGGACGCTAGTCTAATAATCCAGAGGAGAAATAATGGTACCCCAGACTAGAGCAGTAGCAGTAACGATGGGACAGAAGTAGGTGGGCTTGGGTTACATTTTCATAACAGAATTGACTTATATGAGGGTAACAGAGAAAAGTATATTAAGTTATTAGTTTTTCACTCTTATTATTTTTTTCACTCTTATTATAAATCAGTCAAGAAAGTATAAAATAAGATTAGATAAACTTTTTTAGTTATATATATAATGATACTTTACTTCAAAAAAAAAACCCTTATTCCTACTAAAAATTTAAAAATACTTACATTTCTTTCTACTTCAATTAATCTGTCTTTAACTTTCAGAAGCTCTCTAGTTGTTTCTTGACTTTCTCGCTCCCATTTATTATCTTCACCCGAAGTTGGAGGAGAGCTCTGTACCATCCTTTCTTCATCTTGTCTCTGTTTGAGAGCTTCGTAATTCTTCTTCACCTAAAATTTTATTTAAAATATTTTAAGTGGGAGAAAAACATTCACCAAGATATCACCTCTCACAATTCAACTCTACAATGGTCTGGTGAATGTGAGAGGCACTTTATTTAGAAATGTGATAAATAATACATATCATTACTATCATGATCACAATTTATGCTTTGTAAACTGCAAATCCTTCGCTCCTAGAAAATATTAAATATACTCTGCTTATGTGCCATATTACTCTAGTAATATATTCTGTAATTTCAGATCCTGTTGTTTATGATGAAATATAACTTAAGAATCAATTAAGTGGACATAGACATGTTGCTAAATATTAACCATTATTTTTTGACCTATCAATAGCTGGATTTAGAGAATTCAGAGATCTCCATGTAAAGGACAAATGAAGATTTGACATATGGAATGATTCCTTCTAAAAAGATACCGGAAGTTGAAGAAGTATCTATGTATGTCTGCCCTTTTAAGAAGGACATGTTGCCCAGAATGAGCTATAGTAACAGATAAATTGATGACTTCTTTAGTCAGATCCTAATCCACATATAATTACTGTAACTTATTTTATAAAAAGTGAGCAATCCAAGGATTTACCTTATACAAGGTTTTCTGGTGTGATTACAACCAAATCCTACTTTATGAGAGTCAACTCAAAACTAACAACTTGGTCATCTTACATTATCAAAATTACTGATTAACTTAATACACTCTTCAAATTAAGCTATTATTATACTTGAATCATTAGTTTACCCTAGGATATATTTATCATAAATCTCCAAATTAAAACTCAAACTTTATATTAAGGCAAAATGTCTAAGATAATTCAACATCTAAAGCAAATGTTAAGAAAGCCTATGACTCAACAATAAATTCTGCTAGTACCGAATTAGAAAATGACATGAGACTCAAGAAAAAAGAAGCCCAAACCGATTTAAAGCCTGGCTGAGTGATCTAATAGGTGTTCTGGGATCCTAATTTTCCAGTTTTTTTGTTTTGTTTTGTTTTTTTTTGTTTTACTTTTAATATCCTAATAAGAGATGATGAGTGACATAATTTCTAGTCTCCTACCTTACATTAATTTCTCATGGGATCTTTTCTCTAGGCTTACAAAACCTATAGACATATGTCATTATTAAGAAGGGGAGCTCAGAATAAAACTCAAAGCTTATTTTTAGCTCTTTGTTCTTACAACTAAGTTTCAAAAATGGTTCCATTACTTATGTATCCTTAATCAGAATCTCTAATTTATGTTCACATAAAAAATGACATATTTTCCATGGAGGTTTCTTAGAGACAGCATATATGTGGGTCTTGCCTTTTAATCTAATTCAGTAATCTCAGCCTCTCAACTGAGATGTTTAGACCTTTTATATATTTTTTAATGATTTTATTTATTTATTAATGAGAGACGGGGCGGGGGGGGGGGAGGGAGGGAGGGAGGGAGGGAGAGAGAGAGAGAGAGAGAGAGAGAGAGAGGCACCAAGACACAGGCAGAGGGAGAAGTCAGGCTCCATGCAGGGAGCCCAATGCAGGACTCGATCCCGGGACCCCAGGATCATGCCCTGGGCCGAAGGCAGGAGCTAAACCGCTGAGCCACCCATGGATCCCTTAGACTTTTTATATTTAATGTGATTATTGATCTGGTTTGTTTTAAAACCGTCACTTTGCTATATGTCCAATCTGTACTTTGTTCCTTGTTACTTTCCTTTTTTTTTCCGTATTTTTTATAATTCTACTTTATATCCTTTGCTGGCATATTAGCTATACCTTTTTTGTCACATTATTAAAGCAATTACTTCAGGCCTTCAATTCATAATTAACTTTCATAGTCTTCAAGTGATATACTTCTTCACATACAGTATTAAAAGTTAGCACAGTCTAATTTTAGCCTTATGGCAGCCTAATTTCTTGTTTATGGCAGGTAGCTAGTCCAATAGCCACACCAAAATGGCTGGAAGTGGGAAACTGATGAAATTTTAAATCTCTGCCCCCCTAGACTTGAAATGCATATATACCAACCATACGCAAAATGGCTGAAAAGCTTCATGAAGGTGACTTTCTTTGCAACCTAGATACTGCAGATTAATTAAATCTAGCACCAAATTTTACTTTATTTTTTGATAATCCTTTATGTTAACTAAGCAAAATTCTGGAATTCCTTCTGTAATAATATGTTTCATCGTACAAATACCAAAAATGTGATGTGGGCAAATGGGGAACAAAACATTTTTCTTTATTCTGCACAAGAAATTCATCTTTGGTAACTGCGTCCTTAGAAACCTGAAAAAAATGGAATGTTCTGTGTTACCAGGCAAGATTGAGAAAAATAACCTGACTGGTAAATTATATTTGGACTGCAAGAACTATGAATACTTAGTAGAAAGCCATATATTTAAACTTCTGTAAGTGTGGCAACTCTTAAAACTGGTGTATCCATTGTGGAGATCTTATATTTATGCCTTCAGAGTTTTTGCAAGAGATAATGACTACTATGAAGTATTAAGGCTCAAAGACAAGGCAGCTCCTGCACACTCAATGTGTATTTCATTTTCTTGCGCTTGAACTGTCATCTGGTGGGAATATGACTTTCAGACAACTATAAGATCCCCATGACAGTGCCCTGCTAGTACTTGTATTTCCAACAGTGTTCTGAATCAAATAGTTCTAAATGTGGCCCACAGTAATTTGTCAATCTGAATGTTCAGTTGATTGTAAAACCACTCCTGGTGGTACTACAGAGATGATAAAATGGAAAAAACACCAGAATATGTTTCTACCTATCTAACCTTAGGGAACAGGCAAGCACCTTTGATTTCAATTTATTTATGTAAGGGAAAACAGACAGTTAGTCCTGCCTTGCTTATTTCATAGAATAATTTCAAATATCACAAGAAAGAGAATCTAGGAGAAAATCTCAAATTTATGAGATCAAGTTCTTTCATATACCACACATACTATTTACCTCTACTTGGCATCCTCATACACACATCTTTGCCTATTAAACTTTTAGCTGGATTTTTAACAGGAAAAGTGAAGTATCAGAGTGAAGTGTCAATATCACATTGGGAGCTTTTCTAAATAGAATAAGATTGCCTCTTCCCCATCCCACTCCCACAATACTGGTATGTCTCTAACTACATGGGGGACATATGCAAATGAAATAGAATTGAATAAATTACAGTGCATAAACATGTCATAAATTAATGACCAAGATCTATTACTCTCAGATTTAAGAAAATGGATGAAATAGAATATTAATCATGTTGCTTTTATGTTTTCTTACTTTACACTTTTCTGTCCAAATATTTGACAATTAAAAATCTTCCCCCTTTTTTTTCTTTTAAAGATTTTATTTATTTATTCATGAGAGACACAGAGAGAGACAGGCAGAGATACAGGCAGAGGGAGAAGCAGACTCCATGCAAGGAGCCCAATGTGGTACTCAATCCCAGGTCTCCAGGATCATCACATCCTGGGCTGAAGGTGGCGCTAAACCACTGAGCCACCCAGGCTGCCCTTAAAATTCTTTCTAAGGAAGTCACTTACTGTTTTAAGTTCTTGACGCAACTGCTGGTTATAATTTGTGGATTCTTCTAATCGAGCTTCTAAAGCAGCAATTTTTTCTTCTTTTATTTCAAGGGACTTCTTTAGAGTGGATTCTAATTTTGATTCCAAAAGTTTGTACCTACTATCCAAGTACAAAAATAACACAGTTCATCACTGGAGGTCTGAAAATTATTTTAAAGATCATTATGACCACAGACACCGATGCCATAAGGAGATCTTATGAAAGAGTCTTTTTTTTAAAGAGGCAAATTAAATGATCCTATCACCCCTCTCCCCTCTTTAAACTATTCCTGGTCATAAAAAACAAAAATCACTGGTGAACAGAGCTCTACATTATAGCCTAGGCTGTCAAAGCGAAAAAATTAAACCAGGCATCTGGAAGATATAAGTCCTCAAATATTCTTTTTAATTTTATAAGGATAGAATCTATAAGAAAAGGAAGTAGATAGGCTATATTATTATTTATGATATTAATGTGTTAAAATATTTATGCAAGGACATAAATATAGTTAAGCTTAAAACTCAGTGAAGATTTTATCTTCAAGGCACAGAGTGGTTGAAGAATATTTTAAAAAGGAAATTATATACTAAAGACACAGGATACTGGTAACAAGAGTAGAAAGGGGCAGATGTGAATGCCAATATTTTAGTTATCTTTTTGAATGGTGGGTTCATAAATAATATTATTTGTAATTAAACATTTTTTACAAAAAGGAGAGTGCATGAATACAGTTTGAGAGTCAATCACAAACTAGGGATTATGATTAATTCTTATACGTGAGAACCTTAATGACTAAACCAAATAAAAGCTTAAAGTACATTTCTGAGAAATGTTATCGCATTCTGCCTTTTACTGTAATTAATTTGTATATACATATATTTTCTGCTCAATCAGTATTTAAGTTCATTGAGAATAGAAAACAAATCTCACTCATTTTGGTATTGTGGCTTGAGTCAATAGATATTTTTAAAGCATTTAAGTGAATCTAACTTTGGATATGTTGAATGTGACGCCTGAGTTGGTTCTAGACTAGATAGAAATGTCTACTAAGTAGAGAATAATGTGGCTATCAGGTAAGATGATGGATGGCAATGCACAGCATTCAGAATAAATGATTAAGAAGCCTAAGAATATAATCCTAAGGAAACTATATTAAAAGAGAAGACACAGGAAAAGAGCTGTTAAAAGAGAAAGACAAGAGTGACTGCTTAGCACTCTGTCTCTAACTCTACCACCAAATTTACTTCATTGCATTTTATCTACTCATTTATGCAAAACCACAATTTAGACTATCTATTCCTTGAGGGCAAGAATAACTTAATTGTATCTTAAAAGGGTCAGAGAAAATGACATCAATGAGAAAGATGAAAAGGTCAAACTAATGATTAGGGACACCATCTGAAATTGGAGGTAAAGACAGATGGAGATATACTTAAATTCCAAGATGGAGGAAATGGAATTTATTTCTGTGAGCTTTTCTTTGTGACACTAAGGCTAACTTAATGGTTGAGAAAAAAGCTGCTTTAGTGGCCTAAGACAGTTCTTTTCCTGATCTACCAAATTTGATCATGGTCTCAATTCCATTTCTTAAAAATTTTTTAGTTCATATATACCCTAAGTTCCATTTCAAATGCTTTCATTATGCACATAAATGTGTAGATTAATGAATGCATCACATCTTGCCTAGATTATTTCAATAGCTTCCTAACTGGTCTCTGTGCCTCCAATCTGCCCTTTTTCTTTTCTTTTTTTTAAGATTTATTTATTTGAAGGGGGGAAGGAGGGGTAGAGGAAGAGAGGATCTCAAGCAGTCAAGCAGACTCGCCACTGAGCTTGGAACCAGACCCAGGGCTCAGATCATGACTTGAGCCAAAATCAAGAGTCAGATGGTTACCTGGCTGAGCTACCCAGGCACCCTGCCCTTTTTCTGATCCAGCTTTCATGTTATTCTAGGAATTACTCAGCACATCTTTGTGCTTTATTTCCACAGAATGTCCTTCACTATTTCCACCTTGCAAATTTCAGTCATTCCTTAAGGTTCAACTGAATGAAGCATTATCATTCCTTTGATGCTTGATGATCAGCAGATGATAAGAGCTCAATTAACAATGACAAGTTGTTTAAATTAAGGCTTGGGAAGAGGAATCATACAATATGAAGGACCCATCTACAGCTGTGTTCTAAAAGGGTCAGTTAGGGTAGCTAATGGTATACTAGTCTTCCCTCCTTCTACTAAAGGTCTTACATAGGACAGGTAATAAATCTGTGTGAATAAAGAAATGATGTATATTTAGTGACTATATTAAGATGTAGTCAACTAAATTGGCCCTTAACTATCTATTTAACTAAAAAAAAAGTTTCCCATGAAATAGCTGTATGATTAACCCAATTATGGGTACCTGAATTCATTTCCAGAATGAATGCCTCAAGTTACTTCTATTTATTATTAGAGAACTAATCTTTGAGTATCAATCTATTCTTAACTTTGAATATTTTTAAAATAACATAAACACAGCCCATATAATCAGCATTAATTTTCCTATATATATTTAATATAGAACATAAATAATAGAACATTAATAGTGGGTAGATAACAAGATATAAATTATATTACAAAAATTCTAATGAATTAATGTCTAGTTTACACAAAACAATATTTTTAACAATACATACTTCCAGTCTAGCTGGAATCACATGGCTGACTGGATGCTAAACAGTCGACTACTTGAAAATCTGTCTGATAGACTATAAATTACCATGAGAAAATAAAAATTTTTAAGTTTGTATTGAACATTCTCAACATTAAAGGGTATATAATTTTTTCTTCTGTTTGTCAAGCCTTATTTTCCAATTATTTTTATACCTTAACTATCTCAGTATATTTTCCTTTATATATTTCCTCAGTGTATTTCTCCACCTCTCTTTAAGTCCACTTTTAGCACACAAAATAAATGAAAGAACTGAGGCATTTAATCACATGATTCAAATAAAAACTATATTTTGAGAGAGAGGGGTTTGTTTGTTGATAGTGTCTCATTCTATTTTCATTCGTAATTATAGCCTCTGGTCTTCTGCTACCTGGGTGGCATCCTGTTTTCCCATTGTGTAACTATTTATGGTAACATTTTAGCATTTTTCTCTTATATCAATATTAGGTTTTATTAATCAGAATTTTTACTTTTTTTTCTTATAGAACTTCTATAAGAAGAAAGGAACCAGAAACAGGGTGAAATACATATTCTGTAGGTAGTACAGGAAACAATGTTTGAGCAAAAAAATAACAATAATTTCAACTGTTGCCAAAGAAACTTAATACTCACCTGTCATCAGTACTTTGCTCATCATGTAAGAGTCGCTCTTTATTTAACCCTATCTTCTCCAGCTCATGAGTTAATTTTTCAAGATCATTATTCATTTGTTGAGTTTTCAGTTTCTCACTCACCAAATCCTTATTTTAAAAGGAATGCAAAACTCATGTAAATGTCATGATCATGAACATCTAAGAAATTCAGCCAAGACTATAACTACCACTATCCAGGAATACAAATAATTCAAACCAGGAAGAACAAAAACGTTGTTGAATTTTTCCTTCATCAACAAGAAGTAGTTAAGCAACAAAACAACCCTAGTTCAAACAAAATGGTTTTCCTTTTTTTTTTTGTCTAGTATTTATTGTAACTTTCTGTGTTAAAAACTAAAAGGAAAAACTCTTGTGAACACTTTGTTTGAAAACTGAGAAAAACAATATATATCCATTAACTTTTTAATAATGAACTAGGTCTTTTAGTGCATATTTTTTCCTATGAAAATATGATGAATGCAACATCCTTCTTCCACCACAAGCATCCCTCTGCCAATGGAAGAGACCTATACTGATCTGAAAAAACGGGACATCCCTAGAAGTTCAGACACAGGGAACCTGCCGTTCATGTCTGTAGGACTGTACAACAGAGAAAAAAACCGAAAAGCTAGTAATTAGGTCTCCCTCAATACCTCTTTAGCAGAAATCCAAACTTCCCAATATGACTTTCTGCCAGAATGCTAAGAAACTTTTTAACTGAACTTGAAAAGTTACCATATATTGTATAGCTTAGGGATAGCAAAAAAGAGCCAAGCATGCTATCTTCCGATCTACACCATGTTTCATAGGACCTACTGCCAACTACTCCTGAAAGTTTCGCAACTCTTCTCAACACACAGATCCAAACAACTACCAATTGTTCAGTGTTGACTCTTAAGAGCAACCTGATTTGCATTCTCAGGCTTAGAGGTCCAAATTCATTTTGGAGTCTGAAACATCTGGATTTGAATCCAGAAATCAAATTTTATCATTTATTAGCTATGTGATCCTGAGTAAGTTACTTAATGTTTCTAATGCTTTCTAATCTAATGGAGATAGTATCTATAGATGATTAGTTGTAAAAATTATAGAAATATACATAAATAGAATTTATGAAGCCCTTAGCCCAGTACTTGGCACACAGGTAGCATTCAATAGGTAGTAACTGTCATGCTTCCTATTATACTTTAACATTTAGTAACAGTCTTACTCAAATATTTTAGTATTATTTTGAAACAAAATATAAAATTGCAATGTAATAAGTGATATACCACATGGAAATCTTATTACTACAATATCTTAAAAAATAAAATTTACATGTACTTTTTGGTCTAACAAAAGTAGGAAACTAGAAACTGCTTCTAGTTCTAATTCCAAATTTTGACTTTGAACCATAAACAAATGATGCAAATTTCTGATGTGTTCCAATAAAACCTAACAAAGCCTTAAGTTAAAAATATAAAAAATATTTGCCTTAAATTTAGGTAAATGTATTTACCTCTCGTAATGTAACCAAAGTTTTTATATCAATAGTTGCTCTTTTCACAAGCTCCTTATTTTCTTTCTCTAATTCTTTCAGACGAACGCAGGATTCTTTATAAATACTTATCTCTTTGAAAAGAGTTTTGTTTTCTTTTTCTAAATTTCCAATTTTCACATTATTTTCTTCTAAAGTGGTATCTTTTATTTCTGCTTGTTGTCGGAGTCTTTTATTTTCCTTCTCCAGTTGTTTCTTATCCTTTTCCAGTTGAGAAGTCTCTTGCTCTAATGACTTATTTTCTTTTTCTAGCTGTTCTAGTCTTTTGCTAGATATCTTTAACTCTTCTAGGTTTTTCTGCAATGTTTGATTTTCCACCTCTAAATCTTGTAGTTCACTCTCTAACTGTTGAATCTTTTTATTGCTGTTTTCTAAAGCTTTCTGTAGCCTTTGATTTTCTGTATCTAAACCCTGGTAACTAACTTCTAAGCGTTCTGTCTTCTTGAAAGATGCTTTCATGAGTTCCAAACCCTTCTTAAGTTGCTCTTTTTCACTTTCCAGTTCTTTATTTTCTAGTTGTAGCTGAGCCATTTTCATACTTGCACACTTCAAAGATTCCACATTCCTTCGCAGTTCTAAGTTTTCCTCATCTAGTTGGGAATTCTCTTTTTCTAGGGATTCTAGCTGAAAAGTAAGGTTTTTAAAACCATCCAATGTTTTTTTTAATTTCCTATTTTCTCTTTCTAATTCTGAATTCTCTTGTTCTAAGGCCTCAATTTTTTCACATGTAATTTTTAAATTAGTTATCTTTTTCTGTAACAATTCATTTTCTTTCTCAAGATGATGTAACTCATTTTCAAGTTCTTCTGCTCGTTCTCCTTTTTCTTTATAATGTTCCAATTCTTTTCTAATTTGTCTTTTTTCAAACTCAATCTTGCTTAACTTGCTGCTTGTTTCTTTAATAGATTCATGGAGAATTTTATTTTCTTTTTCAATATCTTTCACCCTTGCTTCAGCACTTATTTGGGAGCGCTGTCTTAAGGAAGACACGGTTTGATTGAGATGTTCATTTTCCTGTTCCAATATTTTAATCTAATCACAAAACAAAGGAGAAAATTAGAACCTTAATTGAGCATAAACTAAATATTTTAAATTACAGGGATTTTCCTTTCTAAAAACTAATAGGGAAATAAAATAAATTAATTCTGATAAATATATAATGAAAGACCACTATGTACATGTACTGCTAGGTGACTAAAGTTCTATCTTTAGGAAATTCATAATGTAAAGAAATGGTAAGGGGAGATGTAATCAGTGATCTTCAGATTACATATAGTTACATGCTTCAAATTCAAATAAGAATACAGGTGAAATGTACATACATATCTCTTTATGAATATAAGCTTTAATTTCTTTAAATAAATTTTGCAATGCATATACACAGTGGGTTCTCAATAAATATCACTCTATTTTATATATATACATATATATATATATACATACATATATACACATATACATACACACACACACACATATATATATGTCTTTTCATTCCCCTAAGAATTCTAACTTGGAAACATCTTCTGGTACACTTGAAAACTAATCCATCCAATTTATAGCATGGCCTAATTTTGTGGTTCTCAAAGGTCAGTGCTAAATAATCCTGAGAACCTTGTAAAAATACAGATTCATGTTTATAGCTCAATAGAAACCTATATTCTTATAGATAGCCTGAGAAGTATACTTGGATAATATGAAATAAATCACTTTACTTCTAAAAAAGTAACAAACTTTAAAAAAGAAGCACTGGAAAGCAAATGAGAATGCATTCTAGAGGTTGCTGCCACCACATCCCCTCTTTGGTATGGCTGGAGTACAGCTGCAATCTTCCGCAACTCCTCTCAAGAACTTTATAATCTTCAGTCCTATACACAGACATTTGAAAGCACAGGTACTGCAAAATTTTATACCAGATAATTATTAAGCATTCTGGCCATTTAAAAAATTCTAAGCTTTCCCTTCAACTTTCCTAAAATACATATGACAGAAAGTGAAATAAAGCTATAGTTACTCTAAAAAGTAAACAATTCTAAAACATTTCCCTTTCAAGTCATAGGAACATTTTTGTTTGCCTAAACTTCAAAATAATTTTTGTTGATGCATTTTAAAGTATATTGCTTAATAGGAAATTTATGAACCTGTCTCTCTGAATTTTCTCTAAGTGTTTCAATTGTTTTTTCAAGCTGAGCTTTCTCCTTCATTAGATCCTTGCTTAAATTCTGACAATTCTGAAGACTTTGCTTTTCTTGAATAATCTCATTTTCAAGAATTTCAACCTAGGGAAAAATTAAATAAAAAAACAATGTATCATTAAATATTTTACAACAGTGGAAACATGTCAAAACAAAAGATAATCTTCGAATAAAAAATTAAACACAGTTTTAATACTCAAATGGTGAAATTTAAGAACTGTGTAGAGAAATTCAAGTAATATTACATGCTAATTTTAGCAGCTGTATAAAATATGCAGACATGATTATCTTTCTTAACATGTGAATCTTTGAAGGATACATTTCTACCTCTAAATACAAAGATAAATAAAAATGAATATATGACAATTATGTGGTAAAAGAAAACTGTACAAATCTTACTTAAAGACTCTTTGAAGAGATTTATTTTTTTTTTTTTTGAAGAGATTTATAAAGTAGAATTTTAATTGCAGTCTAGTAATCTCAGCAAAGAAGGAAGAGAATATAAAAAGCATGAATGAAAGATGAGAAACAGTAATATGTTTAATGAGGAAACAAAGGTATTAGGTTTAAAATAAAAAGGAAAGAGGGAGAAAAAAAGGCTGACTTCCAGCAAATGTTTACAGTCTAGGTTTAAATTTCTTTTCAATTACACAGTTTAAAGATAAAACTAAACCAAAGAGTTGGTTCTTTGAAAGAATTAATAAAATAGATAAACCATTAGCCAGCCTTATTAAAAAAAAAGACTCAAATTAATAAAATCATGAATGAAAAAGGAGGAAATACCAAAAAAAGAGAAAGAAATAGAAATGATTTTAAAAACATATTATGAGCAGCTATACACCAATAAATTAGGCAATCTGGAAGAAATGGATGCATTTCTGGAAAACCACAAACTACCAAAACTGAAACAGGAAGAAATAGAAAACCTGAACAGGTCAATGACCAGGGAGGAAATTAAAGCAGTCATCAAAAACCTCCCAAGATACAAAAGTCCAGGGCCAGATGGCTTCCCAGGGGAATTCTATCAAATGTTTAAAGAAGAAACAATACCTATTCTACTAAAGCTGTTCCGAAAGATAGAAAGGGATGGAGTACTTCCAAACTCTTATGAGGCCAGCATCACCTTAATTCCAAAACCAAAGACCCCACCAAAAAGGAGAATTATAGACAAATATCCCTGATGAACACAGATGCAAAAATTCTCAACAAGATACTTGCCAATAGGATCCAACAATACATTAAGAAGATTATTCACCATGACCAAGTGAGATTTATCCCTGGAATGAAAGGTTGGTTCAACATTCATGAAACAATCGACGTGATAGATTGCATCAGTAAGAGAAAAAACAAGAACCATGTGATCCTCTCAATAAATGCAGATAAAGCATTTGACAAAACACAGCATCCATTCCTGATCAAAACTCTTCAGAATGTAGGGATAGAGGGAACATTCCTCAGCATCTTAAAAGCCATTTATGAAAAGCCCACAGCAAATATCATTCTCAATGGGAAACATGGGAGCCTTTCCCCTAAAATCAGGAACACGAGAGGGATGTCCACTCTCACAACTATTATTCAACATATTACTAGAAGTCCTAGCCTCAGCAATCAGACAATAACAAGAAATAAAAGGCATTCAAATTGGCAAAGAAGAAGTCAAACTCTCCCTCTTCGCAGATAACACGATACTATACATAGAAAACCCAAAAGAGTGCAGCCCAGGTGGCTCAATAGTTTAGCGCCGCCTTCAGCCTAGGGTGTGATCCTGGAGGCCCGGAATCGAGTCCCACGTGAGGCTTCCTGCATAGAGCCTGCTTCTCCTTCTGCCTGTGTCTCTGCCTCTCTCTCTCTCTCTCTCTCTCTCTGTGTGTGTGTGTGTGTGTGTGTGTGTGTGTGTGTCTCGTGAATAAATAAGTAAAATCTTAAAAAAAAAAAAAAAGAAAATCCAAAAGACTCCACCCAAGATTGTTAGAACTCATACAGCAATTCAGCAATGTGGCAGGATACAAAAATCAAAGCCCAGAAATCAGTGGCATTTCTATACACAAACAATAAGACTGAAGAAAGAGAAATTAAGGAGTCAATCCCATTTACAATTGTACCCAAAACCATCAGATACCTAGGAATAAACCTAACCAAAGAGGTAGAGGATCTATACCCTAAAAACTACAGAACACTTCTGAAAGAAATTGAGGAAGACACAAAGAGATGGAAAAATATTACATGCTCATGGATTGGAAGAATTAATACTCTGAAAATGTCAATGCTACCCAGGGCAACTTACACATTTAATGCAATCCCTATCAAAATACCATTGACTTTCTTCACAGTTGGAACAAATAATCTTAAGATTTGTGTAGAACCAGAAAAGACCCTGAATAGTCAGGGAAATTTTATTTATTTTTTATTTATTTTTATTTATTTTTATTTACTTTTATTTACATTTTTTATTTTTTAGTCAGGGGAATTTTTTTTTTTAATTTTTATTTATTTATGATAGTCACAGAGAGAGAAAGAGAGGGAGGCAGAGACATAGGCAGAGGGAGAAGCAGGCTCCATGCACCGGGAGCCTGATGTGGGATTCGATCCTGGGTCTCCAGGATCACGCCCTGGGCCAAAGGCAGGCACCAAACCGCTGCGCCACCCAGGGATCCCTAGTCAGGGGAATTTAAAAAAAGAAAAACAGAGCTGGGGGCATCACAATGCTGGATTTCAAGTTGTACTACAAAGCTGCGATCATCAAGACAGTGTGGTACTGGCACAAAAACAGACACATAGATCAATGGAATAGAACAGAGAACCCAGAAATGGGGCCTCAATTCTATGGTCAACTAATATTTAACAAAGCAGGAAAGACTATCCACTGGAAAAAGGACAGTCTCTTCAATAAATGGTGCTGGGAAAACTGGACAGCCTCGTGAAGAATGAAACTAGACCATTCTCTTACACCATACACAAAGATAAACTCAAAATGGATGAAAGATCTAAATGTGAGACAAGAATCCATCAAAATCCTAGAAGAGAACACAGGCAACATCCTTTTTGAACTTGGCCACAGCAACCTCCTACAAGATACATCTATGAAGGCAAGGGAAACAAAAGCAAAAATGAATTATTGGGACTTCATCAAGATAAAAAGCTTCTGCACAGCAAAGGAAACAGTCAACAAAACTAAAAAACAACCTACAGAATGGGAGAAGATATTTGCAAATGACATACCAGATAAAGGGATAGTATCCAAGATCTATAAAGAACTTATTAAACTCAACAGCAAAGAAACAAACAATCCAATCATGAAATGGGCAAAAGACATGAACAGAAATCTCAGAGAGGAAGACACAGACATGGCCAACAAGCACATGAGAAAATGCTCCGCATCACTTGCCATCAGGGAAATACAAATCAAAGCCACAATGAGATCCCACCTCACACTAGTGAGAATGGTGAAAATGAACAAGACAGGAAACAAATGTTGGAGAGGATGTGGAGAAAGGGGAACCCTCTTGCACTGTTGGTGGGAATGTGAACTGGTGCAGCCACTCTGGAAAACTGTGTGGAGGTTCCTCAAAGAGTTAAAAATAGAACTGCCCTACGACCCAGCAATTGCACTGCTGGAGATTTACCCAAAGATATAGATGCAGTGAAACACCAGGACACCTGCACCCCAATGTTTATAGCAGCAATGTCCACAATAGTCACACTGTGGAAGAAGACTCGGTGTCCATCGAAAGATGAATGATAAAGAAGATGTGGTCAATATACAAAATGGAATATTACTCAGCCATTAGAAACAACGAATACCCACCATTTGTTTCAACATGGGTGGACCTGGAGGGTATTATGCTGAGTGAAATAAGCCAATCGGAAAAGGACAAACATTATATGGTCTCATTCATTTGGGGAATATAAAAGATAGTGAAAGGGATCATAGGGAAAAGGAGAGAATATGAGTGGGAAATATCAGAAAGGGTGACAGAACATGAGAGACTCCTAACTCTGGGAAATGAACAAGGGGTAGTGGAAGGGGAGGTGGGCAGGGGGTTGGGGTGACTGGGTGATGGGCACTGAGGGGGGCACTTGGCGGGATGAGCACTGGGTGTTGTACTATATGTTGGCAAATTGAACTCCAATAAAAAAATACCAAGAAATAAATAAATAAATAAATAAATAAATAAAATAAAGATATGATAAAATATGTGGTTATAAAGATAAAATAGCAAATTCCAGTTTAAATTATGCCAAACCATTGATTTTCCATTATACAATATGTTCAAACCAGGTAATAAGAGAAACTAAAGATTTAGCTATATAAAATATTCCATTAAAGTTTAAATATTAATTAAATCCTTATATCAATAGTGAAGAAATCTAAGAATTTTAATAGTAAAGCAAGTAGAATTTTTCTATTTTAATATCAATGGAAGATAACCACATATGCAAAACCATCTTCCAGTAATATCTCAAAAGCATTTAGTCACAAATCTTATCCAGTTACTCAATTCAATGTAAACATGTTCAGGAAGCTTAATTATGAATCCAGTTCTCCCATTAAAGATTGAAATATATGGGTAACAATTATTTAAACTCATTTTTTGTCTTACATCAATAGAATTCAAGTGAAACATTCAGTTTACAAAAGATACCTTTCATACAATGAATTTATAAAAAAATTGCTAGAATCACTAAAAATTTGTTAGAATTCAAAGCTATCTTCAAAAATCAAATTATAATTTCCAGACTCAATTATAATGACAACCAAAATAAAACTGTTCCAAGTTCTAAATAAGCCATTCCCACCATTATACTAGTGACTGTCAAATGCTTATTAAGATCATTTGGTTAATGGATTAAAGATGATGCAAAAATGTTTTGTTTTGTTTTTACAGAAAAAAAAAGTTTTAAAAGAGTAAAAATCTGGCAAGATAATCAAGGAGTGTATTTGCATTATCTAAGGCAGTGGTTCTCAAGGCACGGTTCCAAAAAAGCAGGAAGACCATCACCTAGGAATTTCTTAGAAATGAGAATTCTTTGCCCCTACCCCATCTACCAAATCAGCAACCTATGTTGTAACAAGTCCTGAGGGTGACTCTGATGCATACTACAGGTCAAAATCGACTGGTCTAAAGGTTAGGGAGATTTTCATAACTGAGTCTAGAAACTCAGAATCTAAAGAAAAAACTAGATATGGCCAACTACATATAGAAATAAAAACGAATACATAAGGACATATGTATAAGAACATTTATTACAGTATTGTTCATTGTGCTCAAGACCCAGAAACAAAAGTGAAAGCACATATTGGGGAGCAGATGTGATGGGAGATATTCATGATAAAAATATGATGTATGCTGCCATGATACAATTCTGTTTAACTACAGTATATGTATGTGTGTATGCAGGAAGATATTCAAAAATAAATTATTTGGTCTGTTACACAGTTTGATTATTTCTGTTAAACCAAAACCTAGTTAAAATTCAAGTTTCATAGTGCCTAAATTGAGGTCCTTAAATATCATTTCCCACTAAAAGGAACAAGGGCTTTCCAGAGAAATGGATGTTTCCAGATCTGGGACAGGAAATGTTTAAGAGAGGCCTATTATGTGAAAAAGCACAGAGGCTTAAAAGAGGTACTAAGACTGTGTTATAGAGATTCAGAAAGCAGCTTGGAGCAGCTTAGAGAGGTAGGACATAAGAAAAACAAACGCTAGATTAAAACATTTCAAACATTTTTAAATCCATGAGTTCATAAAGACACTAAAACAAAAAACTCACTCATTAATTATCTCAGAGGATATGAGAGAACCAATTCACTACCAGGAAACTAGTAAATAAAGGGAAAGAATCAAAGGTTCATCCTGCTTTTTCCCTGAGAGTTCCTCAACCTAACAGTTGTTTTTCTAAGCCAATAGTTTTTAAAGAAAGTTTTTCTTACAGAAATATTCTAGCTACCAAATCAATAACAGAATCAGGACTTTGCAACCTCTGTTGAATTAAAGAATCTAAACAAACCTTTTCCATGACAACTAACATGACAAAAAGAAAGACAATGAAATATGTACCTCCTCCTGACTGAAATAGACTCCTTATCAATATTCTTACTAAAAACTCCATTTGAACCTGATTAAGTCTACAGATACAATATGACCTACTGGGAACAAAAGAACTTGTGAAGTGACACAAAAAGGATACAGTGAGCAAAATCTACACTGTGGAAAACTAGATTAAAAGACTTGGTTTCCTGAACAGAAAAATTACTAGGTAAAAAGAGTAAACCTTACACTAAAAAATACTTAACAGACATGAGTTGATTTAATGGACTGATCTTATTTTAATTCAGATTTGAACAAAATGTAAAAAAAAAAAAAAAAAAAAAGGAAATCCCAATACATTTAGAGAAAGTGAAATGCCAACCAAACTAGAAGTGTGATGTCATTATTCTTGTTTTTAAAAAAATTCCTCACTTTTTAGAGATGTATACTGAGATATTTATTGGTGAAATGATATCATGTCTAGGATTTACTTCAAAATCATCTAGTGGTTGTGGGGAAAGCACAAAGGGTAAAAAGATTAGCTCTAGTTAATAACTGTTGAGGCCGAATGAGTATAGGCGTTCATTCACTTCACTTTTATGTATGTTTGAAAATTTCCCTAAGTTAAAATAATGAGAGTACATTAAAAACTAGAAAATATATGTTCTATCACAGGGTTATTTATACTTTTACATATATTCTTTAACTTATATAAAACGGTGGAGTCTTTATTTACCTTTTTACTTAGTCTTTGATTTTCTTTTTCAATTTTCAGGATTTTGGAAGCGTTGCCTTCTGCAGAATCCATAGTACTCCGAAGTTCTTCTACAGTTTTTGTTAGAGTTTGGTTTTCCATCTCCAACTTCAGTAACCTACTTGATGTTAACTCATTCACTTCATGGCCCAAGGATTTTTGCGGTGCTATAATGATGAAATACTGTCATTGGTAAAACTACATTTACTCATTATTATTTAAAACAATGAGTGCAAATGCACTATATCACTTGGTCCTAACTTTATAAAAAATTTATAGTTATACAAAGTTAGGCACAGTGAAAAAAACAGATAAAAGAGGGATAAATCTTGAATTTTTAAATGCACCCATAAGCATTCTAGAGGAAAAAAAGTACAAAATTTAGACTAAATGGACTACAGAGTTTCAGTTCTAGTTCCTTGAAAAACTGCTTGACAATGTCTCTTTAACCTCAGTGAATCTTAGGTTACTTGTACAGAATATAGTTATTCTGTGAGTCTCAAGAGTATCCCGTGATTCACATAAGAAGTACAAAGCCTAGGGCAGCCCCGGTGGCTCAGCGGTTTAGTGCCGCCTTCATTCAGCCCAGGGCCTGATCATGGAGACCCAGGATCGAGTCCCACATCGGGCTCCCTGCATGGAGCCTGCTTTTCTCTCTGCCTGTGTCTCTGCCTCTCTCTCTCTCTCTGTCTCTCATGAATAAATAAAATCTTAAAAAAAAAAGTGTAAAAAGAAAAAAAGTACAAAGCCTATCCTATGCCACATTTTCAAAATTAAAGGAAGTCAGTCTAAGGGAAACAAATTCCTAATTTCCTAATCCTGATTCTAAGAAAGGCGACAGTATACACTGGTCACCTTGAAAAGGTCTTTCTCTATTGAAGAATCCCTGCTAAACCTGAATGTAAAAAAGCAACATGTATGCCATTTTGCCAAAAAAATCTTATTTCTAAATAGATTTTAGTATAATTACTTTTTTTAAAGAAAACTCAGTTTCTAGTTCTACATATGATGTAAGCCAAAAAATTATTTTTAATAATCCTATAGAAGATTCATTAAATATTCTGATGATATAAAAATTAGGATTTAAAATGAAATATGGTACCTAGAATTCATCTTGAAACCCGAGATTTCAGGAAGAGAAATGGAGAAGTATGGGAAGGCATTCTAGGTTCGTCTATTTCTGGTATGTTAGAAATTTTCAATCATTAAGTAGAGAAACACACAAATACACACACACATAAAACAAGATATTGCTAACAAGCATATAAGCATATGTTTTTTCAAAATTAGGTATGGTAAGATATTCCTCAGACTGTAAGTAAAGAAAGCCTCCATTCTTATTTCTAGCTTTTGTTCTAGTTAGCATACTATTATTCTTTAATTAAAAGCTGGTACAAACAATAGTCACTGACTTTTTAAATTACATTAGTTGTCTAAGCCTTCTTCAGTAAAACTTTACTTCATGATCTGTAGTCATGCATTTCAATTAAACAAGATTAGACTACAATATTCAAGATAGCTTAGTAATACTTTCAACACTATGACTGCATTTTTTTTTTTTAAAGATCTATTTATTCATGAGAGACAGAGAGAGGCAGAGACACAGACAGAGGGAGAAGTAGGCTCTATGCAGGGAGCCTGACGAGGGACTCGATCCTGGATCTCCAGGATCACACCCTGCGCTAAAGGCGGCACTAAACCGCTGAGCCTTCCAGGCTGCCCTCTGACTATATTTCAAAGATGCTTCAGGTTAGACTATAAAGAATTTAAAAGGATGCTTACAACACATTTTTTTCAAGTAATCTCTACACGCAATGTGGGGCCCAAGATCAAGAGCTGCATGTCCTACTGACTGAGCCAGCCAGATGCCCCCTTATAACACATTTTTAACAATATGGGAGACTGCTTACATTATCATCTTTGGTGTAAAAAGAACCTAAATTGTATATGTTCATCTGATATCTAAAACATCTATTTGCGTGTAGAAACATTTTGAAGCACATGTTTTGAAATGTAAAAAGTGACTGCAGAAATTATTAGTGACTTTGATTTCTTCTTCTTCTTTTATTTTTTAAAAAGATTTTATTTATTTATTCATGATAGATAGAGAAAGGTAGAGACACAGGCAGAAGGGAGAAGCAGGCTCCATGCCGGGAGCCTGATGCGGGACTCGATCCTGGGACTCCAGGATCGCACCCTGGGCCAAAGGCAGGCGCCAAACCGCTGAACCCCAAAGGATCCCCAATTTCTTTTTTTATTTTTCCACATTTTACAAATTTTCTGGAAAGTAATTCCCTTGTATAGTTTCAAAACAAAACAAAACAAAACACCACCATCACACCACATTAAAACAAGTATTCAGGTCTATGATCCCAGCTAAGATGAACTGCAAAACTGGGATGATGATGATGATGACAAAAATAATAATACACATTCAAGTGCCTACCATTTACCAGGTATTTTATTAATGGTTTCATAAGTAGTAATGATTCAATCTTGGCAATAATGTCCAAGGTACATACCATTATTGGTCCCACATAACAGATGAAGAAACTCTTAACAGTATAACACTAACTAGTAGTAGAAAACATTTAAGTCTGAATTATTTTCTTAATAACTCAATTCACAAAAAATACAATTAAAAAGTTCCACAAATATTTTAAGTAACACATCTCAGCAAATTCACTGGCTGAGTATTAGCACTTACTCACTGTATTATCACTGTGTAGTGAATTTACATGGGGTCCCAGTATTTGGAATTAGGTTCCCATGTGTAAATTTATCAAAAGCCTAACGGTAATAAATATGACAAGCCATGTGTAGAAGTAATTATTCTGTAAGCACCAGACTATAAGCTCTCTCAGACCTATGTCAACCTCACTCCACTATATCCTCAGGGCCTGGTATAGTATTTTACATATGGTAGATGCTTAATAAGTATCTGGAAAGAAATAAAGAGGGTGAAATAAGCTAACATTGGGTAACTGAGGAATTATAGAACTAATCTAATTGAAATAAATGGGACATGGGCATAACTTCAATAAAGTAAATCAGTATTAGTATACTCAAACCTATAACCCAAACAAGGAAAAAGGACTCAAAAGTTAAAAACTTATCTGGGGGTCTTTCATTATCTCTAGGGTAAAACTGGGCTGGACTGGTTGATAGGTATAGTGCTAAAATGGAGTATATATATTGATGAAAGTAGCCATGAAGATCTTTAACTTTCTTTACATGGCTACATACTGACCTAAGAATCTTCCCATGTTATAACTTCCCGTTTAAGTTTGTCTATAGTTAAAGAACCGGCTGACCAGCTTAATATGACTTTTCTATCAAGTGGATAGCTTTCTTTCCTTAAAGAAATTAATAAACTAGCATCCCAGCTTCCTGAGATGTTAATACAAAACAGTACCTAAACAACTGATCAAATCTGTTACTGTGTTCATAAAGTTGAGTTATAAGATGTGCAAAGATAAGGACCAGACCCAGGAACATGGAAATGAACATATTACTCTGTGTAATCATACCTAGGGAGATATCTGGCCTCCTAGACATCTCCAGCAGGGGAAAATAAATAATTTTTTAAAAACATCAGAAAATATAAGCATAAAAAAAAGAAAGAAAGAAAACATAAGCATAAATACAACTTCACGTAAACAAAAAAATACTGGGAGTACCTTCAGAAAGTTCGCTAGTTCTGGATATTTGTTCTAGCTCCCAGCCAAGATGTAATGATTCATCCATACTTTGTTTCTGTGCCATTTCCAAGGTCATATTTTCTTCCATTAATTCTTCAATCTTTTTTCTATCCATATCACGTTCCTTTTTTATTATCAGGGAATAGGAAGAGAAATGAAAGCTAACAGTACAATTTCAAGCTAAATATTCTATTACTTTATAACTTTTATTTATAAGAAATTGAAAAATATGAGGATAAAAAAATAGGATAAATTCTGAGTTCCTTAAAATTTTCAGTTTATAAAATAATCAGTTATAATTATATAATAATCAGTTATAATTATTAATACTGGTCACTATTTTGATCAGGAGTCTCATATCCCATTTTTTAAGATTTTATTTTTAAGTAATCTCTATACTCAAAATGGAGCTCAAACTCACAACCCCAAGATCAAGAGTTCACAGGCTCCACTGACTGAGTCTGCCAGGCACCCTGTCTGATATCGTTTTTAAGTGATCAATCCTTAGAGACACTGTAAACTCTTCAAGTATTTCAATATATTTAGTAATAGAGTAAATGATTTTTGACTCAGTGCTAAATGTTAGCAACTAGGGTTTTTAAAAATTTTTTCAAAAGATTTTATTTCTTTGAAAGAGAGAGAGCAAGCATGCAGGAGCAGAAGGAGGGGCAGGGGGAGAGGGAGACAGAGAAGTAGACTCCCTGCTGAGCAAGGAGCCTGACATGGGGACTCAATCCCAGGATCCTCAGATCATGACTGAGCCAAAGTCAGACACTGAACTGACTGACCACCCAGGCACCCCTAGCAAATAGTTTTATTTCTATATTTTAAAGGCATGCTTACATAATAGCTAATAAGAGTTTCTTTTTTTTTTTCAAAAAAAGACAAAATGAATAATGAATACCATTCTGTAACAAAAACAGAAATTTGTACTATTCCTGTTTTTATAAAGAATTGGAAGTATCCAATTTATTTAGCTACCTCTTGTCTGTTAAAGCCACAGGAGATGGTCATCACTGTCATGGGGAATCAGATGATCTGAGAGATTTCCTTAGAGGCCATGCAACATCAACCTTACAGTACTTACCATTTCCATATCATGCAGTTTAGCCTTTAGTTGTAAATTCTCTTTTTCTAATTCATGCAATTTATCAGAACGAGCTCTAGTTCCTTCTAATTGATCTTCCAACATGGTTTTTGTTTCTAATAAGACTTGATTGTCTTCTTTTAATTCCTACAAAAATTTTAAATAGCCTTTATCACAAATATGTTAATATCTCTTAATTTTTCAAAGCTCTTAAAGACAAAAAAAACCTTTATTGTGAAATAAGACATTAAGCTGTCTTTATCAAAAGTTCTTTATGCAAGAGTGAAAGCTACTGAATAAGAGAGATACAGTTGATGTTTTTCCTGGTTTCATTTTTTTCCCTCAGAAGTTAAGCTATTATGCAAACATAATACTTAGTACTTATACTAGGATGAGTAACACTGCTATAATTTCACATAAAATTGTCAGGGTATATTTAAATTTCTTAGTCACACGAATAAGGAACAAAATACAAGTAATCTTCCTGCTATTTAAGACACAAATCTTCATAGAATCAGGGCTAATCTTTTTTTCCTGAAATAGATTTTTTTTAAAAGACTTTATTTATTTATTCATGAGAGACACACATAGAAAGGCAGAGATACAGCCAGAGTTCTGGAGAAGCAGGCTCCATGCAAGGACATGGGACTCGATTGTGGATCGATGGGACTCGTCTCCAGGATCACGCCCTGGGCTGAAGGTGGCGCTAAACCACTAAGCCATCAGGGCTGCCCTTTCCTGAAATAGATTTAAAGATTTCTCTCTACTTAAACTATAACTTGAAAGTGAAGGGTTGGGTTTTTGAGTAAAATACCAATACTTGAGCTAAGACTCACAGAGATCATAAACCAAGACTCTATCAATAAATATTTCATATCAGCATCTTGAGAAAATGCTTAAAATCTATGTATGTTTTAATGATGTATTCACAAATCTGTCTTGCTAAACCATATGCCTGTGGTTTATAAAGTCAAAACAAAGTATATTAAAACAGTGGCATTTATAAGGATCTCTTAACAGTTCCATACATATAACATTTAAATAAATGGCAAAGAATTAATAGCTACCTTGTCTTTGCTATCTACTGGGCCTGTTTTCTGGTAACTTTCAGGCTAAAATGTTCTAACTACTTTGTCTCAAAATATTTTCACTTCTTGATTTTCCATACTACTACTTTCTTATCACCATACTGAAACTGATGAAACTCCTCTGTTTGCAGAAATGAAGAAATTAACTTAGAAAGAAAAACAGAATGTAGAAGCAAGGATTGTCAAATTCTTGCAGTCAAACTCAACCTCCTGCAACACCAAACTGCAACCATTAAGTAAGGAATTGTCTTTTCTACACACACACGCACACACACACACATACACACACACATACATACATATATTAGGGGGAGAGAGTGCCTTCATTAATCTTAGTTTAGTATTCAGAATTTATCAATGATCAGAAACATGCTTTGCTTTTATTATAGAAACAAGTTTGAAATTAGTAGAAGTATGTATTTTGACTATGAGGGAAGGACTTCAAGTCTTCCTCACCTATAATGCTAAATAAAAGAATGAAAGAACTCCAAACAGTTCCATAAAATTAATAATGTCCAGAGATCCCTTTTTACAAGTATAAGCAATATGCTAATCTACCATTAAATAAGCACCACAGTATTTATAATTTGTTCAGCATTCCCAAAAGTTTCTTTAAGTTTCACTACATGCATTTTTAAGTGCATGTTGAAAAACCTAACTTTTAAACAAAATAATTATGAACAGTTTAAATTATGCAACATACCTCAACTCTTGCCTTATAAAATTCAATATCATGTAGTCTTTCTTTATATCTGCTGACTTCACTTTCAAGCTTATCCACTCTGATTGCTTTCTCTCGAAGTGCGTCTAATTCATCTCGGTACATTCTAGCAGAACGAGCATCCGAAAGCAAATTCATGTTCTAAATATAAATAAATATTAACATTTTAAATATTTTTTAAAAGGTTTTATTTATTTATTTGAGAAAGAGAGAGAGAGTGTGCAGGGAGGAGGGGCAGCAGGAGAAGGAGAAGCAGACTCCTTGCTGAGCAGAGTCCCAGGCCCGGCTCAATCCCAGGACCCTGGGATCAGGACCTAAGCTGAAGGCAGATGCTCAAAAGATGAGCCACCCAGGCACCCCTAGTATTTTAAATATTATTCTCTATTTTCAAATTGATAATCTCTGGTTATACAACTCAATTAACTAAAAAAAAAAAACCAAAAAAGTAAAATTGTGAATTTTATGGTATGTAATCTATATCTCAATTAAGCTGTTTTTTAAAATGAACAGATATAAAAAAGCTACTGATGACGGCCAGTACTGACAACTGCTATACCTTGGCCAGGGGCTGCACTACCAACCTGGGCAGCTTCACCAATGCAACTTCTGAGGCCATTTCTAAGATCTATAGCTATCCCATCTCTACCTCTGGGAAGAGGCCGTGTTCATCAAGTTTCCCTACCAGGAATTCACTAACCATTTTGTACAGACCGATACCAGAATCTCCGGGCAGAGGACCCAGGCTCCAACTGTGGCTATCACATAGTTTTATACAATAAAAATTACATGAGTTAAATCTTGTTAAAAATAAATAAATGAAATAAAATGGGAAGATATATGAAGCCTTTTTTAAAAAATCAGGAACGTAAATTATTTTAAAATATGTTTATATGTAAATGCAAACATGCTTACAAACAAATTCTAAAATAATGATCATTACTTAGGAATATAAAAACTACTCAGGATTTTTAAAAATAGGTTATGTCTAGTTAACATAACCATGTGCAATTAATTTAAGGTGCAAAATTTAACTTTAAAATGCAGGATAGTGAAAACACAGAAGAAGCAAACTGTATTAATAAAGTTGCTCATTAGTTACTTTAGAGAAATTGTGTTTCTATCCAGATATGTCATAACATACCAAAATCCTGTTGAGTTTTTCTAAACTTTCAAGTGAATGATTAATTGCATATGATTAGTGTTTATCTTAATAACATTTAAGACAAACATAAAAAAATTCAACCTTTAAACGCTCTCTCATAATCTTTTAGAACAAATTATCAAAGTATGACCCAGGGACATCTGTGCATCCCAGTTCATGAGGTCAAAACCATTTTCGTAATAATACTAAAACATTATTTGTTTTTTTATTTTCATTTCTCACGAGGGCGCAGTGGAGTTTTCTTGAGGCTACGTGGCATGTGATATAATAGATTCAAAAACAGATATGTAAAAACATATGAGAACTTAGTCTTTAATTAAACCAGGCATTAACGAGATTGAAAAAATGAATTAAAAAAAGAGATATGCAAAAATGTAAAAGATATCATTCTTTTAATTTTTTTGGAAAATAATGGTTATAAAGCATATAGTTTTATGTTAACATGTTAATAGGTTGAGTATTATTTTTAAATTAATATTTTTAAAACTCTAAGCTTTAACTTCAAATATAGAAAATAACAGTAAATATAATCCACATTAAACAATCCTCATTAATTTTTAACAGTAGAAAAAAGCCTTGAGACCAAAAAGATTGAGAACCACTATTTTACAGGGAGTACACATACAAAAAAACCATGCTACAAAGAAGCAGTATAATAGCAGCCGCAGCATATATATAGAAATGAAGATTAGGATTCCCAGTCTCATTCCTCTAGAAAGGTTCCAGTTTAGGTTCCTCCATTTAAAACAGCAAGTTAGGGGAAGTAAGGAGAAGAAATAATAGTCTAGTGCCACCACAATCCTTATTATTTATGGGTAAAAGACGATGTCATGCACTACCTTCAAATAAAAATGAAACATCACAAACATTAAAAAAAGTGAATTCTTAAACAATCTTGGTTCAAGATGAAAAAAAAACCACACAGCTTTAGTAAAATAAAAGTAATTTTTGAAAGGTAAAAATTTTTATCTTATTTAAAGGAAAAGAGTAAAAAATTAAAAAGCATTCTGTCATCTGTATATTAATGTAAAGTACTATCTGAGACCAGAGGCCTAGGGAGATACACATAAAGCAGCACAGTTTACAGTTGAGATGTTCCAGCTTCCACGCCCACAGAAGCCAAATACATAAAAAAAGAAACCTGAATTATTCCAGCCCTAAGAGACTCTTTTGAATTTCAGCAGTTTGAATAGCACTGACACAGAAAAAGGAAAATCCAAAGACTGATTTCCAGTTTGGGCTCCAACAGTTTTTAACAGAAGCTTCAGTAACCTCATAAAACATTAAGGTAAAGGTTATAAATTATAAGCAGAAAAATCAATTTCCAATTACTTACTGGTCCCATATAATAAAAGTTTCAGGTACAAACCTCTTGTTGTAACCTTTTTAATTCTATTTCCATTTGTTCAAGTTCTTGTTTACAGTCCAACAATTGTTCAGTCTTTTCTTCCCTAAATGAGAAAATTATTTAAATAATCAGTTTACTATTTTTGAAAACCATGATCATTATCTGCATTAATATCAATGTATTATCAACGCTGAATACCTAGTCGAAAATCCTATTAGCCATATGCTAACCCAGAGGAAAATTACAAAGAAATGGGTATTAGGAACACATATGATTAGATGTCAACAATCAGACTCCCCCTTAAAATTCCCCAAAGACTAATAACCTTAATGACTGATGTCCTCACAGTTCATAATGTAGTTTTCTCTCTTCATTTTTCCTGCCACCTCCCACTCTCACTCTCCTTTTTGTCTTTTTCTCTCATCAAAGACAAATACACTTGGGAGAGTTTTTAAGCTAGGCACTACTATCTGGATCTGAGTCTTAAAAGGATCTCCACAGTTTCAACGTTTGCAGTGGCCTAAAGGACAGTATACACAGCTACACAGATACATAAAACCTTTATATTCCTATTGGTTTCTTCCCTGTAGTCTATCAAATTTCTCCTATGCTTTTCTTTCCTCTTACAGTACTTTACTTCTCCCATTTTCTATCTCCGTTTCAGAGCCAACCTGCTCAAACTTGAGTTTCCATTCACTAACTCTACTTATTCACCTTCTGTTCTTTAATTAAAAAAAGGTAAATGTTCATTGTATAAAACAATTCATAGCTGACATTGCATCATACCTGTATTTTTTATTTTTGAGAAACACATTTTTAAATGGAGAAATAGTCCCTTTGTAAATTCCATTTTTCACTGTAATAAACCTCAGTGTACATAAAACATTGTATGTTTAGGGGCACCTGGCTGGCTAAGCTGAAAAAGCACACAATGCTTGAACTCAGGGTCATGAGTTCAAACGTCACACTGGGTATACTTTAACTTAAAAAACAACCCCAGCCCCCCACCACCAAAAAACCCTGTGTCAGGCCAGATTTCTAAAAGTACATTACATGTTTAAAGGTTCTTAATATACGCTGTCAAACTGCCCTCCGGAAAGGTCATTAGCAATTTATAATGCAACCAGCAGAGGATAAAAGGGTGTATATGAGAAACAATTTAATAACTGAAAAATGCTGTTGTTATTCTAATTTGCATTTATTTGAATACTAAGAACCTGGAAGAAATGGGTAAATTCCTAAAAATATATAAACTACTAAGACTGAAACAGGAAGAAATAGAATACTCGAACAGACTGATAACCCAGCAAAGATTGAATTGATAATCAAAAAACTAAAAAAAACAAAACAAAAGTCCAGGGCTAGATGGCTTCATAGGCAAATCTACCAAACATTTACAAAAGAGTTAATACCGGTTCTTCTTAAACTATTCCAAAAAACAGATTCGTTCTATGAGGCGAGCATTATCCTGATACCAGAACCAGATAAAGAATCCACTAAAAAAACAAAACTACAGGCCAATATCCCTGATGAACATGGATGGAAAAATTCTCAAAAAAATACCTGCAAACTAAATCCAATGATACAAAAAAAGAATCATTCAACACAATCACGTGGGATTTATTCCTTGCAACCCTCAACATAATAAAGACCCTATATGAAAAACCCAGTGAACATCATGCTCAGTGGGGAAAACAGGAACAACTCAGGGATGTCTACTCTCACCACTGTTATTCAACACAGTACTGGAAGTCCTAGCCACAGCAATCAGAAAAAACACCAAACATGAATAATCCAATTAAACAACAGACAGAAGACATGAATAGACATTTTTCCAAAGAAGACATCCAGATGGCCAAAAGACACAGGAAAAGATGCTCAACATCACTCATGATCAGGGAAAACAAATCCAAACTACAAGGAGATAGCACCTTACACCTGTCAGAATGGCTAAAATCAAAAGCACAAGAAACAACAGGTGTTGGCAAGGATGTGGAGAAAGGGGAACCCTTTTGCACTGCTGGTGGGAATGCAAACTCTGGAAAATAGCATGGAGGTTCCTCAAAAAGTGAAAGATACAAACACCCTATAACCCAGCAAATACTACTCAATACTAGTAGGTATTTACTCAAGGAATACAAAAATACTAATTCAAAGGGATACATGCACCCCAACGTTTAGAGCAGCATTATCTACAAAAACCAAACTATGGAAACAGCCCAAATGTTCATCGACTGATGAATGGATAAAGAGGATGTGGCGTGTGTGTGTGTGTATCACAGAGTACTGCTCAGCTATAAGAAAGAATGAAGTCTTGCCATTTGCAAGGACATGAATGAAGTTAGAGAGTATTATACTAAGTGGAATTTAAGCAACAAAACAAATGAGCAAGCGGGGGGAAAGAAAGGCAAATCAACGGTTACTAGAGGGGATGTGGGTAAGGGAATGGATAAAATAGGTGATGGGGATTAAGGAGTGCGCTTCTTGTGATGAGCACCAGGTGATGTATGGAAGTGTTAAATTACTATACTGTACATCTGAAACTCATATAACACTGTATGTCAACTAAAGGGAATTTAAATAAAAACTTTTTTAAAAGTTATTACCTTTATGATTTATAAGACATTTCTTATAAATATTTCTTCATAGACTATGGAGTGCTTTTTTTTAATAATTTAAAACGAATTTTATTTTTTATTATGGTAACATATGTTTAACAAAAAACTGCAATTTTAATCATTTTAAGTGACATTTTAGTAGCAAATTACAAGGTTTTTAAACTATCACTACTATCTATTCCCAAATCTTTTTCATCATCCCAAACTGAAATTCTGTCTTCATTAAGTAGTAACTCTCGGATTCCACTGTACAACCAGCTCCTAACTCTAATCTACTAATCTCTGAATTTGCTTTTAAAATTTAAATGGCATCAAAAAATATGTGTCCCTTGTATCTGGCTTATTTCATTTAGCAAATTATTTTCAGGGCTCACTCATGTTAGAGCAGGTATTAGAATTTCATTATTTTTATGGCTGGAGAATATTCCGTTGTATACTTACAGCACATTTTATTTAACAACCTGTTCATGGACACTTAGGTTGTTTCCACCTTTTGGCTATCAGGAGTAATACTGCAATGAACAATGCATACAGGTTATCTCTTTTGAATCTGTTTCAATTTTGGAGGGATGTATCTAGATGAGGAAATACTAAGTCATATGAAAATTATATGGTTACGATTTTTTTTTAATTTTTATTATTATTATTATTTATTTACGAGAGTCACAGAGAGAGAGAGAGAGAGAGAGAGAGAGAGAGAGGCAGAGACACAGGCAGAGGGAGAAGCAGGCTCCATGCACCGGGAGCCCGATGTGGGATTCGATCCCGGGTCTCCAGGATCGCGCCCTGAGCCAAAGGCAGGCGCCAAACCGTTGCGCCACCCAGGGATCCCCTATGGTTACGATTTTGAAGAATATTGAAATGCTTTTATTTTTTCTGGATGTTAACATATTTAACATCTTTTGTACAAATAGAGGAACCATTTCTTTTATAAATACTTCTTTGGCTTTTGTGCAAAGTTTTTCCCCATCTAGAGAAAAAATACCTACTCATTTATTTCTTCCTGTTACTTTCGTCATTATTTTATTTTTTACATTTACTTCTTTAATCCACCTGAAGCTCACTTTGGTGTATGCAAAATATGAGTTTAAATAATTTTTGCAGAAAAGTTATCCATGAGTTCCAGTCTCAAAATAAATAATTCCTTTTTACCTCCATTTGACCATTCTATCCATAACAATAAGGCTTCCATCCACACTTCCCTATTAATAGTTTTTCATAGAGTCAATTACCTCCTTACTAATGAACCCAATGGCTTATTTTTGGACCTTTTGAAGAATCTGAAATGATTACCTCATTTCTTCTTGACACTCTGTCTCCTTTGACTTCATGGAAGTTCTTCTACTCTCCCTCTACAGATAATTCTCTGACCTTTTTGCTGATTTCATATTTTGTGCCCATCTTTTGGTTAACAATTATCAAGCTCTTAAAATCTGTGGTAGGCATATTTGCTAAGCACTTTATACTTTGCCAAGCACTTAGTCCCCACAAGAGCCTCTAAAGAAAGAGTAGCAATGATGGTAGCTTATATTTATTTGAGCACTTATGTATTAGACACTGTTCACTTTAGATACTTGCCTCACATTACAACACTACAGTAGGCACACTTGTTATTTCTACTTAATGGGCTAGCAAGCCAAGAGCCTTAGAGAGATTCAGTAACTTGGCAATAGTCACTCAGTTAAGTTAAGTCACTCAGTTATTGAGCCAGGATGCATATTCAGGCGAATGCCTCCAAATCTCATGCCCTTGGATCATCTGCTGTATCTTTCTAGCGTATATATTAGTATAACTCTCATTTTATGTATAAAGAAACTGAGCAACATAGCTAAGAAATGGTGAAGTCTGCTCTTAACTTTAACACCTTTTTAAATGTTTGTATTCTTTAGGTTACATCCTTTTCATTCTTTATGTTCTCGTTCACTTCCAAGATTTCAAATACTATGTATATGCTGTTATTATTCTGCATCAGTACACTAATGATCCCAAATCTCTATTCCACACAATGGACTAGACAGTCAATTATTCAACGATTATCTCCATAGAGATATCTCAAAGGTATCTCAAATTAAATGTCAAAAACTAAACTTGTTTCTTACTTTAATATTACTCATTTCTTTTATATTCCCTGTTGGAGTGAATGGTATCATCATCTAAATAGACACTGGTTATAAAAAACTAGGAAATTTACCCAAGACCCTGCCTTCTCCCTTACTTCTTCTCCAACCTCATTTTTATAAACCTTAAATCAGGTCCACATAATTTTTGTGTGGACTATCCTTCAAACTACCTCCGCACTGTCATCAGAATTTATTTTTTCAATGTGACCATTCACCAAGAGTCAACCACTAGGGCTAGCATCTCTTCATTAAAACATAAAATGGATCTTGTTATTCTCCTATTCAAAGTATCTTCAATTGGTTCCCACTGTTTAAAGTACAAACTTTTGAGCACTGCATATAAGACCTTGCATGTATCCACACCATCATTTTCAACTTCATTTCTTGTGATGCTTGTCCATACAGCCTACTGAACTTGTTGCAGTTCCTTCTGCTTAGAATATCCAATTGAGCCTTTTCAACCTAGTAAATGCCTAACATCAGCTGGAAAGGTAACTATCTCTATGAAATCTTCCTGACACCACTTCCCTTTTTTCTTCCAAGTCAGAAATGACCAAAACTCCTTTGAGTTTAGCTGCAGGCTATACTGACTTCTAATTTCACATTATATCACTTAATCTGTTTAAACGTTTATCTCACACTTCAATTTTAAAATGGGCAAAGGATCTGAATAGACCTTTCTCCAAAGAAGATATACAAAAACGGTCAACAGCATATGACAAGATGTTCTCAACATTACTAGTCGTTAGGGAAATGCAAATTGAAACCACAATGAGATAGCCCTTCACATCCACTAGAATGCCTATAATCAAAAGGGTATACAGTAATAAGTATTGGTGATGATATGGAGAAACTGAAGCCCTCACACATTGCTGGTGGGAATGTAAAAAGGTGCAGCCAACTTGTTTGACAATTATTCAAAAGGTTAAACATAGTGCTACATCAGGAACCAGGATTTCCACTCCTCAGTATATACCAAGAAAACTAAAAACCTATGTCCATACAAAAATGTGCACAGCAATGTTCATAAGAGTATTATTCGCAGTAGTCGAAAAGTAGAAACAATCCAAATATCTGTCTCCTCATAAGTGGGTAACCCGGTACATTCATAAAATGGATTATTCAAGTGTAAAAAAAGAATGACATACTGATACATGCTACAACATAGATAAACCTTAACAACATTATGCTAAGTGAAAGAAGCCAGTCACAAAAGGTCATATAATGTATTCCACTTACATAAAATGATCAGAATAAACAAATGCAAAGAAACATAAAGTATATTAATGGCGAAATGTGATGGGGGATGACTGCTAATAGGTATGAGGTTTCTTTTTGGGGTGACAAAATTATCTTGAAATTAGACAGTGTGTGATGGTTTCACATCTCTATGAATATATTAAAAACACTGAATTACATTTTTAAAGGATGAATTTTCTGATAAATTATCTCAACAAAGCTGTTATTAAAAGAATTAATAATTTGTATGGGAGAAAAATGTTGAAAATATAGGATCCATGGAGGCAGAGAGAATTACAAAGGGGAGCCTGAAAGTGTACTAACTACTGCATAAAAGTGAAATTTAGAAGAAACTAATTCTTCCATCCAAATTGCAAATTAGCTGAGAATGCAAACTGGTGTAGCCACTCTGGAAAACAGTTTGGAGGTTCCTCAAAAAGTTAAAAATAGAACTACCCTATGGTCCAGCAATTATATTGCTAGGTATTTACCCAAAGGATACAAAAATACAATTCAAAGGGATAAATGTACCCTGATATTTACAGCAGTATTATCAATAATAGCCAAACTATGGGTGTGCCTGGGTGGTTCAGTTGGTTAACTGTCTGCCTTCAACTTAGGTCATGACCATGGGGTCCTGGAACTGAGCCCCACATTGGGCTCCCTGCTCAGTGTGGATCCTACCTCTTCATCTCCCTCTACTCCTCTCTCTGCTTGTGCTTTCTGTCAACTAAATAAATAAAATCTTTTAAAAAACAAAACAAAAGGGTGATCCCTGGGTGGCTCAGCGGTTTAGCACCTGCCTTCGGCCCAGGGCATAATCCTGGAGTCCCAGGATTGAGTCCTGCATCAGGCTCCCAGCATGGAGCTTGCTTCTCCCTCTGCTTCTCTCTCTCTCTGTCTCTCATGAATAAATAAATAAAATCTTTAAAAAACAAAACAAAAATAGCCAAACTATGGAAAGAGCCCGAATGTCCAACCATGATGAATGGATAAAAATGTGATGTATATATATGTATACAATGGAGTATTACTCAGCCATCACAAAGAATCTCACCATTTGTGACGACGTGGATGGAGCTAGAGTGTATTATGCTAAGTGAAATCAGTCCATCAGAGAAAGAAAAATACCATAGGATTTCACTCATATGTGGAAGAAACAAAACAGATGCACATATGGGAAGGAAAAAAAAGAGAGGGAAGCAAACCATCCGAGATGATAGAGAACAAACTGAGGATTACCGGAAGGGAAGTGGGCGGGGATGGGTTATATGGGTAACAGGTATTAAGGAAGGCACTTGCTGTGATGAGCACTGGTGTTGTGTTTAAGTGATGAATCACTAAATTCTACTCTTGAAACCAATATTACACTATATGTTAACTAGAATTTAAATAAAAATTTAGAAAGAAAAAAAACAAATTGCAAATCGTATTTCTACTCTCTGTTAATAAAACAAAAGCAATCGTATTATAACATATCACCTGTAAGTATGATATTAGTTGACTTGCATGTTCTCATTGTAATTATTTATTTCCATTAGGTACCAGGCAACCTGAACTATTTTAATCCACCATGATTTCCACACTTCATTATTTTGGAAAGATCTGTCCCAACAAAAAGACTTAAAACAAACATTAATAAAAGAAATCCATGAAGGAACACATTTTCAAAGGACAAAAAGATGATTTTTGATGAAATGATACTTATTGGGAATACTTGCTGTATCTGGCATCTTTATTTATTCATTAATAATCATTTAAATTTTCTAGTCAGCATGAGAAACCAATTTTATCAATCTAAGTTGTTTAGGATTTTAATACATTCCATGGCCAAGTAAATTTCATTTAAAAATCAAATTGTAATATAGTGCAAAATGTTAAATGAATTCACAACCGTCACTGCAGTTCTAATTGCATGCTTTATCTAAAGACTAGAGAAGATTGTGCTAAATTATATGGCACGAACTAGTGTTCACTGTTTAGGCTATCCATTAACTGCCAGTCAAACTAATAACAGCAATCTCTTCCCTAATTTTCCTGGTGCAGCTGTTTATAGAATATCCTGGGCGTGTTCACTTCAATAGATACATAATAGTGCAGACATCCACAATGAAAGCTGTATTTTTTTTTTTGTTTTCAAATTTTCCTATAGACCGTATATTTTTTCTACCTTGCATATTCAATCACTTTCTTAAACTAACAGCTTTAAATAATCAGTAAATAAACTTAATTGTTACATTGTGGCTTTAAATTTTAAATCTATACTCTGAAGCCCAAATCCCAGCAAAACAAACCAAAAAGAAAAAAAGTCCCACGCATAAAAATCCTTTGTTCTTTTTGAAGTACAAAATAAAAAAAAACTCCAGCAGAGACTCATTATGTCTTTACATGTAATTCACCAAGGAATACTTATATGATATTTACACTAACTTTTCTCAAATGTTCTTTGAAAGTTAAATAAATATAAATTCATCAGCACTAACCAATCTGAATACTTACCGTGTCGAAATACATAACTCAGGCATTTCAATTACTCAATACAGAATACACAAAATTATTTTTTGTAATACTGTATGCCAAAAATTCAGTCTTTTATAACATTAATTTTAAAAAAGCTAAACTTACTGACCTGTACCTGTGGTTGCCAGTATTGTGGATTTCAAAGAATATAAAAATTAAAAATTTTAAAAATTTGCCAAGGAAGAACAATATATTTTATACAAGAAAGATCATTTTAATATAAGAAAGGCAGGAAGGACATAAATTCAAAATAAAGGACAACCTTTAAATTGGTAAGGTTTAGGATCAGGAAAACTTTATGCCAGTCTCCTTATTTTTCTCATTTTGACAAATACTAGAAAAAATTCTGACACAAGCTAGCAGTTGGAACAACTGATCTATATTCCATAAGCTGAAAAACATTTTTAGGTCATCTTTGCGACCATGTAAATTCAATAAGCCTTGAGAATCACCAACTTACAATTCCTGCCTAAGCCTTCTTATCTTTGCCTTAGCATCTGCCAGTTCCACTGACAGATGTTGTCGACTTTCTGTTCGCTTCATGCCTGGAGAACCACAGGGTGACTGTGCAGATGAAGAGGCATGGGGTAAAAAATGAAGACCATCTCTTTCTTCAGAGAGTTCTACAATTGTCTAAGGAAATATAGAAATAAAGAATCACTGTTAGTATTCTACATATCAGAGAACTAAGCACATCAACATTATTCACTAAGTCTAAGTACTATCTTATAATATCAAAAACAATTCATTAGTCAAAAATAACTTTGTGTAGGACACCTGGGTGGCTCAGCAGGTTAGCGCCGCCTTCACCTCAGGGCATGATCCCAGGGTCTAGGATCAAGTCCCACACTGGGCTCCCTGCAAGGAGCCTGCCTCTCCCTTGGCCTATGTCTCTGCCTCTCACTCTGTGTCTCTCATGAATAAATAAATAAAATCTTAAAAAAAAAAAAAAAAACTTTGTGATACTTAGCTCTCTTTTTAAAAAGTTTCATACAACAGTTATGGATTAGCTATTCACTAAATAACATGAGAACAATGAATTAATACTTTTCACTCTTCCTAAATTTCTTAATAAAGGAAATCAATTATGGTAAAAGAACTACACTAGAGAGCAACTAGATAGCAACTAGAAAGATATAAGATATAGATAGAAAGGTATAAGACCTGTTGACACAGGAAAGAAATCAACCTATAAAAAAACTACAATAGTTTTTTATTTTAGAGCAATATGTCTACAACTATGCTGTCCAATATGATAGCCAGTAGCACAAGGGGCTATTTAATTATAAATTTTAAAAGTTAAAAAGACAAGTCCTCCCTCACACTAGTCACATTTTAAACTTATAACAGCCACATGTAGGTAGTGGTTACTATATTGGACAGCACAGAAATACAATTTCGCCATCACTGTAGAATTAGACAATATTGCTCTAGAACTGTAAATAAACAAGGATCTCAGAGGGATCTAAGAGAATGTTAGAGGTTTAGTTCAATCGCTTAATTCTGCAAGTAATGTTACTAAGGCAGAGACTGATATTTCCACAATCACAAAACTAGTTACAGCAATGCTAAGACTCCAGGGCCAGTCTCTTGACTCCATATCCTATATTTTCTTTCTTACAATACTAATTATAATCTGCATCTCATCTCAACAGTTCCATTATTTCTTTCTCTAGTCTCTCCATGGGATACAAATCTCATTCTACTTTCCCCAATTCTGAACTTCAAGGGCTACTTAACTTCTATTTACCTCACTCTATCATATTCCTCCATTCTTCCAATTTTCCTGTAATTGGAAAATTCTCTTATTCTAAACCAATTTCTCAGCTTTTCTTTCAAACTTCTGAGGCAGAGAGATATTGTCTTGGAGAGTAATTTCAACTGTCTTACTCCAGGCAGAAGTAACTACCTCAGGACCATGAAATCACCATTTTGCTTTCTTATCACCAAGTCTTATAACGTCCTCACTAAATCATTACTTTTATCCCTTCTTTTCTTTTTTGTTTTTTTAAACCACCCATCAGAATTCATTTCTTTTTCTTGGAATATATTTCAGCACCTAATCAAAGTCTGTCCAACTACTGCTTTTGCAAATCCCAGTATCCCTATGGATGAACTATAGAACACGACATCTCAGGGCCTTTTCTCTTTGCAACTCCACACCCACTCCCTATTCAATACAGACTCTTCCAGTGAAGGAATCATTCCTCTCTGTGCCATGACTCCATTACTAGCATTACTCCAATGGCACCATACCTATGCCTGAACCTTTAATCACTCAACTCCTCCTTTCTGTTCAGATTATTTCTGGCTACTCTAGAGTTCCTACTCAGCCTGAAACTACAATTAAATGCTTAACTGTCATCCTTATTTTCTTTTTTTTTTTTTTAATTTTTATTTATTTATGATAGGCACACAGTGAGAGAGAGAGGCAGAGACACAGGCAGGGGGAAAAGCAGGCTCCATGCACCGGGAGCCTGACGTGGGATTCGATCCCGGGTCTCCAGGATCACACCCTGGGCCAAAGGCAGGCGCCAAACCGCTGCGCCACCCAGGGATCCCTCATCCTTATTTTCTAATATAACATTACCATACCATTCTTTGACTATAGCCCACTCTTTGGGGAAAAACAAAAGTGTTTGAGTCTTTGTTTTTTTTTTTTTTTTTTTTTTTAATTATTTATTTATTTATGATAGTCACAGAGAGAAAGAGAGGCAGAGACATAGGCAGAGGGCGAAGCAGGCTCCATGCACCGGGAGCCTGATGTGGGATTCGATCCCGGGTCTCCAGGATCGCGCCCTGGGCCAAAGGCAGGCGCCAAACCGCTGCGCCACCCAGGGATCCCGTGTTTGAGTCTTTGACTCAAACACTATGTCATTTCCCTTACCATCATTTCTTTTTTATTCCTTGTCCAAGAAATATACAGTCCTACAACATATCTTGCCATCTATTTTCAGTTAAGCTCTTTTCATTGCCCATCAGTTCTTTAATTGAAAACCTTGTTGATTTCTTGACAAATTTCTCTACAATGACTATTTTAAACATATTCCCTTTTCTCTACTTAAGCCTCCACCTGTAAACTGCTATTATCGCTTCCAACAAGTGACCTCTCCTCCAACTTGTCAAAGAAACAAAACGACCGGAGATTAAATCCTCCATTTTTATGCACCTTTTGCTCCCAACATATAGTCCTTATTTCTGGAACGTTTTCTTTCTTTCTTTTTTTTTTTTTTAGATTTTATTTATCTATTCATGAGAGACATAGAGAGAGAGGCAGAGACACAGGCAGAGGGAGAAGCAGGCTCCATGCGGGGAGTCCGATGTAGGACTTGATCCCAGGACTCCAGATTCACGCCCTGAGCCAAAAGCAGACGCTCAACTCAACCACTGAGCCATTCCTCTGGAATGTTTTCAACTTCTCTCTTCCTACTGGCTTTTTTCTCCTTGTTCTTCAAACATATATAAGTACCTTCTATCTAGGAAAAAAAAGACATTTCCCTTGTTACCCCTCTATTTCTCTTTCATTGCTACATTTTTAAGGGTAGTTTATATGCTTATTGACACTACTTCTTCTTATCTACCTATTCAATATGCCCAGCCCAAGTGTCTGTCTCTGTGAATAATGTTACTAATAATCTCTATACCAGTCTAGGTTCAACCTTCATCGAGTCAATTTTCATTTATATATTTTCTTACTGTCTCCATTATCTTTAATCTTGATCTTTGCCTTAGCATCTAGGCTCAACCTTCATCGAGTCAATTTTCATTTATATATTTTCTTACTGTCTCCATTATCTTTAATCTTGATCTTTGCCTTAGCATCTAGGCTCAACCTTCATCGAGTCAATTTTCATTTATATATTTTCTTACTGTCTCCATTATCTTTAATCTTGACTTCTAACACCTTCTGACTCTAATAATAGTGCCTGTGCATAATACTTAATATGTTTTATGCACAAATTAGAATTATATGCTATCTTATGTTTTTCATTTACAATGTGCTTTTTTTCTCCCATAAACCTGATGTGATCTTTCTTTCTTTCTTTCTTTCTTTTTTAAAAAAAAGATTTATTTATTTATTTATGATAGAGAGAGAGAGAGAGAGAGAGAGGCAGAGACACAGGCAGAGGGAGAAGCAGGCTCCATGCCGGGAGCCCGACGCGGGACTCGATCCCAGGACTCCAGGATCGCGCCCTGGGCCAAAGGCAGGCGCCAAACCGCTGAGCCACCCATGGATCCCCCTGATGTGATCTTTCTTGTAACTCCTCTGTATCTCTGATCTCATTTAACATAGTACTGAGCCCAAAAATAGCTGCTCAAAATTATTTAACTGAATGACTTGCAAAATATAAAACTCAAGAAAAGTACTGAAGACATGTATTACATTTGAACTTAGTAGGTGGTATTATGGAGATATCAAGAGTTTCCAGGGATGCCTGGGTGGCTCAGTGGTGGAGCATCTGCCTTCAGCTCAGGAGTGATCCCAGGATCCAGGATCAAGTCCTGCATCGGGCTCCCTGCAGGGATCCTGCTTCTCCCTCTAACCTATGTCTCTGCCTCTCTCTCTCTCTGTGTCTCTCTGAATAAATCTTTAAAAAAAAGTTTCCAGATGCCAATGTACAAAACAACTACGGGCTGCAAAATATTTTCGAAAAAGAAAAAAGAAACCTAGTACTAAGAGTCAAGAGTATCCAGAGGCATTTTCCATTAAAGGTTTTATAGACAATATGACTTTTCTCTAATGGTAATAGTTCCTTTAGCTCAAGGCCTCCAAACATGTTTTTTTTAAACCTGACCAAAAAAATGTCATTAAAGCATAATATAGGGATGCCCGAGTGGCTCAGTGGTCGAGCGCCTGCCTTTGGCTCAGGTTGTGATCCCGAGGTCCTGGGATTGAGTCCCGCATCAGGCACCACACAGGGAGCCTTCTCCCTCTGCCTATGTCTCTGCCTCTCCTCCCTCTGTGTCTCTCATGAATAAATAAAATCTTTAAAAAACCATAAAGCATAAAATAATTTCATAAGCCTTCCCTGACACTTTTGATCCTAGACATTCCACTAGCAGTTGTAAGTAACATCTTCCTTAGTTAGTATTTAGATATATGTCTTTTTTGGGTATTTTTAACTTTTAAAATTTTATTACAGTAAAGCAAAGCTGGAGGCATCACAATTTCAGACTTCAAGTTATATTACAAAGGTCTAGTGATCAAAACAGTATGGTATTGGTATAAAAATTGACATGTAGGTCAATGGAACAGAATAGAAAACCCAGAAATGAACTCACAACTATACAGTCAATAATCTTCAACAAAGCAGGAAAGAATATCCAATGGAAAAAAAATGGTCTCTTCAATAAATGGTGTTAAACTGGACAGTCACATGAATAAACATAAAAGAATGAAACTGGACCACTTTCTTATACAAGCACATAAATCAACTCAAAATGGATTAAAGACCTAACTGCAAGACCTGAAACTATAAAAATCCTACAGAAGAAGAACACAGGCAGTAACTTTTTTGATACTGGCCGTAGCAAATTCTGAGGCAAGGGAAACAAAGACAAGTAACTACTGGAACTTCATCAAAATAAAAAGGTTCTGCACAGTGAAGGAAACAATCAACAAAACTAAAAGGCAACTTACAGAGTGGGAGAAGATACTTGCAAATGACATACTTGCCAGTGATAAAGGGTAAATATCCAAAATCTATAAAGAACTTCTAAAACCCAACACCAAACATGAATAATCCAATTAAACAACAGACAGAAGACATGAATAGACATTTTTCCAAAGAAGACATCCAGATGGCCAAAAGACACAGGAAAAGATGCTCAACATCACTCATGATCAGGGAAAACAAATCCAAACTACAAGGAGATAGCACCTTACACCTGTCAGAATGGCTAAAATCAAAAGCACAAGAAACAACAGGTGTTGGCAAGGATGTGGAGAAAGGGGAACCCTTTTGCACTGCTGGTGGGAATGCAAACTCTGGAAAATAGCATGGAGGTTCCTCAAAAAGTGAAAGATACAAACACCCTATAACCCAGCAAATACTACTCAATACTAGTAGGTATTTACTCAAGGAATACAAAAATACTAATTCAAAGGGATACATGCACCCCAATGTTTAGAGCAGCATTATCTACAAAAACCAAACTATGGAAACAGCCCAAATGTTCATCGACTGATGAATGGATAAAGAGGATGTGGCATGTGTGTGTGTATCACAGAGTACTGCTCAGCTATAAGAAAGAATGAAATCTTGCCATTTGCAAGGACATGAATGGAGCTAGAGAGTATTATATAGTAAGTGAAATAACTCACTCATATGTGGAATTTAAGAGACAAAACAAAACAAACAAAGAGCGGAGGAAAAGAGAGTGGCAAACCTCTCTTATATCCTTAACTATAGAGAACAAACTGATGGTTACCAGAGGGGAGGTGCCAGGATAAATGAAATAGGTGGAGATTAAAGACTGCACTTCCTGTGATGAACACTAAATGCTGTAGTTAAGTACTGAATTACTAAATTCTACACCTGAAACTAATATTACACTTTGTCAGCTACTGGAATCTAAATAAAAACTTAATTTAAAAAACCAATTATTTTATTAAAATAAATTCCCCACTAGATTGTAAAGATCTTTGATCCTTTTTTTGAAAGTTTATCGGTTTGTTGCTCCCAAGCACTCTTAGCACAAGATCTTGCAAAAATGCCTGTATTCATTAATATACACTGAAGAATGAAAATAAAAAGATACAAAAGCTAAGAAAAAAACTCAGGTGACTTAATTACTCTACTTGCAGAATTCCTAATTAAAGGAAAGAATCAGAGATGTGCTCAGCACAATCATGGATTTGGGCAAAAGTTTTATAAACAAGAACATGGGGGTTGGAATTAGACTTGGCAAACTGTTTAACTTCTCTGAGCCCAAGTATCTTCATTTATAAGCTTGGGTTTTTGTACAGACTTACAAAGATAGTATATTATAAATATAACACTTGGCATAAAATAAACTGACAATAAAGAGATCTTAAATTCATTAAAATCTCCTATTTGGTTTTCAGTAAAAGAGGACTTAAGAAATATATGCTACAAAGAATTAATAAGAAGTGAAGAGTAATTAAAAAGAATGACCAAATTTACACATTCTAGACTGAAGTGAAAGAATTACAGCAAAGGATCAATCAAAACAGAAAAAAAGGACTCTCTGTTTTGACAAGGAAGGACATTTCCTCTGAGTAGCCTGAAGCTTCCTACTACTGACTGAAAAGTGATGTCCTACCCTTGCCATGCCAACAAATAGAGGATATTTAAGTACATAGATGGTGCCTACTTTAACTCCTGGAATGTTACTGCTCACCAAAATATACAACATGTATGGATAAAAAGGCCTGGAGTAGCCAACTAGCCTCCTTTGTTGATATGGAACCTTCTAGAATTAAGTGGCCAAGTAGGAAGGAATACATTGCTTAACTTATTAATAAGCTGACAGTCCAGGTTCCGTGGAGACCCCAAAGGGAAGAAACAAAGCAGAAAGAATTCTAATTAATGTTATACTAAAAAGCATCCCCCAAAGCTCAAATTTTCTAGGAGGTCACAAAGCCAGTACAGTCTGTGACAGCTGAGAATAAGGACATTTGCAAATTTCAAGTTAACGTAAGAATCAGACAAAAAAGTAAAACCAATACTCTAGGGAACACTTATATGTGTTCCAGCAGCAGCAATAAACAGAACCACCTGTTAGTTCTGCTGCATCAGAGGCCACAAGCAAAAGGGTAGCCTTGCCCAAGTCGGCCCATCCAACCTGGCCTGGACTGGCATAGAGCCTATGTGCACAGCCATGAATGTCAATGTGGGTGTCAGAATAGTAGTTTTATGGCTTCTGTATCAGTTTTATGAGAAAAGAAGACTCCTCATTGTGTCCATATCCACAGTCCTCCTCTGCTACCTGCAGATGGGAATGCTTCCACAATCACAGTGTGGCCTAGATCTTTGACACATCATCACAGTGGATCTGATAGGCATGTTCCTGGCCCCCATCAATACTACAGGAGCAGAGATTATGCCTGTAGCACTAGCTCTGTAGGTCAGGATGTTACTGCAAATCCTACTTTATTCCTTCAGCATGGTGCTTGTGGGTAAGCATGACATGAACAAGAGCACTATATCTCCCTGATGAGGTCTAGGGCCCTCTTCAAACTAAGTGACACCTTCCTCTTAAGAGAGATGCGTCTGCAAGCTGAAAAGGGCCAGACCTATGTGTAACACCTGATATGATGTTTCCACTCTTGGAAGTTCCATTTTTCTTTCTGCATAATGATACACATGGAAAGACCTTAAAAATAATCGAATGTACAGATTTTTTATTCATATTTTTAAGTCTTTTAAATTTTCTTTGCACTGAAAAATGAGCATGCTGCTTTTGTACTCTAAAGTGTTCCAAAAAATGTTATGAATATGATACTTATTCCTTTCTTTCCTCCTAGTAAATTTTGTAGAGAAATTAGAAACCACAACCATACACATACTTTCAATGTGTTTATTCAGTGTGACATACAACGTTCTTCTATTTTATTTTTTATATAAAATTTTATATAAAATATTTTGGAGGAAAAAATAGAGCTAAAGAGAAAATCTAAATAAGAACTTGTTTCAATCCAATTGAATAATACAAAATTATTGCATTTATATATTGTATTTACATTTGTCTAATATTTTTCACAATTATTTTTAAGGATCTTTTCTAATTAGTTCATTGGTGATTCAAATTAAAAAATTTTCCCCTAGAGACCCCTGGGTGGCTCAGCGGTTTGGCACCTGCCTTTGACCCAGAGCGTGATCCTGGAGTTCCAGGATCGAATCCCACATCGGGCTCCCTACATGGAGCCTGCTTCTCCCTCTACCTCTGTGTGTGTGTGTGTGTGTGTGTGTGTGTGTGTGTGTGTGTGTGTGTCTCTCTACCTTTCATGAATAAATAAATAAAAATCTTAAAAATAAAAAGGTAGAAAGAAAATTAAAAAAAATTTTTCCCTAGAGAACTAGCTTCAAGCCAGCTAGCAACTTGTTTCCAGATACCTGAGAAAAGAAAACATGATCACCTTTTTCTTGTTAAAAAATAAATCCAACTAAAAAGCTTAATGAGGCAGGATAATACATCTTAAACGACTTTTCAAATAATCACAACAGTGTTTCATATTCCTTAGTTTTGACATAGATCATAACAAATACTCTAACTCTGGGAAACAAAGGGTTGCAGAAGGGGAGGTGGGTAGGGGGATGGGGTAGCTGGGTGATGGGCACTAAAGAGAGCACTTGATGGGATGAGCACTGGGTGTTATACTCTATGTTGTCAAAATGAATTTAATTAAAAATTTTAAAAAGATCATAACAAATACTTCATTCTCATTTCTCCAAAATAATATCCTTCTTCACCCCATATCAGTAACTTCATGGCAGTGAGATCAAACAATTCATACATGCCCTCAGAAGCTGGAGGGCACCTTATCAAAATACAAAAAGAAGAAATAAAAATAGAAGAATGCTGTAGAAAATAAACAAAGCGGTAAAAAGGTACCAATATAAAAAGAAGATAAAGCATATGGGTCAAAACTCAGACTGAAAATAAAATAATCTATATCAGGATAGGTGTGATATACATTAGGGACATTTTTCAATTCACTCTTCCTTTGGTCTTACTGCCTTAGGTTTTTAAAAAATTTAGTTGTTGCTCTAAAATATTTATTTCCTATCTCTTCTTCTCTTTTAATGCCTTTTCCCCCCTCTTTTAATGCCTAAAGAGAAACTAAAAATTCCCATCTATAGCAACATGAAAGTATTGCTCAGAAAAACCTTCAGGAATTTCTCTTATGCAAGTCTTTCATTAGCCCAGAGAGTAACCAAATTCTCTGTAAATAAGCTCAAAACTGTCTCTTCCAGGGGCACCTGGATGGCACAGTCGGTTAAGATCCAACTCCTGGCTTCAGCGCAGGTTAGGAAATCAGGGTCCTGGAATGAGGTATGTTGGGCTCCATGCTCAGTGCGGAGTCTGCTTGAGATGCTGCTTCTCCCTCTCCCCCTGTCCCTCCTGCTCATGCTCTCTTTCACTCTCTCAAACAAATCTCTAAACACACACACACACACACCCTGTCTCTCCCAAGTAAATGGAACAACTGATCAAAGCTACACATTCTTCTGAATGGCAGAGTACTTTCGTCTGCTATTAACAAAGTATTACTCACCATCACATGCACTAAGTCTAGACTCCTATAAAATTATTAGCGATTTTCAGACTGCAGGCAAAAAAACCTGGTGCATTTTACTCTTTTAAAAAAGCAAAGTACTCTCTTACAGAAGCCTATAATAATTCCTTTAAAAAATCACACCTCATTTACTAACTATAAAAACTTGAAACCTTTTGTGAGACACTTTATTCAGAACACCTGTTATTCTCCTTTTATTAAACTTATTTTTCCAACCTCAAAATGTGGCAATAAAACTAAGAAATTAACCTTAAGCAAATTCTCATGCTTCAAGGCAATGATTTTTCCATTTACACCAATAGTATTTTCAGTTTCACACTTTTGTACTGTTGCCAGAACTGTGGGAATGACTTAAAAACACAGGAACAAAATAATAATAATTTAAAAGAAAGGAGAAAAGGAAATCTAATTGCAATCTCTTTACTAGCAATTTGGGGCTCTTATCTATCCTTTTTGGTTCCTGTTTTGCACAAAAACAGACATAAAGTACTTTATTACCTGTCCCTAAGAAACAGAGTATCAAAGTTGAAAACCCTCTGAAACCACTTTTTTTTGGAAAGCAAATTTTCACAATATACTTAAAGAAAATTACAAACCTCTGAATGTTCATCTCTCTCATCTATAAGTCTTTTTAGATGTAATGCCATGTTTTTCAAGAGTGGTTCTATTTCCTCTTGAGACATATCAGTCACTTCCATCCATTGCAGGTCAAACACATTTTCCTGATTATGGGTTACCTTTAGCAAACCGACCAAAATAAAGAATTTTTTAGAATGGATAATACTTAAAAACTGATTTCATTTTAGTACAATATTAGCTCAAATATCATATATCCCTTACCACAAAAATATGAGAAACAAATGATGCCTAAAGAACCCTTGAAATTAATGAATGATGAAAAGGCTAATACTAAGAATTATTTTTACTAAATATTATCTACAAATATACAAATATTTGCTTTTCTATCAACTAAAAAGAAAAACATTGCAGGCATTGCTAGGAGAAGGTAAAATTGATATGTTTGACAACTGCTTTAACAAAATTAATTGAACTTTTGAACTTTCCTTTAGGTAAGACTAAATTTATTGTGCTTGATTCAAAAGCAAAAGTTTTTTAATCCCATAGGATACATGTTATTGCACTTTTATACTTGAAAAGCTACATCTTTTATAGAGTCTGAAGACAACAATGCCATAAAATCTTAGGAGAAACTAACACAAAGATTTTTAAAAGAATGGGAAAGTTACGTAAACATAATATTTATTTCTTGCTTTCTTTTTCTGTGATTCTGATACTCTGCTTTAACTTTCACAAGAAACCACAAAAATAACACTTTCAAGAATGATGGCAAATTTAGTAACTTGCAATACTTAGCATTTATTCAAAATAAAATATAAACCACAAAGCTAGGATAAACAAACATATATAAGGGAAAACTACCCAAAAAAAATCCTGTATTTTGTGGAGTACTAATATGCTGACTGTTGACAACAATATTACAGACAAGAAAGCTGGACTCTGAATGCTAATGAAGAAGAAAGATGATATATTCAACACAGGTTATTCAAATAGAGAGTATTTTAAACACTACCAATTTTTACTATTTAAAAATTCTCTCCCTTTCCTTCTCTTTCTAATCAATATGTAAAGTTTATGATCTAGTTCTAAAAAGTCTTAAGATTAAAAGCTTGTAATTAGATAGATGCAGAAACAGCATCTGTTAACTATTTTAGTATGTCCTAGACTGAAGTTTTTATACACGTTACAAATCACTAATGTGTTATAATTCAACTAATATCTTCATTAAAAATTATACTATGTCCATTCGTTCAAACAAATCACTGGAATGACTTAGTACCAAGCTATCATCTTACCTCACTTTAGTTTTGAATTACAGGCAGTGATCCACTTTCTGCTGCTTCCATTTACAATACTGTTCATTCTGTGCTAACAAAGGCATACACTTCATTCCTCAAACACTTTCTACCTAACGTCCCTATGAATAAAGGCAACAGTACACTGTAGTTAGCCCTGTGCCATGAGGATTCCTTTAAGAAGCTATCTCTAAAGAGAAGCCGACAATTTGTCTATCAGAAGGGTCCATCTGTATCTGACCTTGATTTGTTCTTGCTTGTCCTAGGATTTCAAGTATTTGGGGAGATAGAAACACACCACAAGCTTCATAAAAGTTTTTATATAAAAACTGTAAATAGGTTATTACCTCTTGAATATGTGCGGCAACTGCTGCTTTTGTATCAAAATCTAAACCTTGAATTCTTTCAATAAATTCTTCTTTTTTCTGACACTAAAAGAAATTAATAAAATGATCATTCACGTTTTATGGGATATAATCCTTATATGTCGTAAATAACTTAAAAACTCATCAGACCAAGAAGCCTGGCTATGTTTTGAACAGTACAATGAGGGTTTTGTTTGTTTTGCATTTAAATGGTCTAATATACTTACCTAATGAAAAGATAACAATTTAGAAATATTTATTTAAAAAGCACAGCACCAAAAACCCATACTATTTTTATGCTGTAAAGTTCTAAAGAGGGAAACCATTACACAACCCATCTGAGGTCAGTACAATATTATTATGCTAACTTTACAAACAGAAAAGTAAAGAATCAAGAACTTGTTTCAGGGAGGGTAAGTTACTTGCCAAAAAACACAGTGAGTCAGTGGCAGAAATCGGAATACAGCCAAAAAAGCTCAGTCAGTCTTTGGCTATCATCAAACAAAACAGCCTTTCTTCTTGGGGAAAAAAAAAAAATTGTAAGCAATTTTTACTTCAAGCTTACAATACATTCCCACATCTTCATTCTATCAATCTTACTAAAGAAACCTATTTTTGAGGCCCAGTTCAACATTTATAAGGTAATACAATAAATATTTGATTTGTTTCTACCATAATATAAAGTTACCAGGGGCAAAATTTAAGAGTGTATATACAAGTATGCATGTACTGAGTTGAATAAAGGCAGTATTTCTTTATTGTAGAACTTTTAAAAATCTTTATATAAATTTAAAGTATTATGATGTAAACCTAACCTTTTTCTTTCCAGTCAGTACTGAATAACAGTTTAACATGCATCTTGATACCTCTGCCTCCCATCTACAACTCTTAAACCGCAATCCAACTGCTGGTATAACTGTATTCTTGCAGCTACCAAATGAGAAGTGCATACAAAGTAGACAGCACTGCCTTGTCTAGCTTAGTTGCATCGCCTGAGCCAATTACCCAACTAGTAGTGAAGAGAATATACTCACAGAAAAGAAAAATGGATTCTTTGATCATTAAGAAACTTATCAAGGTTCTGCTTTGTACTGTACATATTTATTATATCAAATTGTAACATTCTACTTCTATTACCTACAATTTAACTTAACACATTCTCATGGTGCAAAAAGCTTTGTGTCCTATAAAAACAAAATTATTAGAACGATATAATAATATTTAAAATTAAACTACTAAGAACATACAGTTTCTGTGACTAGGAAATTGACTTTTAATGATGATGAAAATTAATCAATTTAAAAACAAGAATTTTTTTAATCTAGTAAATAAAATTTGACAGGTCTACTGAGAACAATTAAAGTTGACTTTCTGATAGCACATTTGTAGCAAAATTAACTTTTTAGGTATGATGTGCCCAATTTTTAAATTTAATGCTTCCAGGGGCGCCTGGGTGGCTCAGTCAGTTAAGTGTCTGCTTTCACTTCAGGTCATGATCCCAGGGTTCTGGGATCCAGCCCTGGCTCCTTGCTCAACAGCGAATCTGCTTCTTCCTCTCCCTCTCCCTCCTCTACCACTCGGGCTCGCTCTCTCAATCCCTGCCTCTCTGTCTCAAATAAATAAAATCTTTTTACAAAATAAACTAAATGCTTCCAAAGATGTTGATCTATGTATATAGTTTCTGAGCCAATGAGCACATAAAATAACAGGATTATGATGACTATGACTCATTGGAAGGGTCTCCCAATTCAACTGCCATATCTTTGCCTTTGGTTTAAACTTAACACATACACTTCCCTTTTCTTTTTTTTTTTTTTTTTTTTAATTTTTATTTATTTATGATAGATAGTCACAGAGAGAGAGAGAGAGGCAGAGACACAGGCAGAGGGAGAAGCAGGCTCCATGCACCGGGAGCCCGATATGGGATCCGATCCCGGGTCTCCAGGATCGCGCCCTGGGCCAAAGGCAGGCGCCAAACCGCTGCGCCACCCAGGGATCCCACACTTCCCTTTTCTAAGCCCTAGAGCCACTGTTTCTTCTTTTATACTATCTTTAGGAGCTCATCCTCTAATATAGTCTCAACATAAATCGATGAGAATTTTTCTTTTACCCTTAAAAATACCCACAATTTCTACTAAGTTTCATCTTTATTCAAGCTGTAAAAGTTTTTAAGAATTCTGATTATATTTTATAAATAGGTTAGGCTTTCTTAAGGCATACAGAATGAAGGTTATAGAATCTTGAGGGATAGAAAAAACTATCAAGATGGAAAAAAGAATCAGAGAAGATATAATTCTGAAGTTGAATAATCAGATAAAATGTTTTATATCAGTGTTTTAGAATACAGCAATCACTAGCTATATGTGGCTACTGAATACCAAAATGTAGCTAGTACAACTGAGAAACTGAAATTTTCATTTTATTTAATAGTGATTAATTTTAATTTACATAGCCTCATGTGCCTCACAGTGGCTACTGAATTGACAACCCCCTTCTGGAGCATAAAGAAGTCTGATGTTAAAAACTGACCTATAAATACATAGCTTTACTTGCATCTATGAAGACTCTTGTGAGGAAGACTAAATAATCACCAACAAATTGTTTTTCCCACTTAAAAGTATGCTTTCTTTTATCTTTATATAAAGTTCTTAATGTGTTACGGGCACTAAAGTTATTTCTAACTCTATTATAACAACTAATACTTAAGTGAGCAGATTACGATAATATTCCAAGAATACCTTGGATGCTGTGATATAGGAAAAGTGCAGGCACCTGGGTGGCTCAATTGGTTAAGCATCAGGCTCTTGATTTTGGCTCAGGTCATGATCTCAGGGTCCTGGGATCAAGCCCTGTGTTGGGCTCCTTGCTCAGTGTGGGGTCTGCTTGAGATTCTTCCCCCCCCTTCTGCTTTTCCTCCCGCTCTCTCCCTCTCTTTCAAATAAATTAATTTTTTTAAAAAGTTATGTGGGTAGGAAGTTGGGGCCTGAGGGAAGAGTTTCACCAGAGATGAAGCTCTTGATTACTCAAAGTCCTCATATTTTCACTTGGTAATCTCAGTGCTTTCTCTTATTAAAAAAAAAAAAAGGATTATGAGAAAAAACTATAGTAAAATAGAGGAAAGGGTACCCAAAACAAGCTACTGAACAAGAGAACAATAAAATGAGCAACACATTACAGTGTTTTCAATAAGAACACCAATGACTGAATAGATCACAGTTCTATCAAAAGTAAAACCAAAATAAGCCACATAAAAACAAATATAAAGATAGAAAAACTAAACTTTCCTCTTTAAAGAATGGCTTTCTCCCCACCCCCAAAACAGAAAATAATAAATGTTGGTGAGGGTGTGGAGAAATTAGAACTCTGTGTACTGTTGGTAGGAATGTAAAATAGTACAGGAACTATGGAAAACAGTATGGCAGGTCCTAAGAAAGTTAAAAATAGAACTACCATACTTTATCTAGCAGTTCCGCTTCTGGATGGACAGCAAAAGAACTGAAAAAGCAGCGGCTCAAACAGCTATATGTATACCCGTGTTTATAAAAGCATTCTTCACAACAGGCAAAAACTCTGCCCCCCTCTCTCTCTCGCTGTGTCTGTCTCTCATGAATAAATAAATAAAATCTTAAAAAAAAAAGGGGGGGGGGCAGCCTGGGTGGCTCAGCGGTTTAGCGCCGCCTTCAGCCCAGGGCCTGATTCTGAAGACCAGGGATCAAGTCCCACGTCGGGCTCCCTGCATGGAGCCTGCTTCTCCCTCTGCCTGTGTCTCTGCCTCTCTTTCTCTCTCTGTCTCTCATGAATAAATAAATAAAATCTTAAAGAAAAAAAAACAGGCAAAACGTGGAAGCAAACCATGTGTCCATCAATAAACAAGATGTATATACATACAATGGAATATTATTTAGTTTTAAAAGTTAGAGGACACTCAGACATGTGCTAAAATGTTGATGAACCTTAAAGACATTATGCTAAGTGAAATAAGTCAGTTATAAAAGGGCAAATCCTGTATGACTCCACTTATGTCCTAGAGTAGTCAAATTCATAAAGACAGAAAGTGGAGAATGGTGGTTGCCAAGGGCTGGGGATAAAAGAGATATAGGGAGTTACTGTTTAACAGGTATAAAGCTTCAGTTTTGGAAGATGAGAAAAGTTCTGAAATCGATAGTGGTGACAGTTGCACAACAACGTGAAGGTATAATGCTAACGAACTGTACACTTAAACATTCAGTAAAATGGTGAGTTTTATGTTATACATACATTTTACCATGACTAAAAAAATAAAAAAACAATTATCAGCAAAAAAAAAATCCCCTCCTTGTATTAAGCTACATTTGCTATTTTCATGTATTCTCAGAAAAAAAAAAATGCCTCAGTTGGAAGCTATGTATTGTTTTACTTCCCCAAAATGTAATGGGATACTTAATCTTCTAAAAATGCTAATTTTAAAGATGCTTTACAGATACCTGGTAAGAAAACAATAGGCTGTAGCCCTCAAGCTGATCAAGTTCAAAAATAGTTTCTGAATCAAATACTAGTGTTAGAATTGCTTGTAAAGGCTCACATAAAGGTCAGAATTTTAATTCCAACCACACTTGACACTCAGTTACTTTCAACACCATGCAACCCTGCAAAAGTCCAAAATATATATTATTTTTGGATACTGAATAGCCAGTACTAATATAAAACTAAGTTCTGCTAAATTTTATATGGTCTTTGAAACAAAGATATTTCCAAGCAACATACACTCCAAAAATTTTTCCTTCTGTGTACGATGATTTCTCTTGGGACTCTCTCAACTATCTCAAGGATGGAATGCAGAGCAATGTGTCCATAAAAATTTTAGTTGATGCTCAGAACTGGTTCAGAAAATGTGTTATCCACTAAAAAAGATTCTGGTAGAACTGGGCTGGTTTAATTAGTCAATAATGGAAATATCCTGGCCTTGAGCAGTATTCTTTATATTCAAAGTTATTCCTATGGGGTATATTCATGTGCATTAGAGGATAAAGTCTTAAATATAAATTCATTCTGTGAGGTAAGATGTTTGGACAGTGACCACTATTTTTGAATCCTGCTTCCCCTTAAAAACTTCATACTTTCTTCTTCAAAAGAAACAAATTGTTTCCAATTTCCTTATGCTTCCTTACATTTCTATTTCTTTTCATGAATACAGCATCTTTTAAAACTTGCGGCCCACTGAATTCTTAGACGTCAGTATCATATCAGCAAACTTTAACTTACTGTTTCTACCTATGAATCACAGGTTTAACAAATAAAACTAACCCTGTTGTGGAAAAACATTTTGCGCCACATATTACATTAAAAACTAGACTTTTAAGCTGTTTAATTACACAAGGACAGATTTTCTACAATAGAGATTATACTCTAGAAAGCATGTAAACAGTATTTGTTAGCTGACCGGTTTTGTCAATAGTTTCTTGTCCTGTCTGAAGTACATTTTGACTCTTTGTATCAACAAAGATTTCTAATTGTTCATATAGGCAGTTAAAGGATGACAGGAGATTCTGTTACGTATTTGATGTCATTAGCATCAGTGGCTCCCAAATACTGACAGGATGAAATCTAAACTATCTCAAATATAGGATACTACAGTTACAGAAAATAGAGTAAGGGTTAGTAGCTTAGATTTTATAAAGGTTTTGTTGCTTTTACAGGTGGTAATAATGATGGTTTCTTTAATATATTAGGCTTTCCCTAAACTGTTCATAAAAAGTCCTTAGTTCTGCTCCATTCCCACTGTCAATTTTAGTAACCAGCAATAACAACCAAATAATAACCAGAAGTTACAACCAAATTTATGCTGTCACTATGTTATTTAAATTTACATAACATTCATCAACAGAGGGTATTTTTAAAAGCAAATACAGTATTCAAGGCTATAAATAATTAAGGGCTGTGTTTCTAATTTAGGATCTGATGACCAAATTAGAATAGCAATAGCCACAAACACTATATTTACTTAATATTTAATCAACTATGAAGTAAACACCTGTATTACACAGCATGAAACTTTAATAATATGCTCTGTGTAAGTATATAGCTCCTAAACAGTTAGTTCTAAAAGCCATACTTACTCTCGTGGAATTGTGATTTCTCATATGTGTATAAAAAGTTACTCATGGTAACAATATTTATTTGTTTACACAAATAATTGAGACAGTTTAACACTGTAATTATTCATTCAAAAATGGCTGATTAAAGGAAAAATCAACATAGAGTAATCGGTTTGAAGTTGGACCAGAGTTTAAACTTAACTCTTGGGGGATCCCTGGATGGCTCAGCGGTTTGGCACCTGCCTTTGGCCCAGGACATGATCCTGGGGACCCAGGATCGAGTCCTGTGTCAGGCTCCCTGTGTGGAGCCTGCTTCTCCCTCTGCCTGTGTCTCTGCCTCTTTCTCTGTGTCTCTCATGAATAAATAAATAAAATCTTAAAAAAAATAAACTTAACTCTTTGGTCTGTTGGCAATATGCATCTAGAGCAACCATCTTGGATTGTCAGCAGTCTCAGTTTACACATGCAGTTCCACTCTAATTGTTAACAGTACCTTTTCTGACTCTCACAAGTGTCTTAATTTGGGTAATTTAAATTTCATCCTATGTAAACACTGATATCCTTATGTGAAAAAAAGATACTATAAGAAAACTTATTTAGGAATCATCCCTGACACAAAGCAGGTATTTAATAAATCATAGCTATTATTATAATCAGTCATCTAAAGGGCAATAATAATCTAAACTCCTAAATAACATTTTTCATAATTTCTGCCTCTCTCTGGTGTTAATCCTCTCTTTTGTAACATATATACATGCACACATGAATCATAAGGATGTTTTAGGAGAAGTTTTTAGAGTCCCTTTAAGGAAATTTGAAAAACTTAGGGCTATTATAAGCCTCAGAATAAAAAAAAAAATAGTGTTTCTTTTTTTTTTTTTTTTTTTAAGATTCTATTTATTTATTCATGAGAGACACACAGAAAGAGATAGAGAGGCAGAGACACAGGCAGAGGGAGAAGCAGGCTCCATGCAGGGCGCCCGATGCAGGACTCAATCCCAGGACTCCAGGATCAGGCCTTGGGCTGAAGGCGGCGCTAAACCTCTGAGCCACCCGGGCTGCCCAAATACAGTTTTTAAGTAACACAACTATCTGATAATATAACTTTGAAATAAAATCACAGAATAAATATTTTCCTTCAAAATCTCCTTAGAAGGTCATAGTTATTTAAAAATTCCTAACAGAGACTTTGAAAACCAATAGCCCATCTCTAAGTCTTTTAGAAACTAGAGCCTGAAAAAACATATAAAGAAGTTATTAAAATGAAAATACGAAGAAATATTTTAACTTACCTGAACAGCACAACCCAGTAAAAGTAAAAGCAACTTTTTAACTTCTTCTGTGCCTTGTTCTGAAATAAAAACGATTGCTAAGTACTACATTTTACTTTAGTTCAACTCTCTTTCTTACATTAGTAGAATCCCTTCTAAAGGTAACATTCACAACAACTTGACCCAAGGATAAGTATGCAAGTATAGTGCAGAATTCAAAAAAGCAACTCTGTGTGCATAATGTGGTAATAGCAGAAGAAATGGGCAAGGATGTTCATTTTGAAGGGCTGCAGTATAGACAAAACAGGCTTCAAAACTCTATACAATAAAGTATGCTAACTATAAATGCACTAGTTTTCCATAAATGATTACAACATGCCAAATGAAGAACTGCTGATATATAGAGACATGTCACAAATTCAGGCCAGTGGTTCCTAATAGGTCTGGTTTCTTTTAGGCCTACTAACATTTTCTTTCTAAAACACCTATCTCATGATTTATCTACCTATAAAATTTAAATGGGTTTCCACTGTGTATACTCATGAGGATCAAAAGCTTAATTAAATGTTACAGCAAGGATGGTAAAATGAATGTATGTAATAAGCTGGATACAGTTAATGATTTATAATAGACCTGGAGAGTACATTTGCTGTCAAACAATACTCAATAATTCAGATTTTCTCAAAACATATAGGGGACAAAAATAAAAAAAAATCACTTCTTTGGTCCAGAATATCACCATCAGGGCAATTTGTCTATGACAAGTCCTAAACTTCTTTTCTAACAGTATACTCCAGGAAACAACCTACTTTCTTAGACAAGCTAATCACTTTTCCCAAATATATGTACATCCGCACTCCTCTGCCTTCACTTCTGTCACTCTCTTTCTTTCCTACATTCATCCCTCTAGTGAATACCTTACTAATCACAATCCTAGGTACAGCTCACTAACACTGTGGTGTAGTCTTCTCTGGCCAAACTACCTACCAATGGTCTCCAACCCTCACTAACCTGCCAACCTTATAAATGATGGCTGTATATTTTATATGCCTTAGTACTTTTATATAGCTCTATTTTGTATTAATTATTACATAATTTCCCAGGCATCTGTGCATCTCTCACCAAAGCACAAGATCTTCCAGACTACAGGCCATTTTCTTTATATTCTTGGTCTCTATAATTTGGCAGGTAATTACTAAATGCATGTGAAATTGAAAATTCCATTTTACACACAAAATTTTTTTTTCATTTTTTACTTTGTAAAATCAAATATCCCAGAATATCTCTAAAGACTATCTAAACTCCTAATTCACCTCATCTAAGTGGTAATTTCCTCAGGAAAAACAGTTGTTTGATTTTAGTGTTTATTTTTGTTTGTTTTGAATGAGAATGGGGGGTGGGGTTTAGAGAAGATACACTTGGATTTGGGTTATGGGTAGCCTAAAAGAGTAAGTCCACTGTTGAACTGGTTAGTAGCTACTAATTTCTCCAATTGTTTAAAAATTAAAACTCTGAATAGGTCACATTTAAAATCTGGCAAAAGGCAGAAATTTCTGAAGAAAATAATTTAAATGATCGAAAAAAGCTGTTTCTCATCTTTCCATTTAGAAGTAGTTTAATATAAATGATAACATCAATCAGTAAAATCTTAGATTTGAACTGCTCTAGCAATGAAAAATAGCAGATGTATGAATATAAACCTAGAAATTACTTCAAAATCACTTCTTTCCTAAGGTTATGTTCCCTGAATCTTGTACCCACATTATCTTCTATACTTGTTTATGATGAGACACTAAAAATCATTACAGAAAAGTACTGATTTGGCAGAGCTGAAAAAACACTGAACTTAACATAAAATGTACTTAATCCCATCTACATATTATAAATATTCTGAGTTTATTTTCTCTCTACAAAATGGAGTATCACCTCTGACTTTCCCTAGAGTCATGAAAAACCTACTGTGTTCATTTAAATAAGATCTTGATCAGCATTACAGTATTACACAAAGTTAAGGCTACTATCACATTAGTTTAATACTTACCAGAAAAAGGATTTTTACCAATGATTAAGACATTTGGCAATGACATCATGATCAACTGCTGCAAAGTCTCCTGTAAAAAGACACCCCAAAGACTGTTATATGGGTAATGCTGACTAGATAATTATCAAATAGCTATAACTTATGATTTGTGCCCTTCTCTATAGCAGATATGCTATACTTCCATTAAAAAGCTTTTAAAAAGGTGAAAGAAGTTATCCAAGTTGTTCAAAAGACACTGAAGTGTCTGAAACTTTTTGTAACTTTAAGTTAATGAATTAAGTAACAAAAATTATAATGTCAGCTAGGCTTAATAACATATCTAATACCTTCAAAATAGGGGTACCTGGGTAGCTCTGTCAGTTAAGCATCAACCTTGGCTCAGGTCAGGATCCTAGGGTCCTGGGATAGAGAGCCCTGTTGGGCTCCCTACTAAGCAAGGAGTCTGCTTCTCCCTCTCCCTCTGCCCCTGCTCATTCTCTTACTCACTCTTTCTCAAATAAATAAGTAAAATATTCAAAAAAAAATACCACCTACAAAATAAGTGTCCAAGTGGAACAGGTCCAGTATTTATTTGGAAATGTAAGTTTTAGGTGTTAGATATTTAAACAACATTCCTCAATAAAAGATCAAGTGTGTGTACTTTTTTTGATCTTTTGTTACTTCTCTTTAAGGGAATTAATACTTCATTAAAAATTGCATCTTACGATCATTTCATGCAAGTGAGCTCTTCCTCAGTAAATCATTATTTCTCTATCTATAATAGAGGTTTACTTTGATTTTTGTCAAACTTTCAGTGATAAGAATATACTCACATTCTGATAGTACAGGATGATTCAGAAAGAATTGAATGCTTTCAAATTACTCATTTTAGGTAAAAATCAACTGTGCATCTTCCATTTATTCTACCCCCTTGTTGAGGAAATGAAGGGAGACAATGCATCTGTCATTACTAATAGTGACATGCTACAAAGGACCTGGGATGAATCAGGCTATAGGACTGATAGGTGCCCTGGGATATTACTGAATCTTGGCAAGATTCTAGAAATAACTGTGAATGTCCTTACAATTTGGCTTCCGCTACATATTCAAACATAACTAGTTACCAAGGAATAAGTTTTTAAAAGTACTTCATTCTCTCTGAATCACACTTTACTTGATTTTTTTTTTAATTTGTATTTATTTATGACAGTCCCACAGAGAGAGAGAGAGGCAGAGACACAGGCAGAGGGAGAAGCAGGCTCCATGCACCGGGAGCCCGACATGGGACTCGATCCCGGGTCCCCAGGATCGCGCCCTGGGCCAAAGGCAGGCACCAAACTGCTGTGCCACCCAGGGTTCCCACTTTACTTGATATTATGATGAAGGTGCAAATACCATGAAAAGTTAACTTGTATTGTCCTTTCAGATGTGTAATTCTAGATCCAAAAAAACATTTTCCCATAGCCAGTATGTGACATGTACTAGAGGCTCATTAGAATTAACCTTTTATCTGTAATTCTTTGTAGACATATATAAGAATTTTTCAAAGCATTTTCTTCAGTGTTATATTTACTATGCCTTTAAAAAACTATTATCAAAAACATGCATATATTTAAAGAAAAAGTATATACTCTGTATGTGTACCTGGTTAGATAAATAATTAACAATATTAAGAATAAGAATCAAAAACTGCTAAAATCACTTACTCCAAAGACTGAGGCTGAATCTGGTTATTTAATAAATGAATTTTCCAGTTCAAAGCAAGTTACCTCTAGATGTAACATGCTATGAGCTAAGTAGGTAACAGCAATGGACTTAAAGGAATAAATTTCTAATTCTTCTAATTTTTAGTTTCCTTGACTTGAAGCAGAATTATCAGGACTGTTTTTGAACATATGTAAAAGAAATCATAAATAAAAGATGTATAAATAAAAGTAATCACTATTTTGTCTCTTCCATTTAGTGGATACAGTTTAAGTCAGAACAAAGAATATTCAAATTCAGTATCATAAAAAGAGGCATTAAATTTAAAGAGCTCCCCAATTATTAGAAAAAAAGCTTTATTTCAACTTCAAGAAAGGATTAATTCTCATTTTACACCTCTTATTTTGGGATAACATGAGTGAAAACTGATAAATCATACTAGAAAATATCAACTTTTCAAGGTAATTTATTATATTGATTTGCCATATAACATTTTATGTTGGTACACTGTTATAACAAAGCTGTCCAGCCAAACAGTAATATTCAATATATATGGTACTAGCTCATCCCTTGTAGCCTCTTCCTCAGTTGGCTCCCCATTCTTTCTCTATTCTGTTACCCCATTCCTCATACTAATTCAGTCTCTTTACAAAGATGAAAGCAACCTCAAAGATTCTTTCACCATATGGTATCATCAATGAGCTCATGTGTTTCACTTTTAACAGTATGAAATTCTATTATATTTGGGTGACACAACTTCTACAGGAAATTGCTAAATTCAAACTTATTTCCATGTATCTAAAAATGTACTTTAGTATCGTAGAATCTTATACCCAGCATAGCATACTCTGATGGAGTAGAGTCCAAAAGCCTAGGCTTAAATGAAAGTTCCATGACTTACCATGTATGTGACTTTTGTTGGGAAAGGTAGGAAATAAAAGTATAAAGTTTTTTTTTAAATTTTTATTTATTTATGATAGTCACACAGAGAGAGAGAGAGAGAGAGAGAGAGGCAGAGACACAGGCAGAGGGAGAAGCAGGCTCCATGCACCGGGAGCCTGACATGGGATTCGATCCCGGGTCTCCAGGATCGCGCCCTAGGCCAATGGCAGGCGCCAAACCGCTGCGCCACCCAGGGATCCCCAAGTATAAAGTTTTTAAAGTGATAAACGTTATAAAATATTAGTTAATGTGAGAAAGTCTACTTTTCTACTCTACTTTTACTTTACTTTCAAATACTAATTTTGTTATTTCTGAAAGTACTAATATTAGGTAAGTCAGGTAAAAACTATACAAATTTTTAAAAAACTCAAATTATTCTAAAACCTCTATCTGGTTCTATAAGTTTTTCAGAGGATTATAGCTACATTTTTGTAGAAATTCCTATTTCCCTATTCTAATCTTACAAGTAACATTGAAAAACAGAGAGGACACATAAAAGATATCAGAGGCTAAAAACACCTGACTGCTACTGTTAAAGCTCTATTATATACCCTAGACTTTCCAGACTTCACTTAGTTCTAAAGGTGCTCATCATTAAGGTGCTAACGCAATGGAAAAATGATACACAAATGAGCCCAGGATAAATACGATTTTAAGTAGGAGGAATAAATTAATTGAAGGGTTACGGATGATAACACACATGTATATGAACTAGTGAAGATACTTTACTTTGTTAGAAAAGTGATTAAAAAATATTAAAAAGTATGGAGAAGGAATTTTAGCAATACAACTGAAGAGCTGAGAAAGTTATGAGGAAATCAGGGCAGTTATTTATTCAACAACTATTTTCTGTGTTTATTATCTGCCAGACACTGTAGTAGACACTGGAAATACAGTAATAAACAAACAAAAATCTGTGCTCTTGTGGAATGTACATTTTAGTAGGGTAAACAGAAAATAAGTAAAATGGTTTTGATAATAAGCGCTAAGGATAAAAATAACAAAGCAGGGAATGAAAAGGATTACTGGAGGTAGAGATAAGAAGGTATTCAAGTATTCAAATACAAAGAATTTGAGAATTTTCAGGACCATTTAAGCAAATTTTCACAGAACAGGGAGAAATTCTATCCTCATATGAAAACCATCTAGAACGATCTGGAGAACAGCAATATTTAAAAAAGAAAAAGACAAAACAGAAAACAACTGGCAGAAATTATGTTAATAGAAAAGTGCTCTGATAGATACAAGTAGTTTTATTCCCATTACTTTTTTTGACCTACAACTTTTCTATAAAAAATGGTTTATTATTTTTAGTTGACCATCTAAAAAGGGTTTTTTTCCTGATATACAAGTTTCTGTGAATTAAAGTTCAGTTGCTAAAGCACTGTAAGAAAGACTATTTCACACATTTGTGCCAGTCACAGACAGTATTTAGTTATTCTTTAAAGATAACTTAAACTAGGCTTCTCCTTCTTCCTATAAGTTATCCATAAACTATATTCATAGTAAGTAATTAAACAACACTTCTGGCAAAGGGCTGGGCTCATCTTCCTTTCCTGAGTCACACACACACTGAGCAAAATGCACATTACTACAGTACTAAATACAAGTTTCAAAGATTTCTAAAATATAAGAGTCTCTTCCAATCTATTTTAAAAATTCAAACAATTATATTTATCATAGTATTTATATTTGTCCTTTTATCTGTGTTATTAGTGAAAAACATTAAGGGGCACCTGGGTGGCTCAGTGGTTAAGTGTCCAACTCTTGATTTCGGCTCAGGTCATGATCTCAGAGTTATGAGATTGAGCCCCACATGGGGCTCTGTGTTGGGCATGGAGTCTGCTCAAGATTCTCTCTCCCCCTTTCCTTCAGCCCACCCTCCCTTTCTGAAGAAAGAAAGAAAGAAAGAAAGAAAGAAAGAAAGAAAGAAAGAAAGAAAGAAAGAAAGAAAAGAAAGAAATTAAGATTTATTTTACTGTATTTTAATAGTTTACAGAAAAAAAAGGAAATGAATGGCATTAAAAAGAGCATCTGACCAAAGTGTCAAAAACGTGATGAAATATAAAGTATGTGTCGTATAAAACACAAAGGTCTCGTTTCCTTGGCTCCTAAGTTTTGTTAATAGTACAAATGTTGCTTGTTATAACAGAGGCTAAACAAAACCTTAAAAACTACCAGCTTTTTCTGGCAACTAGATTAATGGTACCAGACCATTTTGTTTTTAATACTGATGACATCAACCATGCAAAAGTTTCCTAATAAATTTAAAATTTTTAATAGTAAAGTGTTCTTTTATTTCTGAGCCTTGAATGATTCAGCTTATTATTTTTTTTAAGACTTAATTTATTTATTTGATAGAGAAAGAGAGAGAGCACAAGCAGGGGAAGTGGCAGGCAGAGGGAATTAAAAAGATAGGTAACTTAACAGGTGACAAGAACTGCACTGATGTAGACTTTAACTTAGAAATCTGTCTTATATTAAACAGGCCATGTGTGTCTTGGTTACATACATGAGGGAAAAAATTTAGTAAATCAATTAATTATGTAAATAAGGCGGCTGGTCTATTCCTGAAGATACTTTAAAAGTGTCTTGGAAACATCTTATCTAAGGATACGAAACACTGGGTTGATGGCAGAAATGGTTTAATAAACTGATTCTAAAGGAAAAACACAGGGGAATGATACAAGAATTTCAATCTTCAGAATGTTTTGTGTTTTATATGTACCTGAAACAGTACTGACAAAATGTTAAGATATTCAATCATTTCTAGCCCTAATTAGTCCATTATATTCAAACTCGTATTAATAAAAACAAAAGGGTATATGTAACTGGTCACCCAGCAAATGTTAATGAAATATTTACAGATATGTCTGAAAAAATGGTGACAATTCAAGACAAGTCAAAATGTTAATAATAAAATCACTTGGCATTATAAATATTTGTACTTCTCAAATTTGACACTATTAACATTTTAGGCTGCATAATTCTTAGTTTTAGGAAACTGTGCTGTGGATCACAGGATAGTTAGCTGCATTCCTGGCTTCTACCCACCAAATAGCAGTAGTATTCCTTTGTGTGACAACCAAAAAGGTCTCTAATCACCGACAAATGTTGCCGAGGGGATAAAAGCACCCTTCATTAAGAACCATTTATCTAAACTGTTGAACTGATGGATTTCACAATTTGCTCTTCCCCAAATTTCTTGATGATGATATCATTAGATTAACATGATTAATAAAAGGTAATTTCAACACCTGGCTTTAGGCAGGAGGAAGACAAAAAGACAACAGAAGCTGAATAAAAAAGAAATACTACTACATATCACAACATGAATAAACCTTGAAATCATTCTGCTAGGTAAAAGAAGTCAGTAACAAAAGACCATGTAGTATATAATTCCATTTTTATGAAATTCCCAGAATAGGCAAATCTTTAGAGGCAAAAATAGGTTTTTGCAGTTGCCTAACACTGGGGTAGTGGAATGGTGGTGGTGGTATGTGTGTGTGCAGGATAAGGAAAATAGGAGTAACTGCTTATAGACACAGGGTTCCTTTTTGGAGTGACAAAATTATTCTAAAATTGGTTGACTGATGTACAACACTCTAAATGTACTGAAAACCATTGAACTGGACATTTTAAATGGGTTAACTGTATAGTACATGAACTATATTTCAATATAACTGTTTTATAAAACCCCAAAAGCAATAGTATACAATATAGAATTAAGTTGCACTGACAACTGACTTAAGATTCTGCTGCAGGGGGATCCCTGGTGGCTCAGTGGTTTAGTGCCTGCCTTTGGCCCAGGGCACGATCCTGGAGTCCCGGGATTGAGTCCCGGGATTGAGTCCCGCGTCGGGCTCCCAGCATGGAGCCTGCTTCTCCCTCCTCCTGTGTCTCTGCCTCTCTCTCTCTATCATGAATAAATAAATAAATAAATCTTTAAAAAAAAAAAAGATTCTGATGCAGAAATTCCTTTGCCTTCCAAGGAATCTCACTGAAATTTTCAAGGCAAACTTCCATCTCCCTAAAGATAATATAAAATTAAAAATCAGGCCTGGTTTTAACAAGAATGAAATTGATGACTGTCAAAGTAAGTCACTGTATCACTTAATTTACTTGTTTCAAATCTAAAAATACTGATATGAAACAATATTAAAAAACAAATAGATGTCTTATTTATTCAAGTCAACTTGAGGAAAATGACAGGTGGAATATTGGCAAGTAATACAAAAAGTTTATTAAAAACCTAGCACAGACTTACTTCTGGCAACAAGGAGTACTATATATTAGAAAGGAAGGAAGGAATCCAAAAGTGCTGTAAAGGTTTTTTTTTTTTAATATTTTATTTATTTATTCATGAGAGACACATAGAGAGAGGCAGAGACACAGGCAGAGGGAGAAGCAGGCTCCATGCAGGGAGCCCGATGTGGGACTTGATCTCGGGTCTCCAGGATCACGCCTTGGGCTGAAGGTGGCGCTAAACCACTGAGCCACCCAAGCATCCCAATGCTGTAAAGTTTTTAAAAATTCTCTTCAGGGATCCCTGGGTGGCGCAGCGGTTTGGCGCCTGCCTTTCGCCCAGGGCGCGATCCTGGAGACCCGGGATCGAATCCCACGTCGGGCTCCCGGTGCATGGAGCCTGCTTCTCCCTCTGCCTGTGTCTCTGCCTCTCTCTCTCTCTCTCTGTGACTATCATAAATAAATAAAAATTAAAAAAAAATTCTCTTCAAATGACTGAACAATAAACAAACAAATAATCAATCAATCAATCCCTGGGTTCAGCCTATGGCGTGATCCTGGAGTCCTGGGATCGAGTCCCACATCGGGCTCCCTGCATGAAGCCTGCTTCTCCCTCTACCTATGTCTCTGCCTCTCTCTCTCTCTGTCTTTCATGAATAAATAAAATCATTAAAATAAATTAAATAAATTAAAATATAATCCTCAGTTAAAAGACAAAACAGAAAAAAAAATTGAACCATACAAAGGAAGACAAGAAAGCTGTTTTTCTTGGCCTTTGGTAGAGGCTGAGGAGGGTTATTTCCCTAAGGATTTGCAATAACGTAGTATTAGCTTTAAAAAAAAATGCAAACACATAAATACATAATTTGCATATACACAAATGCAGAAAAAGGCTTCCAGAAATACATACATTCAGATGCTAATAGTGGTAATCTCTAGGCACTGAAATTATGTTTGCATTTTCTCAGTTTTTTCTAGTGTTCTATCGTATACAAGTATTGCTTCTAAATATTATAGTGCTACTTAAAATAAATTAAAGTGGTTCTGGGCTAGTTGCACAAATGAAACAAATCCTCTCTGGAGCAATATATCCTTGGCCCAGACACAAAAGTATTCTCACAAATAAATTCCCTCCCACCCAAAACAAAGTCACAATTAATATACACCCACACCTTACTGCCACTGCTGCCACCACTACCATGAGAAATAGCAAGCTGAAAACAAAAGGTATATTCAGATACCCACAGATCTAACTTCAGATTTTGGAATTATCATGCATAAAATCTAAAATAGAAAAAAAATTAATTTCTGAAGAAATAAGAGCATGATTAATAAACAAAAATGAAAAGCAAAGAGAAAAAAATTAAACAGAACTTCTCCAAAGGAAAGAAAGAATTACTGAGTCAAAAGTTAAACAGTGGGTTAAACAGAAGATCTGACACATATGAGAGGCAAAAAAGGATATGAGACTAACAGGAAAGAGAGTTTAGAAGAGAATATTAGCAGCCAACAGAGAAAAAAGATAGTTTAACCTAAGAACAAAAATTAGACTGATAGCTTTCTCCAGAACAAAAAGGAATCCTGAGATAGAAGAATAAAATCTGTAAAACACTGAGAGAAAAGTAATTGTTAACAAAGACCTGCATACCCAATAAAACTATCTTTCAGGAACAAGGGTAAAATAAAGGCATTCTCAGACAAATAAACATTGAGAAACTTCATCATTAATAAGTCTTCTCTAAATAAACATTTAAAGGGTATATTTCAGTAAGAAAATAATACCAGAGACAGTTCTGATATAAAAAAGAAAATCCCATGAGAAGGAATTAAAAAAAAAAACAAACAAACACATAGCTTGATCTAAAAGGATATTGATTCTATTTATTTAACAGTATTTACCATATCTAATCTATGGGTTTTTTTTTTTTTAAAAAAAAAGAACTAAAATACAAGACAAGAACAGCTTAAAAGTCATCATTGGAATGACTGGAGTTAAAGTATTCTAAGATCACAGTGATGAGGGAAGAGAAGACTAGCTGAGGACAAAGTACATTGACAAGTCCTTGAAACAGGGAGAGTGACATTCCTCTACAGACTCAACTGCCTCAATGTTCATACTTTGCTAAGGGCAGAAGGCAATCTTAGCCGGATCCCCAGGATCCTGTAAGTCTACTTTAACATATAAAAATTCCTTTAGAAATGTCCTTTATCTCTACCCCCCAAGATACATGTTGGCAATCATCCCCCAAGCATATGGTCCACTGATATACATCTGAAGGTCTCATGACTTAGGTTTTATTAGTCTATAATAAGTGACCTTTTCCCAATAATAGCTAATCCACTCAAGGTCTTGGAAATCTTGCTTCCAAAATTCCTTAGAGAGTACACTATCTCCAAACCCCTTCCAACTCCCAAGTATATAATCAGCCACCCCTCACAGGCCTGGGGCAGCAAGTCTTCCTGCCCTTAGATCCTGTCATTTAATAAAACCATCATTTTGCACCAAAGACGTGTCAAGAATTCCTTCTTGGTCGTTGGCTCCAGACCTCACTTATATTCCAAAACTTCCATCAATAGCACTATTTCATAAAAGATTAAAGATATTAATTTTGGCCTTTGCTAGGGTAAAAATGGAATGTATAGAGAGTAGCCTTTAAAAAAACAGAGGATGGAAAACATTTAAATCAGTAGAAAAAAAAATACGTGGGAACAATTACTTACAAACAGTATAATTCTCCATAATAATTCAAAAATGTAACTCATTTGCACTCAATTACATAGCTTTCAAGTGGATAAAGGCAAACTTGACTAATCTATCATCATAATGGGAGACTCCAACTTATCTTTCTAATAACTGACAGATCGAGAGACAAAATTAAACAGGCGATAAAAGGTTGAAAAACGCAATTAACAAACTTGCTCTGACCCTGCACTCAAAGAACTGGACAGTACCTATCTTTCTGAAATTTACATGAAATTTTTAATAAAAACTAACAACACAATGGGACAAGCCAAGTAACTATTAACAAATGTCAAAGAATCAGTATCATAGAAACTATATTCTTTAATCAAAAAAACAAAGAACATTCTTGAAAAATAAGTTCAGAAATCTAAAGACATGCTTCTAAAGTAGAATGAGAAACCACAACAAAATGAGAAAATGCATAAAAATAAATATTTTTAAAAATACAACATACCAAAACTTGTGTGATGTAGCTTACAACAATTCTTAAAGGTATATTATACAATAGCCTGAAGAATGATCATATTTAAACTCTGAAATATGATCCAATTTTAGTTTTAAAAAGGACAATAAAAAATACACTTTTCAAAGGCATAATTCAAGTAGCTTAAAGTGTTGCAGTATTGAAGCTCTCAGAAACTAGGAACTGGTTTTAAAAATTTATAAAATACAATAATTATTTTTAAAATTAGATAATTATGAAGTGCTTGTTTGTATCTTTAATACTGCATAAGTAATAAATTATGTCAATACTGCTCTATCTTCAGCAAATAAACCAGTATCTGGCAGGTAATAAGCATTTAGTATATGTTAGGTGAGTGATACTCACCTTTTGTTATTACACAAAAATGTGATTACACAAGCATTTATTAAAATACTAAATAAAAAAAAGGACCACTTACCTGGTAATAAAATTTTATCTGTCTCACCAAAATGGAAAGATTATGAATTCTAAGTGAGGCATCATTGTTGACTTTTTTATTTACTCTCTGACTCTCCGATTTAGGATTACTGTAAGAAATTAAGAACAGATGCTTTAGTCTAAAATTATATCGCAATATAGCTATTATCCTACAGATGACTGAAAATAACCACAGAATGAATTTTTTCTTTAAAAAAATTATATATCCATATGCATTAAGAGATGATCCAAAAGGACAGGTTTTTTTGACATGTGTTCTGTGTTTCTAATTAATATAAATGCATTTGATATTTCTAAGACAATGGTAAAAGAAATTTGAAATGTAAGTCAAATATTGTCCTTCATTCTCAATTTGTTTCCCCATCTTCCTGGGATAATTAACCTCTTCTTTCCCTTAAATATATGTATTTCCATCACCCAAAATAAATCTATTTAAATCAAGAATATAAAATATGAGCTAATAACCAAGAAATGCTGTATCTCCTCACTGAATATTTGGCCAGGCACTGTCCCGCAAAAATTAAACAATGTAGTTATGACACAGGTTTAATCTTTAATCTTGCGTAAATTTTAGATTCAGTGAAAACAAATGGTTGAATGATTCTGAGGTAGCAGAAACTGAGGAAAAATAGACCATGGTTTAGAATGAGAAATTCAATTAACACCAAAAGCAAAGGCAATACAAACAAAAATAAAGAGGTGTGACTACATAAAACTAAAAACCTTCTGCACAACAAAGGAAACCATCAACAAAATGAAAAGGCAGCCTATGAAATAGGAGAAAATATTTGCAAATCATATAACTGATAAGAGGTTAATATCCAAAGTATATTTTTTAAGAAAACCTCAACAGCAAACAGTCTGATTTTAAAATGGGTAGAGAAACTGAACAGACATTTTTCTAAAAAAGACCTACAAATGGCCAATAAGTACATGAAAAGGTACTCAATATAATTAATCAAAAAAACACAAATCAAAAGCATAATGAAGTACCACTTTACATCTGTTAAAAGAGCTACCTCAAAAACATAAGAGATAACAATTGTTAACAAGGATGTGGAGAATAGGGAACTCTTTGTGCACTGTTATTAAGAATATAAATTGTTGCATCCACTGTGGAGGTTCATCAAAAAATTAAAAATAGAACTACTGTATGATTTAGCAAGCAACCCCATTTTTCAATATATAAGCCAAAGGAAGTGAAAATCGAATCTTGAAAAGATATCTGCATGTTCACTGCAGTATTATTTATAATAGCCAATACAGGGAAACAACATAACTGTCCATCAACAGATAAATGCACAAAGAAGATGTGAGATACACACACCTTATACGTATATATTAGAATTATTATTCAGCCTTGAGAAAGGAAATCCTGCCATTTGCAACATACAAATGGACATTGGAGGCATTTGATAATAAGCAAGACAGAGACAAATAATGTTCTTTTTTTTTTTTTTAACTTATGTTCTTTTTAAGAAGAATAGGAAATTCAAGTACAAGCGGTGACACTAGAACAGAAGGGAAGTTGATGCTAGAACACAAGCAGGTATGAGCTAGCTCCTCATTAGGGCAAAGAGGTCAGGCTAGAGAAAGAGCAATTAACAAATGTCTATTTCTTAATCTACTGTTTCAGTTGAAACAGTAGACATTAAATCAGGATTTCCTTTGCAAGGGCTGAACACATATCATAAAGCAGGAACCTATGCAGTTGTTGGGACAGAGTACTGTCCTATGATTATAACTTTAACTGCCATACCTACACACAAGAACGCAGAAAAGTAAAGAAATTGATAACTATACAAAAGAGGAAGTGAATAGAATCTCATTTCTTAATCCTTCCCTTTTTTACCCAGTTCATTACACTCCTAACACCTTCAGTTCCTTCCCCAGACAGATTAGACTTTATTGGTGCTTTATTTTAATAATTCTCAAACTTTTAGGCTCCAAACAACTTTTGTTTTTGTGGGCTATATTTTCTGTAACAGAAATTAAAACCGAGAAGGCTTCACAGGGATTTAGTTGTTAACTTATTTTTAAAATAATAAATTACATGCTTAAACATATCAAAGCAAAAAAGTTAGTGAGAAGAATAGCACTATTTTGACACATCTCTTTAATATCTAATTTAAACTTGAAAACCAGGGTTGCCTGACTTTATTTGTAAATTCATCTATCTATTGTTTGTGGTATATTGGTTCATGTACATGAAGGAAATTTAGTCTTACTCAGATATGTACTTTGAAGTAGAAAGATCCTTTGGAACCCCTGAGAGGATCATCAAACCATACTCTGAGAATTACTGTTTTACTGAGAATTATCGTTTTACCTCAAGTATTCTCTTGGCAACACTTCCAATATTTTGATCCTTTGTCATGTGACCAAACTAACACAGTCAATCCCCAACAATGGATCAGTTGAACCATGTACAGTGAGATTGCTCACAACATTAGATGAGAAAATAATACAATCAAAGTAAGCTGAAATATCAAATAGGATGGAACAGCTAGTACCAAACTTGCCTTCTTGCTATAAACAGCTAGAAAACTGGACAGAAAATGAAATAATTGTTTCAGACTTTGGACAGCAGGTATGCAATGCTAGCAAGATTCTCTTTAGTGAAGCAGTGAGGCACTTTCCAGAATGAGGTATTGGGAGGGATAGCCCAAGTCTCACTGAACTGAAGGACCCAAAACTTAAGAGTTCAAGGAAACTGAAGTAACTAAAATTTTCAGAAAAGAATACAGAGACAAGAGAACTATCCTAACATATAAGAGAGCTCCAAATATATGCCCTTAAGATTTTGGCTAAATACTAAGTTGTGCATGTGTACCCTAAATCCACAAGGCTGAGTAGAGGATAACTACAGGAATGCTGTAAGCTAAATAACAACCAAAGCTCACAAAATAAAGAAATTCAAGTTCTGACTGGCTGGAGTAAAAGAGACCTTGATAAACACCCAGAGCATTTAGCAGAGAGACCTCAGAAAAATATCTTAGAAGTAAGAATAATAGAGCAGTTGAGTAAAAACTATTCCAGAACCTTCCCAACAAAGCTTATAAAAATAAGCCTTGAAAAGATCAAGCTAATTACAAGCAACTTGACAACATGCCAAAACAAAATTATTCACTTCTTAAAGGAGGAGGGATCTAGACACTCCACAATGTAATAATCAAAATGTGTACTATACAACAAAAAAAATTACTAGACATGCAAAGAAGGAAAATAAGTGACTCATGACCAGGAAAGAAAAACAGTCAATAGAAACAGACCCAGAAATAGAAGAGATTATACACAGAGAAGACAAGGACTTTTAAAAAACCATTATAAATGCAGAAGACCCTTAGATGAAGTGGAATTAGAGGTGCTGACCCCTTGCACAGCCAAAAATCCACATAAAAGTTTTGATTTCCCCCCAAACTTAACTACTAATAGCCTGTTTCTCAGAACCTTGTCAATAACATAAGCAGTCAACTGACATATATTTTGTATATGTACATATACTGTATCCTAATAAACTTGAGAAAAAAATTAAGAAAATTATAAAATACATTTACAGTACTGTACTGTATTTATTAAAAACATCTGTGTATATGTGGACCCACGCAGTTCAAACCTGTGTTATTCAAGGGTCAACTGTAAAGGACTTAAAAAAGAAAACACAAACATTATATGGAGAGAAATGGAAACTGTTAAAGAAAAATCCCAAATGAAACTTCTAAAGCTAAAAAATACCTATCTGAAATGATAAATTCACTGCATGTTCTTTTTTTTTTTTAAGATTTTATTTATTTATTCATGAGACACAGAGAGAAAAGTAGAGACATGGGCAGAGGGAGAAGCAGGCTCCACCCAGGGAGCCTGATGTGGGACTTGATCCTGGGTCTCCAGGATCATGCCCTGGGCCAAAGGCAGACGATTAATCACTGAGCTACCAGGTGTCCCACATTGCATGTTCTTAATAGTAGACAGGAATAAAAAAAAATCCAAAGCAGAGGAAAAAAATTTAAAACCTGAAAAGAATGGAGTCTAAGTAATTTATGGGGCAGTATCAAACTTACAGAAAAGTTGTGTGGCCAAGTAGTCTTTTTCCCAAACTTCTTGAAAATAAGTTGCTGACCCAACATTCAATAATCTCCAAATATTTTAGTGTTTATTTTCTAAAAACATGTATAATTGTCAAAATCAGGAAATTAATATCTTACTATCATCCCATATTTAGAATTCATCCAAGTTTGTTATTCCCAAATAATGAATGGGTATCCTTTCTATGAAAAAGATCTAATTCAGAATCACACTTCTCATTCAGTAGTCTGAACTTCCATCTTTAGTTTCTTTCAGCTTGGAACAGCTTCTGTCTTTCCTTGAATTTCATAACCTAGACACTTTAAAAAGTTAAAGCCAGTTTTTCATAGAATGTCCTTCAATTGGGTTTACCTCATAGACTGTGTCTGATTCATAATTAAGTTCAGGTTATATATATTTGAAAGCAAAAACACAGAAAAGATGTGGCTTTTTTCAATGTATCCTAAGAGATGGTGCATGATTTCAATTTGTCTCATTACTGATAACATTCTCTTTTATCACTTGATTAAACTGGTAACTGCCAGTTTTCTCCATGATAATTATTTTTCTTTTATAATTATTAAGTTTTTTGTGAAAACATACTTTGTAATTATGTCAATAATCTGATCATCAATTTATTTATTTATATCAATACATACTAATGATTCCCTGTAATATTGAATGGATCATAGTCTATTATTATAATTATTTTTGATAACTAGTGTAGATTGCCTTTTCATTTTGTTGATTGTTTCTTGCATTTTGCATAAGTTTTTAGTTTGATGCAATCCCCTTTGTCTAATTTTGCTTTTGTCCTATGCTTTTGGAGTCAGATCCATCATTGAGTTCTTCAAAACCAATTTATAATTTTCTCTAAGAAGAATTTTTATTACTATGTGCTTAAGTGCCTCATTTTTGCTGTTAGAGTGAATATAATATTTTTAAAATATATGTGCTAATAAGTTATTACTGATATATGAATGCTATCAATTTTTGTGTATTGCTTTTACCTTTAGAAACCTTACTAAATTTTTCTATTCTCATAGGTTGTCTGTTGGTGCTTTTGGAGGTTGTTTTGAATATAATTTGTAGTTTCTTCAATACTGATAATCAATTATCCCAACACCAATTACTAAAGAGTTTATTTCCCACTGATCTCTATGATATATTAGATTCCCATACAAGTATGAGCCTACTTGTGGAGTCTGTTGTGTTCCCTTAGCCCATTTGTCTATTTCCGTCTTAAAAGCCTTTCCAATATCCCTATAGTTTTATTATCTTGATTCTATTAGAGCAAGCCCCTCTCTTTTGTTTTCTAAATTGTCCTGATTAGTCATATATGCTGCTCTTTTCTCTGAATTTTAGGATATTTAAAAGGTTCTAGGAAAAACCTTGTCGAGAATTATTAGGATCTTATTAACAATAATAATTTGAAAACACTGACATTTACATCAGTAAAATTGTTAAAATTTCCCACACAGATCTCATACACTTAAGTAAGTTTTTTTTTCTTATTAGGCTTTTGTTTGTGAAATGATTTTTTCTACTATATTGCGTATTTGGTCATTGCTAGTATATAGTAGGAAAAACTGGGGGATCCCGGGGTGGCTCAGTGGTTTAGCGCCTGCCTTTGGCCCAGAGCATGATCCTGGAGTCGCGGGATCGAGTCCCATGTCGGGCTCCCTGCATGGAGCCTGCTTTTCCCTCTGCCTGTGTCCCTGCCTCTGTCTCTTTCTCTGTGTGTCTCTCATGAAAAAAATAAATAAAATCTTTAAAAATAATAAAAATAATAGGAAAACTGCAGCTTTTATATATTACACTTCTGATTAACCACCTTTCAAAGTTTAGTTTATTCAGTTCATTTTCTTGGGCTTTCTAGTATAAAACATTTTTTTAGCATCAGCAAATAACAGTTATTTCCTCTTCTCCCATCTGACACTTAATTTCTATTTCTTTACTTACTGAATCAACATATAATGAAGGTAAGAGCCTTATCTCCTTATCTCCTCAAATTTAGTAAAACAGATTTTAATGTTTCACCATTAACGTATAACGTTTGCTGTAATTTTCCTATATATACCTTCCTTCAGGTTAAAGTTCCCTTCTATTCTTTACTCAGTATCTGAATGGGTGCTGAATTTTACTTGTTTTCCTACATCTATTTCCATCTGATTCTTCTTCTTTAATTATGTTAATGTAGTCAGTTACATTATTATATCTTCTAATAGTGAGTTGTCCTCACAATCCTAGACTGAGTAAATAGTGTAAACAACCATTCTCTTTTTTTGGTACATACTCTATCATAGGCCTTCTAGTACTTAAATACCTTTACGCCTCTCATTTTCTCACTTGACTATAAGTACCTTGACAGCAGAAACCATATATTATTCACATTCTTTTTAAAGATTTTATTCATTTATTTAATCATGAGAGACACAGAGAGAGAGGCAAAGACACAGGCAGAGGGAGAAGCTGGCTCCACGCAGGGAGCCCGATATGGGACTCGATCCCAGGACTCCGGGATCACGCCGTGGGCCAAAGGCAGACACTCAACCACTGAGCCACCCAGGCAGCCCTATTATTCACATTAGTATCTCTAAAAAGTAGCATATGTCCTAACAACGTTATTTGAGTAAATAAAAATAATATACAATCTGAGACTAAGCATAGTGTTTCAAAAATGGTTGTTTCCTAATAAGAGTAATGAGATGACATTCTCCAAGCTAACAACTCATTTGGCAGCCCAGAATAGATACTCCCCACAAAGGTTCGTATCCCAAAGATCAGCTGAAATAACAGAGTCCTAACCTACAATTTGAGATCTATAGAACAAGGAAGAATAGTAGTAAGACCGGCCAAATCTGACCTGTGACTGATTTATCCTTAGTGCAAGAGAATTAAGAATAGCCCAAGGCAAATGAGTATAACTGGAAAAATGGGCCTCTGAAGTAAAGCACCAACCAGAACTAGCTACTTACAAAAACAAGGAGATTGTATTGCAGAAATCAGATTATATGTGATAGCGAACAAAGACAAACAGCAGCATGATCAGGAAATCACAGTTAAAAACTCAGAATGCTGAAAAGAGAACATTGTTTTATATAAACAATTCTTATACACTTAGTAAGTTAAACACTCATTGAGTAACTACTGTGGCCATAGTATGTAACATATAAGAGCTTAGTCAATCTATCAATGTGGAGAAGAGTATACAGATAATTGTAATTGGGACAGGAGAGTAAGAACAATAGCAGTAACAAAAATGTTAGGTAACCAACAATTATGTAAATTTCACCTACAATCATAGAGATTCAGTAAATGTCTCTCTAGTCTTCTATATTTTAATTTTTATTTTTCTTCCTCTATATTTGAATCCCCTTATATAGTCACCTGTGACTGCCTCCTATTCGTACACTGATAAGAGACCTAAAAAAACACTTTGATATTTTAATAAACCCAGACATTTAATTCTGACAACAAATATTTACAAATAATTTCAATATTACTACTTAAAGTATATAGAAATTAGGGTGCCTGGGTGGCTGAGATGGTAAGCATCTGCCTTTGGTTCAGGTTGTGATCTCAGGGCCCTGGGATCAAGGCCTACACGGGGCTCCCCACTCAACAAGAAGTCTGCTTCTCCCTCTCCTCTGCCCTACCCCTAGGCTCGTGCTCTCTCTCTCTCTCTCTCAAATGAATAAATAAAATCTTTTTTAAAAAAAGAAATAGTAAGTATATATAAACTAAAAATCTGTACAAATTTATAGTGCAAGTCCATCATTGCAGGACAATATATAATTTGGGTTATACTTTGAAATGGATGTGTGATATTCTCATAGACACAAGTGATTTAATTCTCACTTCAACAAATTTTATAATGTAAATATTACCTTTGTCCCTAACAGTTGTTACCAAGTGTCTCTGTGTTCTTTAAGTTGATATATCTTTTTAAAGTTTTAAGGTTCTAAAATAAATAAATAAATAAATAAATAAATAAATAAATAAATAAATAAATAAAAATAAAGTTTTAAGGTTCTTTTTAAAATTTTTATGCCCAACATTCTTCACATGGTATTTCAAAATGTATTCAGTTGCCAGAAAAGCCTCTGGTCTCCTTTGCATAAAGCTCTTCTAAGAATTAGCAAATCTTAAGAATTTAAAATTTTGGTTTTCTTAAAATCTTTTAAGAATTTTTTGTAAAGACAATTTTATTTATAGGTTTGATATTAAGTTTTTCAGCCTTTGAGAAAGATTCCTTGAAACAATTAAGATAATCCTGAATATAAAAGAGAACAGTTTAGTTTTTATACACTAAGGATATCAGATTGATTATTTTAGCAATCTGAGAAAAACTAAAATGCAACTTACAAAAGCTAGAGAAAGTATTTCAAAAAATACACAGAAAAGTACTTCAACACTTAAAATTAACCTCACATTTAACACAGATTATTAAAGATAGGGGAATGAATGTTTCCTGCATCTTTTCATAAAACTATAGTGCTTTATGTTTACAAATCTTTGCTGCAAGTACATGGAATTTGAGGGGATTTCTATAATCTAGACTCATTTGGAAATCTAATAGCGAAGTTCTTTGGTAGAACAGCTGATACTAGGTACTCAGTTTCAGTTTCTAATCCACACTGTACCTATTGAAAGTTATTTTAATATGAAAACAGAACTGAAAGGTTCTTGTTTAGAATCTGAATAATACATCACTAATCCATCACAGCCTATCCATAAACTTTCTGGACTTGGGAGGCCAGGATAACAGCTAATAAACACTCTAGGCATGGACCTAGAGAACAATAAACTTTCAATTACAAAGCTTGGGTTTCTCATTTGATTCATGCCTAATTTAAGTTAGGGTCATAATGACATATGTTAGCATCATAGGGAACAGGCCCTTTCACCCCAAGAATGCAATCTCTTCATGTGAGAAGGATAGACTACCTTCAGGTGAAACTGTCTGAAAAGTCCTAATCTCCACTCTCTGATAAAAGATAGCTGATTACTGAAGGAGAGACTTACTGAAAATTATGTACATCAAGAAAATTAGTAACTTCAGAAAAAATAGGGTTTTTTCCCCAAAGAAAAATGTAGGCTCTGCAGAAAACATCAGTTATACTAATGTGAATATTGATTTAGCTAAATTTGTAATAAATATATTAGAAGGAAAGAAGATATAGAGATGGCCATTAAAAAAAAAAAACTAAACCTTCATCTACCATTATTCAGAAGCCCACAGACAATGTCTCTCAAAGAGATAAATCAAGAAATACAAGGGTGGGCATGGTACCACTATAAATAGGACTGAACAACATCAGAAACTGCTTTTAAAAAGTTGAATTTTTACTCTAGGAAACAGAACTGAGAGTTAAGAGCAGGGATTACATTTTTCACTATGAACCTTTATTTATTTTTCTTTTTAAAGATTTTATTTATTTGAGAGAAAGAGAACATGGGCCGCACACACTAATGGGGGATAAGGGCAGAGGGATAGGGAGAAGCAGACTCCCCACTGAGCAGGAAGCTAGAAGACACAGGAGCTAGAAGACACAGGACCCTGAGATCACAAATACAGCCAAAGGCAGATGCTTAACTGACTGAGTCACCCAGGCACCCCTACTATGAACCTTTTAGTATTAACTAATTCTTTTAAACACATAAAGCATTTTTTAAAGAGAGTAAGACACGCAAAAAAAAAAAAAAATCATTTCGTGAAGCCTGTCCATTTTATTTACTTCTAGGAAAAAAGATAAATAATTATATCCTGTTGTTACTTCACTGAAGCACATTTAAAGAGGCTATACATGTAGGATTCAGTGCAAGAGATTCAGAATCATATTTGTCAGACTATGAATAAACATAATAAAACAATCTGAAAAATTTCTTCTGTAAAAGGTATGCATTCTATGTAAAAAACAGAAAATACTACATTCCTGCATGTATTTTAAGCATCATTTTTTTATACAATAAAAGTCACAGTACAGTAATTTAAATAAACTGGGGTATAATATGAATCCAGAATTCTCTAAAAAGAAATTATAGTCCATTAAATATTCTAAATACTGTTTTTCCTTCATGTTTAATACTTAAAATACTAAACAAAGATTAATCCATAAAATAGGGTCGATTAATGCAGTTTTGATTAAACTCTTTTTGAAAGCATGCTTTTTTAAAAGAATTTCTCTTTGGAAAGACCCTTTGCTAAAATAAAAGATGAGTTTCTGAATGAGACACATATGATACGTGAGCAAGTAACTCTCTAATCATACATAGCTATTTCCAAGCCAACATATTCTCAGATCAACCATATCCTTTTATAAGATGAAAACTGAGAAATGCTTTAGAGGCAAATAGCCTAGCAATATAGTTCAAATCTGTCCAGCCAGAACTTAAATGCAACATGGCAGTAAAAGAGGGCCTCAAGCAATTTCACATTTATAAATGACCTACTTATGACAAGATGCATTAATTTCAATAAGCAGGCAATAATATTATCTACTATTGTATACAGTAATTTTTAAATTAGGTAAAAGATGAAAAGAAAATTAGCAATTCTGCGACACTAACATTCTAAGATTTGGTCCATGTATAACCAAGGATTATGTCTTTACTTATTCATTGACTAATGTCTATGAGAAACAGAAATCTGATAGTTTTAATGGCTTTATGCTCTTCTACCCAGACTGCAAGCCTGTTATGTATCCTCCTGGACCATCTGTTTAGTGTTGGTGCTTAACAACTACATGTGCTCATGTTTTTGATCATGCCATTCTAATTTAAAACTAGTTGTAATGGAGATTATTTTAATTTTTGAGATATTTTATAATGTAACATATAACTACATAACATTTGCATGTCACTATGAAACATCTGAAATAAGTATTTGCATATCTAACTTCAAATGTGCATGTATCAGAATGATTGCTTTGTGAAAAATAATTAAGTAAAGCATAATCACCATATAGGGTTATCCAAGTAGCAAGGTAACCCAGCCTTGAGTTTATCAGTGAAATAAGTGGTTTTTAAAAAAGCATCCAGGCACCTGGGTGGCTCAGTTGGTTAGGCGTCTGCCTTCAGCTCAGGTTATGATCCCAGGGTCCTGGAATCGAGTTCTACATTTGGGCTCCCTGCTCAGTGGGGAATCTGCTTCTCCCTCTCCACCAGCCCCCTGCTTGTGATCTCTCTCGCATGCTCTCTCTCAAATAAATATAATCTTTTAAAAATCTTTTTAAAAATTAAAAAGAATCCCTTCACCTTAATTTCTCTACCTTCTCACATCAATCACTGCACATGATGGCAAAGAATAAAACCTAGTATTAATATAATTTTGTATATGTTTATTTATATATAGGATATTTTCATATATATTAACTAATTTGTTTTTTTTTTTTAATTTTTTTTAATTTAATTATGATAGTCACAGAGAGAGAGAGGCAGAGACATAGGCAGAAGGAGAAGCAGGCTCCATGCACCGGGAGCCTGATGTGGGATTCGATCCTGGGTCTCCAGGATCGCGCGCTGGGCCAAAGGCAGGCGCCAAACCGCTGCGCCACCCAGGGATCCCTTTTTTTCTTTTTCTTTTAACTAATTTGATCTTTACAAAGACTGAACAGTCATTTTTGGAGAGGTATGTAACATATAATTACCACATGGACATCTCCACACAGCCCTCCTTCCTGTACTTTCTCATAATTTAAGATACATTAAGTTACCTCTTCAAAAGTTAAAGTTGAAAAATATGTATGACATTTACTAATTAACCCATGACTAAGCTAACAGGACAGCATTGCACTCACTGATTTAACAAAAAGAACTAATGCTTTATTTTTTTAAAATTTTTATTATTTATGATAGTCCCACACACACACACACACACACACAGAGAGAGAGAGAGAGAGAGAGAGAGAGAGGCAGAGACACAGGCAGAGGGAGAAGCAGGCTCCATGCACCGGGAGCCCGATGTGGGATTCGATCCCGGGACTCCAGGATCGCGCCCTGGGCCAAAGGCAGGCGCTAAACCGCTGCGCCACCCAGGGATCCCCAGAACTAATGCTTTAAATAGAAAAGTTGCAGATGGACACAGAAATAATAAAAATCCAATACTATATGATATTTAACTTTGTTTTTATCTGAATTGGATAAAATGACTGAGTATCTAGCTATCTTTTACTTCTTATAATGAACCACATGGGCCCTTCATATATTAAGCTAGCAGCTTTCCAACTTTTCAGTTTGAGAACCACTTTCTTTCCACTTTTATTTTATTTTTTTTAAATAGATTTTATTTATTTATTCATGAGAGACACAGAGAGAGAGAGAGAGGCAGAGACACAGGCAGAGGGAGAAGCAGGCTCCACTCAGGGAGCCCGACGTGGGACTCAAACCCCGGTCCCCAGGATCACACCCTGAGCTGTAAGCAGCACTAAACCACTGTGCTACCAGGGCCGCCCTTTCTTTCCACTTTTAAACATTACTGAGGACTCTAAAGAGCTTTTATTTAAATGAAGTATACCTATGTATATCTATGTTAAAAATTAAAATTAAGAACCAGCAAATAATTAATCTAAAAAAAACCAAACTCCTTGAATGTTAATATAGAGAGCATTTTTATGATAAATATATTTTCCAAACATAGAAAAAATTTTAGTGGGAATGACATTCTTTTACAACTCTGTAAATCTCTTTAATGTTTAGCTTAATAGAAAACATGTGAATTCTTAAAACTGATTCTGCATTCGGTGTGTTGTGACATACTATTTTGTTCAAAGTAATTGAAGAAAATTAACTTCCCACAAATATGTAGAGTATTTTAACAGTCCTCTCAGATAATTAATATTCTTCTTTGATACTATCAAACTTCTGTAGAGTGGTACTTTCTTAAAGATTGGTTGCACTATAAATTCTGAAACTCTATCAGTGAACTCTTTTTACTGTTATATATTAAAGTCCATTGGTGTATCTGGAATGTTGAATACATGATTTATATATACACGATTTCTTATCATAACTGGTCATTTTGAAAATATTTGTTCATTGAGTTATAAAGATTTTCCAAACACTACACATTTTATTATTCAGTATAAAAAAATCACATTAATCAATATCACCCCAATCTCATCAAAATTGTCTTTAAATATCAAGAAGCTATCAAGCTCTTGTTTTCTGTAATTCAGGTTTTATCAAGACAACACAATCATCTTCCTTGAAATGGTAGGCTTACTTTGTTCATTTTTGAAAAAATGTCTGCCCAATATTCAAGTCTGAATAACCAGTTTGTCTGTTAATCATTTTTTCAAATAAAGTGTTCCACAAAATAGAGACTTGTTCAGCTTGCAACTCAAGAAAAATTTGTAAGAACTCTTCCTTGAGATAATCATATTTTATTATGTAACAGAAGTATTTTATGCATACTTCCCATTTTTGTCCTATCGAATATTAAAAACAATACACACAAGGGTCAAGACTCAATACAAAAACTTTTACTGCTTCACCAAGAACATTTTAAAGTGAAACTAGATTTCCTTTTAATTCTAAGTACACAGTGTGAGAATAATACGTGATTATAGAACAATTTGGTACCACTCCTTGATTCATGCTAAGGTGTCAGCACTATTACCCATCTTTGCTTTTGCACCATTGGTGCTTTTGCAACACAGGCAAAATAGGCAAATGACATCTTAATACTATTGTAAAAATAATTTTGGTCTGGCAGACTGGAAGGAGTCTGTTAGGTCTGCCGTTGAGATCCACTGTATTAGGCAAATCAGTTCCTCTTCTTGGTATGGAGATCTGAGGATTTAGTATTATGGCTAATCAGTGCCTTCATAAAGTAAGCGAACCTTCTTTTATATGGTAAAAGTTACCACATGGCCAGTAACGAAAACAAAGTTTATAGCACCAATGAGCATCACTGATCCATGTTAGAACATTCATCCATTGTCCTTAAACCTTATCATAGAGTCAGAGAGGTTTGTTTAAATTTGTTTTAGTCAGTATTTTGGGGTAGTATTTGCTCCAAATCCAGTCAGTTCTAGAGACTCAAGAAATCTCAAACTGAGCTGATACGTAATTAGGTATTTTACTTGATCAGTGATAGACTTGACTAGTACAGCTTTTACTCACACATCCTAGCAATTCAATAGAGAAAGCTTTTTTTTTTTTTTTTAAGATTTTATTTATTTATCTGACACAGAGAAAGAGAGCACAAGCAAGGGGAACAGGAGAGGGAGTCCAATGCTGGGCTAGATCCAGGGAGCCTGGGATCATGACCTGACCTGTAGATGGATGCTTAACTGACTGAGCCACCCAGGTGCCCCTAAAGAAAGGATTCTTAACCTTAAGTCCATTAACCCTCCTAGGATAATTTCAATAGCCCATTTGATTAATCATCAATGAGAGGTAACAGTCATTGAAACTTATATTAAATAAGAAGTTTTAAAATTCAGTAAGAAAATCTTTTTGCATCATCAGTTTCTCTAATATTAAAAAAAAAATCCCCACTCAGAATTACCCTAAGAATTCAGTCAGGAACAGAATAAAATTACCACAATATTCGTTTAATTTGCCCTTTTCAGCGTACCATAAAAGTGCTCCAAAGGCATCACAAACTAACTCCATTATAAGCCCACCAATTAAAGGGGGAGAAAAAGATACCGGATAAAAAAGCACTGCTAAAGACAGAAATGAAAGAAGAAATACGATAAAGGGGCATCTGGGTGGCTCATGAGGTTAAGCGTCTGCTTTCAGTTCAGGTCATGATCCTGGAGTCCTGGGATCCAGCCCTGTGAGAGGCTCCCTGCTCAGCGGGGAGTCTGCTTCTCCCTCTGCCACTCACCTAGCTGTGCTCTCTCACTCACTCGCTCAATCTCAAATAAATAAATAAAATCTTAAAAAAAAAAAGGAATACAATAAAAAAAAAATGGTAGTAAAATAGAAGAGAAAAAAATAGCCATACAAACAAACCAAGTACTGTACTGGAAAATATGTGATGAGCTGAAAACCAAGGTAAAAGAGAGGTACACAATTATGGAGATAAGGAATTATTAATAGACAAAGTAAAGAATTTGTGGCATGGTCTACAAATAGCTCCAGAGAAAGAAAATGTTTTAGGGACCTCCAATTTAATAAAATGGGTCCCTAGTTTTTAGAAGACAGAGGAAAAAATGATGTAAACTTTTACAATATTTTGAAAGCAGCCGGGAACAGAAAGTTGATGGATAATGGGATATTCAAAAGAAAAATCTACAATACTCAGTATCGGGATCCCTGGGTGGCGCAGCGGTTTAGCGCCTGCCTTTGGCCCAGGGCGCGATCCTGGAGACCCGGGATCGAATCCCACGTCGGGCTCCCGGTGCATGGAGCCTGCTTCTCCCTCTGCCTATGTCTCTGCCTCTCTCTCTCTCTCTCTCTCTCTCTGTGACTATCATAAATAAATAAATAAAAATTAAAAAAAATTACAATACTCAGTATCAGACTTAATTTATGCATTGCAGAATTAAAACAAAAATAAAAATAAAACTTATGGAGAACTATACAAAGACCAAAATTTTCTTCCAGAATAAGTAACTCAGGAACAGACTATTTTTCAGAATAAAGTGTAAAACAGAGTAATTATATGAATGCTCTCAGATAACAGAAAAATTTATTGAGAATGGCACTATCCAAAAACACTGGCCCAAGCTCTTTCTATAAGCACAGACAAAAACTTTGAATCCTTATAGTTAACAAAAATATAACACAAAGACCGCTAAATTCTAACAACCGAGGAATTAAAATGCAACTTAATTTTTTGGGAATTGTTAAATCTCCTAGATAAGTTAGATCCTATTAATGCAGACTTTAAAGCATTCTGACAGTCCAAATGAATTATAATAATACATCCTCAAAACTATTTCATTCAACACAAAAATAAAATATGTACTAACAGTAATGAAAATGTAAATGAGTACAAAATACCTAGCTATTGAAATGTTTCTCATATAAAATTAGGCATCATTGTAGAAACACATTGCTATATTACACATATTAAATGTTTTCAGTTTGCAAGTTAAGAAAAATGTCCTTATTTTTTCACGCAAAATTAAATATCCAAACTTAATATCCTCTTTCCGAGAAATACGTAACTTTAAGTCTGTCTGCTCAGCTCTAACCTGGGCATATTATCTTTCATTCTTCCCTTTCATACAGTATATCTAGAATTCCATCAATTCCTTTGCAAATTCTAGAATTTGCTCCTTCTCCTCCACTCATGCATCCCACCCTGACCAGGACAGAATGATATCCATCACTATCCATCTATCTTCTACTATCATCTACTTGTTCCTACCTATTCCTCATCTTTGTTCCCAGAACTAACACAATGTAAGTTTTACCGATTTGCTGATACAGTCTCACTACCTGCAAGAGTATACATAGCATATGCTTAATAAATACTGGATGAACAAAGTCCATACTCAATCTATTCTACAAACTAATGGTAAAGTTATTTTCCTAATAAGTAATTTTAAATGGCTAATTCCCTAATAAGTAATTTTAAATGGCTCTACAATGCCTGCCATGTGCAGCTTAAATTATAATATTTTTCAAGTTTCTCATAATTTGACCTACTCTGCCTATGCAACTTTTTATTCTTCTGTTTCCCAACTTGTATGGATCCTCTACCAAGGCTAGTCTCCTCACCACCTCCCAAATCATAAATATAACATGCTTTTTCCTCATGTTGATTTCCTAGCTTAAAATACCCTCCTCTCTTCTTCTATGGCTATCCAAGTCCAATCATTCCTCAAGGTTTGAATTAAATCTAACTTCCCGGGGCACTTGGTGGCTCAGTAGGTTAAGCATTTGACTCTTGATTTCGCTCAGATCATCATTTCCAGCTCCAGGTTCTAAGATTGAGCCCTGCATCGAGACCCACACTGGCACTGTGCTCAGTGTAGAGTCTGTTTTGTCCATCTCCCTCCCTGCGCCTTGTTCCCGTGTGCAGGAGGCATGCACTCTCTCAAATAAACAAACAAACAACAAACAAATAAATTCTTTAAAAAAAAAAATCTAACTTCCTCCCCTTAATTTCCCTGACGATCTATACCTCTAGTGACCAAATCTAACTTCTAATTTGTAAACAGTAGGGCCCCCTAACCTATTCACACTAACATACACATCCTCTCACTCACTCAAAACAGACAAAATTCATAAAACTAAAAAAGAAAAAAAAAAAACTTAAGCTAATAACAAAAGATTTACTTTCAAATACATATTTGGGATCATTCATCATTTGTTACAGATTCATCTTAATAATATATATTCAATGCTTAACACAAAGACTTAGGTTTAAAACAAATGAGGTAAAAAAAAAAATAAAATAAAAATAAAAAAAATAAATAAATAAAAAAATAAAAAAAATAAAACAAATGAGGTACTGTAAGATTTTGAATCATGACATGAATATTCTATTTACAAAGGTGGAAATACAGTTTAATTCATTTGCAACGATTTAAAATATAGAGTTGGAAAAAAATAACCTTCAATTATGAGAAAACTAAACACTGCATTTTCCCCTCAACATTCAAGTTAACGGAGAATTACTGTGGTTTACCTTTTTTAAACCAGTTTTGGCAAAAACAGATCGGAGTATAGCCTCCACTGGTCTTTCTCCACAATCTCTTATCCTCCACAACTCTGTAGTAACCCAGGTCTTAATCAATGAATAGGACCCAATACCTAAAACTAAACTATCTTCCTTGGTCCTTACCACCCAAAGAAAGGAAACAGTCATGTTGTCAATAATAATGTGAAGTTCACTGCTGTTTTTTTTTTTTTCCTAGCCTTCACTAGGAAAGTAAATTACATTAAGAATACACAATTGTTTTAAATTTTCTGAAAAACTACTTTGTGATATCCCACAAAGTTTGATGTTTAAAACAAGCAGTATACTAATATGAAGAATTAAACTTCCTCACCATTAAATTTTTCTTTAATTATGACACCATTAAAGTTAGCTATTTATTTCCCAGCTTTCAAATATTCATTTCTAAATCTAGTCTTAATCAAGAGATCATTAACCTTACAAAGAATAAGAAAATAAATTCTTTCTCAACCTTAGTTATTTTCACTCTATTCCATTTTATCCACCCATTAGCATAGTCTAACCTTGACCCTAAATCATCATTCAGAATTACAACCTTCAAAATCTCAAATTCTGAAATTCCCCTCTGACTTCATTCAACTCCAATTCCACCCTTTCTCACCTTCTTCTAATCCCAACTCTTCCTTCATCCTATTGCAACCTCCACTCTATCAGACTCCTCCTGATGACACCTGCTTTCCTCCTCACTTTAATGCTCACACTCTATTCATTTCAACTGTTCACCTGGAAATTCTACCCTATGTCTACATCATCTATCTCCAATTCTGAGCAAGCTCTACAGATCTTTTTGTCAGTTTCTGAGCAGCTACGATTACTGGGTAAGTTACTCAACCATGCTGATTGGCTCCACTACAAATACATGGTTTCCAAATCTCAAGTAAGCCATCAACCTTGCATGACAATATTTGGATGCATCTTCACCTGACTCCCTTTGTGATTTCCTCCCAGCAGCCGTATGAATTTTCCTACTTTCCTCAAACTTTCACTTTTAATGTTGCTGTGTTGCTGTTTCGTAGGATCTATCATTGACCCTTGTCTGTAATTTTTTTCTGACACCCATGTCTTTAGTTTCTACCACACACTTAAAAGTAAATTCTCGTATCTCTATTCTAGACCTTTCCCTGAGCACCAGACCATTATATATCCACCTGCCCACAAGATATTTTACTGTCCACCCAGACACTCCAAAATTAACTCAGAACTTTAAAATTAACTTTCTACACTTCCTCTCCCCTCAATTTTCATCCTCTTCTAATGTCTTACTTACTAACGGCGTTACCATCTGCTCTTTACACAAGTAAAAAGTATGGTAGTCATCCCAGACTAATCCCTTTCTCATTCTGTGTATCAAATTAGTAACCAAGTCCCATCATTTCAGGGTTATCTCTCTTCCATATCACATCTACATCAATGCTGTTTCTATCTCGATTCTGCCCCTCCCTATGCACTAAATTCAATCCTTCTGAAATGCAAATGCTATCTGTTTCAATTCCTTTTATGATTTCAATAGCCCATATTACTGTTTTCCATGCTGGAGTAAGGTAGTGTTTTATTTATTTATTTATTTATTTATTTTATTCATTCATTCATTCATTCATTCATTCGTTCATTCATTCGAGACACACAGAGAGAGAGAGACAGAGACATAGGCAGACGGAAAAGCAGGCTCCCTCCAGGGAGCCTGATGCAGGACTTGATCCCAGGACCCTGGGATCACACCCTGAGCTGGAGGCAGATGCTCAACCACTGGGCCACCCAGGCATTCCTAAGGTAATGTTTTAAAAAACAAAATTATCAAGACTCTCCGAGGATTAATCTACAGATATCCTAAGAGTCCACAGACCCATTATAAGAAAGTGACTTAAGAAACTTAAGAAATTAGTCTTATTCTATTAAAAAAAAAAACCCTCTCAATGTGAATTATCACTGCAAAAGAATTTTGTCATCATTACCTCTCAGAAAAGAATTTAAATTATTGAAATGAAAACAAAATTAAAATTCCTAAATTACCACAGACACCCCCCCCCCCCAATATCTGTGGACCTAGTTTAAGAAACACTAGCTATGATGGTTAATGTTGTGTGCTACCTTTGATGCACCACAATGCATAGATATTTGGTCAAATATTATTCTGATGTTCTGTGAAGGTGTGTCTTTCAGTAAGATTAACACATTAAATCAATGGACTTTGAGTAAAGCAGATTACCCTCCATAATATGAGGGGGCTTCATCCCATCATTTGAAGGTGTTAATGGAACAAAGGCTGACCTCCTTCTAGCAAGCTGCCATTGAGCTCAGTGCAATTCTTCCCTGAGTCTCCAGCCAGCCAGCCAGCCTGCCAGCCTGCCCCATCAGTTTTTAAAGTAGCCAATCCTCCACAATCTCACGAGCCAATTTCTTAAAATAAATCTTTCTCTGTCTGTATACACACACACATGCACACGTGCACACACACACACACCACTTGGGAGTTCTGTTTCTCCAGAGAGAATCTGAAGTAACACATGTCTCTACAGGAAAAAAAAATCCAATCTTCTTAACATGGTATCTAAGGACAGTCTCCCAATCCCCACCTCTTCAAATTCATCTCCTACGTGAAAGAAGCATACAATCTCTGCTTCAGCTATACAAAATAACCTATAGTTATTTGATTCTACTATTTTTAGTCACATCAACATGCCTCTTTTTATGCCATTTTCCTCCTACTCCCACTGTTTCTGATTCCTACTTACCAAACTGGTCCTATTCAACTTTCATGTCCTAGTTCAAATTTTCCCTCTTATAAGTGAAGAATCACATCTCTCCTTGTGCCAACGTTATTTCAAGAACATAATTCCACTATATAGCACATGTATCACACTTCAATTTATTTGCATGTTGTCCCTCTTACTAGTGAACAAAGAGACCATACCTTAATCAGCATCGTATCCTCAGCACCTAGCAGACAGCTTGTGATACAGTGAGCACTCAGGAACTACTCACTAAACTGATCTTTGACTGAACCATTCCTTCAGCCTCCTCACCGAGTACTGTATTTAGACTATGGCAAAACACATCTCAGCTCTGAATCCCACTCTGGCCCTCCCCAGGCCATGAGTCTCGACTGGGCTACAAATCTGTGGAAATAAGAGGATATACTCATACACTTCCCCTTCTAGATGACACTGAAGTCACCTGGAACTCTAGAATTTCTTGCCCAAATATCTCTAATCCAATTGCAGGGCTTGCACAGGACTCTTCCCTATGTCTGTCCTGAGGATGGACTATGCTAAAGATGTATATACCGCTGTGCCAAGGACTGCTATTGGAAGAGCCTGGATCTTGGACATGCATGCAGGATGTCCACAGGCATGCACATGAGGCCTCTCTGAGACGGTAGAGCTAGGGATGTGGGGAGGAGGTTGGGCTCCACAACATTCTGATTTAACACTGAATTTATGAATTCTCAATTCCATAAATTCTAAATTTGAATCTTTCTTTTTAAGTCACTATGAAAGTATATTTTTCAAGATAAAAGTTCAGAACATAGTCAACAATTTATTAGTTTGGTTTATAACCTTTAAACATTTAGGCCTATTGTGCTAAATGAATACTTGCCCTGAGTCTCAGAAATGTCAGAATAAAGTTGATGACTTTCATCAACCTAGTTTTATTAAATATTGAACTAGCAAAAATAGAGCTAAGATAGCACAGGAATAAAATCAGGAAAAAAGAAGAGTATACAGACATACCTCCTTTATTGTGCTTCACTTTACTGCACCTTGTAGATAACTACATTTTTTACAAACGGAAAGTTTATAACAATCTTCTGTTAATCAAATCTATTGGCACCATTTCCCCAACAGCATTTGCCCACTTTGTGTCTCGGTGTCACATTTTGGTAATTATTGCAATATTTCACTTTTCATTATTACAGTATTTACAATGATCTATGATCAGTGAGTGATCTTTGATGTTGCTATTGTAAATGTTTTGGGGCTGCCACAAGCTGCACCCATGTAATACAGTAAACTAATCAAAAAATATTGTATGTATTTTGACTGCTCCACCAACCACCATGATCCAGGAATTAAATTTATAATTTTCAACGTAGTCTTTTCCTCTACACCATACCAACTCTCTAAAAGTAGTTAGCTTGTAATGACTAAATTGAATATTGACAGACATCTCTTAAAATCAATTAAAACCTCAAATATTATTTTTAAACACTGAAACACCATGTTTAGAATGGTACCAATCCATTTCACAAACCCTAAGAGAAGGTCAACTGGTGTTCTGAAAAGAGTACAGTTAAGAACTGATGTTCTTCGGGGCACCTGGCTGGCTCAGTCTATAGAGGATGCCATTTGATTTTGGGGTTATGAATTTAAGCCTCACACTGGATGGAGAGATTACTTTAAAACAATAAGTAAATAAGAAATTTTAAAAATCAAAAAGAATTGTTCTTCCTTTATGAGTTTCCCATATTAATACATGTTATAGAAATTTTTCAGTTAAAATTTTCAAAATACTCCCATTTGTAGCCACTAGTTTCTGTTCTCTAGGTTCTCAACACTTCTTGTAGCTTAAATAGATATAGATCAGAGAATCAGACAATCACAATGGACTACTCTTATAAATATCAGTCAAATATAAGGCTGTTGGCAAAAATCTCAATATGTTGGACATTATTATCAGGGACATTATTGGAAACCAAACTGAAGTCACTGTATATTCTTTTTTTTTTTTTTAAGATTTTATTTATTTATTTATTTATTTATTTATTTATTTGAGAGAGAGAGAGAGAGAATGAGCACAAGTAGGAGGTGGCAGAGGGAGAAGGAGACTCCCCACTGAGCAGGGAGTCAAATGCAGGACTCAATCCCAGGATCCTGGGATCATGATGTGAGCCAAAGGCAGACACTTAATCAACTGAGCCACGCAGGCACCTCAGTCACTGCATGTTCTAATACCATACAAAAGCATGGTCTATGACTTGTTCTTACAACCTCAACTCAAGGAAGACATAACATATGGGGAAGGGGCACCTAGGTGGCTCAGTAGTTGAGCATCTGTCTTTGGCTCAAGTTGTGTCCCGGGGTCCTGGGATCGAGTACCACATCAGGCTCCCTGCAGGGAGCCTGCTTCTCCCTCTGCCTATGTTTCTGCTTCTCTCTCTCTCTCTCTCTCTCTCTCTCATGAATAAATAAATAAAATCTTTTTATAAAACGAAAAAAAAAAGATTTTGTTTCTCCCGGGGGCACCTAAGTGGCTCAGTTGTTTCAGCACTGGTCATGATCTCAAGGTTGCAGGATTGGGGATCAAGCCCATGTTGGGCTCCTTGCTTAGTGGGGGTCTGCTGGGGTCTCCTTTTCCTTTTGTCCTTCCTCACCATATTCACACTTGCTCACACACTCTCTCTCTAAATAAAGTAAAACTAAATTCTATAATACCAATACTAGAGTTCTCAAATTTTAAAAAATTAATAAAATTATAAAATGTTTCATTCACTCCTTTGACATTTATTTTTTTTTTAATTTTTTATTTATTTATGATAATCACACAGAGAGAGAGAGAGAGAGAGAGGCAGAGACACAGGCAGAGGGAGCAGCAGGCTCCATGCACCGGGAGCCCGACATGGGATTCGATCCCGGGTCTTCAGGATCGCGCCCTGGGCCAAAGGCAGGCGCCAAACCGCTGCGCCACCCAGGGATCCCTCCTTTGACATTTAATAAAAACTTATGACATACCAAATCTCTGCTAGGTGCTGGTGATACATAACAAAATCTCTAGCTTCTAGCTGCTAACTATTTAGTAGCTGCAGCACTTTAACAATTTGGTAGACATATATGACAGGAAAGAGAGCAACTAACCATGCCAAGAGGCTTCAAAGAGTATTAAAGAATGAATAAAAACTTGATAGGCAAAAAAGGGGGAAAGGGCAGTATACAGGAAAATGATTATTATAAAAATAGAAATAAAATGAAGATCAATAGCTAACAATAATTTAATCTTGCTGCATGCTAAGCATTGTTCACAAATTATCCTATTTGAGGGATCCCTGGGTGGCGCAGCGGTTTGGCGCCTGCCTTTGGCCCAGGGCGCGATCCTGGAGATCCGGGATCGAATCCCACGTTGGGCCCCCGGTGCATGGAGCCTGCTTCTCCCTCTGCCTATGTCTCTGCCTCTCTCTCTCTCTCTGTGACTATCATAAATAAATTTAAAAAAAATTATCCTATTTGATTCTCATAACCCTGTGATTCTCCTTTCATCCTGTTTATGAAATGAAAAAAATTGAGAAGAAACTTGCTAAAGATCATACAGCCATATAGGGGTGACATCAACAGATTATGCAAAACTAAGCTGTGAATGATCATAATTTGTTTGAAGAAACAGAAAAAGGTAGGCATGGCCTAGCACACAATAATACTAATGACAGCAACCAGCACTGAGGATACAGTAGTCAACAAAACAGAAAATAAGTATTATCTGTGTCTTATTAGAGAGTAAGTCTATTCCAGGAAGGAAACATAAAGTTTCATCTCATAGATGTAGACTGAGATCTGGAAATGCTAAGTAAATTGTTTAAGGTCATATGCTAATAAGTAGTATAGTGAGAATTAAATCCTGTCTGACTTAAAGTCTGACGCAAAGTCCAAATTCATTCTACTTTACCACATTAGCTTTCTATTATTTGTTCACTCAACAGAAGTATATCCAGTACCTACTGTATGTCAAGCATTGTGCTAGGAATAGAGATGAAAGATATAGTCCATGGCTTCAAGAAATTCACAGGTTAGTCACTGGAATCAAACATACCAAGAGCTGCAATACACTGAGATAAATGCTACTACCACCAAAGTACATTCAGAATCTTATGGAAGCACATATGATCACAGATGAGAAAACAACTTGAAGAGAGGCAAGCCCCAAAATAAGACCAGTCAGGGCTACAGCATTAATCCAAGTCAGGGGCACATCTAAGAAATATCTGGGCGATAAATCACAAAACTTAGTAAAAAGACACCAACTATGATTGTATCATGAGTATTTTTTTAAAGAAGCAAAAAACAAAAACAAAACTAAGAACTATGAAGCCCAACGAGAACACCCAAGATATCCATACCAAAATTCAAAGTCAATGCCATACTTGGTAAGAAACCCATATATTTTATAAGTCATTTTAGGGTTGCTATAGTTATAAAGTTAGCACAATCTATTTTTGAATGTAACTGAAGTATAACTAACATACAGTGTTATTTAAGTTTCAGGTATAACAATATAATGATAAAACAATCCTATACATTACTCAGTGTTCATGAAGGTTAAGTGTACTCTTGATCCCCTTTATCTATTTCATCCCTCTCTCTCTACTTTCCCTTACTTTTGAATCTTAAACATTCATAGAACTAAGAAACATTTCTCAGTCAACCTCCTCTTTTAGATAAATGGTTTCTTTTAGGTACACTTTATGAAGCTGTAATATTCTCAGGAAATATTTAAGGAGAATATACATACCATGTGTCATTTAATTTTTGTCATTAATTTTAATTAAAAAATTATTTTCATAACAGAGGACTTCTAAAGTTTCTTCAAACCCAAGATTCTAAAAGAAGAAAAGCCGGGATCCCTGGGTGGCGCAGTGGTTCGGCGCTTGCCTTTGGCCCAGGGCGCGATCCTGGAGACCCGGGATCGAATCCCACATCAGGCTCCCAGTGCATGGAGCCTGCTTCTCCCTCTGCCTATGTCTCTGCCTCTCTCTCTCTCTCTCTCTCTCTCTCTCTCTGTGACTATCATAAATAAATTAAAAAAATAAAAATAAAAAAAAATAAAAGAAGAAAAGCCATAACAGGTATATATATTGCAACTGTCAAGTATTTCGAATATAGATCTCTATGGTTATCTAATGGAGTTGAATCACATCATTGTTCTGATACCATTAACAATTTTCTTATATATCCTATATCCATATTTTCAACTGCTTAGGTAATATCAATATGCTTTTTTAAATTTTAGGATTATGAAATTCACTATAATGTTATTTCTTAAAATTTCATAGCAAGTAACATTTGAAATGGGTTACAGAACTGCATGACATCTCAAACAGAGAAATGATTATTTCTACTGTCACCAAGCCCTATGTCTGATAACTAGCACAAAGAAAGAAAGATTTCATTTGGCTGAAGTATGAAAATGCCCTGCGGCATGCAGAAGAGCTGGCCCATCATTCCCAATCTCTAAAGAGCTTCCACTTCCCATTAGTTAAAGAGGACTGATGCCATGTCACAAGCTCTTAAAGAGATTCTTTGATTTAAGGAGCTACTCGATGAAATCCAGGATTCATCTCTAAATGCAGGGAAACCCAAGTCAGCGAACAGACTCCGAAATTATAAGGCAGTGTTGGTAAACTGGCATGAAGAAGTCAATGTAAACAATGTCCAAATGCCAAATCCAAAGTCACTAATCAATATTCTTACTTTTAGTAAATACTGTAAATGAAAAAAAAAAATCTATAGGCCTTCTATAATAAAATCGTATGTCACAACTAAAAGCAGGAATATAGGGATCCCTGGGTGGCGCAGCGGTCTGGCGCCTGCCTTTGGCCCAGGGCGCGATCCTGGAGACCCGGGATCGAGTCCCACATCGGGCTCCCGGTGCATGGAGCCTGCTTCTCCCTCTGCCTATGTCTCTGCCTCTCTCTCTCTCTCTCTCTCTCTGTGACTATCATAAATAAATAAAAATTAAAAAAAAAAATAAAAGCAGGAATATAAGAGTGGCAGGTCAATGTAACTATAAGTACATAAAAGATTTCCACTTTAGCCAAGATCTAGAGTATCAGGAACCAAATTTACCCTCCTGCCTGAAACAACTGGAAAAAAAAGTACAAAATATATTAAGTGTTTTTCAAGGCAACGGATATTAGGCAACACAGGACAGTAGATTCCTGATAGATGGGAAACACACAAGATGAATCCTTGACTGTCCCAACTTAATACCTTGAAAGAGTTCCTAGGCTATAGAGCAGAGATGGAGAGCCCAGGCAATGAGGTGAGATGCAACTTAATCTAGAAACAAGATGACTATCATACATAAAGCAAAGTAACGAAGAGTAGAAAGGTTCACAGAAAAATCCAGAGATCTACAGAGGGTATCCCTCAAGTCTTGAGTACTCATTAGTATATACATGTGAGGAAGCTACCCAAGAACAGTGAAAAAAAACACCAAAAAAGGATTAGAGGGAACACCACCCAGGGTTCATACAGATCCAGGAATAGTTTCTGTTTTCACCACCCAAAGTACTGAGATGGGTTTTGCCAACAAAGTGACAAAGTGGTACTACTTGATACAACTTAAAAGCAGGATCTAAAAAGATCAAACTGTTTCCAAGAAATTTAGTTATCCCAGAACAAGGCTCAAGAATACCTAATGAAATACAAAAATATCCAGCACCCAAAAAGGGAAAACTCCAAATGTCTAACATCCAATCAAAAATTACCAGGCATTCAAAAGCAAACATACACAATCCTTCATAAGAATAAGAATCAATCAAAACCAATCTAGAAATTATACCGACAGAATGGAAAGAAACATTAATCCAGTTATAACTGTATTCCATTTGTCAAGAAGCTACAGAAAAGACAAAGCATGAAAGGTATAGAAATGGGAGATATAAAAAAGGACCGGATGTCTAGAATAAAACTGTAATGTCTGAAATAAAACATATGGACACAATTAACAGTAAATTTTAAACACTATAGGAAAAAAGATTAATGAAGTCGGAGACATAGCAAAATTATCCAAAATGAAGCAGAGAAGCCTGAAAAAAATTGAACAGAACATCAGTAAACATCAAGCAGCCTGATTTGCGTGTAGCTGGACTTCCCAAAGGGCAAGTGGGGGCAGGAGAAATACACAAACACACACTTAAATATTCTCACATAAATATATATTTTTAAAAATAATGACCGAAAACTTTCTGAATTTGTTAAAAACTACACACCCATAGATCCAAGAAACTCAACGAACTCCAAGCAAAACAAACATGAAGAAAAGTATATAGTTTCATTTAGGAAGGGTTCTCACTCACAAATTCTGTAAATAAATTTAATCTAGAAATGACTTAGACTAAGATTAATTTTTAGGTTACCTTACCAGGTACAGTCTCAACTGACAATAGAATACATTAATTAAAACAAACACTAACTTGAGTAAAGTACTTAACAGAAATCCTAATGATTTTAAAGTCATAGCAAAATGCAGCTTTAACAACAATGTATTCTAAAAAAAAAAAAAAACAACAATGTATATTTTGTTGCTCTACTAGGTAAATAATTCATCAAAAAAAATCTATTCTGGCAAATTATTTTTTAAAAAGCTAATGCCTATTCCTCTTTTTCTTAATTTTCTTTTCCTTTAATTTATATAGGTCATTCAGAACAGAATTAGGACACTGAAAAAGTTTTAAAGAAACTGAGAGGTGGAACTGAAAACAGAAGCAGATCTGAGGTTTGGAATGGAGCTAGTCCTCCCCTACAAAAAAAAGAAAGAAAAAAAAAAAAAAAACCCTGGCAACCACTATTTTGAAACACCATTACTTTCAAAATATACATATGTATTTTTGAGTATAAAACTGCACTCAATGTGGAAACAAGCTTAAATGTCTGTTTTTAGCACCTCAGTTCACTATTCAGTACTCAAAAAAAATGGAAGTGTTTTTTGGAAAAAGAATAATTCAAGTAAGTGGAAAACAAGGGGCGCCTGGCTGGCTCAGTCAGTAGAGCATGAGACTCTCAGTCTCAGGGTCAAGAGTTCAAGCCTCACGTTGGGCATGAAATCTACTTTAAAAATAAACAACGAAAGAAAGTGGAAAACTAAAGTAATGTATTTTCCTATTTTGTAAAAATTCCTTTTTTTAGGGCTCAGAATACAATTTCAAGATTTTCTGTCTAAAAACAAGAGACAGGAACAAATTCTGAGTATCTACTCTAATGGCTACCCTTCCTGTCATGTGGGTTTCCTAAAATAGAAGTCAATTTAATTATTCTACCATTCTGCTTAGAGAATGGTGGGATACTTCAAAGATAAAAAATAGTTCCAGTGGGAGAGCTGCCAAAAATATATTTACTATCCCTGGAAATAATTAATGTCGACATTCCTTTTTCCTTTCTAAAAGAAAAAAATACATACACATTTAGTGACTATATATATATTTTTGGTTTTATTTTATACAAATAAAACACCTTCAGAAAGCATATAGGAGTATAATACTTCCCTGTAGGATCAACACATACATGAAAAACAGCACACAAATCTCTCTGAGCACACAGACTACAAATATTTCTGAGCACACAGACTAAGTTACCACTGCAACATTGATGAACTTGACTTCTACCTCTTTTAAATAAGAAATCTAAAAAGAAACGTAATTTCCTACAACGTACAGAAATAATATTTTGTTATTAGCCTATTAACAATAGACTTATTCCTTGGTAACAATTATTCACTGATAATGCCCTAAAGTGCCTCAGGTATAAAAGGTAAGAATGCCTGGAAATTGGAAGTTCCAAACTACTCATGTAATCAGATTCTTTTCAAGAGAGAAGGCTAAATACACATTATTTTGAGCACAACTATAACAATTCAGAGTTTGTACTTAGAAAACCTACACTGATGTACTTGGAATGCACGTAGCCCAATATCTATAATGATACAAATGGTATTTATTTCACTGACCTAGCTACCAATAGGATTTTGACATTCAATTCCCATCCTAAAAACACTTTCCTACTTAACGCAAACCCAGCACCATAAACTTAAAAGACAAAGATCTGCCTACTAAATCGTTATCTAGCTGTCATCACGATGTCGGTAACCCGCATTTCACAACTAGCCTTAAAAATACCTTAAAATGACCTCCCAAATCTTAATCAGGTGATTGATGTGATCATCTCATCAGGCTTGAGTTACTGTACCCATTTAAATTACTCGCTACAGCAACAGTTCCGACCAATCAGAACTGCTATTTGAGATTCTCTCTCCTGAAATCTGTTCTTAGTTCACCGGTTTCAAAATCTGAGTCACTTATTTTTAGACACAAAGGTTAATAAGAAGCATTTCTGCATCAAATACACATAACTGCACAGGAAAGGCTTTATCCTCCCCACACCCCCCCCCCCCCCCCGCTCCCACCACCACCACCACCACCACCACCACCACCACTCCCCTTAGGAAACTATTATTTTCTCTCTGTCTCTTTTTTTACCAGATTATCAGAGGACAATGTGGTTTGCATTTCAGCACTGAAGACAATTAGGTGACAATACACGGTTGGCAGAATGAGACATTATAAAGTTTCGCAATATATAACAGGCATTAATTGCTAAGGTCGTGATGAAACGGGCCGCTGGGGCGCCTAAGCCCATCACGCCTTTCCGCGGTCCAATGCTTAAGCCACCGGGATCCCTTTTAGCCCAAGAGCCAAAATCAGGAGCTCACACATAAAGTTTCCAGGATGCCCCCTTTTTTCCATGAAAACAAGCTGCCTAGAAAAGAACACTTACATTTGCAGCATGACCTGGTTCAAGAACACCCCGTCCACCAAAGCCACATACTCGTCCAGGTTGGTCCCGTTTCCCGCAGCCAGAGGTCCAAACGTTTTAACCTAGAACAGAAGGCTCGTTGAGGACACGGACGCCCACCTCCATCCCCGCGGCCGCAAATAATGCAGCAAAACGTACAACAAATAACCCCCTACTTACCCAAGTGACCAAGGGGCTGGTCATGAACTGCTCCAGAAGGGGGGTAAAAATCTCGTTCTCCATTTTACAGATAATGTATTTGAGAAAAAGGGGAACTACCACACACACACACACAAATACATATACATATATATACACGCCTAAGGGGATGGATGGATCGCTAAACGTTGAAGAAGTACGTAGGAATCAATGAAAGTCCATTTCTGGCCCAGGAAGAAAAGCCCATCGTGGAGGGGAGGCAAACTCTCCCTCCCCCCAAAAAACGCCCCAGAGGGGAACGAGCCCCAGACCCGAGAAGCGGCTTCGACAGCAGCCACGAGCCGCAGCCTGCGCTGGAAATGTCTGTACCCGGCGAGGAGGGGCAGAGAAAAGGCATCTGGAGGAGGAGGAGGAGGAGGAGGAGGAGGAGGAGGAGGAGGAGGAGGAGGAGCAGGAGGAAGGGAAAGGGGGCTGGAGCAGCGAGACAAAAAGCCCGTCGAGGCTGCCCAGCTCCTGCAGGAGCCGGACCAGCGAGGCTGCCCGCGCTGACTCAACCCCAACGCGGGCTAAGCGGGACGCCGCGTCGGGGCCCCCGAGCCGCCGCCGGCCGCCACCCCCGCGCCGCGCTCCGCGCCGTGCAGCCGCCAGCGGGCATGGAGCCGCGCGGACCCGCGGAGCCTCCCCTGCCCGCAGCCCCTCACCGACGACGGGCAGGGCTCGCCCCTTCCCCCCGAGCCCACACCATCCCTCCGCCGCCCGCAGGCCTCGCCTCCAGCCCCCTTCCCCTCCCGGGGGGGGTGGGGGCTCGAATGTGCGTCCCTAAGCCCCCAGCTCCCGGAGCCCCGCAGCCTTCGCAGCGCGCCTCCGGCAAGCCCGGGCCCGAGTCAGCGCCGCGCTCCAGCCGCCCCCTCCGCCCGCTCTGGAGGAGCCGGAGCAACGGCCTCGGAGCCGCAGTGCCGCAGCACACCCGCGCCGCGCCGCGCCGCGCCGCCCAGCCGGAGCCGCCGGCCCTCCGTCAAAGGAGCGCGCTTCTCCCTCCGCGCCCGTATCCTTCCGCCGACTCCCCGCCCCTCCCGCGCCGCAGCCTCTGGATTGTGGGAGAAGAAAACCGCTGCATGGGCGCGCCCCCGAGCGCGCGCGCGCCCCCGGGGCCGGCCCCGCCGCCGCCCAGATTTTGGCGGCGGGCGCGGGCGTGTGCGCGCGCTCGTGCAGCTGCTGCGGTGCCCCGCGGCCCGCTCGCGCCGGGGACTGCTGCCAGGGCGTGGGGGGCGGGGGTGCAGGCTCGGCCGCTCGTGCCTCATTATGGTGCGTTTCCTCCCGGAGCGCCTGCTTTGATGTGCCAAGGGGAGGGAACGAGATCCTTCCCTTCTAAACACGAGGGATGCAGGCAGCCCTTTCTCGGACACTTTGGGTCTGTTGAGCGAGCTCTTCGCCCGCAAAGCGGAGTAGGAAAACTCAATGCAGCAAAGAGCACAACGGGGATCTGACTGCACGCAAACTTGGTTTTGTTTGTTTCTGTGTTTGTTCTTTTTACCTTCTCTCCCTTAAAAAATAAATAAATAAATAAATAAATAAATAAATAAATAAATAAATAAATAAAATAAATCCAGGTCACTCAAGCATGAATGCTCTTCAAAGTTGCAAGGGAATGCAGTAGGATTTTAAATAACCAAAGCTGTCCTTCAACACGTTGGTATTCCCTGGCTGGAGCAAACGTGATTCAGACATTGTGTTGGACTATTTGGCTATTGAAGAAAAAAAAAAAATTTTTTTTTCCAAACAAGATCAAGAGCTACTAAAAGGAGACATTTGGAAGTCAGCCAAGATGGGTGACAAACATTACATATTTGTCATAAATCTCTATGCTATGCACGACTGGGATCATTAAAGTAATTTTAACAGTTCCCCCAGCAAAATCCAATGTTACTCCTCATTTTGAAGGAACATACAGATCTTTTCTCTGGGACAAAATGGGCACATAAAACAAAAAAAAATTTTTTGAGAAAATAAATGTAGTATTGCGGTTTTGTAGTGTGTGTGCTTTTACATTTACCTAAATATCTACTTTGAGTACTTATCTGATATTTTAAAGTAGCAGGAAAAAAATGTTTTATAACACTAAGAAACAGCAAAATTTCTTAATCCGGTAACTGAGAGCCTGGGCTCTAGAGTCTTCCTGCCTGCTTTAAATCCAGGCTCTGATACTTACCAGCTGTGTGAGCCTAGGCAAGTTAGTGAACCTCTCTGTGTTTCATTCTCTTCATGTATAAAGCAGGGATAAAAATAGAGTTAAATTAAATGGCAACCTGTAGTAAATGCTCCATAAAAGTTATTGAGGTTTTCACCATTATTCTCCCCAAATGAAGAATCTTTAAGAAAAAAAAACTTGAAATATAACTTCTCTTCCTTTAGTTAGAGGAGAAACGGTCTCGCTGTGGAGACCAGAGAAATGCCTTCCAAAATCATCTTAACTGAAATTAGGATGCATTCATGTGGCACTTTGCAAGGTGTGTATGAAGTAGAACCTTGCATTGCCTGCACCACTATACAGCTTTGGGTCATCCTGCTTGCTAGCAATCTTTTCCTTTTGCTCTTGATGACTCTTTCTTAATCACAGTCCTTTATTTGGAAATGCAGAGAGAGAGAGCTGGCACCAAGAATAAAGCATGACTTTCAGAGCAGCCCAATGCCTGACATGCCCACCTCCTTTCTAATCCCTCGGCAGCATGACCAAGCTACATGGAAGTGTTCATGCCTATACTGGGGTTTATCTTCAGACAGACCCACCTGCTTCAGCCATAGATGAAAAACTCATAAAGTATTAATACCAAGTACAATAAGTTAGGGGCATTTTGGACAGTGATGACTGGAGTGTTAACACATTAAGATAGAATTTGTATTCGGTTTACATGTAGTAGCTAGCCTTCACAAATCTGGATTCCCCTCTACAGCCAAATGGCCCCAGATGCTTCCTGGTCTATCTTTAGCTTTTACACACACACACACACACACACACACACACACACACACACTCAACAAAGAAACATGAGGAGTTAATTGTAAAAACAGGAAGCTTTAGACCAGACTGAGGTCTGGAGTAACTTATTTGAAAACCTACCAATTCACAATTCCCTAGTTTAACAGCAGCCTTAGAAATGCTTTATAATATCTCAAGAGTACAATCAGGAAACTTCTTTGTCTGGCACAAAAGGGATTGTACGTTATACACTATTTAATGGTCTTCAATTTGCAACATCCTGTAAGATTAAATCCAAAAGTTTCCTATCTTCCTTTCACTTAGGAAGAGATTACTCAAAATTTCTTCCAGGTATTTTTTTTTTTGGACTTGATAGTCATTTATTTATCCTGAATTCATCCTTTCTTAGAATGTTAAATCCAACAGGAAAGGACTTTGGAAAAATCATACCCATTTGACTAGGGCCCAAGTTACTTGCTCTGCTCTTTTCTGATCAGAAGTTAAATGTTTGGAATGGACCATGATCTAATTTAGAAGTCACTAGAGAAAGATTCTCTCCCTTGTATTATAATTGAGGTTTCCCCTGAGGTTACACATACGTAATACTACCTGTATACCCAGAGCACCCATGCTAACCTCCATCTTGATCTACTATAGGAAGTGATAGATTCACCCCAAACACATATTGGGTGACACATACTTACAGAGCTAGTCATATGCATAAGCTACCACAATGAAAGTAACACAAACACAACAGCAGGATGGCACCGTTGTTTATAATTGCCCAAAAATGGAAACAACCCAAACGTCCATCAACTGATAAACGAATAAATGAAATGTATTATATCAATACAGTAGAATATTTTGGCAATAAAAAAGAATAAAGTATGATATGTGCTACAACATGGATGAATCCTGAAAACATTAAGCTAAGTTTAAAGAAACCGGTCACGAGGTACCACATATTGTACGATTCCATTGATATGAAATGCCCAGAAGAGATTAATCTGTGTAGACAAAAAGTAGATTAGTGGTTGCCTAGATCTGGGGCAGTTGGGAGGAAATGAGGTTGGTGGCTTAGGGATATAGGGTTTCTTTTTGACAAAATGAAAATATTCTAAAGTGATAGATGCACAGTTCTGTGAATATACTAAAAATCATTGAACTGGACACCTTACGTGGTTGAATTGTCAATTAATTCTCAGAAAAAGCTGTTTTAAAAAAAGACTGGCACCATTGCTTCATGAATATTTAAAAAGAAATGACTTCAAGAAATCCAATCCGTAGGGCACCTGGGTGGCTCAGTCAGTTAAGCGTCTGCCTTCAGCTCAGGTCCCAGGGACTCCTGTGATCAAGCCCCAAGTCGAGCTCCCTGTTTAGTGGAGAGCCTGCTTCTCCCTCTCCCCTCTGCTTGTGCTCTCTCTCTCACTCAAATAAATAATTTTTTTTAAAAAAGAAATCCAATCTCATACACTTTTCAACAGGGTCTTCAAGCCCTCTTGATCTAACTAATAAGATTTTAAACTCACCTAAGATCATAGAAGGCATATGTCTTAATTATCTAACATGGTTTTAAGAGAAACGTTATCTAATGAGAGATAGGAATTAGATATGTGGTTTAACTTCTTTGAGCATCAGTTAAGCATCAATTTCCTCAACTGTAAAATGGACATACTAGCTTTGTTTCTCCCTGGGCATCTGCTTAGACAGTGGATGTGCTCTATGCCATGTGTAAACTGCAGAGGGAAGGAAACTTGGAGAGAGACAATGGGGCAGAAAGAGGGGTCCTCCTCTCAGCCCACTTTCAGGAGCTCCTCTCAAATGCCCTCATGCTGTGCTGCAAACAAAGTGAATCATCACCAATTCACCATTATATTCCAGGCTACCACACCTATCTGAACTAGTCTTTTCTGCTTCCTCACCAGGCCGACTCCCATTCGTGGTTCAGGATTGTAGCTCCACTCTCTGTGAAGCATTCCTCTTCCTCCGGTCGGTCGAGTTGACCACTTCCTCTCTTGCGCCTTGCACAGTATCTAACCTCCTTTTATCCTAACTTGCTCTGAATGGCACGTATTTGCTGACTTGCTCTTCTGAGTAAATTGGGGAACTCTTGGAGACTGGCATTTTGAAACTCATCTTTGTGCCTCTGGCATTTAGGGCAGTGCCTTGCTATTATGGGCACTTTAGTCAATATGTCAAAGAGTTTTTTCAACCATGGTGACCAGTTTAAATTCCTAACAATTGGCAAGAGCTCACAGCAGAGCAACTTCTGAGGACTATTCTAATTAACTTAATGACCTAGAGGAGGCATAGGCAGGCGATTACTGCTTGCTAGTGAATTTGAAGAAGTAAGAAGACACTGAGGTCATAAAATAAATGGCTTTTGAGCTAGGTTTTTTCCAAGTCTATATAATTTTTTTTTCGGAGAAAAGCTTAGGAACATACATAAGCATCATGCATTCTTTTATTACTTAGCAGCACATAATGGTATTTGTCCTTTTCAGCACCCAAACTGTGTTTCACTTGTTACCATTTTGATGCATATCCTCTAGAAAGATGTCATTGTCTAAGCTTTATTGGACAGCATATTCTGAACAGAAATTGACCTTTATTAAAGAAATACATCCTCGGGATGCCTGGGTGGCTCAGTGGTTGAGCGTCTGCCTTTGGCTCAGGTTGTGATCCCGGGGTCCTGGGATCAAGTCCTGCATCGGCTCCCCACAGAGAGCCTACTTCTCCCTCTATGTCTCTGCCTCTCTCTCTGTGTCTCTCATGAATAAATAAAATCTTTAAAAAAAAGAAAAGAAAAAAGAAATACATCCTCATAATCGACCTAAATGACGGTGTTGTGCTTTTAATATAATTATGCCTTCACAGGCTCTTAAGAAGTGCATGAGCATTTGACCTACATTCACAGGCCCAAGTTTTTAATTTTACATTGAATGGCTTTTAGTTTTTGTTGCTGACAACATCGATAGTTCCCATTTTAATTTGCTGCTTCTCATGTTCTGTGTGCAGGGAATTCATAGATTGTTAAAACAGCCTAAAAGAATTAATAGTTTTTGAGTGAGAACCTGATGGGCTCTCTTAGGGGAAAAGTCCATGAATTTGTGGTATGCCTAAACATATCTCTTGATGTAATGTTTCTTTTTTCTTTAAGTTTCTTGGTCTTACCTAGGTGAGGTGGTGCTACCCTATTTCTTTACCTAGTTTGCTGTGATAGGACATGAAATAATCTTGTAAATTAATGGTCATTCACCAGGTATTTCCACAGTATGACTGTCCTATCATGTGATGAGTTCCTTGTATGTTTATGGTTCCCCCTTTAATTCCTTAATCCCATGCCACATATGGTGACTCATTCCAACTTCCAATGCTACTGATGGAAAGCTACAAAGCAAGTGGAAACCTGAAAAGAGAAAATAAGAAGTGTAGAAAAGGGCAAATATTTTAAAATGGACTTTTAAAAGGTGAAAAAGTCATTCTCTTATTCTGACTGTAAGCCTACTCCCAACCTCTACTTTCTAGCAGTTTACATCTTCAAGACAGACAACAGCAGTATCTGGTTAAAACAGAAACTAGCCAATGTTAGAAGAAATGATGGATCATTAATAAAATAGAAACCAGAAAGTAGTTTTCTACATAAAGCACTGGTGCTTTTAGGCTACTGAAGACAAATGTGGGCTAAAACAATTAAATACTTCTAATCCTGGAAAAAAATGGAGAATGGAGATCTGCTCTCGTACCAAAAAAAACAAAGTAAAAAATGATAGCCATTACAAATAAGGAAATATGAAGATGTTTTATTTCCTTCTATTGAATGACAGTAGGAAGTTAGATAAAAATGTTTATGCTGATATGAGACTATGTATTTGCTGTTCTGCTGTCGAAAGTGAAAGTTCACATGAAACTTAAATTATTTAATGTGAATGTCTTTATTTCCTAATTTTCAGTCAATATGTGTCAATTGAATGTTTTCAAATATTAGCTTGAGAAGAGTTCTCAGATTCAATTTTATTTTATAAAATTTGTTTTTTTTAATTTTTATTTATTTTTGGTAGTCACACAGAGAGAGAGAGAGAGAGAGAGAGAGAGAGAGGCAGAGACATAGGCAGAGGGAGAAGCAGGCTCCATGCAGGGAGCCAGGACTCGATCCGAGGTATCAAGGATCACACCCTGGGCCGAAGGTGGCACTAAACCGCTGCGCCACCCAGGGATCCCTATTTTATAAAATTTGTAATTAAAATATCAGGCCAGGGGGAATTTTAATATTTGTATTTAAATATTTGGTTTCTTAAACTAAGGCAGCAATGTAAAATATTCAGTTACATGGAGCTAAATATGTCTCATATTTTTTATATTACCTTATTTTCTTGTTATGAAAATAATACATTTCATTGCCATACTTGGAAAGATTAACAACATAAAGAAAAAAAAAAACAAAACAATCAAACCTCTAATTCTACCTCTCAGAGATTAATATATCGTTGCATTTATTTCACACTATTTTCAAAAACTGTACCACTCTTACACCACCATTAGAAAATATAACAATAATGAAAATTTGAATACACCTCTCAGCTTACATTAATCAATAAATGGAATCCAAATACGTTTTTATTTTTATTTTATAAATGGACTTTTTTTTTAAACTTAAATTTTATTTTAAGTAAACTCTATGCCCAACATGGGACTTGAACTCATGACCCTGAGATCAAGAGTCACATGCTCTACCAACTGAGCCAGCCAGGAACCCCCCAAATGCATTTTTAATAATGGTAGTCATCATATGTTAGATTTGTAGAACTTCCAGCTTACCAGTTTTTAAAACATCAAACCTCAAATTCCCACAACCATATCTAAACTTGACTAATACATCTTGCAAAGGAATAAAACTGTATTCTTTAAGTTTAGAATAAAACTAAGGTTAGGAGTTCTATATTTGTCAGTGCATTCTCATTTTCTTCATTAATCAATATTTATTGAGTTACCATATGTGCAAGATAGCATATTGAACACACAAGACACAGAGAAGATTGTATCTAAATGAGGCCAACAGAAATAAAATGGCAAATATATCATTCAATCAATTATTTAAGCTTTTTCTGTAAAAGGCCAGATAGCAAATATTTTAGGCTTCACAGGCCTTAGGGTCTCTGTTGCAACTAATCACCTCTACCATAGTACCATAAGGCAGCCATAGACAATGCGTAAAGGACCAGGTGTTTTTGTGGTGCTGTAGGAAAGCTTTATTTGCAGGGTACCTGGGTATGCCACATGTGGGTGAGGACACGCACGCACACGCATACGCATGCCCGAACGGAGAAGGCCCAGAAAGGCTTTCTTTCTGATAATCGATGTGTAAATTCTCCCTAGGCCTCTGCCATGGATATAAAGCAAACACTGTGGCAACTTTCTTTTGGGAAGGATTAGTCCAATCCAGAGCAAGAAGCTTGTGGGAAGCATCAGATCTTGTGCCTCCTTGGAAGAGGAGCAGGTAAGGTGAGGACAGGTGGTGTCAACTTTGCTGAAATGTACCCCATCTTTTTGTTACTTAGTGTGTCCAGTTCAACAGGGGTCCACACACTGTTTCTTAAAGGGCCGGATGGTAAATGTTTGACACCTGAAAGCTACAGGCCCTGTCACGACCACTCAACCCGGCTGTGGTAGTGGGAAGCATCCATTGAAAATCCAGGTGTCTGACAATACATTCTTTGCAGAAACAGCCGTCAGGTGGGAGTCAGCCCACAGATGTAGTTCCCCCACCCTGCTCTAGTACAGGGTGACGCATGGTGTGGTGACCAGGTGCCAGTTCAAAACTGTGTGGATAAAAAAAAAAAAAAAAAACTGTGTGGAGATGTCCCATGACGTGTCCCCTGACGTGGCAAGTTTGGACCCTGAAAGTAAATGGTTAGTAGCAATCTGATGTTGCCACAACATCTGAGTGCACGAGCAGTGCCTTTCTTTTTCTGAAGAAAGAGGGGGCCAGTTGACCTGGTATAGGGTGATTGCATGTGGTAAGGCTGTATACTGGCCATGCTTAGTTGGATACATATTTGTCTGTGATGGATTTGGAAACCAAAACCAAGGGCACCTGGGTAGCTCAGTGGTTCAGCATTTGCCTTTGGCTCAGGTTGTGATCTGGGGGTCCTGGCATCAAGTCCTGCTTCAGGCTCCCCACAGGGAGCCTGCTTCTCCCTCTGCTTATGCCTCTGCCTCTCTCTCTCTGGATCTCCCATAAATAAAGAAATAAAATCTTAAAAAAGAAAAGCTTTATTTGCAAAAAGAGAATAGTGGGTCAGGTTTGGCTCTTAGGCCATTGCTTGTCCACCTCTCGAGTAGTACTCACTGTATTTACACTGGTTGCAAAGCAAAACAAAAATCAGGATTGAATTCCTTTCCAGTCAGTTAATTAACTTTATAAATAATTAAAGTAACCATCCAACTGTATTGTATAATTATGTTCTGGAAATGCAGAAGAGTTGGTCTTCAAGTTGCTTGGAAACGGAATTCCATCATTCTGGTGTATCAGATATAGTTCAAATTGCTTTCAATCTCTCATGTTACCACTGAAAACCTTAGCCGGATATAAAATTATTTTGGGGGGGATTTTTTGAGTCCCAGTAGGAAACAGAGGGAACTCTGGAAGTGCTTAACTAAACAGAATTTAGTAAAGGAACAACTTAGGTGTGGGGGGAGTTAAGTGAACCAACAAAGAGGGTGGTAAAGCATCCAGGAGGAGCAATAGCAGGATCCTCTTCACCCCGAGGCCAGAAGGGGCAAGAGGAGGAAAACTGTCACCAGAATTCTGGAAGACCATAGTCTTATAACAGGAGCCACTGGATAGGAGCTATGTCCATAGAGACTACAATCATCATGGGGCCACTGCCATCATCAAGGGGCAGAAGAAAAAATTGGGAAAGAATATCCCAATCTCTCTATCCTTCTCACTTATATTACCAGCAAGTGTTCCCCACTGCTGAATGCCGTGAGAAGCAGAGAGCAGGAGAAACTAGATGATCCAGTCCATAGGGGTTAGCCTCCTGGCACAGAGAAAGATAGAGAGAGATTGGAACTAAAGGCCCCAAAAGGAAACTGTGTAGCACAGAGCTGCATGTGGAAAGTGTAGGTAACATCTAGAACCATTTTTGTAGTTTCTCTGATAGCCATACAAAAGGGCAATTCTTTTCAAATTAACATAAGCTTAAATATTTGGTGGAATGCCATGATGAAACAGAGGGAGCTGTTTGTTAACATATGTTAAAAATAAAATGCCATATAATTTGTGGCTTATACTTTGTCATACATTATCTGTGAATGCAAGGTATAAACCAAATCTTTTTTTAAAAAAGATTATATTTATTTATTAATGAGAGACACAAAGAGAAAGGCAGAAACACAGGCAGAGGGAGAAGCAGGCTCCACGCAGGGAACCCAACATGGGACTCGATCCTGGGTCTCCAGGATCATGCCCTGGGCTGAAGGTGGCGTTAAACCGCTGAGCCACCGGGCTGCCTTTTTTTTTTTTTTTTTTTTTTTTTTACTGACATATCTATTGTATCAGTGCCCTGCACTGTCTTATACATAATATGTGTTCTGTATTAGTTGAATGAATTTGTAAAAATAATTAATTTTACATAACTTTCATTCAAATGGTTTGCAAGTAGCAGGAAATATAATTGATTTAAAAATGTTATTTAGGGTGTGGCTCAGTGGTTGATGGCTCAGTGGTTTAGTGCCTGCCTTCGGCCCAGGGTGTGGTCCTGGAGTCCCGGGATCGAGTCCCAAGTCGGGCTTCCTGCATGGAACCTACTTCTCCCTCTGCCTGTGTCTCTGCCTTTCTCTCTCTGTGTGTCTCTCATGAATTAAAAAAAAAATGTTATTTTAAAAGAAAATGACAAAATTAGGTTAACATGACTATGATGTACTTGTAATTCTCTTACCTGCATCCTCCATTCACAACAAAAACTGGAAATACTACATATACACCATCCCTCATTAAAACCCATTCATCAGTGTTTGTTTAGAATGTATTCTTATTTTAAATCCTTAGTCATCAGTTTGTTTAATAAAAGTAAAATGGACAACAAATCAGTATTAGGCCCTTTACTTAATATTTAATAAAGCTCAATTAGCCTCTTCCAAAATCACTGTGAAATCAACATGGTAGCCAGCCATGGCACTGGCTGTAATAATGTTCATGGGTAATATTGGCTCCATCTCCTGTATTTCACAAGAAATTAATCATGTGAAAACTTCAGTCTAAATTAGGAAAAGATCCTTTGTGTGTTAATGCCACCTTTCATAAACACACACATATCTGTGGAAATTCACTAGCATAAATCTAAAGACAGGTTTCCAAGTCTTGCAACAAGCATAATTTGATCCCAGAATGTTTTATATCTCATCCCTCTTCTTCTTTTTAGTTTAAGATACAGCAATCACGTATCAATTATATTCCAGCTAAAAACGATTTTTCAGTTTTGGTAATTCTGAATTTGTTACCCAGCTATCTCTATCTCCTTCGTTTTTTTTTTTTTCCTCTTTTTTTTTTCACTATGGCCCTACCTAACTCATACTTGATTTTTTAAAAAAAATTTAACAAAGGTCATAAGAACAATGGCCATATTTTTCCTGTAGCACAATGTGAAAGCACTTTTCTTTTACTCATTTTGCAAGGCCATATCGAATTACATGGAATTGGCAAAAATCAACATGATTTCATGAAGAGCAAATCCTGCCAAACTAATTTCTTTTCTTTTCTTTTCTTTTTTTCTAACCAACTGCTGAACCTGACAGATGGTATAGTAATGATTACCTCTACAAAACATCATCTGTGTCTACTTACTGGTATATATATCATGTGTGTTTAAACATAGTGTGGTGCTCAAGTCTGAGGTGGAATCATGAAAGGAATGCTTCCTTTCCCTCATTGCACTCTTGAATGCTGATCTCAGCATAAAGGCGTAAATGAGACTGGAATCGGTTATTGAGTGTGCCGAGTACACACAGACCATAGATCATCCCTTGTCTCCAGAGAAGCAGGAAAGTGGAATTCCACCTGGCTTAGAAATCAAGTGACTTGGTGCTACCAGGATTTCTCTTTACTGTAAACAACATAATATCCCTGTACTTCTGTATGAAAGGACCCCCTCTTGACAATACTACCAAAAAAAATCTGGCCATTAAGAAGAGGTGAAGAAATTAAAATTCACCCCCAAATTCCTCTATATTTCAAGAATAAACTTTTAGTAACGCCTGATGCTTCCTGAACATGTGAGAAGCACCATCCACATGCTACAATGTCAATCCTAAAATTATCCAGTGTGTTGTGTTCAATATTAGACTTCCTGCTAAGTTTCTTTTGTCCATTTAGTGAATACGCATTTTGAGTATTTATTATGCCCTAGGCACTAGGGATACAAAGATGAATAAGATGTTTCTTTATGACATATGAACCTTCAGGGACCCTACAGTCAGCTAGGAAGTAGAGACAACTGTCATTCTAAAACAATGCAATGTGTGATATGTGCCATTCGAAGGAGAAAAAAAGGTTCAGTTTTAATGTTAAGTCAGAGAGATGACACTTCAGCCAGGCCTTGAATGAAAAGCAGACATTTAATGGGGAGAGGAGGTGGGAAAACACAGAAACAACTCATCAAACTTCAGAGGAGCATGGTGTGTTTGGGGAGTCACGAATAGCTTCATGTGGCTAAAAACTTACTTTCCCAGGGGTCGAGAATGGTGGGAATTGAAAATTGAAGTCATATTGTAAAGAAAGAGAAATATTACACTAAAGAACTGGCCTTTATCCTATAGGCGATAGGGTTCAATTGCAGCTTTTAAAAAAAATCAAGGGAATGATATCAGATTTCTCCTTTAAGAGGAAAATTCTAGCAGCACTGTAGTGGGAGCATTGGAAAGAGGCAAGACTGCAGGCAGAGAATCCAGACAGGAGTTCCTCCTACTAAAGTTTTACAGATTCCACTTATGCTGCTTTTGTTTGTTGCAGGTTTAATATTGACTTTCTTGAATGTTGTTGATAGACAGGATATGATGAGCGTGACCACCAATCCAGCAACTTGTTCATGTTGCCCTCTATTGGCAGAAAGGAAAGAAATTACTGTCCAGGGCATTCTTTCGTATTTCAGTAGCTGATAGTATTTCAGTTTCTATTGCAACCGTGTGCCAGGAACTGTGCTAAGAGTAGAAGATTAAAAAAAAAAAAAAAAAAAGACTCTCAGGGCACCCAGGTGGCTCAGTGCTTGAGCATCTGCTTTTGACTCAGGTCATGATCCCAGGGTTCTGGGATCGAGTCCCACAGCAGGATCCCCATGGGGAGCCTGCTTCTTCCTCTGCCTCTCTCTCTCTCTCTCTGTCTCTCATGAATAAGTAAATAAAATATTTTTTAATAAAAATTTAAAAGACTCAAGAAATTCATAATGTAAGAATAAAAATAAAATTAAATTACCATTAATATAGTGGTCCCAATGCATAAATAATATTAAAATGTGTTATACAAAATACACAAATAGCTAATTCAAATCTGTATCTTGAGTATTTATTATATTTACTAATATACTCAATATTAATAACATTAACAAAAACTATAACATATTTATTTAGGTTAACTTGTAAGAATATGGCTTCACTGTAGGAAAGTCAGATAGTACAGATAATAAAAAAGAGAAAGGAAAAAAACTGGAAAGAAATTCCACTCACAGTCTCAACTACCTAGATGCCTCCAAGCACACATGAGATCATATAGACAATATATACTATTCTTTTTTTTCCCACTTAATAAGATACCAGGGCTATATTTACACATCAATAAAAAAGCTTTTAGAAAATATAATTAAATGAGATGGAAACCGATTAAAATATTTTCCAGCTTTCTTCAGATATTACTGACATATGATGACACATGTAAGTTTAAGGTGCACAATGTGATGATTTGATACATATACATATAGCAAAACGGTTACCACAATATGGTTAATATACCTCCATCTCCTCACGTAATTACCATTCTTTTCTGTGTGGTGATAACATTTAAGATCTACTCTCTTAAAACTTACAGGTATATAGTAAAATGTTGTTGATTATAGACACCATTATGTTAGATCTCCAGAGCTTATTTATCTTATAGAGGTAAATTGGTATCTTTTGACTAACATTGCTCCATTTCCCACACTCCCCAGTCATTGGCAACCACCATTCTATTCACTATTTCCCAACAGATTTTTAGATTTCACATGTAAGTAAGAACATACAGTATTTGTCTTTGTCTGACTTATTTTGCTTAGTATAATACCCCCAAGGTATTGTTGTCACGAGAGGCAGGATTTCTGTCTTTTTTGTGGCTTACTATTATTCCATTGTTTAATCATTTGTGTCATCAATGGACATTTAGGTTACTTACGTGTCTTCAAAATTGTGAATAATGCTTCAATGAACATGGGAGAATAGGTATCTCTCGGTGATCCTGATTCCATTTCTTTTAGATATATACCCAGAAGTGGCACTGCTGGATTGTATAGCAGTTTTATTTTCAAAATTTTAACAAAGATTTATTTATTTGTTTGAGAGAATTAGAAAGAGAGAGCATGCGTGTAGGGGAGAGGTGAAAAGGAAGGGGGAGAGACTCTGTACCAAGCACGGAGCCCAATGCAGGGCTTAAACTCACGACCCTGAGATCGTGACCTGAGCCAAAGCCATGAATTTATGGCCCAACTAACTGTGCCACCCAGGCACCCCTTATTTTCAATTTCTTGAGGAACCTCCACACTGTTTTCCATAGTAGCTGCACCAGTTTACATTCCCACCACCAGCACACAGGGGTTCCAATTCCTCCACATTCTTGCTAACATTTGTTACCTCTTATCTTTTTGATAATAGCCTTTCTAACATGTGTGAAGTGATCCATCATTGTGATTTTGACTTGTATTTTCCTGATGATTAGTGATGTTGAACATCTTTTCATTTACCTATTGGACATTTGTATGTCTTCTTTGCAAAATTTTCTATTTGGTCCTCTGCCAATATTTTAATCAGATTGACTTTGTTTTGTTTTGTGTGTGTGTGTGTGTGTGTGTGTGTTTGCTATTGAGTTGTATGAACTCCTTATATATTTTAGATATTAACTTCTTATCAGATATAGGGTTTGCAAATATTTTCCCCCATTCTGTAGGTTGTCTTTTCATTTTGCTGAGAACTTCTTTTGCTATGCAGAAGCTTTTTAGTCTGTGTAAGTTCCACTTTATCTTTGCTTTTCTTGCTTGCACTTTTAGTGTCCTATCCTAAAAACCATTGCCAAAACCAAAGTCAAGGAACCTTTTCCTTATGTTTTTTTTCCCCTAGTTTTATAGTTTCAGGTATTACATTTAAGTCTTTAATCTATTTCAAGTTAATTTTTATGAGTAGTAAGAGAGAGGTCCAGTTTCACTTCTTTCATGTGAATATCCAGTTTTCCTAAAACCTTTTATTGAAGAAACTATCTTTTACCATTGAGGATTCTTGGTCCCCTTGTTAAATATTAGTTGAGCACATATGTGTGTGTTTATTTCTGGACCCTGCCTGTGTTCCATTGGTCTATGTGTCTGTTCTTATGCCAGGACCACGCTGTTTTGATTATTGTAACTTTGTGATAAAGTTTGAAATTAGGTATTGTGATGCCTCTAGCTTTGTTCTTTTTTCTTAATATTACTTTGAATATTTGGGGTCTTTTGTGGTTCCATATGAATTTTAAGATGATTTTTTTCTATTTCTGTGAAAAATGCCATTGGAATTATTATAAGGATTGTATTGAATCTGTAGATCACTCTGGGTAGTATGGACATTCTAACAGGAGTAATTCATTTTTTTAAGATTTTATTTTTAAATAATATCCACACCCAACATGGGGCTCAAATCCACAAACCTAAGATCATGGGTTGCATGATCTACTGACTGAGCCAGCCAGGCACCCCAATAGTAATTCTTCTAATCCATGAACAGGAAATGGTCTTGCCACTTTTCTTCAACTTCTTTCAATATCTTATGGTTTTTAGATGCACAGATCTTTTACCTCTTGGTTAAATTTATTCCTAGATATTTTATTGTCTTTGATGCCATTGTAAATGATATTGTTTTCTTAATTTCTGTTTCAGATAGTCTTTGTTAGTTTATAAAAGTGGAACAGATATTTGTAGGTTGAGTTTATATAATCCAACTTTACTGAATTTGTTTATTAGTTCTAAGATGGTTTTGATGGATTCTTTAGGATTTTCTGTTTAAAGATTATGTCATCTGCAAATAGAGACAGTTTTACTTCTCCCTTTCTGTTTCAGATGCCTTTTAGCTCTTTTTCTTGCCTAATAGCTCTGGATAGGACTTCCAGTACTGTGATGAATAAGTGATGAGAGTGGGCAGCCTTGTCTTTTCCTGATCTTAGAGCTTTTTAATCTTTCACCATCGAGTATAATGTTAGCTCTGGCTTGTCATATATGGTTTTTATTATGTTGAGGTGTGTTTTTCTTTTTTTTTTTTTTAAGATTTATTTATTTATTTATTTATTTATTTATTTATTCATGAGAGACACAGAGAGACAGAGACAGAGACAGAGACACAGGCAGAGGGAGAAGCAGGCTCCATGCAGGGAGCCCGATATGGGACTCGCTCCCGGGTCTCTAGGATCATGCCCTGGGCTGAAGTCGGTGCTAAACCGCTGAGCAATCCGAGCTGCCCAAAAGTGTGTTTTTCTATACCTAATTTGTTAAGAGTTTTTATCATGAAAGGATGTTGGATCTTGGGAAATGCATTTGCTGCATTTATTTAGATCATAATTTTTTAAAGATTTTTTAATGTAATCTGTACACTCAACGTAGGGCTTGAATTTACAACCCTGAGATCAAGAACTGCATACTCCACTGACTGAGCCAGCCAAGTGCCCCAAGATCATATTTTCTTTATCTTTCATTCTATTAATGTGGTGAATCACATTTATTGCTTTGCATATGTTAAGCCATCCTTGCATCCCAGTGAGAAATCACACTTGATCATGGTCTATGATCCTTTTAATTTTTTAAAAAAATTGTTATTGTGGCAAAACATGAATAACATAAAATTTATCATTTTAATTGTTTTAAAGTATATAGGTCAGGGGCATTAAGTACACTCACATTGTTATGCAAACAAAACTACTATGCATCTCCAGAATTTTTTCATCATTCCAAACTGAAACTCAGTATCCATTATATAATAACTCTCCATTCTCTCCCTGTGACCCCCAGCTATGGGTAACCATTCTACTTTCTGCTTCTATGTAGTTGACTAATCCATGTACCTCATATAAATGGACTCATACAGTATCTGTCTTTTGCTCTGGTATATTTATTTCACTTAACATAAAGTCTTCAAAGTTTATTCATGGTATAGCATGTATCAGAACTATGTATCAGCAGTATGAAACCTCGCTCTCTTGTCTCAATTTAGAACAAACTCTGAGGTAAGACTAACATCCCAGAGTTCCCCTGTGGGGTAGGCTGAACCTACCCTCAGGGGACTTTGCCTGAGGTCATATCTTTGCTTGGCTTCTTGCCCTTCCTTATCCTGCTTCTCAAACTCCCATATTCTTTTCCCCAGGGAGCACTTTCTTAACAAATCACTTGCACTAGAATCCTCATCTCAGGATCTACTTCTGGGGTACCTGACCTGAGATATCAAGAAAAAACTCATACCCAGAATATTAAAAAAAAAAAATCCTTCAAAAAAAAAAAAAAAAGGGAAAATGTAGACTACCTAATAGAGGACAAAAGACTTGAACAGATAGTTCATAAAAGAGCATATCCAGATGGTCAATAAACATATGAAAAGGTATTCCACTTTGTTCATCATCAGGGAAAATGTGAAATGAAATCACTGTAGTATGCCACTACACACCCACCTGAAAAGCTAAAACAAAATTACCAAGGATTAGTGAGGATGTGGAGCAAACACAGCTCTTATATTGCTGGTGGGAGTGTAAACTGATATTTTGGAAAACTGTTTAGCAGGAAAGACTAAAGCCAAATGTGCATATTCTATAATACAGTAATTTTACTCCTAAATAAATATCCAACGGATACGTGTGACTCTGTGTCCCAAAGGCATGTGCTGGAATGTTAATGCAGCACTATTTGTAATAGCTCCTAACTGGGAACTACCCAAATACCCAGCAACAGTTAAATGGATAGATAAGAGGTGCCTAGGTGGCTCAATTGGTGTCAGACTAGTGATTTCATCTCCGGTCATGATCTTATGGGTTGTGAGTCGGAGCCCTGCGTTGGGCTCTGCGCTCAATTGGGGGGGGGGGGGGCTTGAAGATTCTATCCCTCTGCCCCTCCTCCTACTCTTTCTTTTTAAAGATTTTATTTATTTATTCACGACACACACACACACACACACACAGAGAGAGAGAGAGAGAGAGAGAGAGAGAGAGAGAGAGGAGGCAGAGACATAGGCAGAGGGAAGAGCAGGCTCCATGCCGGGAGCCTGATGCGGGACTCGATCCTGGGACTCCAGGATCACGCCCTGAGCCGAAGGCAGGCGCTAAACTGCTGAGCCACCCAGGGATCCCCTGCTCTCTCAATAGCAAACTCTACAGCAACAAGAATGAACGATCTACACAGAACAGCATAGGTGATTCTCAGAATATAAGGCTGAATGAAAGAACTCAGACACAAATGAGTGCATATTGTAAATTCCCTGGTTACAAAGAACAAAAGTAGATGAAAATAATCTTTAGTCTGAGAAGTAGATACTGGTTAGTTACTATAGGTAGTGGGAACAGTAACGGAAAGGAAGCACAAGTCAACTTTTTGAGGCGCTAATAATGTTTCATGACTTGGTTACTGGTCACCCTTGTGAGCGTTCAGTTTGTGAAAATGTATTGAGCTGTGCACTTTGATATGTGTATGTTTGTGTAAAAAGTTTTTCTAAAAAAAAAAGTTTTTCTAATGTATCTAATTTAAAAATAACTCCTCTTAGAATAATTGAATAAACTACTGTACAACAACCCAAAGGCATGGTATACAGCTATAAAAGAATGAGGAAGATCTCTATGAACCGGTATGGATTGATTTCAGGATAAAAATTTTAAGGGTTAAAAGTAAAGTGCAAAGGGGTATTTACCTTCATGTAAGAGAAACAGGAAAAGAAAATACATCCGTATCTGCTTATCTGTGGAAGAAGGAGAAAGAGGACCAGGAGGAGGGACAAAAAAGGCAAAGAAAGGAAGGGGAATGGAAGCAAAGGGAAGGGATTGGGGAGAGGAAGAATGAACCAGAAACCAGTGAGGTTGGTTACCTACAGGGAGTGGGTGGGAGCAAAGTGGAAAGGATGGAGGAGGAGGAACAAGGTAGAAGGATCTGGGGGAGGGGGAAAAGGATCTAGAGGGTACTGATACTTTCAGAGGTAAACTTCTTTGTATAGCTCTGACTTTTAGAACCATGTTAATGTTTCACATACGCAAAAAATAAAATTTAATTAAATCAGGATGTGAGAGGCACCAAAATGGAATATAAATAGTAACAAATGAACCCAACTATATTACCAAAGAATAACCTAATCACATTGAAGGAGAGGATAGGGCAGCCCAGGTGGCTCAGCGGTTCAGCACCGCCTTCAGCCCAGGGCTTGATCTGGAGACCCGGGATCAAGTCCCACGTTGGGCTCCCTGCATGGGGCCTGCTTCTCCCTCTGCCTATGTCTCTGCCTCTCTCTCTCTCTCTCTCTCTCTCTCTCAGTCTCTCTGTGTTTCTCATGAATAAATAAATAAAATCTTAAAAAAAAAAAAGGAATGAGGACAGACAAGAACTCATTCAGGTACGTTTCGATGTCAAGATTTTGACTACATATTCTCAGGCAGTGTGACAAATTAAGGCCTATGGACACATCCGGTCCACTGACTACTTTTGCAAATTGTTTTATTAGACATAATCATGCTTATTCATTTATATGTTGTCTATAGCTGCTTTTGCAGTACAATTTCAGGGTTAAGTAGTTGCAATGGCGATGGTAAGACACCCAAAACTGAAATTATTTCCTCTGTGGCTTTTTATCTTTTTTATATGTATATTTTTTATTGCAGTTCGATCTGCCAACATATAGCATAACACCCAGTGTTCATCCCATCAAGTTCCCCCCTCAGTGCCCGTCACCCAGTCACCCCAACCCCCCGCCCACCTCCCCTTTCCACCACCCCTTGTTTGTTTCCCAGAGTTAGGAGTCTGTCATGTTTTGTCACCCTCTGATTTTTCCCACTCATTTTCTCTCCTTTCCCCTATAATCCCTTTCACTATTTCTTATATTCCCCATATGAGTGAAACCATATGATTGTCCTTCTTCTATTGACTTACTTCATTCAGCATAATACTACCCTCCAGTTCCATCCATGTCAAAGCAAATGGTGGGCATTCGTCCTTTCTAATGGCCGAGTAATAGTCCATTGTATATATAGACCCTCTGTAGCCCTTTAGAGAAAAAGTTTTCATCTGCATTAAGGCTAAAAAGAAAAAGAACTATGCATGAATATTGTGCTATAGTTAATAATTTTGTTTTTCACAAGGGAATGAATTAGAAATTCTGAAACTACTTTATGTCTATTACAAGATTAAGCCAATAAGTAAACATATTGTGAATACTGAGAGCAAGATTTTATATAGTAATTATGTCAACTTATTCTTAATCTATTATTTTAACAAAAATTTTAAAGGAATTTCTTTTTCTCTTACCTTTTAGCATGGAAAATTTCAAATACAGAGAAATTAATATAATAAACCCATGACACAGTTCAATAGGTATCACTATCTTGCTGATCTTGTGTTATCTATTTACATCCTACCCCTGTTTTTTCTGCTTTTGGCGAGTGTATTTTAAAGCAAATTTTAGGGGCACCTAGGTGGCTCAGACAGTTAAGCATCTGCCTTTGGCTCAGGTCATGATCCCAGGGTCCTGGGATTGAGCCCCGTGTTGGGCTCTTGCTCAGCGGGGAGCCTGCTTCTACCTCTTCCTCTGCACCTTTCACCCCACTTGTGCTCTCTCTTTCTCTATCTCAAATAAATAAATAAAATCTTAAAAAAAAATAAAGCAAATCTTAGATATGTCATCTCACCCACAAAAATACTTCCAGTATGCACATTTATAAGGACCTTTTTCCATGGGAACTTTTAAAATCTTCAAAAATGATGTTTAAATTTTCTGAATGATTAATCAACAACATTTAAAAAAAAAAGAAAATATGAGGGAAACTTTCCCTCCAGATAATGAAAATGTATTAATTTTTTTTTAGACGTCAAGGAAGGGCAAAGGGAGAGGGAGAGAAAGAGAATTTCAAGCCGGTTCCACGCCCAGTGCAGTGCCCCACAGGGGGCCTGATCTCACAATCCTGAGATCATGACCTGAGCCAAAATCAGGAGCAGATGCTTAACTGACTGAGCCACTCAGGTGCCCCCAAAATGTATTATATCTTAAAGCTACAGTAATTAAGACTATATTTGTCCAGAAATGGAAAAATAGGGGATAGAGAAGAAACAATTTCTTGTGCTGTTAATAGGTGTGAATTGCTACAATTTTTCTGGAGAGCATTTTGGCCATATGAATTAAAAGTCTTTAAAATGAATACCCTTTTATGCTAAGTGAAGTAAGTCAGTCAGAGAAAAGCAAAAACTGTATGGTTTCACTCATATGTGGTATTTAAGAAAAAAAATGACAAGTGAATAAAGAAAAAGAGACAAACACAAAAACAGTCTCTTAACTATAGAGAACAAACTGGAGGTTAGTAGAGGGGTGGCTGGTGGGAGGATGGGTGGAATAAGTGAAGGGGATTAAGAGTATGCTTATCATAACGAGCACTCAGCAACACAGAATTTTTGAAACACTACATTGCACACCTAAAACTAATATAACACTGCACGTTAGCAGTATTGGAATTAAAAATTTTAAATGACTATAAAACATATACCTTTTTACTTTCTGCAAATCACTCTTGCATGATTCAGAGAGAAAGAGAAAATAAATGTGGAGAAAGTCAATAATTGGTGAACCTAGGGTTCATTTGTACTATTCTTGTAATTTTTCTGTAGATTTGACAATTTCCAACAAGGTTTTGGTTTTTATTTTATTTTTTTTAAGATTGTATTTATTTATTTGAGAGAGAGAAAAGAAAGAGAGCACAGAGGAAGAGTGAAAGGGAGAAGCAGGCTCCACTCAGGGCTTGATCCCAGGACCCCAGGATCACAACCTGAGCCGAAGGCAGATGCTTATACAACTGAGCCACCCAAGTGTCCCCAAAGTTTTGTGTTTTTAACGTGTGTCTATTTGACTTGCAAGTTCTAGGAATCTAATCAGAGAACTAAAGATACATATGAAGATAAATGTACAATGAAGAATGTGGATGAATGTTCACAGCAAAGTTGTACATAATAGTGAAGAACTAAAAACAATCAAAAGATTTAAAAGCAGAGGCCTGTGAATCATTGGGGTACAGGTATATAATTAGGTACTGTGCAACCATTTGAAATCCTCTTGGAGAATGTGTATATTGCCATGCAAAATTTGCATAAAGTATCATTTTGTTCATTTGAACTCTGTTTGCAAGGGACAGAAAATTATCTGAGCTACAGGCCAGTTATCTTCTGACTATCTGCTTCCAACCCGCTCTTCCATAGTGTGTTTTTTGTCGCTGGGGCTGGGACCCTGAAAGCATGTCTTTCTGGTTCCTTCTTGATACCTTAATGTTTTCTTTTTATCTTTTCATCAATACCTAGTTACCAATTCTTTATATAACATTATTTCTGTAAACATAACTAGTGTGGTTTCTGCCTCTTGGCAGCTGGCCAAAGCCCAAAAGGAGAATGTACTCTAAGGATTGGATGAGTCTTGTAGATCCTAGAAGTACCTCAGAAGGAGCATGGGATATTAAAATCTTTTAGCAACGAGGAACCCAAGAAATGCCTTCTCATAACCTATCTTGGCTTTTCTGTTGAATAGTCATTTCTTTGCCTAGGAACTGTCTCTGCTGCTCAATTCACCAGTCAGGTTACAGCTATACTCCAGCTTTGAAGTTTTAGACTTTCCTTCACTCAAGTCAGTGGATCAGTCTGAAAAAGAATAGTGTGGCCCCAATTTCAAATTCCTGGCAGAAAACATCTGACAGAGCAGGTTTGGGTCAGATTTCTACCCACGATGTGATTGTTTGTGACCAAGGAATGAAGTCATATGAGTAGAGATATGGTTGTCTAGGCCCCATCTTCAAGGAGAAGGAAGTTAAACTGGGTGCCTGTGAGATGAGCCAACACCCAAAAAAGAACTGAATACAGTTGTTGAGTGGAAACAAAAAAGAACCACATATAATACAATCTCAATTCTGTCAAACGGAACCAAATATATATATATATACAAAATGTCTGCTACTAATACATATATCAGCAGAATCTGGAATGATATGGGTGAACAGGGAAAAATTTTTCTTGTTTTTGAACTTTTCATTATGAAACTATTTCAGACTTACAAAAGAGTCGCAAAAATAGTACAAGGAATTCCTGTATACCCTTAATTCCACTTCCCCAAATGTTAAATGTTGCATAAACACATTGAAAAGGATCAGAACTGAGAAAATAAGACTACAAACTACCACAAACTAATCCACAGACCATGTTCAGGTTTCACCAACTGTCCACTGATGTCCTCCTTTCTTTGAATCAGGAGGCAACAACTGTGAATCACACAATATATTTGGTTGTCACATCTCCTCAGTCTCTGATCTAGGATAGTTTCTCAATTTTCCTTTGCCTGCCGTGCCCTTGACACTTTTTCTCTTTGCCACTAATACATATTTTGTGAGGAGATACTTTGACATTGTGTAAAAATTCCATTTCTCTCTACTTCAGCTCACCAATGTTAGCATCCATTAATGATTCTTGCCTGAAACAAAGTTTACTATGTGTTTAGCACATGGTGATTTCTTCTTTCCATCATTTCTTCAACATTTATTTCTTGAAATTCTACTGTAATGAAGAGCTTTCCCTACTCCAATTGTTTTTCCTCAATTTTTTATGATACAGTCTTATGGCTATTATTTTTATTACATGGGTTGTAATATGTTATCATTATTTATTTTGTTGCTTAAACTGATGCAAGCATGATTTGATATACATATACATTGTCAAATAATGGATTATCACAATTAAGTCAATAAATACATACATTACTTCACATAATTACTTTTTTTTGTCCATGTGGTGAGAATGCTTAAGATCTAAAGATCTGGCAAATTTCAAGCATACGACACAGTAATGTTAATTATAGTCACCAAGCTGTATATTGGATCCCCAGGACTTAAGTAAATAAAGTAAAACTGTTCTTCTTGCCCTCTTCACTGTGTCTATTCTCAGATTTTTTTTTTTTTTTGTTCCAGTGGTGTGCTGGAACTTCTCCAGTGGACTGCCAGATACCCACAAAGGAATTCTCACCTGTGAATGATTGTCAAAACTGATTCTGTGGTGGGACCACAGTAGAAAACTCTTATTTCACTTGATACTTTTTATTGCAATCTGACGTCATAGGGGTCATTCCTTCCAGCCTTCCTTCTTTTCTTATTTATAATTCCTTCTGATGCTGCAAATACTAATAAAAGAATTAAAACTTACTGAGTACCTACTTTCTATCAGAACTGTGCCATTTACATACAGATCTCGTTTAATCTTTGTGATAACCCTATGGTAGGGAATATTTTTACCTGCATTTTATAGAGAAGAGAGTGAGATAGCCAGAGGTTATGTAATATTGCCATGTATTAGGTGGTAGAGACAAGATGGGGACCCATGGAGTCAGAGTCCAGAATTCATGTACCTGACACTATGCATAGACTATTAATAAAACCTGAGGAAGCTAGCACAGTATGAACCAATCTCACCCATGCACATAGATATGATAGTTTAACCAGAGGGATTAAACAATAACATGTACAATTTCAAATAAAAAACTGGAAGAAAATATAAGCAAATATTTATTCAATCTCAGTATGAGAGAGAACTCTGTGACCTTACAAACGTCCACTCCCTAGCTGCACCAGTCTTCAGGATAGACCAACTCTTTCAGCAGGATCTAGGTTAAAAAAGAAATTGTAGCTGTATGTATTTTTTTGTCAGAGAGCATTCTTGGCTCCTCTGCCCTCCTCCCTGTTTGAACTTGCTTTGCATTGCTTGCTCTGTCAGACAGATTAGCTTTGAACCTGAGATTCCTCTTCTCTTGTTCTGTCTGATTTTGGCATCCTGACCCTAGACTATTGGTCTTGGCACTACTGACCCAGTAACTCCATAGGAAACTGACCTGGTAATTATCCTCTTGGCTCCATTTATCACAGCCTCATGCCTGCTTCCAAGCTCAGGAACTCAGGTCTCTACTATGCCCCTCAGCCCCCCATCTGTCCAAGACAGGAGCACTTGCCAAAATACACATGCAAACAAACAAGAAAAGATGGATAGATTTGACTAGACAGTGATGAGTAAAACTATTCTTCAAGACAACTTATAATTCTATGATTCTATATGTATACATGTCTATGCACATATGCAATTATTGATTTTTAATTGCTAACATTTCTTAGTATTTTCCCAATACTATCCTCCTCCTCCTCCTCCTCCTTCTCCTCCTTCTTCTTCTTCTTTTACAAATTTAGATTTTGAAAATTTTCAAACCTACAAGAAAGAGCCTTATGGTATAGTACACACCCTCTTTACCTATATTCAGCAATCAAGAATTGAATTCATAAGATTGATAAAGACTCCATCTCAGGTGACACTTATGCCTAAGGTTTACTACGGCAAAGAGTACGGAACACAAGGAGCAGGAAAGAAATCATGTGTTAGACAGAACCCAGAGAGTCAGACACAGGTTTTCAAGTCTTTCCTCGTTTAGGGCTACATAGGATGTGCTTTCCCTCCGGCAGAGGACATGTGCAGAATGTCTTCATGCAGGGGAGTCCGTTCAAGTGTCAGCATCTGTCTGGTTTTTTCGAGGCTCTGGTCACATGAGTACATTCTGGTACATGACCATACTGAAACCCAAGGACCCTAACAATGAAACCAGTGCACATCAGCAATCTGGGTGTTTGTGCAAAGCAATTCTGACAAGCTGGTAAATCGCAAGCTATTGCTCAGGTGTATAGGACAAGATCATCAAAATTCAGCATCAACGTCCAAGGACCAGACCCTTAGGGGTTGGTGATGATCAGTTACGGGTCTAGGTGAAGGGAAGGCTGACAGACATCCTGTGTTAACTCCACATATCAGATCTCTGCGTGTGCTGTTCCTGCCTTTTGAATTGCCTTTCCCAGATGCCTAGCTCCAGCTCTGCATTCTCTGCAGCACCTGCCTAAAGCCCTTCTCAGAGGAGGTGTTTTGTAAATACGTGCTCGGGGAAGGCAACTTGAGTGAAGCCTTCCCAGATCTATTCAATCCAGTGATCTCTTCCTCGCCACTGACGTTTCCATTTATTTTATAATTAATCATACAATGCCTAGAGATATCTCTTCTACTCCTATCTCATACTGTCATTAAAATTTTCAAGTTCATCTGTTCTCCTTGACCAAATATTAAATGATGATCATGTCTTAGGTCCTTTATATATATTCTGCTGCTCCTGGAACAGAGTATTGGTTGTAATGCACTTAAGTATTTTTTGATGCTGATGGATCGCTGGTTCAAAAGGTCCCTTCCTGCAACTTAATTTTTAATTAATATATGAATATTAAGGAGTAAATTGGCTAGGGTTGGCTAGAACACATGCTGAAATGATTTGCCCTGGTACTAAATGGCGTATAAAATTCAAGTCTTCCAGTCTCATGAAAAAAAATAGTTAAAAACATGAATTTTTAAAGAATACATGTTACAGAGAATAGAAATGCCTTAGTAGTATTAACTATTAGAGACAGCACTGTCTCCACATGTTTAAAGATAACAGAGTTTAGAACTCTAGAAGTAAAAGTGACCTGAGAAGTTCTTGTTGATGACTTATAAAAATTAAGGAAAATGAGACTCTTTCAACCGATTTAATGTGTGAGGTGGAGGTTTAGGTGAAAGAAGTCATTGCAACACTGGGAGGTCTACTGGATTGACTCTACTGCTGGGAGTAGTGACACTAGACAAGGGAGATCCATGCATCACACACATCTATATCATCAAGTTCTACTGCTTGGGCAGTTGCACAAGCCACCAGGAGAGTGCTCATCACTAATTAGGATGGTGCTCCTCTGCTTTAGGGTGCACTAGAAGCATGCAAAAGCCTTGTAAAACACAGATTGCTGGCCCAGCTCCCAGAATTTTTGATTCAATGGGTCTAGAGTACAGCCAAATAATTTGCATTTTAAACAAGCTCCTGGGTGCTGCTGCAGGTCCACCTACTACACTTTGAGTATCCAGGTGCTATACTATTCGTGCACACAGAACAGAATATATTTACAGTGTCCTAAGTGCAATTATCAGCAACCAACTAGGTCCGAAGTAGCAGAAGTTAGATGTTATCACTTGTCACTCCACTTTTATCTTGGTCTTATCCACCTACATGAGGCCACTATCTTTCATATATGAACAGGAATATGTCTTCTTGCTGCAGTGGCACTGCTCTTCAGAATATATTTAATAATAGAATTTCATGCCAGCACACGTGATGTCATTTGCTAACAATGACATCAAAGTGTTTCTGTTAACACTTAAAATTGCAACTGATACTATTTGTCAAATATTAATCAACACTGCTATAAATTAGTCATAATATGACAGTCGGATACCTCGGCACAATTTGACATTTGAATAATGTTCTTGCAATTTGTTCTCTTTGTTCTTCTTTGAAGCTTCCTGGTATCTGAGAGAAGTGGGAAAATAATGGTGTCCACATTGCATGTGGTCAGTCTTTGACCTGGCACATGATGTCTGACAGACACTATGTAGAGTGAGCTATTACCAGCAATCTGTTCATTCTACCCTCCAGTAGGCACAGCAAATAGGATGTGTTCCAACTAGGCCGTAGGTCTCCTTGAGAGCTAAATACTACATATGGCATTTGTTGAATCATTTTATTGTCCACAAAACAGAGAGATATATATCAGAAGCATCATTCCCCAAGAAAACCCAGGAGCTTCTAATCTATAGATGATGATTAAATGTGCAAACAGGCCATCTTAACCAGTCCCCAATTCAATTAACTTCAATGTTTCAAGGACATTTATTTTGGTTATGATATTTGCTGCTATGGCATATTGGCTTTTTTTTTTTTCCAGAACAATGTTAGCCCATATCTGCTTATAAAAACCTTCAAACTTCTATTTTAATGGCATCATTTGAGGGGCAGGGGGGAATCCCAGAAAGTTCCTATGCCAGCTGTTCTACATGGCCTCTGCTAGTGAAAAACAGGAGGTGGATCAAAATCTATGTGCTACAAAATCTTAAGACACAGAAAGCTTTAATTTTTCTTGTTTTTTTTTTTTTTTTTTTTTTGTAATATCCAATTTAACACACGCAAGCCAGTGAAGGCAGGGAAGGGTCAGGGAGGCTGTGGCAGGGATAGTTTTGGGCAGTTTGGCTCCACCCTTTCTTTTGATAACAGTCCTCTCCCAACTATGAAGCACAGGCCAAGTGACCCAGACTTAGACTACCTCAACCTCCTGCCAGTGGGATTATCCAGGGCTTATTATTCAGAGCAGATGACACAAATTGAGGTAATCCACGTCTTTCCCTGTCAGGTACTAAGGGGGCACCCTGGGGGTGCCTGGATGGCTCACCTGGTTAAGCATCTGACTCTTGATTTGGGCTCTCAGCGTTCTGAGATCAAGCTCCAAGCTGGCTTCCTGCTCAGGAGGGAGCTTACCTAAGATTCCCTTCCTGTGCCCCTCCCACTTCTCACTCTCTCTCAGATAAGTAAATAAATCTTATAAACAAACAAACAAACAAATAAATAAATAAATGGGCCCCCTGGCTCTGGGGTCATGAAGCTAGGAATAAGTAGAGCTAAAGGGGTTGGCATGACTTGTAAAAAAATCTTTTCAGAAATAGAAGAGAATGAGGCCAAAACACAGAGAAATGGATCTGTGAGGAAGAAACACAAAGCAGGGGGAGAGAGAGAAAGAGAAAAATAATGCGAAGAGATTTCAATATTCTGAGTCCCTGGGTCCAGAGTACCTATGGTTGGAGCCTTCCTTATTCTCGCCCCCATGATCTGCTAAAGTCTACTCTGCTTAATGTTTTTAAAGATTTTATTTATTTATTTATTTATTTGAGAGAGAGAGCACAAGCAGGGGGAGCACCAGGCAGAGGGAAAGGGAGAAGCAGGCTCCCTGCAGAGCAGGGACCCTGACGCAATGTGGGGCTCCATCCCAGGACCCTGGGATCATGACCTGAGCAAAAGGCAGACGCTTAACTGACTGAGCCCCCTAGGAGCCCCTGCTTAAATTAATTTGAGTAGGATTTCTGCCCCTTGACTAATAGTAAGGCACATTACATTTTCTCCATTTCTGAGTCATGGTAACTATTTTTAAAATCAATCTCACTTCCACCCCAGGAGGAAAAAAAACTATGAGAAATAAAATTAGATTTAAACATTAGTTAAAGGTGTCTGATATTTTGTCTGGAGTTTCCTTAAAAATAATAACAGTTCAATGTATAGGTGTTCATACATTCATCTACGTCCCAGGGGCAATGATTTAACATTTTTAACAGTCTCTCAGGGGTCCACTCCTTGGGCAGAGATGATTAGTTAGCAGGTCCAAGGACCTTAATCACTACTCCATCCCTCAAAGGAGGCTGAAATAGTACTGTATATATTGCTATCTGAACCTGCACCAAGAGATAACCAGTATTTTTTAAATAGTGAACTCTAACTGTAGGCATAACCGTACTATCAGGCATAAATACACCATCTCAGGACTTCCACTTTGCATAAATAGAGGATAGCCCCGGCAGCCCAGAAGCCCGACAGCCTTGGAACCCAGAGCCCCTTGCCCTAACTTGTTTCCTTCTGTGTCACCCTTCTTAATACAGAATTCTTTTACTTGGGCTGATTGAAAGGTTAGCTCATCCTGTCAGCATACAGTGTGCTGGCATCCAAGGGAATCTTCCAGGCAAGTTATCTTGTTAGATTGCCAAGAACAAGAAGTGTGGACTTCACTGAGTTTAAAGGAGCTGTGTATGCGACACCTCTATTTAACCTGTTGGCTAATACATGTTTGTATCTGTGGAAAATTTAGGTCTGAGACTAGGTTACATCATAAGAAATCATAGTAACAGTGTTGTAGGAGAGGAAGCATTATCCTAAGGAGGCTTCTTATTCACCTTCAATATCTAGAAGCTACTGTTATTTTTATCAGAAGAAGCTGACAATTCCAGAACTGACAAATTGATTTATATCAGATCTCAATGGTGAGAGAAGCTGCACCATGCCCCATTATGACTTAGATTCTCAAACTGTCTCTGGGATTTTATCCAGTTTGGTTTCTTGACTCCTGATTCTAGTTTCATACTTCTGTGATCTCTTTGTCCTGCTCTAGTCCAGTTTAGTTTCTGGGTATTGGTTTTTATGTTTGCTTGCAGTCCACCTCTGATTTCACACTTAGATCAACTTACACATTCAAACAATGCAGAGATCCATCCCTCCCCTCTACCACCTGACCTGTTTCATCTAACACTGAGTTTATTTCTATTTTGAATATGAAAAACCTTCCAAAAAGTTCACTGTACACATCATTAGCAATAATTTGTCCATAATTAGAGTATCCTGCATTTTTACGTAAAAGCAGAATTTATATAATTAAAAAAAGTCTTCAATCTTTTTTAAAAAATATTTATTTCTTAATTTTAGAGAAAGAGAGAGAGACTGGGGTGGAGAGGGGCAGAGGGAGAGAGAGAATCTCAAGTAGTCTCCATGCCCAGCCTGCAGAGCCTGATGCAGGGCTCTATCCCACAACCCTGAGATAATGACCAGAGCCGAAATCAAGAGTGGGATGCTTAACCGACTGAGCCACCCAGGTGTCCCAAAATAGTCTTCAATCTAAATACCACTTCACCATGTAATTTCTTGAGCTTTAGCTGTAAATATGTTTTCCTGAAGCAGAGACATTTTTCTTTACAGGCAGGCTAATTTGTTCATATAGCAGCATTTTCGGCCCAGTTCTTAAACACTCACGTTAAGAGACTGAAAAGGGGATCCTGGGTGGCGCAGCAGTTTAGCGCCTGCCTTTGGCCCAGGGCGCAATCCTGGAGACCCGGGATCGAATCCCACGTCGGGCTCCTGGTGCATGGAGCCTGCTTCTCCCTCTGCCTATGTCTCTGCCTCTCTCTCTCTCTATGTCTATCACAAATAAATAAATAAATAAATCTTTAAAAAAAAAATAAGAGACTGAAAAGAATAGAAACACTATTCCATTTCCATCAGGAAAACTACATTTGGACTCTTCTCACCTATTAGAGAGCATTTCCAATGTCTTTGTATTGTCCTGAAGAAAAATACACATGGACCCAACTCGCAATAAACTTAGAAGCTGCCTCCAAGGGGATGGGGAAGAGGGTTTGATTTTAGCAGAGACCTGTGTCCCACTTATCTACAATGTGTGGATGGGGAGATGTCTTCATGGAGTCCTAGAAGAAGTTGGACATCAGGTGCCATGACTTGAGAGATTTGCCCATGCCCAGGTCTGGCACGGAGGAAGCAAAGCCACCTGCTTTCAAAGGACTATTCCTAATTATGGAACACCTGAAGCTGGGCCTTCCCTACATGTTCTAGACTTTCTAATTCTGTGCCCTTCATTTCCAGTATTCCCCAGGATTGTGGCAATATTTATTGTATCATGGAACAAATTCGCACATATGAGTAAATGCACAATCAGACAAATCTAGACAAAGCCATTTATAAGAGTTTTAAGCCAACAATGACTTCTTTTTCTTTTTTTATTCTTGAGGATAGCTTTTTTTTTCTTTTTCTTTTCTTTCTTTCTTTTTTTTTTTTAATTTATTCATGAAAGACACAGAAAAAGAGGCAGAGATGTAGGCAGAGGAAGGAGCCCGATGTGGGACTCCATCCCAGGACTGTGGGATCATGCCCTGAGCCAAAGGTAGACACTCAACTGCTGAGCCATCCAGGCATCCCTTGAGGTTATCTTCTTTAAAGACTCTGTATTGGGCTGCTCAGTTGGCTCAGTGATTTAGTGCTGCCTTCAGCCCAGGGGGTAATCCTGGGTACCTGGGATAGAGTCCCACATCAGGCTTCCTGCATGGAGCCTGCTTCTCCCTCTGCCTGTCTGTGTCTGTGTGTCTCTCATGAATAAATAAATAAAATCTTAAAAAAAAATAAAGACTCTATTATGGAAGGTTGCAACTAAATGAAATAGATGGATTCTTCAGCTACATCAGAGATTTCTAAGCAGCAGGTTTGGTGCTAGCTAACTGAGATATTTGACTGTCCTAAGTCCTTGGAGCAGCTGGTCAGAACCCTAGGCTGCTTATCTTCAGCTGTAAGGAGCCTCTTCTTGCCCCAGTATGCTATACAAATATTGTATTATCATTGCTATGTGTACCATTTTGTTGAGAAGTATTAGTTCATATGATCTATAATGGTTTAGTGCAAGGGGCAATGATGTTCTTTACTTGCATCTCCAACTGACCAAATAATATTTTAAATATTTTTATTTATTTATTTGAGAGAGAGAGAGAGTAAGAGATTGAGCAATGAGCAGGAGCAGAGGGAGAGGGAGAGAAAAGCAGGCTCCCTGCTGAGTGTGGAGCCCAATTCAAGGCTTGATCCCAAGACCCTGAGATCATGATCGGAGCCAAAGGCAGCCACTTAACCAACTGAGCCACCCAGGCCACCCTGACCAAAAAATGTTAAACAGTAGCTACCTGAATTCAAGAAATAGTTTGTCAGATAGAAGAGCAGAGCCAGGATAAAAGTAAGATTCATCCCAGGTGTTATCTAAGATAGCACTCCTATCCAGATATAAAGGTGTCAAATAGTATTTCAGGAAAAAGTTTTTTCCCCTAGTTCTATAATCATAGAATAGTAGAGATTAAAGTCTGAACAGAAGTAAAATATAAAAACTGAGCAGAAGTAAAATTTAGGAATTGAGCCAACCATTCTCTTCCCCCATGGAAGTCAAACGTATGAGAGATTCTCTGATTCACCCTGAGACTGTATCTGATGTTTTTTCCTTCTTCTCTTCCTACTTTCTCATTCAATTAAAGTGTTCTCGTTTAGGAGAGTCATGCTTTCTGTACCCTCTGTCTCTCTCTAATCAAAGAGGAAATAGTGCTAGGGAAGTAATTTTTCTATCCTGGCTGCACACTGAAAATCACTTGGAAAATTTTGTTCCCCAACAATCTATTACTTGAGTCTTAGTCTAAATCAGTAGTTCTTAAATGTGGCCCCCAGATCAGCAGCATCAGCATTACCTAGGAACTGGCTAAGAATGCAAATAATTGGACCCCACCTTAGTTCTACTGAATCAGAAATTCTGAGGTTGGTCCTAGTTTAGTACTTAGCAACAAATTTAACTGAGAAGAAGCAAAACTGGAGTGCCTGGATGACTCAGTAAGTTAAGGCTCTGCCTTTGGCTCAGGTCATGATCCTAGGGTCCTGGGATTGAGTCCCACAGCTCCCTGCTCAGTGAGGAGACTATTTCTCTCTCTCTCTCTCTCTCTCTCTCTCTCTCTCTCTCCCCCTGCTTGTGCTCCCTCTATCTCATTTAAATAAATAAAATATTTTTTAAAAAAAAGAAGAAGCAAAATTTACTGACTGAAAATTATAAAACTGCTGAAGGAAGTTAAAGGAGACTTAAATAAATAGAAGGATATCCCATGTTTATGGATTAAAAGACTTGATATTATGAGGATGACAATACTCAAAGTCATCTACATATTCAATACAGTCTTTATCAAAATTTCAAACCTTTTTTGAAGAAACAGAAAAGCCAATCTTCAAATTCATATGTGGTCTCAAGGAACCCCAAACAACCAAACAATCTTGAAAAAAAGAACAAAGCTGGGGGACCTACGCTTTCCAATTTCAAAACTTACTATAATACCACAGTAATCAAAATACTGTGGTATTTGCATAAGGAGAGATATTTAGATCAATGAAATAAAATTGATAATCCAGACATAAACATATATATCTACAGCCAACTGATTTTTCACAGAAGTGCCAAAACCATTCAATGAAGGAGAGAACAGTCTCTTCAACAAATGGGTCTGGAAGAACTGGATATCCACATACAAAAAATCAAGTACATTTATACACAAAAATTAATTCAAAATTGTTGAAGGACTTAAATATAAGAAATACAAAACTATAAACTACAAAACTCTCAGAAGAGGGGTGCCTGGGTGGTGCAGACAGTTAGGCATCAACACTTGGTTTCAGCTTAGGTCATGATTCTGAAAGTCATGAGATGGAGCCTGGTGTTGGGCTCCTCAGTCAGCAGGGAGTCTGCTTGAGATTCTCTCTCCCTCTCTCTCTGTCCCTCCTGCTCATGCTCTCTCTTTCTCTTTCTCAAACAAATAAATCTGAAAAAAGAAGAAAACATAGGAGAAATCTTCATGCCTTTGTCTTAGTTAATTCAGGCTGCTAAACAATACCATAGGTTGGGTAGCTCATATACAACAAACACTTATTTCTCATGGCTGTGGAGCCTGGGAGGTCCAAGATGAAAGTATTGGCAGTTTAACTGTTTAATACTCATTTTAAAAATAAACAAAGGACCTGAGCATACTTTCTCCAGAGAAGATATACAAATAGCCAACAAACATATGAAAAAATATTTAACATCATTAATCATTAGCAAAATACTAATTAAAACCACACTCGCTAAGTTAGCCATACCTTTTTTTTTTAATAGAAAATAAATTGAGGCACCTGGGTGGTTCAGTTGGTTATGTGTCCCAACTCTTGATTTCACTCAGGCTATGATCTCAGGATTGTGAGATCGAGCGCTGCATTGGGTTCTGTGCTCATCTGGAAGTCTGCTTGAGATTCTCTCTCCCTTTCCATCTCCCTCTTCCACACCCAACTCTGCACTCTTTCTCTAACTCAAATAAGTAAATAAATCTTTTTTAAAAAAGTGAAATAAGTGTTGACAAGGATATGGAATATTGGAACGTATTGGTATAGCCACTATGGAAGATAGCTTTTGCAGTTCCTCAAAAAGTTATGCATAAAATTACCATATGACTCAGCAAGACATATATCCAAAAAGAACTGAAAACAGGTATTCAAACAAATACTTGTACATAAATGTTCATAATAGCACTATTCACAATAGCCAAAGGGTGAAAACAATCCAACTGTCCATTGAATGATGAATGCATGTAGTATGCATACATTATGCTGTGGAATATAATTCAGCCATAAAAAGAATGAAGTACTGATATATATTACAATATGAATGAACCTCAAAATATTGTATTAAGTGAACGATGCCATACATGAAAGGCCACATATTGTATGATTCCATTTATATGAAACATTCAGAATAGGTAAATCCATAGACATGTGGTTGTCAGGGGCTGGGTGAAGTAGAATATAGGGAGTGGCTGCTAATAGGTACAGGGTTATTTTTGGTGGAGGTGGGTAATGAAAATCTTTTGGAACTAAATGGAAGTGATAGTGGCACAACATTGTGAATGTACTAAATACCACTGAATTGAATAATTAAAAGGGTTAATGATCATATTTAATAGTGAAAAACTGAGAGCTTTTACCTTAAGGTCAGGAACAAGACAAAGATGTCACTACTTTTATTCAACAGAGTATCAGAAGGCCTAACTACACCAACTAGACATGAAAAAGAGATATAGGCATCCAAATGTTAAGGAACAAGTAAAATTTTCACTCTTTGCAGATGATATATATATATATATACACACACACACATATATATATGGCTATATATGATATATATATATATATATCATCTGCAAAGAGTGAAAATTTTACTTGTTATATATATATATATATATATAATATAAGACTCTAAAGACTTCACCAAAAAACTACTAGAACTGACATATGAATGCAGTAAGGTCACAGGATACAAAATCAATATACAGAAATTCATTGCATTTTTACACACTAATAATGAAGTAGCAGAAAGAGAAATTAAGAAACCAATCCCATTTAGAAAAGTACCCCAAATAATAAAATATCTAAGAATAAACTTAACCAAGGCAGTGAAAGACCTGTACTTTGAAAACTATAAAACCTTGATGAAGAAATTGAAGATGACACAAACAGATGAAAGATATTCCATGCTCAGGGATTTGAAGAACCAATGTTGTTTAAATGTCCACGCAACCCAAAGCAATCTACAGATTTAAAGTAATACCTATCAAAATAACAACATTTTTCATAGATCTAGAACAAATAATTTTAAAACTTGTGTGAACCACAGAAGAGCTGGAAGAGCCAAAGCAATCTTAAGAAAGAAAAATAGGGCAGCCCGGATGGCTCAGCAGCTTAGCGCCACCGTCAGCCTAGGATGTGATCCTGGAGACCCGGGACTGAGTCCCACGTAGGGCTCCCAGCATGGGACTGCTTTTCCCTCTGCCTGTGTCTGTTCCTCTCTCTCTCTCTCTGTGTGTGTGTCTCTCATGAATAAATAAATAAAATCTTTAGAAAAAGTAAAGAGAAAGAAAGAAAAGAAAGAAAGAAAGAAAGAAAGAAAGAAAGAAAGAGAAAAAGAAAGAAAGAGAGAAAGAAAGAAAGAAGAAAGAAAGAAAGAAAGAAAGAAAGAAAGAAAGAAAGAAAGAAAAGAAAAACAAAACAGGAGGTATCAGAATCCCAGATTTCAAGATTTACTACAAAGCTGAAGTAATCCAAACAGTATAGTACTGGCACAATAATATACATATTGATCAATGGAACAGAATAGAGAACCCAGAAATAAGCCCATGACTATATGATCAGTTAACCTTCCACAAAGTAGGCAAGAATATGCAAAGGAAAAAAGATAAATGGTGCTGGGAAAACTGGACAGCTACATGCAGAAGAATGAAACTTTCTCACACCATACACAAAAATAAACTCAAAATGGACTAAAGACCTAAATGTGAGACCTGAAACCATTAAAAGCCTAGAAAAGAGCACAAGGAGTAATGTCTCTAACAGTAGCCATGGCAAGATTTTTCTAGATGTGTCTCCTGAGGCAAAGGAAGAAAAGCAAAAATAAACTATTGGCACTTCATCAAAATAAAAAGCTTTTGTATGACAAAGAAAACTATTGACAAAACTAAAAGAAAACCTTCTAAATGGGAGAAGATATTTGCAAATGACATATCTGATAAAGGGTTAGTATCCAAAATACATAAAGAACTAACACAACTCAACACAAAAACTAATCATCCAATTAAAAAATGGGCAGAAGACATGAACAGACATTTTTCCAAAGAAGACATATAGATGACTAACAGACCTTTGAAAAGAAGCTCAATGTCACTCATTATCAGAGAAATACAAATCCAAACCATAATGAGATATCAACTCACACTTGTCAGAATGACCGAAATAAAAGCACAAGAAACAACAATTGTTGGCAAGCATGTGGAAAAAAAGGAACCCTCGTGCACTGGTGGGAATGCAAACTGGTGTAGCTACTGTGGAAAACAATATGGAGTTTCCTTAGACAATTAAAAATAGACTTACCATATGATCCAATAATTCCACCACTGGTTATTTACCCAAAGATAATAAAGACACTAATTTGAAAGGATATACGGACCCCTATGTTCATTGCAACATTATTTACAATAGCCAAATTATGGAAGCAGACTAAGCATCCATCTGCCATTTGCAACATGGATGGATCTAGAGTGTACTATGCTAAGTGAAATAACTCAGAGAAAGACAAATACCATGTGATCTCACTAATATGTGGAATTTAAGAAACAAAACAAACGAACAACAACAAAAAAGACAGACCTAAAAACAGACTCTTGACTATAGAGAACAAACTGATGGCTACCAGAAGGGAGGTGAGTGGGGAGATGGGTGAAGTGGGTGAAGGGGATTGGGAGTGTACTTGTGATGAGCACTGGGTAACATGTCGAACTGCTGAATCAATACATTATACACTTGAAACTAATATAACACTGTATGTTAACTATAGTAGAATTAAAATAATAAGTCTAAAAATGGTTACTAATTTTGTTATGTGAATTTTACCTCAATTAAAAAAAATCTCTCAGGCAAACAGATATCATGTAGGAGATGCAAAAGTAGACAGGAGTACATGCTGGATGCCATAAGATGACTGTAGTTCTGCAGTTGTTTGTGACTATTTGGGTTCCTCCTCTTTGGAGATGTCCAGACAGAGGGTTATGCAAGGGGAGATGGCTCATACATATTCAAGTGGAGACACAAACAGGAACATTGTGTTTTGTAAAGTTCATGTGACCCAAATGTGACAATATTTGTACTCTCAAGCTGCTGAAGCTCAAGCCACATGAGATGAATAAAGGAGGTAATGTTATAAGAACCTTGGGACATTTATAATTAAAGTTCCATAGGAATGAAAAGGAAGAAGCAATTGTCTTTCAAAGAACATCCAAACTAGTTCAAATTAGTTCAGAAATCAACTTTCAGTGAATTTTCTTCAATCTTGAGGGTTTCAGTGGTAGGGATCCCTAGCTGGTCTTGTTTAGGTACTTCTTCTCTTGTGTTATATTGTTAAAAATACCAAATCCCTGGTTGTACAACATTGTGTATATACTTGATGTTACTGAATTATGCAATTAAGAATGGTTAAAATGATGGGGTTCCTGGGTGATGCGATCGGTTGAACACCCAACTCCTGATTTCAGCTCAGGTGGTAATCTCAGGTTGTGAGATCAAGCCCTATGTTGGGCTCTCTCTTTCTCTCCCTCCATCCCTCCCCCCACTCACATGGTCTCCCTCTATCTAAAATAAATAAGTAAATCTTTTAAAAAGTAAAAAATGGTTAAAATGACAAATTTTTTAAAAATGACAAATTTTATATATATATGACTACAATAAAAATTAATAATCTTAATATAGACAAATACTGAAAATTATCAGAAAAATAACTTTAGAGCAGTGAAACTTAAATATATAGCTTTTATAGTCTTTTTTAGGGATTAAATGATACATGATAATATATAGCTTTAAGTAAATCTGATCAAGTTAAATAAAACTGATAAAACTGTGTTTGACTTTGGGAGTAAGAGAGAGAGAGATAAACAGAGTTAGAGAAACACAGGTGACCAGACCTTGACATTTCTTCTTTCTCCAGTGAAGAAAATACTTTTTTTCAGGTGTTGTCAGTTTCAGTAGTGGACACTAAATGGATTTTTAAACATATCATTTCTAGCACAGAGCAAAATTTTCATCAAACTAACTTATATTAGTCAAATGGTTTATATTAGTAATACAAGGAAAAATATTCCTTGATATTATATCTGTAGGATTTGCTTCAAAAACCCTGGAGCCTGGAGGAAATGGAGAAGTGCATAGATAAGTCATAAATAGCCACGTATTAATCATTCTTGAGAAGGCATTTGAGTTTATGGAGATTAATATATTGTTCCTTCCACTTTTGTGTATGTTTAAATTCTCCATGATAAGAATTTTTATTAAATCTTAAAAAAGAAAAAAAAGAGTCTCAGAACAGAAAGTGTAGTTGGTCTAGTTTTATGTCTCATGCTTACCCCCTGACTACACAAGGAGGTGAGAGGGAAGTCCAAGGGAAACCCTAAGGGGACCCCTTTGATTTACTATCTTGTCAGTGAGACACAATGGGGAAGAGGTCATTTCTCCCTCTCTCTCTCTCTCTCTGCCCCTCACCCTCTCTCCCAACAAATAAATAAATCTTAAAAAACAAAAAGAGTCACCATACTTTGTTTTTTGCCTGTCACCATGCCATTTTACACATCCTGTTCCAGTGTAATTAGTATTTATATTACTTTTCACTCTTAAAAGTGTCACAGTTTGGGGGTGCCTGGGAGGCTCAGTCAGATAAGTGTTTAACTTCGGCTCAGGTCATGATCCCATAATCCCTTCGGCTCAGGTCCTGGGATGGAGCCTGTGTTGGACTCCCTGTTCAGAGAGGAATCTGCTTCTCCCTCCCCCTCTGACTCTCCCCCACTGCCCACTGCCACCTGTGCTCTCTATCAAATAAATAAATAAAATCTTAAAAAAGCACACACACAGATTACTGAGCCCCACCTTGAGAGTTTCTAACTCAATATGTCTGGGGTGGGGGTGCCAAGAACTTGCATTTTTAACAAGTTCCCAGGTGATGTTGCTGCTTTTGGTCCAGGGACCATACTCTATGAACCTCTGTTTTAGAGTTTTGTGTCCAAATCTGACATCTCAGCCTCGCCTATAGAACTGTTAAAAAATATTGCAGGCCCACAGAATCAGATACTCTGAGAGTGGAATTTCAGAATCTGCATTTTAAGTAGATTTCATAGGTATTGTTTCTTAAGTGGTCCTGATACAGTATTTTGGATGGGCATTTGGGGACCATTGTAATAGTCTGCGGGTACTGATTAACCAGAGTGGCAAAGTGACAGAGGAGACTCATATGTTTCTTCCCAATGTGACAGAGACAGCCCTGAAAAAAGAATGCTTTCTCCCTGGTTAAAAGATTATGGAGGCACCTGGGTGGTTCAGTCGGTTAAGCGTCTGCCTTCAGCTCGGGTCATGATACTGGAGTCCTGGGTTCCAGCCTAGGGGAGTCTGCTTTTTCCTCTTCCTCTCCCTCTGCCCTTGCTCATGTGCTCTCTCTCTCTCTCTCAAATAAATAAAATCTTTAAAAATAAATAAAGTAAAACATATCATGAGCCAGGGCATGTGGGTTGCTCAATTGGTTGAGCATGTGCCTGCGACCCAAGTCAAGCTCCCTGCTCCACACGGAGTCTACTTCTTCCTCTTCCTCTGCCCCTCCTCCTTGCTCGTGCTTTTGCTCTCTCAAATGAATACATTTAAAAATATTTTTTAAAAACCCCAAAAAACAAAAACAAAACAACATACCATGAGCCTTTAAATGTTCCAATATTTAGTCCCAGTAATTATATTTCTGAAAACAAGTGCTAGGATTATAGTCCAAAATGGTTATGATATTTCAAAATTATCTAATAATATATACAATTCTAGAAAATTGTATTTAAAGGTGGTTTAAGATCATAGGAAAATGTTATAACATTAAGTAGAAAAGCAGGAGGTTACGCTTGAATATTTACTATCATAACTATGCAAAATAAATTTATTATGGTCATAACTATGTAAAGTAAGCATCTCAAATACTGCAAAATCTCTAAAATGTTAGCCTCGTTACACTCAAAGCATGAGGGAATAATTTTCTTTTTCCTTTCTACTTACCCATATCTTCCAAATTTCTTTTACAGTGAGCACACATTACTTTTATATCTAGAAAAATAAAAATACATGAAGACTACTTTAGTTGAAATTCACAGAAACACAACTCAAATTAATTTAAGCCAAAAAGGGAAAGGAGTTGAAGAGAGAGGGAGAAGGAGGGAAAGAAGTTCATGGAAGGATTTAGTTTCATTCAGGCCCAGGTGGAAATTATATCATCAGGTCTCTCTCTTCTACCCTTCCCCCAAATCTCAGCTCAGCCTCCTCTGTGTAGTGACCTCATTTTCTTCCCTCTTCCAGACTGCCAGAGAATTAGGTTGCCCACAGCTCTAGGCTTATAGCATCTGCTTTAGGAATCCCAGTGTAAAGAGACCTCTCTCCTCCGATGTCTACATATCAACCCCTATGAAGGACTCACAGCCTCTGTAGGCCACATGCTCACTTGTATACTCATCACAATGTCTGAGGAAGGCAGGATCAGGATTCGGTGGGCTTGTGACCTGTGCCCATATCTATTCCAGAAGGGAGGATCTGGTCCTACAAGAATGAAATAGCATGAGGGCCAGCCAAAATAAGGGAAGTATCGCGCAGCACAGTATACTATCACTGTTCACTGTTATCATTCACACTCTTGCCTTTCTGAAAAGCAAATTCCAAAAATGTCCTATACTGAATTTAATGTAATACCCCTCATGTACCGTTCATCTCCAAACAAGACAGCATAAGGTCTCACCCAGTAACTACCTTGTCTTAAAGTCTAGTATCTCTGGGCCATATGCTTTCCTCCTAGTCAGATGGAAATGGGGGTCCTCCTGGACCTGAAATGCAAATAGCATCCCAATTGCTTCCCTTGCAGTGAAGTAAGTTCTTTAGTGATTCAGTCTTGCTGCCCCTAGGTCTGTACATGTGGGAAACAAGTCTCCATTTCCCATCATATTCTAGGATGGCACCACCTCAGCCCCCAGCTTCTTGTTTGTCTCATTATGGAGCCTGGGTATTGCTTTAGGCTTTGAACAGTCAAGAGCTTTGTTTCCAAGTTGGATTTTTCTAGTAATACAATCCTCTTCAGGTCTCAGCTGGCTTTTCTCCAATTTTGTACGTGGAGATTTCATAACTAAGCACCAATAACAGAAATGTTAGCCTTTCCTCATTATTTCATTCTCTTAGCAACAGATCTCAGCTTTGCCCACCCTATAGGCTCTCACTTTATTGTCTTCCATGATGGTTAACCTACCCCTAGGCTGCAGCCCAGTAAGGGCTGTTCTGCCACAGGCATGATTTCTAATTATACTTGGCAGGGAAGAGCACAGTTGTATAAGAGAAAGGGGCAAGGGAAACAAGGTTCCCTAATTTTTACCGAGTTATCTGGTGTTTCCTGCCTCACTCCTTTGTACCAATTTTAGACTGAGACACAGGATTCAGCTTTTTCAAATCAGCAACAAAAATTATTATTTGACCCTCAGTGGTCCTGGAATGCAAGCTAGAAGCAGAAGGGGCCTTTGTACTTTCAGAAAGGTGAGATTGGATTCAAGCTTGTCCCTTCTTCTTAGCTCAGTGGGGTTCTTCCTAGCTCCTCCACATTTGCATCACCCTGGCTTGTCAGTACATCCAGAGAAATAGGGTACCATGTTTGATTGGGCCTGGGTCATGTGCCCACCACCAATTGCACAGGGCTTCCTGGAGAAAGGGAAGAGGAGTAGGAATCCATGCTGAGGTCAAATATGAGCTACCATTTTACCTTTATTTTTAAAGAAATTTAGCACTTCATATAAAAATCAGCAAATTTAAAACTGAAAATGTATGAGTAGAAAAGATTCTTAGGATCACACCCTCATGCTTAAAAATTGCAAGGTGATCTCAAACAGAATCAGAAAGAGCCAGAACCAGGAAACAAGGAAAATAACAGAAGACTTTGTCACCCCATTTCACAACATCAGAAATGCAAGAGCTGATTCTGTAAATATTCAGCGACTTCCTTAGCTTTCAACAACCAACAGCTTTCACATGTTTGACAGGTACAGTCTAAATTTCTTTTTTTTTTTTTTAAGATTTTATTTATTTGAGAGAGAGAGAACATGTGAATGAGAGAAAGAGCACACAAGCACAAACAGAGGGAGGGGCAGAGGGAGAGGGAGAAGCAGCCTCCCCACTGGGCAAGCCTGACATCGGGCTTGATCCCAGGACCCTGAGATCATGACCTGACCCAGATAGATGCTTAACCAACTGAGCCACCCAGGCGCCCCACAGTCTACATTTCAAAAGTACTTTTAAAAGGTGCATCAGTTAGTGCTCCGTCCATCAGTCTCATCTACATAGGAGGTTTTGTTTTTAGAAAATATTCTGTTACTAAAATCTTGCTTCTAGGTTTATCTTAGCATTTAGTGGCTACCTATATTGATAACCTAAAGGATTTCTTCTCCAGTCAAGAGCTTTCTGTTAGCTTTGAACATCCTCACTCAGAAGCTCTTTCAGTTCCAGCCCTTTTGGTTTTCTGTCTTGGTTCTCTGTCTTGTTTTTCCCCATAATCTCTAGTCCAATCTGGATCCCTGGATTTGTGGGTCTGCCCCTCCTATGCATGGAGATAGACTGGAAAATAAACTTTCAACAATCTGCTGAATTCTTTTTTGAGTTAAAAAAATTCTCTTTTTTATTTCAGAGCAATTTTAGATTTACAGAAAAGTCACATAGAGAGTCCCTGTAGGTCTTTCATCCAATGTCACATAATGTTGGCATCTTACCTAGCCAGGGTGCGTTTGTCAGAACTAGGAAATTAACCCGAGTACAGTACCATTAAATAAACTCCAGGCCGTACATGGATTTCACCAGTTTTCTACTAATGTTCCTTTTTATTCCAGGATCCAATCCAGAATAGCACATTGCATTTAATCTGCTAAGTTTTAAAACAAGCTATTTTTCAAGTCATTTCTAGTTAAACTATGACAATTATGAGGAATGTGGCATTTTAATATTTAAGATAAAATATTCATCAGCAAAAACAACACAAGTTGTCAAGATGCCACTTGTTCTGTGATTATGAGCTCTTCTGGGGAAGAGTCTCTATTATTTGTTTGGCATATTTTAGCTATATATAGTTTCATACATTCACTTCAGGATGTAGTTTTCACAGCAATAAGAGTTGAGAAAAGTATAAGAAAACTAAAACATTCTAACTTAGTAGAAAACACTTTCATTATTCCTAATGGAATTAGTAGAGTTGGGATTTTATTCCAGGGACATGCTATAAAGGTAGTGGGAATATAATTCCTGAATACATTACAGATCAGATCCAATCATCATAGTCTAAGCCACAGAAACCATAAAAGACCAGAGAAATAAATTTTTGTCCAACCAGCTTCTCTGGGGGAAGAGTACTTGTCAACAAAATCCAAAAGTTCTCTCCAGGAAAAGAAAGTTCTCTCCAGGAGAAAGATGTGGAATAATTTGGAGGAAAGTTAAAGTGACTATGCAATTTTACACAAATATCTTTTCAGATCTATAGAAGCTATCTTGATAAAAGAACTTTTTAAAAAATTTGCATGTGTCTTTCACTTTAAGAGAACAATTCTGTAAATATTATAACAAAAGAGCTGTGAAGAATTCAACTTGAAGTCAGTTTGAGAACTTTTCTAACCCAACAGAAATATAGAATTTTGCTAAGTATATATTCCATCAAGTTCCTGCCACAATCAGTAGTTATTTTCAGGTGTTGCGATCAATCACAGCAATCACATGAGAAATTCCTGTGGAATCTCTCTCTTTCTTCATCCCAGAAAAAAAAGATTTAAGACTTATTTAAATTATTTTGTAAAACCCAAAGAAAGCAAAGACAAGTGAGAAAAGCAATGGGTAACAACAAAATATTTTGCCAAACATTAGCTTGTAAGTAAAGAAGGCAAATGAAGGTATTATGTATTCCGGTTTTCATTTAGCAATTTGTTTTCTGGAGGAATAGAGAATATATTAATTTGTCTAACTAATTTATAAAAGAAAGAAAAACTGAATATTTACATAGCACCTTACTGCTTCTTACTCATTTCTCATTATAATACATTGAATGGTTAATGGGCAACCTATAATTTAGGCACAGTTGCCATGGGTGCTGGCACAAAGTATACAATGCCTAATTGTCCTCTGAAGCCACTTCAAATGAAACCTCCTCTGTGAAATCTTCTGATTGCTTCCAGCCCCCATTAAAGAATTTGCCCTGTTTCTTCTGTGCTTCCAAGATATGTAACCAATTTTACATACTTCTATGATAGCACTTTCCACATTGTCACCTCTTTCAGGAATAGCATCTTATCCAATATTTTATCTACTTGGGTAAGTGGCAGTGTTACAGACTGCGTTGTTTCTTTCCCTCTTCCTCCAATTCATTTGCTGAAGCCCTATCCCCAGTAACTCAGAATGTGATTGTATTTGGAGATGGGGTCTTTAAAAGTAGTTGAAGTGAGGTCTTTGGGGTGGGGCCAAATCCAATCTGTTGTTATAAGAAATTTGTACCTGCAGAGAGACATAGGGCTGAGCATACACAGAGGAAAGACCACACAAGGACATAGCAAGAAGGCTGTCATTTGCAAGGCAAGGAGAGTGGGCCCAGAGGAAACCATACCTGCTGACATCTTGATCTTGGACTTCCAGCCTCCTGAAATGAGAGAAAATTAATTTCAGTTTAAACAATCCATCTGTGGTGTATTGCTAGCCCTAGCAAACTAGTACAGATTGTCACAGGTGAATGACATATAGTAAGTGTTTAAAAAATGGTAGTTAGTATGTGTAATCAGAAGTTATTATATGTATATATACTTCTTGTATATAGATTATTCATGCATATGTTTAGCAAGCTTTAGGGATTTATATGTCTCCACATTCATATCTCCTTTAGGGTTGCCTTTAGGTTCTATGGCTATCTGTGCATTAAGCAAACAGTGAATTGTTTTTCTAAAGCTCTGTTCAAGAAGTTTGGAAAGTATTCTTAATCACTACAAAGACTTCTATCATGGGTAAAATTCATTCCCTAAGGTTAATAATTTTGTTCTATGAATCAATTGTACAAACATTTTATTCAAGCAAAGGACATAGAAGTTTTTCAAGATTCAAATTAATTTGGGAGATAAGCAGCTCTGGACTAAATTTTTTCAATAATATTTTTCACAGATTTTTATTTTTTCAAAATTAATTTTTCATAAGACAAATGGTGAGGAAATAAAGTAAGAGTTGATAATTTTTGATAAAAACCACAAGAATAAAAATCCTTAGAAAAAACTGTGTCATAAAATTTCAGGCTTTATCTGTATGATTTGTGGATGGAAGGAAAATGTAAATGCAATTCTCAGCACTGTAAGAGCTTCCACTCACTTGTCTTGAGGGCCTTGAATGATCTGGCTCCAGGCTACCTGTTCTCATTTCACTTTCCACCTTGTTCCCCTCTCTCTCTGTTCTTCAGCCTCAGAAGCTTCCCTATGGATCCTGAAGCATGCTGAACTAATTCCACTTGCCTGGAGGACTGCTTTTTCTGAGAGTCATATGACTCACCCTTTCCCCTTTATTCTACACTCTACTTCAATGTCAATGATCAGGGAGGTCTGCCCTAATCATCTGGCTAAAGAGCATTCCCTGTCATTCTCTGTCTCCTTACCCCGCCCCCCTCCCCAGCATCTATTAATATCACAGCATTATGTCTTTGTTTACCTGCTTATTGTCTCTCTCCCCCCTACCAGATTTTCAGCTCATGAGAACGGGGGCTTTGTCAAGAAATATTGGTTGGATAGAAATATGTAGCATCAAACATTATAGTCTGAGATATCAGCTTTCAATATTCTTTAATGATATAGTGAATATTACAATGAAGTAGCCAAACAGTGCTAAAGAGATGTGTTCACTATTGATTAAGTACATCAGGTTATCCCAGAAATCTCTGTATCTGTTATTCTGTACTATGTAGATGACCCCTTTGAAAATGTCTGTTCTGCTTAGAATTTTTGTTCAGTATCTTGGAACTGCCCCTGGTCCTCAGAAATGGATCCTTCATACCTATACAGAGGAATGCTGTCCAGGAGAAACATAATGTGCACCACATATGTAGCTTAAAATCCTCCAGTAGTAATATTTTTTTAAAGTAGAAAGAATAGTTAATAATTTTAGTATTTTATTTAACCCAAGATATCCAAAGTATTATAATTTCAACATGTAATAAAAATAAATACACCATTAATGGGTTATTTTAAATTCTTTCTTATTTTAACTTTAGTTATTTTGCCAGTGTCTCAAAATCTGATGAGTATTTTCCACTGGCAGCACACCTCAATTCAGATGGTAAGTTTTAACAATTAAAGTGAGATGTAGTTCTACCCAAATAATGAAGTTGTAGGTAATGGGAATATATTTTACATTGCTTCAGTTTCAAAATTTAAACCAATAACAAATAAAATGAAAAATTCATTTCCTCAGTGCACTAGCCACATTTCAAGTGTTCCATAGCCACATGTGGCTCGTGGCTTCTGCATTAGTGCACATACAGAGCACGCAACCCCCTCTCCTGGCCATCCTGGATTGGAGCAGCAGCAGCCTTCTGATCACAGCTCAGCCAATCAGATTCTCCCACCCAGGAATTTGAATTTTGAACGGAGATACAGAGATCAGAGACGTTTGGCTCTGAGTCATGTTAATGGCAGATTTCCAAAGGGGAGGTTTGTGAGCAGCTGTTGTCAGGGTCCCCAGAGCTTCCTTGTCTTCTGCCTTTCCAGAGGCCTGTTTGGTAGTTCAGTTCTTCTTGGATTCCATGAGAGAGCCTAATAGATTTTCAGTAAGTTTTTATTTTCTCTTGAGCCAGCTCTAGCTGGTTTCTGTTGCTTGTAATGACATTAATAAAAAAAAATTTAAATGAACAAAAACCCTTCACAAATCTCTTTAAAAGGAAATACATAAGAGAACATAATTAGACAAAAGGGTATACATTTATGCAAAAGTGCTTTTAATACCTTAGAAAAATCATAATTGTCCAGAGTGTCATCAACTCCCAACTGAATGGAGCAGGGTGTAGATAATTCAAAACAGTAAATTGTTACAAAAAGAGCATCTATTTGATTTTGGAATGCATTTGTGTGAATTGGGGGTGGGGATGAGGGCAGAGCAGAAATAAGATACAGCTTCCTAATTGTTTTACAGAGAATTTAATCAGCATGAATTCTCCAAGAATGACGTTGATCACACAGCAGGTGCTTGATAAATGCATGTTGATTAATTGACTTAGAATACACCAGCTGTCGATGAAAGAATGTGATCCACAATCAAACCATTTGACAGAAGAAAGCCAGGATGGCTTTTAAAATTAGTAACAACATGGAATTCTATATGCAAATAATCCCTTCTTTGGTTCCCTTCCTTGATGAGAACAAGATAATCATACTCTGCTTTGGGAGGAAGGTGTTTAGTGTTTAAGGCTGTAAAGCTAGGTGAACACATTCTCTAGTTATTTGTTCCCAGTTTCCATTAGGAACTTGGAAGGCTTTTTGGTTGCATATATCAAGGCTGTGTGTGGGTGTGTGTGGATGGGGCTTGGAGGCTGGGGGAAAGAAATGCAATCATAAATCATCCCTCCTGATCATGGGGAGCTTTGATTTTATCTCTTCTTAGCATCAGATAATCAATATTTAAATTTCACAGCATAGAAAAATAAAGTAAAAAAGAGTTTCAGAATAACAGGTTTAAATGGGTGGAGGTGAATCTAATTAATCTAGCACAGAACTACCAGACTAGTTATACTCTAGTATGACTACCAGTTTACAGAAAGTATCAGAAATAAGAATACACACAGGGACACAGTCAAATCCAAAATATGGAAAATTCTACAGAACAAATGACCTGGCTTTTTTAACAAATAAATACTCTATAATTATGTTGTAAATGTCAAAACTACTGGAGGATAGTACCATCTCTGGTAGAACATTGTTTTACGATGAGTTCCCTACATAGCAGATTCCCATGTGGAAAGCTGCATGCAGTTTATTGGAGAGAGACCTCTGAGGAAGTGAGGAAGGTAAAACTAGATAGTGGAGAAACTGAGCCAGTGATGTTTCAGCTGAGGCCTCAGGCAATCTATGGGGAGTTCTGGACCAGGGATGACTCTTCAGAGTTGTCCCAAATTGAGGCCAGGGGCGGCCAGGCTTTGTATTTCTGCCTCAGCCAGTCACCGATGGGCTGCCTCGTAGGAGGGGCTAGAACTTTAGGAGACACAGTTCTTTGCAGCCAAGAGGTGTTCCTAGTGAAAGATGTGGTTGTGAGCTAATAATGGCGGTTGACATTCCCAGCAGCTGGGGAATAGGAATTTTGGCTCACTCTCCCTATACCTTAATGGTATAGGTATTTTGGCTGACTCTCCCTATACCATGAGAAGGCCTCCTCATGGAGCACCATAGTATTCACTACAATAATGTGAAGTGGGGCACTGGCTGGAAAAGATGTGGAGTCAATAGATGATTTTTTTCCACAAATGGAAGATACTACAGTATGTCAGATACTAATGGAAGTGATTCAGTAGGGAGGAAATATCAATGATGCAGGAGAGGGAAAGAACAATCACCAGATCAAGAACCTGGAGTATGTGGAATATACTGAACAACCACAGGTAGGGACCTAAGAAAAGAGAACCAGTGTTATATTTATTGTTACAGGAGACAAGGCAGAAAATATGGGCATGGATGCTGGCAGGCCAGTAGCTGTGGTGGTAGCTGTACAAGTTCTCTTCTCCGTGAGGCAGGAAGCAAAATCATCAACCGAGGGCTCAAGAGATGCTGGAGGTTGAAGAGAGAGGAAAGAAATGAAACAGTCCTCTAGGAAAGGTGGAGAGAAATGGGCTGGAGAAGGTACTGGGACTTTACTAAGGGCCCGTTTGAAGTTGAGGCCATGAATTTACAGTATCTTCTGTGTGGTGGGTTTTCTCCAGTCACATCTAGCTGATGTGTGGGGCCTGGGAAGAGGGTTGGCTTTCACTGGGGTAGGAGTCTGGCCATGAAGTACAGTGAAGGGAGAGAGGAGTAAGAGAGTATGCAAACGAGTAATGATAATGAAGCATGGAATATAAACTGAGGAAGTACAGAAGAGAGAGATGAAAAGATGCTAATGACCTGTAGGTTTCAGGAGCAGAAGAATTGTGGGAGTCAAGGTATAGGGAGAGTGAGCTGGGAAAATAAGAAATGGTAGTACATATAAAGCAAAAATATAGAGTCAAAAAATTAGGGACTTGGGAAAATAGGGAGTCTTATGCACTGATAGTGGGAATATAGATCCGTATCCCTTCTCCTGGTGGTGGTGTTGGAGAGGGGATAACATTGCATTTTTATCTATCAAAATGTTAAATGCCTTTGACCCAGCGATTTTTCTTCCTGGAATTAATCTAAACAATTATAGTTGCACGTTTGCATAAAGATAAAAGGGTGTCCTTTGCAGCATTGTTTGTAAAAGCAAAATACTGGAAACAACCTAAATATCCATCAATAGGGGGCTTAATAAATAAGTTTATGATACAATTTTAAAGGCTGGTATGCTATGCAGTCATTACAAAAGAATGATTTTAAAAATTATTATTTTAAAACCTTACTGTGGGGATGCCTGAGTAGCTCAGTTGGTTAAGTGTCTGCCATCAACTCAGGTTATGATCTCAGAGTCCTAAGATTGAAGACACATCATGCTCACTGCTTGGTGGTGAGTCTGCTCCTTCTTCTCGCTCTGCCCCTGCCCTCAATTCATGCTCTGTCTCTCAAATGAGTAAATAAAATCTTTATAAATAAATAAAGAAATCCTCAATGTAACGGATTCAAGCGAGGGTAATTAGGGGATACTAAAACCATCAAGTCAGAGGTTATTAGGGAACAGGATATTTACATGGTCTCATAGAATCACCCCATAGACTATTTATTGATTACAAAGGGGAAGGATACCTTAGCACTGGAGAAATTCTAGCGGATACCATCTGAAGAAGATGATCATTAGCATTGTCACCAATGAGATGAACTGGCATTATGTGTCTTTTGATGTGATGCAATGAGAAGTGAACACTTCTACTATGATATTCTTATAAAAAATGTTTAATCTTAAGAATCTAATAATGTTGAAGGACTTAGCTCAATTCAGAATGTAGGGTATTCTTCTACAAAGCAATTGCATGGACTCTGCAAAAAAGTGTCAAATGTCCTAAAAGGCCTCCCCACCCTCGCCTCCAAAAAAAGCAAGGAACAACAAAGTAAACTAAAGAGATATTTCTGATATATATAATGAATAAGCTTTGATTGAATTCTGGATAGAAAAAAGCCAAAAAAAAAAAAAAGCTATTTTAGAGGATAACTGGGGAAATTTGGATATGGGTCATGTCGCAGTATGTTAATATTAAATTCCTTGGGTCTGATATGGGATTGTGGTTTTGTAAGAAAATGTCCTTCTTGTAGGAGAAACACGCAAGTGGTGAATTGTCATGCTGTCTGCAATGTGCTTCCAAATGACTCAGCAAAAACAAAAGAGAAAGCAAATGTGGCAAAATTTTTTGACCATTTATGAATCTAAATAAAAGATGTACAGACATTCATTGTACTAATTTTTTCAACTTTTTTCTGTAGGTTTGACATTTTTGAAAATAAACTTTTGGAGAAAAGAGGGTAATATAGAGCTCTAAGTACCGATTGTTATGTTATTATCGTTGGAACCAAGATTTTCAGCCTAAGTGAAAAGAGATGGAAATATAAAATCAAACCAGCCAAGTAAAACTCCAATCTTAAATTTGAACAGTCTTTTTTACATGACCTCTAACGGCCCCTGTGGAGAGGAAAATGAAATCTTAGTGTCTAATATTTCTATTAACAATATTTATGTAGTTACAATATTTACATTGTTATGTTATTATTAGTAGTAGTTTTCAATTTTTAGAAGCAGCCTATGAACCAAACAGGGAAAACTTAAATACAGTTACTAGAGACAGTATAAATGCCAACTTTTCTAGGGGAATTAATCTTCTCACCTAATGTAATGATTTACCAATAAATCAAGACATGGCAATAAAAGCCCCTTATATAGAACTAGGGAAGTAGCCACCAAGAAGCCTTGAAACAGAAACAATTAAAAGTGATTCCTTTTGGGAAACTGAATTAGGGGTGGGAGAGGATGGGGCAGTAGACAATCGTTTTCATTATAAGCCCTATCATATTACTGCTTTTCCCCCTGTGTCTGTGATTATTGAGATAAAATGTTTTAAAATAAGAACATTTTAAGAAAGCAAGGGGAATGGCCTACAATTCATAGCGCCTGTACAAGCCTAATAAAAACCTGATGTTTAAATTTTATCAGTTTCACAGATTTCAGGGTGGAGTTGGTTATTAGGGGATATATAAGCATCCACAGCAGAAGAGCCTCCAGTAGAGGAGGAGGGGAATGGGGGTGGGAGAGAGGGGAAAGGCAAGGCAGAGAGAGCAGAAAGGGGCGGGGAGGAGAGGGGGAGCGGAGAGGGGGAGAGAAGCTTTATTGAAATATAAGGTTTGGCTGTCAGAGTAATTTTGAGTATTAATCATACTATTCTCTATCCAGTGGTGTCCCAGCAACTAGAAACTTGAGCCAAAGCTCTGGGGAAAGATGGCTATTAATTTAGAAAAGAGTGAAATCCCTGGAGCCTCTGAAGGTGTGAGTTGTGCAAAGCAGCTCTGCTCTGTAGACATCTGGAGGTGGCAGGGAACACTGCTCTCTTCTCAGCAGGCTACAAAGGCTGCATAGGTACTAAGAAGGATCCTCCTGGGCACCCCTGGACTCCTTGCAGGAGCACATGCAGTGCCTGGTGGATTTTAAGAGAGAGATGAGGTTTTACATTGCTGTGAGTGTAGGCTAAGCTAGAAAAACACTGTTTTCCTAATGTTATTACAAGTCATGGTAGCCACAGCCATGTGTGGCCTATAAAAACATGATCAGCACAACTGATTTTATAGCAAAAAGCATTAAGGGAGACAAAGAGCATTATAGCGTGATTAAAGATACATTAAAAAGGGAAGCATAAATGCTATAATGGTAAGCCTCAGATATAATCCAACAATAAAATAGAGTTTTGAATTGACAGAGATACAAGGATAAACCCTTCTGGTTGCAGCATTCTAGGAGAGAACATAGGGGTAGATTATACCATTGTTCCTCCATATCCCCTATGAAATGGATTATGTTCATGCTGCATAGCCGTCAAGTTTAGCCTTTTGACTCGCTTTGTCTATGGAATACATGTGAAAGTGACATATACCCCCGACCTGAGCAGAAGCTTTAAGAAACATTCTACTACGCTTGCTTAGTCATGAGCCAGTGTGTCTCATATAGAGGCTGCTTCTTCAGTCTACATCCTGGAATGAAGATCCCAGAACAGAGCTGTAGTCAACATGTGCAGCGATTGAATAAACCTTTGTCGTCGTAAGCCACTGGGAGTTGGGTGGTTGCTTGTTCATAGCCTAGTTTTCACTAGGCTAACGAATATATCACAATCTTCAAACCCTTTTGCTACCAACACCTAGAAAAGCTAGTTGAATTATAACAAATATAATTTTAAATGCATGTGTAAACTCCTCCAGGACCTCTAAATTAAGGGATACTGATGCAAACTATAAGTGTTTGAAATAATGCTGCAGCTATAAATAGCCATAAGGGAAAAAAAAGGAGAGAAATGCAACAAATTAACCTAAAAAAATCTAGAAAAGGAAGTGGGTAATATCATAAAAGCAAGAAAATGGGAAATATTAAAATTAAAAGCAGAAATGAACAAACAGTAATAGAAAAGCAGAACACTAAATATATGTTTCTAGAATGTATCCCCTCCCTGTTGTGGTCCTTCTCTCTTTATTAGGCTTAATAATAAACTATCACAGGTTTGATGTTCACCTTGAGAAAACAAATATGTTTTTGTTACGTTAATAAATGACATTTAATAAATTAAGTTCACATTTAGGAATGATTTAAATTCTAAACAAATATTTATGCTTATTTTCAAATAAAACAGAATACATTCTCCAGCAGAAAATCTACATCTTGAACATAGAATTATCATGATCTAGGTCAGTGTTTGTCAGTTGAGGGTTGCAACCTAATGAATCATGAAATCAGTTGAGTGGGTTGCAATTTACATTAGAAAGCCATAGAGAATAGAGGCATGTGGGTGGCTCAGTTGGTAAGTATCCCACTCTTGATTTCAGCTCAGTGCCTCAGGGCCTGATCTCAGAGTCCTGAGATGGAGCCTTGCCTTGCACTCTGAGTTGAGCATGGAGCCTACTTAACATTCTCTCCCAGGGCACCAGGGTGGCTCAGTTGTTCAGAAGCTGCCTTTCACTCAGGTCATGATCTCAGGGTCCTGGGATCAAGACCCACATCAGGCTCCCCAGAGGGAGCCTGCTTCTCCCTCTGCTTATGTCTCTGCCTCTCTCTCTGTGTCTCTCATGAATAAATAAATAAAATCTTAAAAAAAAAAAAAAAAGGAATATCCCCCTCCCCCTTCCCTTGCCTCTCCAGGATACTCTCTCTCTCTCTCTCTCAAAAAAAAAAAAAAAGAAAAAGAAAAAAGAAAAAGAAAGAAAGAAAAAGAGGAAGAGAATAGAACTGAAAATACCATGTGCAATGCATGTAGTAAAGATATGCGCTGTTTCATGAAACATTGGTTTGAGTAATATGTGTGTGGGGGAGTTGTGTATGTACTAGGTTGACATTAAAATGTGTATCTCGGGATCCCTGGGTGGCGCAGTGGTTTGGCACTTGCCTTTGGCCCAGGGCGCAATCCTGGGGACCCGGGATCGAATCCCACATCAGGCTCCCGGTGCATGGAGCCTGCTTCTCCCTCTGCCTATGTTTCTGCCTCTCTCTCTCTCTCTCTGTGACTATCATAAATAAATAAAAATTAAAAAAAAATGTATATCTTACTGTAGGTAGTGGGTTAGGGTCAAAAAAGTTTGAAAGTCAACTGATATAGGTCCCTGTATTAAAAGTTATGGTCAAAATATTTCACAACTGATTAAGCTTGGTTGGGCATAGCCCAGTCAGAACTAAAAGCTGGATGTGGTGTCAGAACAGGCCTCCAGGGAACTCCACTATGCCAGAGTTTTCACCTTTTGTTCCTGGACTGAGAGTCCCAAGGGAAGAGCAGGAAGGTCAAGGCAGGAAGTGGGTTTAGAGCAGTGGCTTTATGCATAATAGGTTTTCTATTGCTGCAATAAAAAAATTGCCACAAATCTAGCGGCTTCAAACCACACAAATTTGTTATCTTATAGTTTTGTAGGTCAGCAATCAGGTTAATGTCTCACTGACCTGAAATCAAGGCATCAACACAACTCTATTCCTTTCCAGAGGCTCTAAGGGAGACTCTGTTTCCTTGCCCTTTTTTTCGACTTTTGGAGGCTGCCCACATTCCTTGACTTGTGGCCCTCTTCCTCCGTCTTCAAAGCCTCTTCCTCCAAAGCAAAACATTGCATCTCCCTCTTCCATAGTCTCACCTTTCTCTGATCTCAGATGGGAAAAAAGTTCACTTGTAAAGATCCATGTGATTAGATTGAGCTCACCGGATAATCTAGAATAATCCTATTTCAAGATTCTTAATCACATCTGCAAAGTCCTTTTTGTCATGTTAAGTAACACTTTCACAAGTTCTGGAGGTGGTGGGAGTGGACACTTTTGGGGACCATTATTCTAACCAACCACAATGTGAATGGACATGTTTTATTGTTTGAACAAACAGCATAGCCACACCTGTACTAACTGCCTGAATGGAAGTGGGTATAGGTGGTCTGTGAAATGGCCCCTCTGGGTCTCTATGTAGAACTCTAGGAGGAGTGTGTCTTGAATGTTCACCCTACTATCTCAAAGAGGAGAGAGGGGAAAGTTTAAATTACACAAGCCAATATAACTTGATCCCCTGCTTTCACCTTTCCAGTATTTTCCTAGGAAGGTTAGGTATTAGATGACTACTTCAGATCCATAGGAACTGAGAGAGCATTGTTCATGAACTCAAGAAAAGTACCTGACCGAAATATTCTTCCTTTTATCACATGTGAAAAATTTAAATGCACATATATATAAACTTACTTTATTATTTTTCTATTAATTTTCATTGGTTATATAGTATGTATTTCATGATGACAGCAAGTGGAAGCTTTAAAAAAAGTAGTTTTAGAAACCCAACTTTCATAATTCTAAAACATTTCACAATTCTAAAAGTAGTCTCTAGAACAACATTGTAGATTGGTACCCCACAAAATATGGTCATTAACTTAAGATGTGTATCCTCATATTTATACACTCTTACAAGGAGCAAAATTCATTTTAAGGGCTAATGTTTTCAGTTCCCAAGACTCTAAACATTAAATGTACTGTACTAAAAAGTAGAATTTTCAAAACAATTTTTGAAATGATCTGTACATACTTACTCACAGAATATCATCCTGTTCAGCACTGCTCACTGAATGTTTTTTATGCAACTATCAAAATAGGAATTAACTTGTTTTTGAGTCAGATAAGCCACAAAATCCCAGTGAACTCTAAGGAAGCATTTTGTGAATCTGAGGGAGGCTGGAGGAAACGTAAAGTCTAAAAAAATCCACATGAGGTATCAACTGATGGTAACATGAGCTTTTTACAAGTGCTAGTGGATATGCCCTGGTGGAATATGAAAGGAAGCTAATTTTGGGACATAATTTTATTATGCTGTTTCATTTAGTCATCTAAAAACATGGAAGGATGCTAATTTATGTAGCTTTTGTATTTTTGGTGACTCATTTTGTTCTATTAAAAAGGAGACTTTACATATAATTAGCGAGCTAGATTTTTTTTTTCTTCTTATGAAACCCACTGGCTCTTGGTACTCAGACAAAAGAAAAGGCTTTTGTTGTTCTTCTAACTCAATCCTCAATTTTAGAGGCAGAATGTTTTCTAATTGGAAAGATGGAGTCTTTTTCAAAATGCATGCTGGCCTCTCAAATTAATTATCCAGATGTCTGCCCCTGGACCTGTTCCGTCCTGTCCGTTCTTCCCTTTCTCAACCATCCTTGGCCCCCTAACTGTCTTGTGCTACTGCCACCTTAATGAGCCTCAGCAGCAAGATTTCTCAGGAAATAATCGGAAAGTGATTAGTCCTTTACACTTACCCAGTCCGTTCAAAAGTAATTTTCCACCAAACATAAATGATTAAAAACGATTAGCGTCTACCTAAATGATGTTATTGTGCCAGGTGTTGTTTTTTTCTGTTGGCACAATGCCACACTCTCCCTTCTGTAGTTTATAATTGCAGGGGCTGGAAGCCTATAACTCCATTCCTCAAATCCTTTACCAACTGGCTTCCAGTCAGGTCGGCCAAGGGAAGTCACTGGTGGGAGAGAAGAGGAAGCCATCGTAGTCCGGTACCAGGGGTAGAAGGGTCTGGGCAGCAGGCCCGCACTGGCCGCGTGGTGCCCCTTCTGGGGAGGTGGGGCTCTACCCTGGCACACGGCGACCTCCTGGCAGCAAATGCAGCCTGAGGGGTGGCGGCAGCTCGCTCATCTCTGGGTTCACATTCCTTCTTTTCTCTCCCCTTCTCTTCCAGCCCTCCCAGCACCTTTGTAACCATTTTCCAGAACTAAATCCCTCTCTGTTTGAACTATGTACACTGGTTTCTGTTTTCCTGACTGGACTAATGGGACTGGTTATGTATGTTATCAGGTAGACTGTATGCATTTCTTTAGTCCAAGGCACGTGGAGTTCCACCCAAAAGCAATGGATCATGGAGTTTAACAGAGTCCTATTTCTTTTTCTTTTCTTTTTTACAATATTTTATTTATTTGAGAGAGAGAAACAGAGAGAGAGAGAATGCACGAGCAGGGGGAGGGGAGAAGCAGGCTCTCAACAGAGCAGGGAGCCTGGGACAGGGCTCAATCTTGGGACTCTGGGATCACGACCTGAGCCAAAGGCAGATGCTTAACTGATTGAACCACCCAGTTGCCCCCCGAGTCCTGTTTTAAAGCTACGTTTGAGATATACCTGGTGTATGGGCTGGATGCTCTGAACAGTGGCTACGGGCCGGTGAAAGTCCTTAGCCAATGGGCAATATAAATAGCTAGGTTGACCTGCGGCTAAGAGATAATGCAGACTGAGGTCTCAGGCTCTGATAGTTTCTTGAAAATTCACTGAGAATATTTTATAATTTGCAAGTGGGGGACAAAGTCAGCCAGGCAATAGAAAGTCTATTACCTAACTGAAATTGGAGTGGTGGTTTTGGGGTTGTCCTACCTAGGTCTTCATCTGTTTGACAAATGTGTCCAGTAGGACTGACTGTCTCATCTATTTCCGGCCTTTGTTTCACAGATCAGGGATTTCAGATGGAAAACCCTAAAACAAAGTATTAATTAGGGTTAGATATCCTGTGGGTGGTTAAGGGGTTCTCATGGCTGCCACAATTTCTGGACTGCTTAAATGCTCCACTCTGGGACCAGATGATGCATTAATCTGGGTGAGCCTTTATTTAATGTCTTATGTTCCCTTAAGCTCTGTTTTTGCTCATCCCTATATCCTCTGGGCATACAAAGTGCTACATATATTCATTCATTCAATTAATATTAAAAGCCTATTTTATTGCAAACCCATCAACATAACAGTAACATCTTCAAAAGCTTGAGAAGTTTATGGAAACAAATTCTGAACACTCATAGGGTGATTTTTATTTCTGACAAAATCTTCCTTATGCATTTCTGAATGTCTAAGCAGAAATTGCTATTTCTTTTTTTAAATCTTTATTTTTAAAGGTTTATTTATGTATTTGAAAGAGACAGAGAAAGTGAGCAAAGGGAGAGGGAGACAAGCAGATTCCCTGCTGAGTGGGGAGCCCAACATAGGGCTCTGTCTCCGATCCTAAGACCTGAGCTGAAATCAGGAGTCAGATGCTTAATCAACTGAGCCACCCAGGCGCCCCAGAAATTGCTATTTCTAAATCTAGTTGTAGATATTCTGGAGTGTGATTTGCCTATGTTATCCTAAATCTGCTGGCAAGAGCCTTCGGTCTATATGTGATAGGCCAGTGCTCCCAACCCGAGTAAGTCTCAAATTTTAATAAACATGACATGTATTAAATCAGTAGGTGCTACTTTTGATTAAGAAAATAGACAACGAGGGGGTACCCAGATGGCTCAGTCAGTTGAGCATGCAACTCTTGATCTCCAGGTCATGAGTTAAAGTCCCACACTGAGTGTAAACATTACTTAAGAATAAAATCTTAAAAAAAAAAAAAAAAAAAGACAACAAAAGAAACTTCCATTTTGGGAAGAGAAATATAGAATACTTTAAAAGTTTGGGTATGGGCAGCCCGGGTGGCTCAGTGGTTTAGCACCGCCGTCAGCCCAGGGTCTGATCCTGGAGACCCGGGATTGAGTCCCACGTCGGGCTCCCTGCATGGAGCCTGCTTTTCCCTCTGCCTGTGTCTCTGCCTCTCTCTCTCTCTGTGTGTCTTTCATGAATAAATAAATAAAATCTTAAAAAAAAATAAAAGTTTGAGTAAAATGCTTGGAAATAGAGTAAATATATAAAATTGAAACAACATTCATATGTACCAATAATACTGTTTGAAATATATAATGAAAAAGGAATCTTGATTTACCATAGCAGCAGACAAGAATATATGCTAATGACTTTTAATGTAAAACATATCACTAATATGAAAAAAACCAGAAGATTTTTTGAGAGATATTAAGTACAGAAGAGTGGTATTCTACTTTAGAAGACTAATGTTTTAGGGCAGCCCCGGTGGCCCAACGGTTTAGCGCCGCCTTTGGCCCAGGGTGTGATCCTGGAGGCCTGGGATCGAGTCCCATGTCAGGCTCCCTGCATGGAGCCTGCTTCTCCCTCTGCCTGCTTCTCCCTCTGCCTGTATCTCTGCCTCTCTGTCTCTCTGTGTCTCTCATGAATAAATAAATAAATAGTCTTAAAAAAAAGAAGACTAATATTTTAATACTATCATTTTACCCTACCAATTAATTAATATACTTCAAGTTATTAGGCAAAATCCCAATTAAAATACTTCTGGAAGAACTTAGCAAAATAATTCTGAAATTTACATGAAAAAATAAACAAATAGCTACTATTGTTAGCCATCATAAAAAATAATCTTACATTACATTCATTTTTTTACATTCATTTTTTAAAACAACAGTGCCAAAACAGATAAAAAGAATCATCTCATGTTCTTTTATTATTTCCTCTGTTCACACTATTATTTTGTTAGCAAAACTTTACCTAAGAAATACTGCAAACTTAAATTTGTGAGTTGGTAAGGACCAAGGGAATAAGATTATATTTTATTAAAATGCTAGACTAATCTCAGTTTCTGATCTGAGTGAGGTGTAGCATCTCGTTTCTGCTCCTTCCTGAAGAGTTTGCTATCTCTCTTACCCCTCTTAGAAGTGGCCTCCACCCTCAGTCTCAGCATCTTGATAGATGTAAGTATTCAGGCAGTCCAATATTTCAACGTTTTCAATATTTGTATTCTAGTCATGGCTAATTTCACTTAAAATTAGCTTTTGGCTTTTTACATTTAGGTAGCTACCATTAATCCCAAAGACAGAAGATTATGACTTGAATGATGAATTAATTTATTAAATGATGAAGCTTTAGCTTCAAATGCATGGTTGTTCCAATCTCTCTAAAAATAGTACTTTGCAATCTGTTAATTAAAAGATAATTCACTGAAATAATTCCTTGATCCTATTAGGTCATTTGGAACCATAAAACTTTTCCAATATACATTCAAATTGCTCCTACAGAAATACAAGAAGCAACTCAATGCAGTACTGCTACAGTAATGTAACCACCAAATCTTAAAATTTTGATAATAATGACGCTGGATGTGGAGACTACATGTAAAACTGGTGTGTACCGGCACACATTTTTAGCAAGTTTAAAGTGTAATTACAGTAATGGATTCAGTAAAACGACTTCATCTTTGAAAAGGAGTTCAATGATATGGCTGCAATTTCCATACTAAAGTGCCAATTCTATTCTTAAGTTCTCATTAATTTTTTTTTGCCAACTCTTCTTGATCATTTTTTTAACCCATGCCCAGTTTATTGATATAATTATCCATCATTATATATGTCTTATCTGTGTTCATGTCAGCACTCAAACCAAATCGCTTTATTTAAAGAAATGAACAAAAATTCAGTGGGTTTGAATGCAAAATTACAAAGATACCTCACGGCAGAGCTAAAAGCATGTGAACAAAGAGAAGCACCAATAGCAAAATGCCAGTAAGATGAAAAAACAGATACTTTGCAGAATGGCAAAACGTGTCTCAGACAGGAGAAAAGTATTAAATCAATTTTTTAAAATGCAAGTATATATGATTTTGGAGAAGAGAGCAGAGACTGATATTTATCAGTTGTCAAAATATTGGTAAGTGAAATGTATTTATGCAAAATAAGGAAATGTTTTATTCCAAAAACATTTTGTGTTCTTAATGTATCCATACTGATTCAACCTCATGCTTTGAAGGTGTGTGGTCCAATATGGTAGCCACTGGCCACATGTGGCTACTTAAATTTAAATTAATTTAATAAGTTTTTAAAAAGATTTTATTTATTCATTCATGAGAGACACAGAGAGAAAGAGAGAGAGAGGCAGAGACACAGGCAGAAGGAGAAGCAGGCTCCATGCAGGGAGCCCAATGCAGGACTCAATCCCAGGTCTCCAGGATCACGCCGTGGGCAGAAGGCGGCACCAAACCACTGAGCCACCCAGGCTACCCTAAGTTAATTAAAATTAAATAAAAATTCAGTTTCTCATTGGCTTTAGCCACATTTTAAGTCCTCAGAGCCACAACAGAGCCACAACAGACACAACAGTATACACTGCACACATAAAAAGAGAATATTTTCATCATGCTAGAATATTACTCATCTAAATGTTTACCACAACTACTTATTTTATTATCCAACCCATGAGTTACTTCCAGAGGCAAGTTATACAATTAGATAAAACAAGGCTCAGATTCTTTAGAGCTTCCCATCCCCAACCAAGAAAGCCTTCCTTGGAATATTATTATCTACCAGAACCTGAGAAATGCAATAGCTTCTTGTGAAAACTATATAGGCAGCAAATTTTGACTTGGTATAACATTTCAGATGCTGAATCACTAGGCATAATTTTATTCTTTCCATGATTGAGCAGAACAGCTGAGAAAAATAAAGGATTTTGTCTGCTTTATGTAATAGTATAACCCGCAAGCACACCCAGACAGAGATAATCTTTTATAATGGGTTTGGCAGGCATTTCTTTAACACGTTAGGGTGGGGGAAATAACCTTTATTACAGCTCTTTAAGGTTCCAAACTGTAAAAACGTCTCTACTGTAATACAAGTATTTCTTTATTTTTGTTTTTAGATTTTAAAGACAGTGTTCTTTACAGAACTGCCTTAGGAAAATAATAATAATAAATCATTATGTATTTATTCTGGAACATAAAACAGAAAATTATTGGATATTATCCAATTCTTTTGTGAGCTAAACATAGCTCAAACACTATAATCCAATAAAGATATGACACTCTCCTCCCAAATTTACAGACAAACCTTACTTATGAATATTAGATACAAAAAGCTGACAATATAAGGAAACATTAATAAAGTAACCACATAAATTGATTAAGTAAGAAAAAACATATGATCTTCTCAGTAGATGCTGGAAGTCCACTAGATGAAATTCGATACCCATTTATATTCTTAATAAAAACATATTATTATAAAAACTTAAACATGAGTATTTTTTTCCAAATAACTCAATTATACAGAGTAAAGCTATATTATTTAACATTACTATTAATTTTTTTATAGTTTTATGTCATTTTTAGCCAATATAATGAACCATGAAATAGATGCAAGAGAAATAAACAGTGGAAAGGCAAATACAAGAATTTTATGACAATCTTCAGATTACATAATTGCACAGCAAGAATATTAGAAAGAACTAACCCATAGTTATTTTTAATAAAAACAGAAATTAAACATTTAATCTGCAAAAATCAATATATTTCTGTAATGTCATCAAAATCTGGTTAGAATATACAGAAAATAAACTCATCCCAAGTAAAACTCTTAATAAGTGGTATGCATGATCTTTATAAGGAAAGCTGAGATCCTTATTAAGGGATACAAACGGAGACCTAAGTAAGTGAGGAAAGCATTATGTTCTTTCATGAGAAAAAGAAATATAAAGATCTTGAATTTTTTCAAATTAACTTACAGGTTTGGGGCAATTTAAATTAGGACATTATTTTGGCCGGCCTTAAGAATGATAATAACATCTACAGGGAAACAAAAGAAAACAAAAGATATTTTGTCTGAAAATAACATTAACTATCAGATAAGTACATTACTATGGTTTAAAACAACAATGCCTCTGACTAATCTTCCCTGTCCCCCCAGCCCTCCCTGCCAAACTAGTAAGAAACCAAGTTCTCTAAGACCTCTGGGTCATCCTGGAGCTGGGTCTTGGTAGGTGTAGATTTCTTCCTCTTTTTCTTTTTACCCGTGGTCTGCCATCTGGCGGCCTGAATCAGTAACTTGGTTTCCAGTGCTGCAGGACGCCTAAGGTTGACTATTACTCCTTTAGGTTACACTTTTTATGGTTAGCCAAGTAATTTTAGGTGAGTGCCTGAGTTAAAGGGCACTAAATGACATCTTCTTTATTTAAAAGTACTCCTATATGAAATGACATGGTGTCTGAGTTTGGTAAAAATGTTAATAGCTGTTGAAGCATGGTGCTTCTTTTGTATAAATTTGCAAATTTGTACAATGAAAAGTTAAAAATAGAGACAAAACAAAGAATCATTGCTCTCACAAATATAAATGGCTGGTTAATACATGAAAGAATCCACTATTTCATTAACAATAAAACACAGGTAAATTAAAACAAGTAAATATTTTTTAGCTTTCAGATTCAAAAAAAATCACTGAAATACTAATAGTTTTCAATGCTGAAAAGGTGTGGAAAAATAAATGCATAGTCTTTTGGTGGGAATGTCAGTTTGTATTGCCTTTTGCAGGGCAATTTGGTAGTACCAAACTGCTGAGCCACCCAAGTGTCCCCAATTTGGTAGTACCAAAGGAAAATTTTAATGTTTTATATCCTTACACCTGGAATTCCACTTCTCTTTTATGAAATTATTCAGGCAAGAATGCAGAAATACATGTACACTAATGTTTACTATAGCATTGTTTATAAGAGCAAAATATTGGACATGAGCATAAACAAAACATAGAGATATCTCTATATTATGGAATACTATGCATTCATGTAGAAGAATAATCTCTTTGTATTATTAATATTGAAAGATATTCTGGGAAAATGAAGCAAAAACTGTTGTATAAATGGGAATGGCTTCATTTTGGTTGAAGAAGACAATAATAATAATAATAATACGTATTAATATGTGCATTTAAAAAATCTGGAGGCCAATAAAATTTAGAGGCCATACAATTACAGTGGCTTTCTTTAAGTGTTAGGAAAAGTAGGAGACTTTCATTTTCTTCATTGTATAGTTCTATGTTTGAGATTTTTTTCAGTGCACATATATTACTTTTCCAACAGAAAAAGCAATAAAGATAAAATTTTAAAACGAATAAGTAAAAGAGTGTTTCCCTGCCATCCTTAAGAAATGTTCCATTATTGAGCTAATTCTCTACTGGCTTCTATATCAGCATTGTTCCCAGAGAGGATGGTTCTACCTATTCTGAAGGTGCAAGAAGAGCTTATTATTCTTTTTGTTTGAGAGTCTTGATTTCAATGTGCTGGACTCTAAATATGACTCTCAAAATTGTCTTTACTGTTTCTCCCAGAATATTCTAAAAGTGACTAGAGCAAACAGCATGCTCAGTGGCTTCCTTGCAATGAGGAATTGCAGTGGAATGCAATGAGGAATGCAATGAAGAATGCTCAGTGCATTCCTGGGAATGATAGTTTGGTCTTCACCAAACTATCAAGTTTATCAAACCCAAACTAGGGGGCTCCATAGTGGGTGCACAAGATGATCTACTGATACCCAGGGAAAAAGTATTAGAATTTCAATCTATATAATTTTATCTCATCCTTTGTTAATTTCAATTTTTTTCCAGTTCTGTTTTCTGTTTTTTTCTAAGATTTTATTTATCTCTTTGAGAGAGAGAGAGAGAGATAGCATGAGCAGGAAAGGCAGTGGGAGAGGGAGAGAGAGTATCTCAAGCCGACTTCATGCTCAGCATTAAGTCCAACTTGTGGCTTGATCTTAGGACCCTGAGATCATGACCTGAGCTGGAACCAAGAGTCTGACACTTAACTGACTGTGCCATCCAGGCTCCCCTCAAGTTTTGTTTTTTAAATTATATATTATACAATTGTGTATATTCATAAATGTATATGTAGCTCATTGGTAAATGTATATAAATATACTAAATGTATGTTTACTAATGAGCTACATGCATTTACATATTAAAGGAAGTATTCAAAATATACACCTATATAAATTTTTTACTGATGGACTATATGGTCAACAAAATTTAGAGGCCATTAATCTAAGCTACAGGTGGTTTTAAGAGAACAAAAACCAGATATAAGGCACCTACAAGCATGTTCTATAAATTAGTCATCCTCCCCAAAGTCAGTAATAGAAGAAAATAAAACAAAAATCGGTGAGAAAACACATAGAAAACAAATGTAAGAATTAGCTTAGTAGATAATAAAAAGTAGAAGGGAAAACAGATAGGAAAATTATTTACACACATACAAGTATAACAGTGAAACAAACCCCATAATGAATAAAGAAAGGGATGTGAAATTAAAAAAAAGGAATACCACAAAAAGACCCTGAACATTTAGAGATGAAATGAAAATAAGCAATCTGTCATGCACATGGAATTTAGAACGCACCAGATCCAGAGCTCTTTATTCTGAGTGTCGAGCACAGCGGTTGGCACATAAAAAAAGGTTTTTAAGCTATGCCATTTTATACCACATGAATGTATTTTGCCATGATTTGACAAGTTATTGTGTTTTCGTTATTTCTTTGCTATTTTATTTAAAAATATTTTTTTAAAGTAGACTCTGCATCCAGCCTAACACAGAGCTTGATGAACCTAAAATCAAGACCTGAGATGAGATCAAGAGTCTGATGCTTAAACAACAAGCCACCGAGGTGCCCCGTTTTTGCTGTTACTTTAAATCAAGCTGCTGGATATTTTACAGATTATGAGGAAGAGAAAACAAAGACACTGAAAAGAGAATGAAAATTCTGTGATGCTACACTTGCACATGCAATAAAAATCTAAGGATTCATTGGAGAATTTGAAGATATGGTGGGGAATTCTTTATTTGCCAACCCATGGAAATCTCCTCCATCCCTTTGCTGTTACATAGGCCAAATAATCAAGAAAAGGTATTTGTAAGGAACCTATAATTTAGAACTTCTAAAAAGTCTTTCTATAGCCAAGATAAAAGCAATTTACAGGATTAAAGCAGTGACCTTTTCTCCCCGGTCTTTACTTGAAAGCTGAAATCATACCATTTGGAGTAGCAATTAGGTAGTTCACTAGTGATGTTTTACATGTTCTATAAATTACATATGAAGATGACATTTCTATTGCATCAGTATTTTTAAGCCTATTGCTAATAATAACTTTAAGCCATCTGATCTAGAATGCAAACATGTTTTGTTAATATTTTCAAAAAAACAATCCTGCTCTGCCAGTAATCATACCTTTACTTTCACTCCCAGGGGGAGAAAAAAGAAATGGATTATTTTTAGGCAAATATGAGGCACCACCTATTCAGATCACACATCCACATATTCATCAAATATTCACTGTGGGTCTCTTAGTGCCAAGTGTTGTGTTGGAGTTGGAGATACATTTGTGAGATTAAAGAGTCTGCTTTCTCCAGAATTCACAATTTCTCTGGTCATAATTTGATTAAATTAGCGATTTCCAAAGTATCTGAGATATATTTGTGTACGTGTATAGATGTGTAGACTCATGGATGTAAAGCCTAAGGATTACTTAGCATTTAGCCATGATTTTTTGCAGAATGCACAATACTTTCTCTTAAAAAAAAAAAAAAAAAGCAAACCTCTTCATGGTACAAATATCTTTAAAAACTGCATACTGTGTGATTTAGTAATTCTACTTGTAGAAATTCATCTTCATAAAATGATAAAGATTAGACGCAAAGACTTAGTTACAAGGATGCTCACTACAGAATTCTTTGTTAAATAGTGCAAGAAATAGTGTAGGTCAATATGGGATTATTTAAATTGTGTTATGTTTACACAATGGGAAAATAGGCACTATAGACTGAATTGTTGGTGTACCCCTAAAATTCATATGTTGATATCCTAACCCCTGATGTGATGGTACTAGGAGGTGGGCCTTTGGTAGGTGATTAGGTTATGAGAGTGGAACCGTCATGAATGGAATTAGTACTCTTATAAAAGGGACCCCAAGAGAGCTCTCTTACCCTTTCCACCTGCGAGGGCACAGCAAGAAGACAGGTCTCTATGAACCAGGAAATGTGCTCTTCCAAACACACTAAATCTGCTGACTCCTCAATTTTGGATTTCCCAGCCTCTGGACCTGTGACAAATAAATTTCTGTTGTTTATAACCCACCCAGTCTTTGGCATTCTGTCAAAGCAGCCTGAGCTAAGATGCTAGATAACACTTAAAAGAATCGTGTAGAAATATTTTCATTGATAGGGAAAATTTTCTGATTTATTATAAAATGAAAGGTAAAAGGTACCCTCTTGCTTAAGTATCAAGTACAAGGAAGTGTAAGCCCTGACTCTGTTCCGACCCTGGGCAAGAAACTTGACCTCAAAAAGTATCTGTTTTCCCATCTGTTGTGGGGTGAATTATGTTCTCTCCAAATTCATATGTTGAAGTCCTAGGCCCTTACATAAGAATTTGACTGTATATGAAGATAGGGCCTTTAAATGGGGGTAATTAAGTTAAAATGAGGTCATTGCGGGGGTGCTTAATCCAGTATGACTATGGAGGGAAGGAAAAACCTTTTCTTCTACCCTTTTAGGTTTTGTAGCTGGGGCCTATGAATTGAACTGACAAAAGAATAACAAAGAGAACTTTAATAAAGGTATTAATAAAATTGTATGTGCATGGGGGCTTCACAGAAAAGGAGGGGAAAAAATCCAAGAACAGACAGACTTGAGGGCTCTTGAACTTTTGAAAAAAAGGCGATAAATTGGGCAGCCCCGGTGGCTCAGCAGTTTAGCACCACCTTCAACCCAGGGCATGATCCTGGAGTCCTAGGATCGAGTCCCACGTCGGGCTCCCTGCATGGAGCCTGCTTCTCCCTCTGCCTGTGTCTCTGCCTCTGTGTGTGTGTGTGTGTGTCTCATGAATAAATAAATAAAATCTTTAAAAAAAAAAAAGGTGATAAATTGTAGAGAAGTGAGTAGGCAAAGGGGGTTTGGGCTTCTAGAGTGCATTCATTGTACAAAAGTGACTAGGAATTATGTGTGTGGGTCAAAGATATTTTAATGTAAGGTAAGGGTCATTTTAGTAAAGTCTGCTTATGCAAACTCATCAAACTCATCTCAGCACTGACTCTTCGTCTGCAGTGATAAGAATGCTCTCTTCACCTCTCCTCTTCCTGGTACTCTCCTGGGAAAAGTCTTTTCTCATGGGAAATTTATGCCCTCCTTTTATGCAGATGGTGAGAGAGCAGAGAGTTCTCATTTGCCTTCATTTCAGCTCAAAATAATCAATATTCTGAAAGTGGCATATTTCAGGATATCATATTCTGACTCCCCTTCAACTGATGTCCGTATAAGAAGAGGAAATTTAGATACAGATGGTAAAGAGAGAAGACCATGTGGACACAATGAGAAGGCAGCATGTAGGAGCCAAGGAGAGAGGCCGCAGAAGAAACTAACTCTGCTGACACCTTGATTTTAGACTCCCATTCTCCAGAACTGTGAGAAAATAAAATTCTGTCATTTAAGCCACCTAGTCTGTGGTTCTTTGTTGAAGCAATCCTAGCAGTCCTATAGGTTAGGGAAAATCTTAATATCCTCTTTATTTAGCTTTCAAGATTGCACTGAGTCGAACAGATGTAAGTCCCTTTGGAAACTAAAAAAAAAAAAAAAAAAAAAAGTCCCTTTGGAAACTGCAAAGCACTACACAAATGTGAGTAGTTTTTACTCACGTGGTCCCTAAAAAACCTGGAGGAATGCAGTCATCTTGTGAAGACTGGACTTTATATGGGCGCCTGGGTGGCTCAATCATTCAAGCATCTGACCCCTGGTTTCAGCTCAGGTCACGGTCTAGGGATTGTGGGATCGAGCCCTCTGTCGGGCTCCCTCTCTCTTTGCCCCTCTCTTCACTTGCAGGTGCTCTCTCTCAATAAGTAAGTACTTTTTTTAAAAAAAGATTGGATTTATAAACCTTTTGTAAGGCAGAGCCTCAATTCCTATACAGAAGATGGAAAGAAGCAGATTTTAGCAGAACTGTAGTGAAGAACACAAATGACTTGGCAATGAAAGGAGAAAGGCAAATAAAAAGAATGGTGTCTTACCCCCACACTGCAAGTTGTTTAAAAATAAAAAAATAGACTATATGTAACAGTAATAGCTAATATGTATTGAGCATTTACTAAGTACTAAGCATGGTCCCAAGTGCTTTTTATATCTGTTCTATAATTTAGCCCCTACCAACCCTATGGTAAAAGTAATGTAGTTGTGTGTATGTTTATGTGTGTGTGGGTGTATATATATATTCTTGTGTGTATGTGAAGAATGTGTATATATATATGTTTTCATGCATATATGTGTTATGTACGGTCTCTTTTGTTACAACACATACCTGCAATATGAAAGTCTATTTATATGCATTAGATAAAAAGTAATAAAATTGGAAAAATAAGAAGTTGTGATTTATCAAGAGATAATTATGTTTTGTACTACTGTGAAACAGGAAACACTACCTGACTGAAAAAAGTGACCTATGACAAAATGCACAACACACATCCACATTGTCTTCATACTCTTACACTAGTGCACCCACATGTGTTGCCCTGAGTATGTGTCCTGTTCTTTTGAGTTTGTGTTATTTAATGGTGAACATGTTGAATATGTTTTGTTAAAACTGTAGAAGCATGTTGGTTATAAGGATCACAAGTAGTGAATAAACAGAAAAGCCTTATGTTTAGAGGTGAAAGTTGAAATAATGTTTTGAAATAAATGAGAAAAATTCAAGAGCTCAGGAAATCCACACTGCCCACATTCAGGAATAATGCTGAGAAAATAAACAAAAGGAGAGCTTGTGCATCCCAGTTATTGTTTGCTTCTTGAGAAATGGGAAAGCATTTGGAAGAATCAAGATGAAGACTCTGATGCCAAGAAATGCCAAGGGCAGCTGAAGAGCACACTGTGGCCTCTAAGCTCATTAGAAACCATAAAAGCAACTTCTTTATGAAAAGAGGAAACTGGCAGGGCAACAGTGGGAATTCTATTTTAAGCTGGTTTAAAAAACAGAAAAACAGAAAAATAAACTACAGAAATCCACCTCTGGTGTCACAGTAGTTTAGCCTAAGAATGATGATATCCTTTCCTTTTCCCTCTACTCAGTAATTAAAAAACCACAACACCTTATCACACCCATTTCCAGCAAGTGGTGTTTAGAGCATAGCTATCCACTAACGAAAATAATTAACTTACAATCTCCCATTTAAAGTCTACATGGAAAACACAAAACTTCCACATAGCAAAATGCACAATGAACTAAACTAAAAGACAAATAACAAACATGTCACTGCAATGTGTGTCCAAGGGTGAAAATTCTTATAATAGTGTAAAAAGCACTTATAAATCAATAATAAAAAAGAACATCCCAATAAGAAATGGTTGAAGGAGAGGGAAAGGTAACCCAGGAACAAACACAAAGGGGAATCAATGTCAAATAATGCTCAGTTTCAAATTTTTATTTTTTATAAAGATTTTATTTATTTATTCATAAGAGAGAGAGAGAGAGAGAAAGAGGCTGAGACACAGGCGGAGGGAGAAGCAGGCTCCATGCAGGGAGCCCGATGTGGGACTTGATTCAGGGTCCCTAGGATCATGCCCTGGGCCAAAGGCAGGTGCTAAACCCCTGTGCTACCCAGGGATCCCCCTATGTTCTATTTTTAACCTAGTACATTGACAAAGACATTTTTCAAAAAGATTTTAAAAATAAGTTCAGTAATTTTCCGTTTGGGAATTTGTTCAAAGGAAATAATGAGACTTGGGTTCAAAAATATGTGACATATGTTCATCACAGAACCGCTTATGAGTTTTAAAAATTGAAGTAATTTAATCTAGCAGTTGAAGATTAGTCGAATAAATCCAGACATATATACTTTCACTTAGCAATTCTGCTGGAATCTACCCCCTAAAATAGTCAATAAAACCAACACTTCACTTCTTAGTGACACAAAGATGTTTATTTCAGCAGTTTGTAAAGAAAAAAATGGTAGAGTACACCCACATCAGGGAAGGAGAAAATCACTGCACAGTAATGATCACATTTCTGCACCCACTAAGATATTGTGTCTTTATACACATGCACAAAGTAAAAATAGACTAAGTGGTAGTTTATAGAATACTATGCAGCTGCAAAGAAAGCAGTTCTATATTTTCACATGAAAAGTGACTTCAGAGTGAAAAAAAGTTCTGTGACTATTCATATAATATGATCTCACTTATATAAATATATTGCTAAAAAGAAAACCACAGGCTCGAAATGGTGTCACTTAGGTTAAGGCCCAGAACCAGTAAACCAAGACTTAAAACCTAACGTGTCATTTCGGCTCCCCAGCAATGTGACCTCTCATCAGTCAACATGGGAATTTCTTGGCTAGCTTTAGGACACTTATTGATACACTCTTTCCGTCCCCCTTAGAAGCAATGGATTCTTCGCTGATAACTTCTTTTCCCACTCCTCTAAAAACCTTTAAAACCTTAAAAAAAAAAAAACAAAAAACAAAAAGCAAAAAACCTTTAAAAACCTTTCCCTAGGACCTCTCCTCTGCTTGCCATATGGGTTGCTGCCTGATTCATGAATCGATCAATACACTCAATTAGATCCTGAAAACAACTGTAACAACATATAAGGCTGTTTGGAGAGACCTGGGTGCACCCAGCACCTTGGCAATGACCTCTCATGACCCATTCCACAGGGGACCCTTAATTTAAAAATTCGAGTTGGTGTCATCAGACGTAAGATTTGGTTATGTAAACATCTATTTGGATGAATATAAAGTCCGATTTTTGCCCTCGAATATCTCCTAACTCTAGTTTTGTTTTTTTTTTTTTCCCATCTACGCAAGAAAGGTGAAAAAGACCCACCCAGAGCTGGGAGATGTAGAGAAGGCCCATCAGCAAGTCTTACAGAGCTCCATGGCTCGGCCTTTGTATTTTCGAACAACCCCTTCGTTACGAAGGTTTCCAGGACAGCGGGTTTGCAAGTGGTTGGCATCTTCAAGGTGCTGGGGACACAGGCTGAACCGAGGCCTCTAACACGCTCACCGGGTTAGGGACGCGGAGTCTGGGCCTCGGCTCCCACGCGCTCCTCAGCAGAGACACAGTCCAGCCCCGCTAAGGCCTCCAGCCAATGGCTGCACGTTCCCTCTCAGCCCTAGCAACTCCGGACCAATGGGCGGAAGGCTATCTTCTGATCCGACACTGTCCCGTTCCAGCCAATCGGAAACGTTCTTCAAAAGCTCCCCCCTCTCTGAGGCCGCCGGCTCACTTCCGGGAGGCTGTCGGGCGGCTGCGCCTGTTGCCATAGCGACCATTTTACGTTAACTGGCTTGTGGGTTCGGTCCAGGTAGCAGGGCGACCGCGGGGACCACTCCTTCTCCGCCCGTTCTGTCTCGGCCCCCTGCGGCCGAAGGGCCTGGGGCAGGCTCCGGGGGTCGGGCCTAGGGCTGCGCGGCGCCCCGCGGAGCGGGATGGCTGCGGAAGAGGATGAGGTGGAATGGGTGGTGGAGAGCATCGCTGGCTTCCTGCGAGGCCCGGACTGGTCCATCCCCATCTTGGACTTTGTGGAGCAGAAATGCGAAGGTAAAAAAGCCGGATCCCGAGCCGACAGTTCTTTCTGGCTTCTCTCTCACCAGCGATGGGCGGGAAGGTGGGGACCACACCAGCTCCCACCTCTCAGGCCTTTGCCCGGGTCGGCCAGGTTTCGAGCTGGTTTGCAGGAGGTATTGCTGTCGCTGCGCCCGCGTCTTCCCAACGGGACCCTTTCCCTCGGCCCAGCGACACATCCGAAAATCATTCCGTTTCAGGCCTGGGCTGGGTGTCTCACATTCTGCTGCGTGATTCTTCCTGGAGCGGGTGCGCCGCTTGGTTGGGCGTCCGCGGGCTCCCAGCGCCTGGGGAGGAGAGAGGCCAGGCCGCCTGTGCGCTTCTGATCCAGACGCTTCACCGCAAAGCGAAGGCTTGCTGGACTCCAGCAGGCCCAGAGCTGGCGGCCCAGTGGCCTGTTCGCCTTTCCCGAGCGCTCGGACCCTCGGATGGATGTTAGAACAAGGGAGATGTACAAAAGTGTCCTAACATTCCCTGTGAGCGCTTTCAGTTCTCGGAGACAGATTGGAGCCCACGTACAGAAAAGGAGCCAGAAGCCATGTCGTAGGAACGAATGGCCAACCGGTATCATGGTTGTGGAGCCGGGCAGGACTTTCAGGGTAGTGATACCCATCAGTGGTTTGAACGTCTGCCTTACGCTGGAGGGTTTAGACTTGCTTTTGTAATGTTCAGTGGGATAGAGCTAGGATCGGTGGGTACAAGCTCCCCACAAATTTATTTTTTTTTCTTTTTAAAAGATTTTAATTAATTTATATGAAAGAGAGAGAGAGAAGAGAGAGAGAGAGAGAGAGAGAGAGAGGCAGAGGGGGAAGCAGGCTCCCTGCGTGGAACCCGATGCGGGACTCGATCCCAGGACCCTGGGATCAAGAGCTGAGCCAAAGGCGGTTGCTCAACTGCTGAGCCATCCAAGTGCCCCCCCCCCCCCCCCCCCGCCCCGCAGCCAAATTTCTGTGAAGGGCGTGCTCCATAGCAGAATGTATCCCGGTTAAGTTAGCCTACCTCGGAAGCTAAGGAGTTGAGTTCCCCAGGCGCTCGCAGCGTTTAAGTGGATTTGACAGCAACCTAATGGAGATGTGATAGAGGGGAATTCAACCATCAAACGGTTAGTTATCCGGGATGACCTTTTAAGAATCGTTTTCTTTTTTTTTTTTTTTTTTTTTTTTTAATTTTTATTTATTTATGATAGTCACATAGAGAGAGAGAGAGGCAGAGACACAGGCAGAGGGAGAAGCAGGCTCCATGCACCGGGAGCCCGATGTGGGATTCGATCCCGGGTCTCCAGGATCGCGCCCTGGGCCAAAGGCAGGCGCTAAACCGCTGCGCCACCCAGGGATCCCTAAGAATCGTTTTCAACCCTAAGATGCCATGCATGAATCTGGTAAAGATAGACTTTAGTTTGACCGTTGAATCTTTTCATTACCATAAGCAAAATTATGGCATAATCAAAATCCAGATAGTTATTTAAGGATTGTCTTTATGTGTAATTTCTAAGGAAGTTCAAAATAATTTTTTTTATTTGTGATCTTTTTTTTAAGAATTTGAAAGTGCAAGATCGATGGAATGTGGAATTCTGACCTCCTTTAGGAGGAAAAAGAACTATGTCACTTTTTGATTCTGTTTACCCCTCTGAGACTAACTGCTAAAATGGAAAAAAAAAAAAATGAGGCATTGCTGTCTTTTATCCCCAAAAGTCAAAAGTGGTTGCATCTCAGGAATGATACATCTGATGGAATAATTTTATAGGGAAGCAATCCTCAGCCTTATAGACATGTAATGTAGTAATTTGGTTTTAGAATGAACTGGAAACAGTTTAAGTTGCTGCTCTATTGTGTGTGTGCCCAACGTTATATAGAGCAGATGCCAGTAGAAGTGGAAGTAGCATCCCAGTGTCATTTGAAATAACAGTGCGAATACTTCAGTGACAGTGTACTCTTCTTTAAAGATTAGTTTTGTACAATCTGTGATATTAGCATTGATTTCAGTAAACATTTATTGAGTATCTGTGGGCCAGAACCTGGGCATAGAAAGATGAATGAAATAAAATCCTTGTGGTTGAGAAGTTTATGATTTAGTGGGGAAGACAGGCAGGTAAATGGAATTTAAATCTAAAATGGCAGGTGTTATAATAAAGAGAGGCATGTGGTACTATTTTAAGAGTTCAGAGGAAGGATTTGAGAGTGGGTGGCAGATCTTGGAGAATGTGCTATTTGCAATGTCTTGAAGAATAGTTGGGAGAAGAGGACTGGGTAGAGGCAAAAAAAAAAAAAACAACTCTAGGAACACTTGAGAAAATGTACAGGAGTTTAAAGCACTGCATGTGTTATGTTTGGTGATAAGATGTAATATTGATGAGTTGTAGTGTAAGATGTAAGGAGTGGGCTTTTATATTTGCATTAATTAAATGATTTTTTTTACAGTATTCAGTAATATATTTCTTTTAAATTTAGTTTTTGATGATGAAGAAGAAAGCAAATTGACCTATACAGAGATTCATCAGGAATACAAAGAACTAGTGAGTATTTTTTTCTACTGATTTTTAAAGGTAATTAAAATAATATTAATTTTAGCTTTTCTAAATTAAAAACATGGAATTTTTCCATTTTAAAATTCTCTAATTAAAAAAATTCCATTCTTGGCACTCCTGAATGGCTCTATCATAGAGCATGTGACTCATCTTGGGGTTGTGAGTTCAAGCCCTGTGTTGGGAGTAGAACCTCCTTAAAAAAAATGAAAAAGGGGTGCCTGGGTGGTTCATTCAGTTAAGTGTCTGCCTGCAGCTCAGGTCATGCTCGTCCTGGGATGGGGCCCCACATCCAGCTCCCTGCTCAGTGTTGAGTCTGCTTCTCCCTTTGCCCCTTCTCCTCTCCCTCTCTTTTCCTTCTCTCTCTCCTTCCCCCTGCTGGTGCTTTCTTTATCTCTCTCACTCAAATAAATAAATAAATTCTTAAAAAAAAAAATCCAGTCTACCCTAATAGTACTACCAGGTCCATCAGGCCTAAGGCTTCTCTGAGACATGTCATTCTTTTATATTTCTTATCTCTTTTTGCACTAGAATCTAAGTAATGGATTTAGGACAACTATTTTAAGGGATCTTGCATCTAATTTTTAAATTTTATTCTTCTTCTGCAGATGCATCTAGAGAAGTATTAATTATTGGTTTGCCAGGGTTGTCTTGTGATTTTTAAAAAATGCCTCTGAGTAGCAGAAGAGTTGTGCCACATTGAACGTCATAAACCTGACTCCAGTTATTTCAAGTACATTAATAAAATTTCACTTGATTCTCTGCAAACATTTTAATTTTTCATTGTTATTTTTGATGAAGATATTGTCATTGCCATATAATATAATTTTGTATAGATTAGTAATTACAAGCAAGCATTTGATTATCCTTTTCTCAACAACACTTAATATGAAAACTCATTTGGAATTTTTCTATGTAAATTATAAAAGTTAAACATTTATTTCTCTTTTTAGGTTGAAAAGCTATTGGAAAGTTACCTCAAAGAAATTGGAATTAATGAAGATCAATTTCAAGAAGCATGTACTTCTCCTCTTGCAAAGACCCGTACATCACAGGTTCCGCTTTTGTGTCATTCTGCTAAATAGTTTTAACAAAAATGCCCAGGGTTTCACTTAAATTTGCTATATTTGTTGTCGAAGTATACTATTTTATTTTATTTTTTAAAAGATTTTATTTATTGATTCATGAGACACAGAGAGAGAGAGGCACAGACACAGGCAGAGGGAGAAGCAGGCTCCATGCAGGAAGCCTGACGTGGGACACGATCCTGGGTCTCCAGGATCACACCCTGAGCTGAAGGCGGCGCTAAACCGCTGAGCCACCCGGGCTGCCCAAAGTATACTATTTTAGACATTGTAAGAGTGTCTAATTATCACATGTAGGTTCTTTTTTATAATTACCTCAAGAAATGATCATTTGTGAGGTGCCTGGATGACTCAGTTGGTTAAGCATCTGACTCTTTTGATCTGGGCTCAGTTATCATCTCAGGGTCATGGGATTGAGCCCTCTGTGGGACTCCCTGTTGGGCCTGGAGCCTACTTGGGGTTCTCTCTCTCCCTTTCCCTCTGCCCTCTCTGCTTTAAATAAAGAAAAGTAATTTGAGGCATTAATGAACAAACACAGTTAAAAAGGAGCCTTCTGAATCCAAAACTGTAATAGATTGCAAGGTTTGACCAAACTACTGTTTTATTTATATACAGCTCTGACATTTTTTCAGTTGCCTCTCTTTTAGTCTTAGCAGTTCCATAGTACACAGTTCCTGCAGCTTCCTTCCCTTGGAATTACTTAAAAAAATTTTTTTTATTTTTTTAAAGATCTATTTATTTATTTAGAGAGAGGGAGAGAGAGAGAGAGAGAGAGAGAATGCAGGGGGAGGGGCAGAGGGCGAGGGAAAGAGAATCCCCAAGTGGACTCCACACACTGAGCACAGAGCTGGACACGGGGCTCAATTTCACAACCCTGAGATCCTGACCTGAGCCAAAATCAAGAGTCTGGTGCTTAACTGACTGAGCCACCCCTGGAACTACTTTTATTGTTTTATTAGTTCCTCAGTGCTGGTTTGAATTAGATATTATGTGTATTTATAACTAATATTTAGTGAGGGCTAATGTTAGTTATGTTTTAGGCACTTGACATGTATTATCTCATTTAATCTTCCTGTCGCCCCTTAAGAATTTGGCACTATTTTCACTTAGAAATGAAAAAAAATGCACAGATATATTGACTAGTGCAAAGTCCACCACTAAGTGAGTAGTAGTGCAAGATACCAACCGTGGGCCCTTGCTGAGAGCTCCAGGATAGGGATATGTTACTTCTACCCAAATAGCCTTCTTCTCAACAAGTTGTTTTAGCTTTAACTACTGTTTAATCCAGCACTTCTAGCTATGTTCTTGGTTATGCAAGTTTTTCTTATTTAATGATCATCCTTAATTCTAGAGATAGAACATCCTTAACCTAACATGACATTTTGAAAAATATATTTAAATATTATTGGTATGCCCCAACTAATATAAATAAACATCTTATTTGATTAATTAATAATTCTGTAAAGCTAAAGTTGTTTTATAGTTCACCAATAGCTTTTGTTCTCTATGTACCATAAGTTTCATTTAAGGAATAACAACAGGCATTATTTTCTTCTTTTTAGGTGAGCAGAAACAGTTTGAAAATTATTAACTAGTATTTAGGTTTCTTTTAAGATGTTGATATTTGTTTTTATTCTCCTTGTTTTTCAGGGTATTTTCTACTTTGGTTAATATTTGTCAGCCTCTTAATTAAGTCATTGTGAGTGGGCCTGAATTACTCTGTGAATAAATATGTTCATGCTAATAGAAGACACATCCATCTTTTGTTTTCATTATTAGGATAACTTTAAATTGAATGAAGACATTCAGAATTTTAAAATACTGTTTTCAGATCAAAAGTAACACATTTTTTCTCTTGTTCTGTTGTACAGCACCTTTTGATTTACTTGGAGTTGATTGGTAATACGTTCTTACCGTGTATAAGGAGGCAGGCCTTTTGATACAGACAGACCCAGATATGAGTCCTAGATCTTTCATTTACTAGCTGTAAGATTGTTGTGCTGTTTTCCTTTCTTATCCATACTGATTCTCAGTTTCCATAATCTGTAAAATCTGGACAGTATTTACTTTGAACGGTTTTTGCAGAATTTGAGAGATAATGTTCATAAAGCATTTAGCACAACACCTGACATTTTTAAGGTGGTCTATAAATGGAAGCACCTCCTAATTAATACTAGCTATTTTGGTGGTTGATTAGCAGTGTGCTAATTAGGCCAGGGTCATTGGTTCAATCCCCATGTGGACTAGTTAGCTGTCTTCTCTTCTGGAGCAAATACTTAGCATCATATACTGAATAGCAGTATGACTGAATCAGCACAAGGCCTTTACCATTACCAGAAAAACAGCTTAAAGCTATTTTACTTAATGCTTTGCAGCAGTAATCTACTCTTTATACGTAAAGATCAGGATGCTGATTCCATTATGCCAGTAAAGGGTGCCTGAGAATTACCCAAGGACCAGTTGCTTGCCTTGGGTTATTGAAGGGATAATTTTTATTTTGTCTTGGTTTGCTTGGTTTGGTTTTGATTGTTTAAACCAGCTCCCAATGAATTATACTGCTAAAGCCCACTTAAAATTATTTTCACCTGGCTTGGTGTCATTATACCTATACCACTGCCCCTCCCATACTCTGTTTATTGAAATCAGCAGGAGTAGCAAGGAGTGCATCAGATGAAGAACTCTAGTGTAAGACAACAAGAACAAAAAACCCTTAAGGTCATGTTTTTCTGTTGAATATGTGATTTCTTAAAACATGCTCATGAATTAACTGTTTAGAAAATATGATACTATAATAGCTACTGAGATATTTATTATTTCAGTCATCTTAAGTTGAATTTTGTAATTTTGTGGTGTTTTCCAACTGAAGTAGGCAAAGGTGACTTCTTTCATTGTGACTTCCTTATGATTTTTTGTTAAGGATAAAATTCATCATTGATTTCTATATACTGTATTGCAAAAGACTTTAAAAAAATTTTTTTTTATTTATTTATGATAGTCACACAGAGAGAGAGAGAGAGAGAGAGAGAGAGAGAGAGGCAGAGACATAGGCAGAGGGAGAAGCAGGCTCCATGCACCAGGAGCCCGACGTGGGATTCGATTCCGGGTCTCCAGGATCACGCCCTGGGCCAAAGGCAGGCGCCAAACCGCTACACCACCCTGCAAAAGGCTTTTATATAGCAAGAGACAAACAGTATTTTTTACTTTTGCTTTTATTTGATTTGTTTTGCCTTTTATTTCATTTTTTAAAAAGATTTTATTTATTCATGAAAGACACAGAGAGAGAGGCAGAGACACATAGGCAGAGGGAGAAGCAGGCTCCTTGCAGGGAGCCCAATGCGGGACTAGATCCCGGATCCCAGGATCACTCCTGAGCCCAAGGCAGATGCTCAACCACTGAGCCACCTAGATATCCCTGTTTTGACTTTTATACTATAAAAATTAACACTTTAAGAAACATTTAAATTATGATAGTAATTAGGCAAAATTATGTTATTTTTCCAATGATTTATATCATTGAAAAGATTGCATATGTGGTGTAACTTTCATTTTCTAAAAATACCACAGGATAATTAACAATATTTTGTGTATTAGTAAGATTTTTAAAAATTTAGTAGGCTTTATTTTTTATTTTTTAAGAGATTTTATTTATTTATGAGAGAGAGCAAGAGAAAATGTGAGACAGCACGCTTGGTTAGGGAGAGGGAATCTCAAGCATACTCTGTGCTGAGCCAGAGCCTGATGTGGAGCTCCACACTGAGCTGGATCTCACTCACTGAGATCATGACCTGAGCCAAAATCAATAGTTGGCACTGAACCGACTGAGCCCCACAGGTGCCTCAGTAGGCTTATTTTTTAAAGCAATTTTAGGTTTATAGAAAATTGAGCAGATAGTACAGTGTCCCTTATTATTGACATTTTCATTATGTGGTATATTTGTTAAAATTGATGAGTCAGCATTGATACATTAATTATTAACTAATGTCCACAGTTAACATTACGGTTTACTCTGTCTTCTACAGTTCTATGAATTTTGCCAAATACATAATGTCATATATTCATCATTATAATATAATATCTTACAAAATAGTTTTATTGTTTTAAAAATCCCCTTGTTCCCTGCATGTTTATCCTTTCCATCCTTGCCCCTGGCAACCACTGCATTTTACTGGCTCTCTAGTTTTGCATTTTTCAGAATGTCATATAATTGGGATCATATACTATATGCCTTTTCAGACTGGCTTCTTTCACTAATCAATATGAATTTAAGGTTTTTTTCATGTTTTTTTTTGTTGTTTGAGAGTTCATTTCTTTTTGTTGGTGAGTAACATTCTATTATATGGATGAATCACAGTTTATCAGTTTACATTTTGAAGGATATTTTGGTGTCTTCCAGTGTTTGGTAATTATGAAAAGGGTAGTACAAATATTCATAGTTAGGCTTTTGTGTGTACATAAAGTTTTCAACTCATTTGGGCAAATAAATACCTAGGAGCAAGATTGCTAGATCACATAGTAAGATTAAGTTTAGCTTTATAAGAAATTGCCAAATTCTCTTCTAAAGTAGTTGTACCATTTTGAATTTTCACCAGCAATGACTAGGAGTTCCTGTTGCTCCACATCTTTGGAAGCACTTGGTATTCAGTTTTTTTGCATTTTAACCTTTCTAATAGGTGTGTAGTGGTTTATTTTTGCCCATTTTAAAATTGAGTTGTTTTCTTTGAGTTCTTTGTGTAGTAGTTGTAAGAGTTCTTTGTATACAATTTTTGATACAAGTCTCCTTTATCAGATATGATTTTTGCAAATATTTCACCAAATTTTCTTCTGTGACTTTTTTCCTTCCCTAACAGTGTCTTTCACAGAGCAGATGTTTTTGTTATTTTAATGAAGCCCATGGTTTATCAGTTTTCTTTCATGGATTATGCTTTTGGTGTTCTATCTACAGAAGTCATTGCCAAACCCAAGGTTAGCGAGACTTTCTCTATGCTACCTTCTAGAAGTTTTATGGTTTTGTTTTTTACATTTTAAGTCTGTGTTCCATTTTGAGTTAATTTCTGTGAAAGGTGTAAAGTCAGTATTTAGATTTTTTTTTTCATGTAGATATCCAATTCTTGTCGCACAATTTGCTGGAAAGAGTATCTTTTCTACATTGGGTTGCCTTTGTTTCTTTGTTCAAAAATCTGTTGACTATGTTTGTGTTGGTCTATTTTCAGGTTCTTTCTGTTCCATTAATCTATTTTAATCTATTCGTCAACTCTTTCACCAGTACTATAGTGTCTTGATTATTGTAGTTCATAGTAAGTCTTGAAGTCAGGTAGTATGAGTACCTCTGACTTCGTTCTTTTTCAGTATTGTATGGTTATTCTGGGACTTGACTTTTCATGTAAATTTTAATATCACTTTGTTGTTGTCTACAAAATAACTTGCTGTATTCTGTTCAGGTTGCATAAATCCACAGATCAAGTTAGGAAGAATTGACATGTTAACAATGCTGAGTATTTTTATCTATAAACATGGAATATCTCTCCATTAATTTACATTACCTTTCATTTCTTTCATCAGAGTTTTTTAGTTTTCTTATATAAATCTTCTGTGTATTTTGTTAGGCTTATTCCTAAGTACTTCTTTTACTGTGGAGCTAATGTAAATCCTATTATGTTTTTTTATTTCATATTCCCATTTCATTGCCAGTATATAGGAAACCTTGTATCCTGCACTCCTGCTATAATTACTTATTGGTTCCAGGAGTTTCTTTAAAACTGATTCTTTGGGATTGTCTACAGACATTTCTGTCATCTGTGACAAAAACTGTTATATTTCTTCCTTCCTTTGTACCTTTTCTTAATGCATTAACCAGTATAATGTGGAATGGGAGTGGTGGGAGGGGACTTGTTTCTGATCTTAGTGGGAAAGCATCTAGTTTCTCACCATTATATATAATGTTAGCTGTCTGTTTTTTATAGATGTTCTTTATTGGATTAAGGAAATTTCTCCCTATTCCTCATTTGCTGAGTGTTTTTTTTTTTTTTTTAAAGCATGTGATTCTTTTTTTTTTTTTTTTTTAAGATTTTATTTATTTATTCATAAACACAGAGAGAGAGGCAGAGACACAGGCAGAGGGAGAAGCAGGCTCCATGCAGGGAGCCCGATGTGGGACTCGATCCCGGGTCTCCAGGATCATACCCCAGGCTGCAGGCAGCACCAAACCGCTGCGCCACCGGGGCTGCCCTTGCTGAGTGTTTTTATCATGAATGGATGTTAGATATTGTCAAGTACTTTTTCTGCATCTATTGAAATTATCATATGATTTTTCTTTTTTAGCTTCTTGATGTGATGGATTCCATTAATTAATTTTGGATGTTGAACCAACCTTGCATAACTAGAATAAATTTACTTGGTCATGGTGCATAGCTCTTTTTATACATTGTTGAGTTCAGTTTGCTAATACTTTGTTGGGTATTTTTGCATCTCTGTTCATGAGAGATATTGTTCTTTCTTATAGTGTTTTTGTCTAATTTTGGTGTAAGTGTAATGCTGGCCACATAAAATAAGTTGAGTATTCCCTCTTGCTTCTATTTTCTAAAAGAGATTGTGAAGAATTGGTATAGGTTTTTTTTTGTTGTTGTTGTTTTCTGAGGATTCTTATCTAAGGGCAGATTTTCATATGCATGTTCAAATACATGTAAATCCTAATCTGAATCATACAGGGAGAGTTGGTGAAACAATAGCATGGACACTTAAGTTATATATAGAAGAGATAATGGACTTCAAAGTCATACTTTTTTTTCTCCTTGATAATTTGAATCAGTATAAAGGCTTTTACATCAGTTCTCTAGGTTATGCTATTTAACTTCTGCAAGTAAATATTTAATCATTATTCTTTTGAGAAATAATATGAATCTGTAAGTTTTATCTTTTTTTTTTTTTGGTAGAGAATTGTATAATTTCTTCATTAAATATTTGGTAGAATTTACGAGTGGACCTAGCTAGGCCTGGTGCTGTTTCAGAAGGTTATTAATTATTGATTCCTTTTTTTTAAAAATATTTTATTTATTTATTTGAGAGAGAGAGAGAGAGAGAGAGAGAGAATGCACAAGTAAGAGGGAGTGGCAGAGGGTGAGGGAGAAGCAGGCTTCCTGCTGAGCAGGGAGCCCATGCAGGAACCTTGAGATCATGAACTGAGCCAAAGGCAGACGTTTAACTGAATGTGCTACCCAAGTGCTCCAGATTCCCTCTCTTAATAGATGTAGATATAGACAGAATATTCCTATCTATTTATCACCTTATTCACATTGTCTCTTTCTTCTTGCGTGAGTTTGGCAGATTGTGTTTTTCAAGTTATTGGTCCATTTTGTCTAGGTTATACAATTTATGGACACAGAGTTAATAATATTTCTTTATTATACTTTTAATGTCCTTGGGTTCTGTAGTGATGTACCATCTTTCATTCCTGATAATAGCAATTTATGTTTTTTCTCTCTTTTTTTCATTGTTAACCTGGCTAGAGGTTGCTATTTTTGAAGAATCAACTTTTAATTTTGTTGACTTTTTAATTTTAAATTTAATTGATTTCTTCTCTAATTTCTACTGTTTTTCTCCCCTATACTTACCTTGGATTTAATTTATTATTATTTTTGTAGTTCCTGCGGCGAAAGCTTAGATTATTAATGTTAGATATTTTTTCTTTTTAAATATATGCATTTGGGACGCCTGGGTGGCTCAGTGGTTGAGCATCTGCCTTTGACTGGGAGGCATGATTCCAGAGTCCTGGGATCGAGTCCCACATCAGACTCCCTGTGTGGAGCCTGCTTCTCCCTTTGCCTGTTTCTGCCTCTCTCTCTCTGCATCTCTCATGATTAAATAAATAAAATCTTTTTTAAAAAAAGAATGTTTATGAAAATAATAAATTATATTAAAAAAATATATATATGCATTTAATGTTATAAATTTCCCCTGAGCACTACTTTTGCTACACACTACAAATTTCAATAAGTTGTATATTCATTTAGTTAGAAATGTTTTAAAAAATTCTCTTAATGGGGATCCCTGGGTGGCTCAGGGGTTTAGCGCCTGCCTTTGGCCCAGGGCATGATCCTGGAGTCCTAGGATCAAGTCCCACATCAGGCTCCCTGCATGGAGCTTGCTTCTCCCTCTGCCTGTGTCTCTGCCTCTCTCTCTCTCTCTCTCTCTCTCTCTCTCTCTCATGAATAAATAAATAAAATCTTAAAACAAAATTCTCTTAAAAAAAGAAACTTCTCGGGATCCCTGGGTGGCGCAGTGGTTTGGCGCCTGCCTTTGGCCCAGGGCGCGATCCTGGAGACCCGGGATCGAATCCCACGTCGGGCTCCCGGTGCATGGAGCCTGCTTCTCCCTCTGCCTGTGTCTCTTCCTCTCTCTCTCTCTCTCTCTCACTGTGTGCCTATCATAAATAAATAAAATAAAAAGTTAAAAAAAAAAAAAGAAACTTCTCTTAAGACTACAGTTAACCTTTGAAAAACACAGGTTTGACCTGTGTGGATCCACTAATACACAGGTTTTTTTCTTTCTTTTTATAAATATAGAACAGTGCTGTAAATGTATTTTCTTTTCCTTATGATTTTCTTTTTAATTTTAATTCCAGTATAGTTAACATACAGTGTTATATTAGTTCCAGGTGTACAATATAGTGATTCAACAATTATATACGTTATTCAGTGCTCATCATGATAAGTGTACTCTTAATCCCCTTCACCTATTTCATCCTCTCCCACCCACCTTCCCTCTGGTAACCATTAGTTTATTCTCTGTAATAAGAGCCTGTTTTTGGGGGTACCTGGGTGGCTCAGTTGGTTAGGTGTCTGCCTTCAGCTCAAGTCATGATCCCAGGGTTCTGGGATCGAGTCCTGCCTCAGGCTCCCTGCTCAGTGAGGAGTCGGCTTTTCCCTCTGCCCCTCCCCATGGCTCGGGTGCACATGTGCGCGCTCTCTCTCTCTCTCTCTCTCTCTCTCTCTCGTGCACTCTCTCTCTCAAATAAGTAAAATCTTTAAAAAATTTTTTTTGTTTTTTAGTTTGTCTTTTTTTTTCTTTGTCGCTTCTTAAATTCCACACATGAGTGAGATCATATGGTATTTGTCCTTCTCTGACTGTCTTATTTCGCTTAGCATTATATTCTCTAGATCCAACCATGTTGCTGTAAGTGGCAAGATTTCATTCTTTTTAATGGATGAATATTCCATTGTATGTATATACTGCCTCTTCTTTATCCATTCATCTATCAGTGCATACTTGAGCTGCTTCCATAATTTGGCTATTGTAAATAATGCTGCAGTCAACATAGGGGTACATACATCTTTTTGAATTAGTGTTTCTGTATTTTTTGAGTAAATACCCAGAGTAAGATTACTGGGTCCTATAATATTTCTATTTTTAATTTTTTTGAGGAAACTCCATAATATTTTCCACGGTGGCTGCACCAGCTTGCATTCCCAATCCACCTTTTTTCTCTACATCCTCACCAACACTTGTTTCATTTTTTAAAAATTTTAGCCATGCTGACAGGTATGAGGTGATATATCATTATGGTTTTCATATGCATTTTCCTCATGATGAGTGATGTTGAGCATCTTTTCATAGATCTGTTGGCCATCTGTATGTCTTTGGAGAAATGTTTGTTCATATCTTCTAACCATTTTTAATTGGATGATTGGGTTTTTTTGGTGTTGTGCAAGTTCTTTATATATTTTGGATACTATCCCTTTATTGGATATATCATTTGTAAATATCTTCTCCAAAAAAAAAAAAAAAGTAAATATCGTTTCCCATTCAGGAGGTTGTCTTTTAGTTTCCTTATGATTTTCTTTCTTTTTTAAAAGATTTTATTTTATTTATTCATGAGAGACAGAGAGAGAGAGAGAGAGAGAGAGAGGCAGAGACACAGGCAGAGGGAGAAGCAGGCCCCATGCAGGAAGCCTGATGTGGGACTCGATCCCGGGTCTCCAGGATCACGCCTTGGGCTGAAGGCGGCGCTAAACCGCTGGGCCACTGGGGCTGCCTGTCCTTTTCTTTCTTTCTTTTTCTTTCTTTTTTTTTTTATGCCCGTCTTTTTCATAGTAACATTTTCTCTTCTGTAGCTTATTGTAAGAATGCAGTATATAATACATATAACATATGCAATATGTGTTAGTGCACTGTTTATGTAATTGATAAGGCTTCTTGGTCATCATCAGGCTATTAGTAGTTAGGTTTGGGGTAGTCAGAGTCATATGCCGATATTTGACTGCATAGGGGTCAGTGCCCCTTAGCCCCACGTTGTTCAAGGGTCAACTGTAATTTTTTTACCCACATGTTCTTTAGAAGTGTGTTTAATCTCCAAGCATTTTAGGTTTTTTCAGCAATCTTTCTGCTATTGATTTCTAGTTTAATTCCATTTTGGTGTGAGAGAATACTTCGTATGATTCCTATTCTTTTAAATTCATTAAGATATGTTTCATGGCCCAGAATATAGTCTATTTGGGTGAATTTTTCATGTGTGCTTGAGAAAAATTTGTATTTTTCTGTTTTTGGAGAAATGTCAATTTGATCCACTTGACTGAAGGTGCTGTTCAGTTCAACTAATGACCTTTCTGATTTTCTGCCTGCTGGATCTGTCTGCTGCTGATAGATGGTATTGAAATCTCCAGCTATAATCATGAATTCATCTGTTTCTCCTGGTAGTTACGTCTGTTAATGGAGGACTATAAGTGCATGAAATCACTTGTACTTTTCAAAACTATGGTATGATGAACTCTAAGCAGAGATAATAATAGGGTAACTTTAGGCTAAGTGTGAATATATTTGAATGTCTTGTAAACTCACGTAAGTCAGAGTCCTAAGTACTCAGTGTTCATTTTATTTGTTAATGTGCTTTTCTCAAACATAGACACTATCACATTTACCTTACTTCATAGTCTTCTGTCATAGTAGTTTGACATTTCAGTTAACTTAATGAATACTTAAGATTGTTGTTGTTTTTAAGGTACTTGCCATTTTTTTTTAAAGTAACTCTTATATTTAGTTCCTCTAACTGCCTTTATCAGAAGCGCTTATCCATTTCATTGAACCAGAAGAACCCCATTGCTATAAAGTTGTTAGGTTTGGTGTACCATTTTGATATTTTAGCAGCTTCTACAGGACCAGAACAATTACTTTTATAGGTACTTTTCTATTAAAAAAGTGCTTTCTCACCTTATTTAATTTCAACACCCAGACAGAAAGTTATTATTATATTTCTTTCAAAATGCAAATGTTTCATATTGTAATACCTCTGAAATGAGAATGTATTTTACAATGTATAACATGTTGTAATTGGTACATGAAGTACAGGCTTATTTTACTTATGTGGAGTCTTAGATTCAACAAAATACTGTATTACTATTGCTTTATTATTACTTATTACTATTATTATTATTATAGTACCAATTTTCAGATGAAGAAAGCTGAAGTTTAGAGAACTAAATGACATACTCAGAATCAAACACTTGGTACATGGTTAAGCTGGAAATGGATTTTGATATCATGGGCTCATTTTCTTCTAGTGTATCAATTGTTCTCGAGCTTTATGTTCTAAGAATTATCTGTGGAGATACGTGGGGATCCATCCTTTAGGTATATGGTACTGAGGAAGTGACCACAGCACCCATCCTCTAGAAATTTAGATTCATCATATCTAGGGCATGGTTTAGGAATATGCATTTCTTAAATGTGTCAAGGTACACACTTATGTATCAACTCAAACTCTGACTTGCTGTTAGAAGCTCTACTTGATACATTGCTATTAATAGCATTGTCCTTCAAGTGTTTATTAGTGTGAAGGATAAAGACCTTAATATCACTGATAAGAAGTCTAGGAAGCCCCAGAACAAAGTTGCATGGGGGCATAATCCTAGAAGGGTGTCTTGGCAGACATCACTAACCTATCACAGAGACTGTCCACAAATGTTTTCAATACTGAGCTTTAGGTTACAGCTTTGAATCAAGCCTGTCTGCTCTGCCCTGCTGTGGGTCTTTTGAACAGTGTATGTGAATTTAAGGGGAAGAAACTTTCCATCATTTTTTTCTACAGTTGACTCCTCATAAATGTCACAGAGAGCTGCTTTTAGGTTTTGTTTTGCTTTACTATATACTGCAGTTGTCTAGGATATGAGCTGGTTTCTGGGGGGAAGGGCTCCTTCCTCTTTGCTTAGAGCTCTTTGATAGAGCTTTTGTTGAGGTGTCTGACATTATTGTTGCTGCCTGCCTGGTGAACAATAGCACACACTTGGTTGCCTCTGCATGTGTGTTCAGCTTTTACATGAATATTACGTAAAACTTGAAATAAGATTTTAGTCAGGTGCATAGAATTTGAGTGTTTTCTGGGTTTTTACACATTGCAAATCTTATTTTACTTATTATTGATCAGCTTGGGAATTGGTTTTCTCTTTAATACAGCAATAGCTCCCTATAGTGAAGGAAGTGTTAATTTGGTACTCTAGGGTAGACCCCTTCATTCTTTCCCTAATGTGTCACATTTTTGTTTCATCCAGAAGATGATTTCACATCATAATTTCTGATTTACCTCTTACATGAAACTTTCTATCTAGCACATTTGTGTTCTCACATTACTAGTATCTCATGACACTTATTTTCCGACTTCATTTTTTTGCATTTACTTTTATTTTACTTTGTACTTTTATTAAGGGATAACTTTTTAGTTACCGATTTATTAGTAACAGTAAATTTCAAGTAATAGAATAAAAAATATAATTATTTTGGCTGCAAAATGAATCCAGATACTAAAGTGGTGTTTTTAAAAAAGTAAGCCCAATTTCTATGTTGTTTTTCAGTTACTCAGCTCTGGTTCATTTGGAAAATACATCACCATTGTCAGCCTTAGCTTCTTGGGGTTCTGGGTATTAGGAGAGTCAGCCTCTTGAGAACCTTATATTAAAGGCTTTTAGAATCTTAAACTTTTCCTTTTGAGTCATCTGACCATAAATAATAATATGGCATTCTTGAATTAATAGAAATGATTCACCATAGAAATGATTTAAATGTGTGGGAAATAATTTGAAGCAAACTTGAATCTTCATCTAACTTTCAGACTTCTTTCCATAGGCCATTTTGCAACCTGTGTTGGCAGCAGAAGATTTTACTATCTTTAAAGCAATGATGGTCCAGAAAAACATTGAAATGCAGCTGCAAGCCATTCGAATAATTCAAGAGAGAAATGGTAAAATGCTAAATGCTTTTTTTTTTCAGTTTTGTCAATTCTGATTTTATTATGGTCTTAAATATAGCTGCTCTGTGTAAATGTATTTCAAACTTGCTGAGTGAAAAGATTCAAGAATGTAAACTTCCCAATAAGTTTGTGTTTGCCACCTCAAAGAAAGTGGACCAGAATTTGATTTAATGATGTTTTAGGGCTCAGAGAGCTTGATTTTTCTTCTAGCCATTTTGTTTATGAAATTCAGTATTTTTGAATGGTCACAGTTTTAGTTACTGTTGAGAGAAGGTGACTAGTCTTTTCCTTCTGGCTTATTATTGTTAGGACCTTGGTAGGAGACAGTGGCTTTGGGAGTAGTTGGAGGGTTGTTGAAACACATATTGTTGCTTCCCACTTCTGATTCAGTAGGTCTGGGGTGGGACTGAATGCTCTGCCTTTTTAACAAGTTCCCAGGTGATGCTGCTGGTCCTGGAACCAAACTAGGGCAATGGGCAGGTATTGCACTACCATCAGGTAGAAAGGAAAACAGAACTCCAGGCCCTAGTAACCCTCTCTAGTTATATCTATTCCCTGACTCCTTTGTCTAATCTCATTCTATCCCTAGTTCTTCCTGCTTTTGTTCCCTTCTTGTGTATTTGAATTACATTTAACAGATTGACTCAACACATCTGAGTTTCTAACCATACTTCTTTTTTTTTTTTTAAGATTTTTATTTATTTATTCATGATAGTCACACACACACACACACACACAGAGAGAGAGAGAGAGAGAGAGAGAGAGAGAGAGAGAGAGAGGCAGAGACACAGGCAGAGGGAGAAGCAGGCTCCATGCAGGGAGCCCGATGTGGAATTCGATCCCGGGTCTCCAGGATCTTGCCCCAGGCCAAAGGCAGGCGCCAAACCGCTGCGCCACCCAGGAATCCCTCTAACCATACTTCTTATTGTACTATCTCCTTTTCAATCCAGATTCAATCCAGATTCTTACCTCCTTTCAGATTTCTAGCTCTAGTATACTTTAATTCCTATGTGTTCCTTTGCTCAATAGACTGGACTGATATTCTTGACCATGCCTATATAATCTTTAGTGGCTTGGTGGCAAGACCTTTTTAAAAATTGTTTCTTGAGGATGTGAGAACTATATTCAGTTGTACTGTTTGCTTTTAAGGGTCTGGGACATCCAACATGAGCGTCTATTGTTGCAGGGCAAACATTGGAGTGTTGTAGAGTCCTTGTGGATTCTCCTTTTATTAATATGATGTGAGTGGAGACTGTCTCTTAGAGCCAATAACTATCTTGTAAAATCCTAGGATGCTTTTCACAGCAGGTGAAGGTAGGAGATAGCATCACCCTAACCCTGAGTGATGCATGACACTGCTGTTGCTTTGGTGTAAATAAGCTTGGAAAACAGTCTGTCTTTCTACCATGGTTTACTTTATAAAAGCCTTTTCTCTGAATGTTTCCTGAAATTATGCTTTATTTTGACCTATGGGATGGAGACTTTGAATAGTTATTTTATGTTGTTGAAATTGTTATGGGGGGATCAGTTTTGATAAAAGAGCTAGTAGACTTGATATTGGCACTCTGTAGTTTTCAGGATGGAATTTAGCTGGAAACTCAATTAGATTTTAATATAAAGGGAACAAGTATATATAGTTGTTTCAGCTGGATGCCTCAGGCTGCCATTAGCAGGAAGCCTCAATGAGAATGTCCTAAGCAGTAAGAAATGATCATCTCACAAAACAAGAAGTCCAGAGGAAGGAGGGAAGGAAGATAGTTCGCTTTGATTAAGTTAGTGGCTCAGCAATATCATCAAGAACGTGACACTTTCCGTCTTTATACTCTGCTGTTCTCAGGATCCTCTCTCCTGATTGCACTCTAGCTGCATTGGATGAGACTCAACAACATCTCATGAAGAAAAAGGGTGTTTCTTCCTGTACATCTCTTTTTGTTAGCAGGAGAAAACCTGCATGGAAACCCCCCAGGAATTTCCCTGTCAGGTCCTATTGGTCAGGATTGGGGTCACATGCTTTTCTTAAACCCTCTGGCAAGGGAAATGAGACCATTATCATGAGTCACTTTCCTATGATGGGATAGGGCTCACCCTCTAAGTACTTGGCTGCCTGATAATTAAACAAATCTGGTTTATATTAACAAGGGAGGATGAGGCAATGATGTGGAATAGTGCTGGTGTCAAACCATAGGGTGGGACTATTGGCTTACATTTAAATACAAACTAATACTTAGTTTCTGCCATAGTGTTTTTAATACTTGCATTTAAAAATGTTGCTTAATTTAAATCCAGGGATTAGGACTTTAGAGCAGTGTTGATTGCACTCAAACTGCGGACCATTTGAAAATTGTCTTTGTAGTAAGAAAACTTCGAAGGCTCTCTGGATTCTTGCTTGTATTTTATCAAAGAATTTCAGGGGGAATGCAAATCAGAGCATTATTTTGATGGTTTTGAAGTATTTTATACTGTTGCATTATTTGTTCCTTAGTTCTTTTAATTTTCCTTAGAAATACTATCAGAGAATACTAATTTTATATCTTTCAACTGGAAAAAGTGCAAAAATGCTCTTGAGATTGATTAGTTTTACAGCTGTCAGTTTTCTGGCTGTGATACTATCCTTTACTTTCCAAGATGTTACATTGGGGGAAAATTGGATACAGGGTGCATGGATAGGGAATCCCTGGGTGACTCAGCGGTTAGCGCCAGGCCTTTGGCCCAGGGTATGATCCTGGAGTCCTGGGATCCAGTCCCACATCAGGCTCCCTGCATGGAGCCTGCTTCTCCCTCTGCCTGTGTCTCTGCCCCTCTCTCTCTCTCTCTCTCTCTCTCTCTGTCTCTCTCATGAATAAACATATAAAATCTTTAAAAAAAGGGTGCATGCATAGCATCTCTCTGTGTTATTTCTTACAGCTGCATGTGAATCTGCAATTATCTCAAAATAAAAAGTTTAATTAAAAATGTATTTAAACATCAAGGGGATTAGAATAATAAAGCTACTTTAATTTAGAGCAGATCCAAAATCCCATAGTCATCTGTGGATAAAGAAATGGAAGGTAAAAATTAAGAGACATGCTGCTGATGTTGTGGGAATATACTAATTATAGATATGAATAGAACACTGATTACCAGTCTACCTGCTTCTTAGGAAGATATAGGTAATAAAGTAAATTCAACCAATACGTAATATTACTTGCCACAAATTATTATTTGCCTTGGACTGAAGTTGTTATTGGCCCTATATCTGGAAAGGAGCTCTGGGGGCAAAGATTGCTTTTTTTTTTGGGGGGGGGGCAAAGATTATTTTATTCATCTTTATATTCCCCCTGAGGGCTTAGCACTGTGCTTTTTCCCATATAGTAAGCAGGGCCCTTTTCAGTAGCATTTGCTATAGTAGAGTATTAACATGCTGTTTCAATTAACAAAGTATTTTATTTTTTTTAAGATTTTATTTATTCATGACAGAGAGAGAGAGAGAGAATGAGAAGCAGGCTCTGTGCAGGGAGCCTCACGTGGGATTTGATCCCGGGTCTCCAGGATCGCACCCCAGGCTGAAGGCGGTACTAAACTGCTGGGCCACTGGGGCTGCCCAAGTATTTTATATTTTGTCTTGTAAACTCTTTTCACACTTAAAGGATACTTCTAGAGCATGCTTTCATTATTAGGAGCTTAATGATTTCATTGGTATATCCTCAGACGGTATATGATTAGTGGAGGTGATAGTTTATATTAACTAATCTTAATTGCTATATTGTTATTTTTAACACGGAATACATATCATTATGAAGAGAATTTCTAGGTAAAACTGGAGTTTTTGGTGGGGCTGATTCTGTAAAACAAGAAAAAGTAAGAAAAGACCGTAATTATAAAAGTTAATAGCTTTAATTAGATAATTCAAAGATAATAGCTTCACATTTTTAAGTGAAAGGTATTAATAAACCGATTTGTACTTCTTGATGAGTTAGAATAGTGAGCAATAAATGTTTTCAGTTGAGTTCATATTCTTCTGTGTGGTCTTTGATTTTGAACAGGTGTATTACCTGACTGCTTAACAGATGGTTCTGATATGGTCAATGACCTTGAACAGGAAGAGATGAAAATCCTGAGGGAAGTTCTTAGGTATCCTTCTTTAATTATTTTTTTGAGTGGATGATTAGTAATGTTGTGATGTGATCTGCATATATATTTTCTCCCCCAAAATATTATGAACTAGTAAAAAAATAACAGTTCTCTACTGAAAACCATAAAATGATTTATCACTGAATTTGTTTATAACTAAGTATAACATTTTTAATGGACAGAAAAAATGATTTTTAGATGCCTCATACCCTATCAGTCTAAGTGGGAGGGGCTTCTTCCCCTCCTATCATGAGAACAGGAGACCAGCCACCAGTGGGAACAGGCTGCTGTAGACCCAGCCTGATGCCTAGAAAGGGTACGTGTAGTGGCCTGAGTGAGCAAGATACTTCATGGCTTCTGGACCTTGGTATTAGAGGTGACTCATTCCAGTTGTCCAACATTAGGAGGGTGGACATTCATACTCCACAGATGAAATAACTATCTGACTGGGTAGCAGGTAACCTGCAAGGGAAAAGTGGACAGTGGGAAGTGCCTATCCCAGATGACTGTCTTGCTGGTCTCTTCCTCACCCCAGTTACATGATTCTCAGCCAAATGCCTGGCATGAAGTGTGCAGGCCACTAAAGGAACATTTCTTTTTCCCTTGGGCCTGTTGTCTCTTGACCCCTCTGAGAGTTTTGGAAGGGAGCAGCAATTGCAGCACCTAGTTTAAAATGTATCGCCTTAGGGCAGAAGGATACTTGCAGCCACTGTGTCACCTGCAGAATGGGACCTTGTTCTCTGGGAGCCTTTCCTTTCTCTTCAGCTCTAACCATACACATGGCCATCTTCTAGCATCCTGTAGTTTCACCCCTATCTACCTTCTCCTCAATTCCAAACCTGAAGGGAGGACAAGGTAGGATGGTGATTAGGACGATAGGTCTAGTGGGGAACTATGGGAGGAGCTCAATGCTTATTAATCCCAGGGGATTTGAGTGGTTTGGGGAGGAAGGCAGGTGTGCTGGTGACCCCAACCTCTTCTGGCCAGATCCTATTTTCCACAGCAGGGTCAGATGGGAGCCTGAGACAACACAGAATGCTTTGAGTTTATATGTTTGAAGAGTTAAGGATATTGTTAATGGGTTTAGGGGACTGGTCATTTTGACTTGAACTGGTTGCTTCTGTTGGTTGATTGGTGGTCTGAAAATTGATCAATATTATACTTTTAGATTTTATTTTCTAAGGGCTTTTGAGGGGAATGTATGTACTCTTTAAAGTAGTAGAGCTAGTTATTAGTTATGGATGAGAGTTGACTTGGCTATTTTCCTAAATCAGAGGCCTCCAGCGAGCAGTTTACAAGAACTGTCAGGGCTTTGGCATAATGATATCAGAAGAACTTTGTGATAGTCCTGGTGCCACTGGAAAAAGTAAAATGAGGGGAGAGATGGATCTTATTACTTGAAAGTGAGAGATCAGATTTGCCATTCAAGTTTAGGTTTAAGATTTCAAATGTGTAGGTCTTTGTTCGGTAAAAGGGGCATTCACATATCCAGAAGAAATGGGTAAACCTGTGGGTTTTGTTATTATGTTATGCTGTATATGCTTATGTCTGTTTTTCTCAGTTGATTCTAAGCTGCTTTAAGAAAAGCCTGATTATTTCCATCTTAGGTTTCCAAGATTCCTTGCACATATTGTGAACTTAGTTTAGCATGTTGCTTGTTGAATATTTGTTCTTTGACCAAAAAAGAAAATTTACTTTTCTACCTTATTTTTGTATATTTCAGAAAATCAAAAGAGGAATATGACCAGGAGGAAGAAAGGAAGAGAAAAAAGCAGGTGCCCACATTAAGCATATTAATATAACAGAAGCACTTCATTTTTTTTTCTTTTTGAAGTAAACTCGCCCAAGATGGGGCTCAAACTCATGACCCCAAGACCACCAGTCACATATTCCACTGACTGAGCAGCCAGGTGCCCCTCATTGCTGTTATTTCTTAAGTTTACACCTAGGTTTTGCTGCTTATGTGGAACTACACGGTTCCTCAGAGTATCATATTCTCTTGGCAATTCTAGGCATATTCACTTTATAACCCACTCAGCAAACTACTTTTAAATACCCAAATGAACACTGAGATTAACTACAAAAAACTAATATTCCTATTTTGAGGGATTCCTTATAAGAATTTCCCCTTAATTTTATGAATAAGAGTCCATTAAGAATAATATTTTACTTCTCCCTCTCTTTGATTGCTTTACTGTTTTGAAACAGCAGCTGCAGTCATTCCTGAGGCCCCCTGTAGACTTTGATATTATTGGCCTGAAGCAGAGTGATTCGGTTATGAGGTTTCCTGACATACTGTTCTTCCATTAGGAACTATTTCCATAAAGTGCTTAGTCTTTTCTAAGGATAAATTAAACGTGTATCTGGCTGAGGTGAAGGAAGCTAATTTTCCTCTCCTCTCCTCTAGCTGCCTCTCTTTCTACGTTTCCCCAAATCTCTTTACAGGGAAGAGAAACTGCATAGCAACTGTCTCTCAGTCACTTGAAAGTCACTTTTGTTTTTTCCTTCAATCACTATCATACATGCTTGCATCATGCGCTATCTTTGAAAAGCTTTATTTTACTGCAAGGTACCCAATGAAGAGCAGAAGAAACAGAGATGTTTTAGGATTAAGGGGTGATTTATCTATCTTTAAGCAAATCTCCTTTTAGTAAAGGGAGGTGCAATTCATAGATATTAATATTTTTTAATGTAAGAGTATAGAACAGAAATAAGTTCCAAACTGCTATCAGGAGACATTAGTATTAACTCTCTGGTTTAGAGGCAAACTGTATTTGGCTTCTTTTTTTTTTTTTTTTTTTAAGATTTTATTTATTTATTCATGAGAGAGAGAGAGAGAGGCAGAGATACAGACTGAGGGAGAAGCAGGCTCTATGCAAGGAGCCTGATGTGGGACTTGATCCCACAACCCCAGGATCACACCCTGGGCCAAAGGCAGGCGCTAAACTGCTGAGCCACCCAGGGATCCCCTGTATTTGGCTTCTTGAATATGTTTTAGGGGTACATGTATGGATTTTTTAGACTTTTTTTTAAAAAACATTGTATTAAAAAAACAAAAAAACAAAAAAACATTGTATTATAAAAAACTTGAAACACACAAAAGTAGAGCTGACATTATGATAACGAATCTTCCTGAGTCTATTACCCAGCATATAGGGGCTTATGACATGAGGTACCTAATAATCTACACATGATGAGATTTTGCTCTGTTTTTAAGAAAAATGATTTATCAGTTCTTTCTAAGATTTAAATGATTTATTTGGTTTAAATGTTCGAGCTTGGGGATCCCTGGGTGGCGCAGCGGTTTGGCGCCTGCCTTTGGCCCAGGGCGCGATCCTGGAGACCCGGGATCGAATCCCACATCAGGCTCCCAGTGCATGGAGCCTGCTTCTCCCTCTGCCTGTGTCTCTGCCTCTCTCTCTCTCTCTGTGACTATCATAAATAAATAAAAATTTAAAAAAAAAAATGGTCTCCTAAAAAAATGTTCAAAAAAATTTAAAAAAAAAAAAAAAAAAAAAAAAAAAAAAAAAAATAAATGTTCGAGCTTATTTTAGAAGTGGAAATAAACCCATTTGTGGCTTCTTTGGGCATACCATGGTAATATATAGATTATTCTAAGTGGAAAAGCACCTAACTAATTCAGTAGATTTTAGAGTATTTTTGGTGTCTTTTTCAAGGTCACATGAGCAGTAAGGGTGAAGCGTGGGTTTTTTTTTTTTTTAACATTTAATTTATTTATTCATGAGAGACACAGAGAGAGAGAGGCAGAGACACAGGCAGAGGGAGAAGCAGGCTCCATGCAAGGAGCTCGATGTGGGACTCGAACCCGGGTCTCCAAGATCACACCCTGGGCCAAAGGCGGCGCTAAACCGCTGAGCCACCTGGGCTGCCTGAAGCCTGGGTTTGAACTTAACTTCTTGGGAAGTCCAAAGTCCTAAGCATACTAGCTAGTTACTCTTAGCACTGCATGATTTAAAATGAGAATGTATATCTGCCTCAAAAAATAAAAGTTATAAAATGCTGGCAACATCTTTAAAACTTGGGAAAATCTCTTGTTCATTATCTATTTAGTAGACCGTATTTTTAAAAGTAACATCTTTGGGTCCCCTAAGTAGTATATTAGTCAAAATTAATCTAAAATTGTTTTTAAATTGTATTATGGATTCCTGAAGTTATCAGAGGCTAAAACAGAAGAACCTCCAGTGCACGCTAATGAAACTGCAAAAATGAAGAATTCCCAGGGGGATGGTGAACATTTTGCACACCCACCCTCAGGTAAGGTTGAAGTGTACTGAACTTTCTCTAACAATGTGAATATATAAACATTATAAAGAATATGTTACTTTCTCATACATACTTAACTTTCAAAACCCCTGGGTGGGAGAGTTGAATGCCCATGGGTATTTAAAATTCTTTTTTAATTTCTCTATGGAGGTTGTAGGTAGGAAACACTCAGCTGACAGAGAGGGTGTAGTCCCCAGATTTCTAAGTGAAGCCTGGTACCAGAGCAGTGAGTAAAATTCCACCAGCCTTTGTGCCATGGCTGCAGCATCCAAGATATGTTCACATTGCATTTGTGTTCTCTTCCTTGATCACAATTATATAGTATTTGTGAGAAGCTGAACTTAGAAAGGTAATATCGAGTTATTTTCCTAGTGAATTAAAGCATAACTAGGAAACAAGAATTAGCCAGTTTATTGAGACGTTTAGTCAGGAAATATTGAAACTAAAAGTGATGGGAATCCTTGTGGAAAATGTTAATGGGTGAATTTGTTCAAGAAATGGCAAATCCATTTTCAATATATTCTGATTTTCTCTATAAGAAAACAAGAAATTCTGAAACAAATTGAGTCACGATCATGAATTCAGTTCATTTTCTCATGTATTTCTTTGGCTTTAAATAAATGTCCTTTTCTTTAAAAAAAAAAAAAGTCACACAACTGAGATAGAAATTATGATCCTTATTTTTCTGTTGTCTTATTTTTGTTTTAGAAGAAATTTAAGGAAGTTGAGTGACTTGTCCAAAACCACTGAGCTGTTAAGTGGTAAAACTCTAACCTACTTTGGTCTTCTGCCTCCAAATCTTGTGTTCTTTTACACTTTAGTATATAAGAACTTTTATAATTGAGATAAGATGGGTTTGATATTTACCCATTTATTTTAAGGAACTATACTCTTAGTTAATAAAACAATGGGGCATATGAAACAGAAGCAGGTTTATGAAATTACCTTTCTTCTTTCTTCCTAGCAAATTTAACCATTTTTCTTTTCTCATAATCAGATTCTAGGTAGAATAACTTCATTTGAATTATGTTTGCGAAAGCACCTGCTTTAGATTTGTCTGAGCTCTTTTTAAATTTCCTGGCCCAAGTTTAACTTTCTGTTTATGCAGACCTAAGTCCACACTGTTTCAGTCTTGTGTCTCACATAATTGGAATACATCTGCTTTGTCTAGTTCCTTATCTATTAAGAGAAGTTATAGAAAACTTAATCTCAAACCACATATAACTCAAGTATGGACTTATGTGGCTCTGAATAAATGGCAGATAATTTCTAAAGTAATGACTTTAGTTTCCAAAAACTATTTTTAAAAATGAGTATATCTGATATTCCTGAAAATCATTTCATGCAGTGATGGAAGTCCATTTTGAAAACCTAATTTGGGGAAGAATTAAAAAAAGAGTTAATTTCATTTTTTCATGTGTTTCCTTGGTTCCTGCTAGAAATGGATGGCATCTGTTCTCAGATTGATGCAAAGAGTTGCCAGAGATAAGATGATCTTTCTTTAAGCTTCCTAGTTTTCTGATTGTCTATTCCTAGAAATCAGAGAAGCTAAGTATTTTGGTTTCAAGTACTTTCCTAGGTCTGAGTTAGAATATACAAGCTGTTCATAACTAACAAACTCAAGGCAAGAATTATCCAGAACAAGTACATGAATTGAATATAAATGCTTATGTGCCTGGGATCTCCCTCCTCAGAAATGAAACAAATTACCCCTTCTTCACTGTGTGCTTCCATATCTGAGGGTTAAGCCTTTGTGTAAAGTCACCATCAGCAAGAGTGGCATGTTGAACAAGAGTTCAACATTGGTTCGCAATGACCAACTTGCTTGAGCATCTTTATTTCTAAGTTAATTCTGTAACTCCCTGTCTTGTTGGTTGGAGGTTAGCTCCAGCCTCATCTCTTATGGAGACTCTCCTTACTGTCCAAGAGGCTTAAGGGCTGTTCTTCCAAACTCCCTAGCACTGCCATCAGTCCACTCACCCCATGCTAAAGCAGTGGTCCTTGGCAAGTTTTTTGCTCATGCAGAATTTTATTTCCAAGTTTACTGTGCTGTCAAGATTTTTAAACATTTTGAGACATGTATATATATCATGTTCACCCATCCTTTGAGTTCTTGCTATCATTTTTATCTGAGTTTTTTTCTTGTCTCAATCTGCTTTCATAGTTCATGTCCTTACCCTGAAAATGTTTCAGATGAAATGTTTCATCTTAAAAAAAAAATCACTTTGTCTTATAAAAAAGGCTCAGAAAAGCATCTAGCATGTTTATCTGGTTTCTTAATCTTAGCACAGTCACCAAATCACTGGAAAATATTGAGTGCTTTGTTGTGTCTGCTTCTAAGTTCTACTTAACTTTAAAATCTTTACATTTTCTTACAGTATTGGTAGGTTTGTTAAAGTTATCTTCAGTATGAATTACAAACAAAAAGTTGATATTGGTATTATTATCTAGTACAATAATTGAAGCTTTAACTTCATTGTTCTGAAAACACAGGGTCACTTAGTTTCTTCTGTAAGCAAGTTTGGCAACGAGTTACATTGCTAGTAAGGGATTTTTGTGTACTGTTTATTTAGCGTATGTGGGAACCTTGTATTACATTCTATTGTGGTTCTAATCTTTAGACAAGTATTATACTTCTTGTAGCTGTAGTACCAAACAGCAGGAGCTTGGGATTTATTGAAATGTCCTTACTCATGAGTAAGAGTAGTTCAAGCTCCTTGAAGACAAGGACCATGTTTATTCTCACCCAGGGCTTGAAACAATCTAGGCACTGAATCAGTGTGTGTTGAGTAAAAGTGTGGGGGGCGGGTGGGGTGGGAGAAGAAAACACTAAGCATTTTGGTGAGCCTAGGCTGGTACTCAATATTTTTTTTATAACATTCTAATTGGTCTCTATCTAATTACTGCCAGAAGTTAAAATGCATTTTGCTAATCAGTCAGTACAACCTTTGGCAAGAAAGCCGGAAATGCTGTCTGAAACTTCCTCCTTCCCACAAAAAGGCCTGAAGATCCCTGGCCTAGAACATGCAAGCATTGAAGGACCAATAGCAGTAAGTAAAAAAATTACTTTTTAAGAACTATGAAGAGAATGACAAAGTAATAGGAACAATGTGAACAGCCATACACTTGGATTTTGTTAGTATCTTGGACTTGAATTTAAATAGTCCTTCTCTTTTTTGACCCAGAATTTATCAACACTTGGAACAGAAGAGCTCCGACAACGAGAGCGCTATCTCAAGCAGAAGAGAGATAAGTTGATGTCCATGAGAAAGGATATGAAGACTAAGCAGATACAAAACTCGGAGCAGAAAGGAAAGCCTGCTGGGGAGGTAGAGGTATGACTAGCTGTAGTGTGTAAAGCTTTGCAAATCTAGAGTTGGAATTGTCAAAATCAGATTGTGTGCAAGACAGCCTTGATAATGAATGTTGCTTGTAGATCCAGTCATATTAACCTCACTGCTGGTGTAGCACCTGTTCAGTTTTTGCTAGGCCATGAGATCATTGTGATATGATTTTGTGAGGTTGAAATGATAGCGGTTTCATTTACACTTCTTTCTTTACTTGCCCTGCTCTGGGTGCTTATGGGTCAGCAGCCTATTTTACCTAAGCCTTTTGCAATATTTTATCCACAAAGCAGCAACAGTACCCTCATCACCACCTCCAAGAGGCTTTCTTCCCTAAAAGGATTTTTGCAAAGAAGAGATTTAGGGAACCCAGTCCACATGTGGCTTTTTAAATTTTTATTTACTGAAAATGCTCTTTGAGGCAGTATGTTGGGAATTTTAGACAAATGAACCCATCTTATACTATAGCCAATTTTTTTTTCTTTTCTGTTGTTTTGTTTTGTTTTGTTTTAAGGAAATGACAGAGAAACCAGAAATGACAGCAGAGGAGAAGCAAACGTTACTAAAGAGGAGATTGCTTGCAGAGAAACTTAAAGAAGAAGTTATTAATAAGTAATTTTAAAAACAACTTAGCAAAACAGTTCAAATTTTCTTAAAAATAAATTATTTAATCCTTAAACCGAGCTTGTTAGTTTCAAATACTTGTGTTTATAAATGCAAATATAAGCTTATTATTACTACTTTATTAAATTTTGGAGGTAAAGGGTGGTGGAGAAGGCAGCTACTTGGGCTGAGAAGGGGTATAGAAAGCCGATAGTGCATTTATTCATTCAAACTTGGTTACCTATTTGTTCTCAGCACTGTGCCAAGGATGCAGTAGTCAACTAGGTCATCAGTTTCCCTGCCTTCATGGGGCTAGTGAGGAAGGCCCAAAGAGCAAAGTGTAAGAAGGGAAAAGTGCAGTAATATCAGGAGGGCTGGCCAAGCCTCCTGAGAAAGCAATGTTTAAGCTGATTGGAAAGCCAGTTGCTGGGAGCAATGGGAAGGAACACCAGGTCGTGGTGCAGGAAAGAATGAAGCAGCTAGTGAGGAATTGGCAGGAGGGTGAGTGTATGTAGAATGAGGGGGAAGGCTGGCATATGGAATTAGAGATAGGTGGGGTATTGATTTAAGGGCCTTGTAGGAAATGTGAAGATTTCAAATTTTATAATGGTAATGGGAAGTCACTGAAAAGTTTGAAAGCAGGGAAGTCATCATCACAATGTTCAGTTAAAAAAAAAAATGTGTGGCTGCTGTACGGAAACTGGGGGAGTTCGAGTCGTGAGGGTACCAACTGTAAGGAAATCCAATTAAAAGACTAATCTCGTGCAGGAGCAAACAGGACTTGGAAAATGGATGTCAAAAATACTCAGGTACTCTTTTGAGAAAACCTACCATTAAAAAAGGTAAAGGGAATAATCGACTGAGCCTTCAGAGGGAAATGAAGCTGCGGGTGTCGGTCATTTTTATGCGAAGTGGTCCTGGATGGTTTTCTGTGGTAGTTGGCTTGAGAGTCAGAATAGTAGGATAAACCCTTCTTTCAGAAAACTTCCTGTGTCATCCAACAAACACTCCCATTTCTAGTTACAGATTGCTCCTTCAGTTTAATTTATAGTTCCATTTTATCTCTTTAAATCTACAGTTATAAACTTTTAAAAAGGGAAACCAAAGTTTATTTAGCTCCAGTCTTCAACCTGCAGAGAAAAACCAGCATTACATTTGTTAGATTTTCATCACTTAGATGGACAAGAGGAAGAACTAGTGATTAAAACACAGAAATCTGTTTCACGTAACTTTTTATTAAAAATAGTTTTTATACTGGATACATGTTTACAGATATAATTTTAAGAGAACCTCAGGCATACAAATGTGGGCTCTGGCTTGCTTCACCGAGTGAAGATAAAGATATAAAAATCCTGATCTGCCTGAGGATAGTCATTAAGACAGCAGCTAACATGTGGAAACTTTAATAGTTATTCTTTCAAGGGATATTTTAAGCCCTGTTTTCATATCATTGTGGGTGAGCATATGTACCATGAAAACGGTTATCCTGTAAGTCAACAAAACATTCACATTTTTTGCAAGAAGAAAGGTTATTAAGATGATGATTTAAATGTTTGACTCATGGCAATTCTTTAGAAACGAAAATTAAACTCTTCATGAAGTATAAACATATTACTTCTTACTGGAACTTTAAAATTACTTAATCAGGAAGAGTCAAGAGTCAATAGGGAAATGCTTTAGGCCTGGGCTTCTTAGATGACAAGAGGAAATTTATTAAGAGCTAAGAAGAATGAAAGGGGCTTTATAGAACTTGCTTAAAAAAAAATGTATTCAGATGGCAACTTTACTGATCTTAAATTATCCTGAGTCCCTTGCCTTATAAAGTGGAAGGTCTTTATCATTATATGTACCTTTAATAAAAGAGATGAGACTAGCCCCATTGCTGTGATGTTTTGGTGCTGGGACTTCATTTGCCCAAGGCATACCTTCTGTAAGTAGAATCAGTGATACTTAAAGTGCAGTCAACCGCGGTTTGTTTAGAATTTTTTCAGATTGGTGTAGGACTAAGTGGTTTATAATAAATATCTATGGATAATTTATTGGCTTTTAAAAGATATTATAAAATGGACATATCTCAAAATGGAATTAACTTATATTTACAATAAACCAAACAAAAGCAACAATCATAGAATTACAGGGTCACATTTTAATTCCTGAATTTTACAGTTCAGCATTAATATCACCACATGTATACAAATGGTGTAAAACAAGTACAGTGGTATTTTTAATACAAAATAAACATCTGTTTTATGGAAAAACTATACTTCATATCTACACAGACAGCCCATCTTTTCCAAACAATAGCCAAAATTAAAATTAACTACAAAATCTCCAAAACAGGGGAAACTGCTTCAGGTTAAGCTATTCCAGGAAAAATGGACCCATAACACATTACAAGGGTGATCTGAAGATTGTAGCCAGAATTACTGTTTTTAGTTTTTTTCCCAATGCATTAAGTTGTTGTTTGGGGGACGTATTTCCTCACTTCAGCATGATCTCAGATCATAGATGAGCAAACTAACATTAAAATATTTACAGGTAACTTGCTGTTCTAAAAATAAAACCTCTTTAACTGTTTGCCTCAACTTATTTTAAATTCATTTACGTACATGGAATGTGCTTTTACTCTTTTAAAAAAGCAGCTTTCATATTACACCCTTGTTTGTTTTATGGAAAACTTCATGTGCTGCATACTGACTTTGATACTGAAGTAATAACTTCTTGGATCCAAATGGCCTCTAGATATTAAATGCCACTTAATTCAGCACTAGTCTTTGTATGTGAGTCTTTATATATTATACTTTAAAACTTACTCGCAGCTCTGGAGAGAGACAACTTTATGAACAAAGCAGAAAGTGACTTCAAATTATCTTGCACAAAAGATTGTATGTACTACGGGGAGACATTTGGAAACATTCTGTTCAATCCACTCCCAAGTTTCTGGAGAAAAGTCATTATGAAATACTACTGTACTGATTCTTGGCATCAGTTATCTCTAAAAGTGCTGTAAAGTTCTATTAAGAAGAACTGTCCATTTTGAATCCAGTTTGTTTTCATCAAAATACATACTGAAAATTCCTGGTGTAGAAAACTCAACATGTACTGTAACACAGAGTGTACTTCCTTCCAACTACCTATAAGGCTGAATTTCTGTTAAATCTTCAAAAAAAATGGTCCCAACAGCATAACTTCACTTTTATGATAGTTGAATTTGGTTTCATAAAAATTTTTTTAAAAAGAGGCAACTGATTAAAAGAACAACATGGCCAGCACCATTATACAAGTAATGTTATTGGGTTTGTAACTAAAGTTTTGTAATTGTTTCTAGATCGGATACCCCCTGGAGCAACCCTGCATTTAATATTATTTTATCAACCATGTCCCTCCCCCAAGCCATCCCCAAACCTGAGAGTTTCCTCACTGAGAAGCTATCTCCCAGGTTCTGGTTACTAACCTTATTTTATTTTATTTTTTTTTGACAGCCTGAAAGGCAAAACCCTTAATTACTAGCAAGCAATCAAGTTCCTGGGAAGCCTGGTTTTTTACAGAACTAAACTCTCCTAGCTGATATACTGAGTATTTTTTGCTACTCCTCATATATTTATAAGTTCAAGTGAGAAAGCTTTCTGATTCAGATTTTCAGCTCATCGAACAGTTGCAGCATTTTAGTAAGACCACACGTTGAGGGTCCCCACTAAGTATTTTATGAGCCAAGACGAGGTCTTTTCCTGGGAGATGTTTCTTCTTCTTCATCTTCCTCTTCATCATCTGGATAATCCACTAAACCAACCAAACTTCCCTATTGAAGAATAAAAAAAATTCTTAACATATGTAACTTAAGGGGAAAAAAACTTACTTAGTATAATCACTTTTAAAGACATCACAAATAACTTTTCTAAACTATTTAATCATATATATCTCAAACAGATATATTTGAATTTGATAAAGGAACAGCTTGAAAATTACGAACACCTGGTACATTGGTGGCACTCTAGGTTACCCCCAACTTTTCTATTTAGCTCTTAGATTTTTAACAACACCTCCCAATTCAGCGAACTTTCACTGTGGAAACATGTATCTCTGCATAGCAGGACTCACAAATCATCATGACACTGGGAGCTAAGATTGTGAAAATGGACTCATTCATTTCTCTACGTTTAAACAGGAGTGAGTAGTCAGCCAGTGACAGGAAGCCCACCTTTTGTCTCTGTACTTCAGGTGTGTATTTCATCACTCAGTGCATACCACTGTTTTCATAATGCTTTTGATGATAAACACATGACATGATTCCTAAAACTAATAACTAAAAAATTTAGAGCTACCTCTCTGTAACCAAAAGGAAAGTAATGAGGTAATTCAGATGTTTGGACCCCTAAAATTCCTATTAAAGCTCTGGACACTACCCAGGAAATTAAATGTCCTCAGGTTTGCACTCATTTAGAATCCATCCCATCAAGTTTATACATATGTCCCACAGGTTACAAGGGCTACTGTAAACAATGAATTTAGTTCAAACCCTTTAGACAAAGTAATAAACAAATACAACCGAAATAACTCATATTTCAAAGCTAAGTAGCTTCATATTTAAAGAACTCAGACATCTAGCCATAACACTTTGCCAAGATATAACTGAACCACTGTAATATTAGTCAACAAAGGCCAACGAGCAGCTAGAAACCATTATCAGAAAGTCTGGGAGTTAAACTTATTTATACCATATTTACATATGTGAGAATCCTGCTTTCTCAAGTCTTAAGTTTGATAAGAGGCAGTATTGTCTCAATTGATAAGAATATATTGATTGTGGTCTGCCTGACTTCAAATTCCAACGCCACACTTTAGATGCAGGACTATGGGCTACTGATTTAGAATCTCTATGCCACATTTTCCTTATCTGCAAAATTGGTATAATAATAGTAGTCAGACCTCACTGAACTACTTTGAAAATTAAACTGAAAATAAAACTTAAAAAGCATTTGGCACAGTGCTTGGTATGTAGATAGAGTGTTCAATAATTGCTACTAGCTACTATTACTAAAATCATTCTTTTTCATTGGTTTTCTAAGCCAAACAAGTTAGATGAGAGAAGATAGAAGATGTAATTACTTTCTAAAAGGGCACAATCTAATATTCACAAAGATAACAAGTTATAAAGGAATGTTTTGATCGTGTTTAGGATTATAGATTACATATCACAATGTACAAACATTTGTTAAAATTAATAAATATATCTGAAACACTCAGCTACACAATTTAATTTCATCTCTATTATCCATCTATATCATAAACAAACTCCTATACGTTAAAACAATCATTTTTATTGAAAATAGCAATATAAAACATGAAATATTAGAAGGTCTATAATCCAGAGATACATCTTTTAAAGAATTTGACAGACTCCAGACTTAATATAAAAACATAAACATACTTGTTTTAAAATAACTATCAGATTGCAATTGTACCACTTATGCCAAATACCCTTGAGAAAAGTTTCCAATATGAAAGAAGGGATGAAAACAAATAACATTACCTATGAAGAAACAATGACAGTTTTTCTGAACCAAATAAACCAATGAATTAACAAATTATAAGTTAGGAAACTATTATCATGATTCATCATGTTTAAAAATTTAAGGAGAGAATTCAAAAATTATCTTCTACTCAAAATATATAGATCTTCCATAAACATGATTAATAAAAATTTTAAAAATCATCAGCAAAAGTAGTTATTTTATATCTCCTAATTATTATAGCTTTAATTTCTTTATCTCACCTAACTGCATTGGCAAGTACCCCTGAACAATGGTTACAGTGGTGTCCTATCTTGTTCCCAACTTTGGTGGGACTACCTCTAATATGTCCTAAAGTATTAAGTAAGCTTTTGGTATCAGCCATATATATATACCATGTTAAGAACTCTCGATGTATTTCCATTTTACTGAGTAAATGTGATAACTAATCAAAACTAAAAGCATATTCTATACAGAAATAAACATGTATATAAAATATTTTGTGGAGAAAGTCACATACAATTGTTTTAGCTGCAAAAAGCTGGAAACAACGTTAAAATGCATCAAGAGTAAGTTATAAATTAAAGTATATCATACTCTGGAATTCTATGGAGAGAGTTCTCTTATGTCCTAACATGGAAAGTTCACCCAGGTTAAGTTTGTTAAGAGAAAACGCAAGATGCAGTATTCTCTTCTGTTAATCTGTGGCAAAAGAACTGTTGGTTTTAGGACCCACTAATCGTTTCTGATTCTGATTTTTAAAATATTTTTCTTTCTTTGGGGGGGGGGTAAGTAGTCGTCTTCAAGGAAAATGTGCATGTTTTACAGCTCTACAAGTTAAAAAAAAAAAAAAAAATCTTTGTAATTTCATTAGTAGCTAATGTCTTACCAGCCTTGAGAACTATCAAGTTTTCAAAGAATGCAATTTTTAAAAGCATAGTAGAACTTTATTAGAATGCCTTACAAAGGAAAATGGACAGGTTCACACTTCATCTCTTTAATTTTAAGAACCAATCAATTCAATTGTGGTAATCAAAAGATAGTGAACTTCAAACTTTTGTCATAATCTAGTGTGATGAGCCATTTATTTTCCAAGAACAATCACTGTTCTCTCCTTCTCCCCCCAAAAGGTGTAGAACAAATATATTCAGCAATCTGCTATTAGTGTCAAAAAGAGTGAAAAATTTGTGTTAGTACTTGATTTTGCTCAATCATAAGTAAAAAATTATCTGGAAGGATAATGAAATAAGAACTCTAAGAAATATGGGGATCCCTGGGTGGCTCAGCGGTTAAGCGCCTGCCTTCCGCCCAGGCCGTATCCTGGAGTCCCGGGATCGACCCATGTCAGGCTCCCTGCATGGAGCCTGCTTTTCCCTGTGCCTGTGTCTCTGCCTCTCTCTCTCCACCCTGTCCCATGTCTCTCATGAATAAATAAATAAAATCTTAAAAAAAAAAAAACTCTAAGAAATAACCCAGGAGATAGAATAAGATTTAAAAAATAATATTAGAAAAATTATGACAATTGTAAAATCAATACAGAAGACCCAACATTCTAATAGTAAGTTACAGTGAAATAGCATAAAATGCTTCTCAACTGAAGGTCACGACTATTTAGCTACTTTCAAGAAGAAAATAAAAAATGACATGCAAACGATCAGAAAGAATGTCTCTGGATTTCTTGGCAGCAATAACTTCAAATTTTTAGAAGAAAATTATTTCCAATTTGGTTCTATATTCAGTTAAATTGTCAGGTAGGACAGAATCAATACATTTTCATACATGCAGGGGCTAAAATTTTATCTCTAATGGGATTTTCTCAGAAAACAATTATTACAGGATTTGCTCCACCAAAAGGAGAGGGAAAATCTAGAAGAGAACAGAGACATAAGGCCCAGGAAACAATACAAGAAAGAGAGAGGCAAAAGAAGTATTAGGATAATGGCCTAGGCAAGCCTTAAGACAAGAGCTAGATCAAAGTCTAGAGAGCAAGCGATCTAGGCCAGAACCAGACAGGAGACTTCCAGAGAATATAGAAACTAACCTGAAAGATACTAAAAGAATTAGTGACAGACACCTAACTATTGCAACAAATGAAAAAAAAATGATGGTAATTATTTATTCAAAGAGAAAAGTTACCAAGAAAAATACAGTACAGAAAAAAAGACCAGGAAAAAAAAAAGACCAGGAAAAAAATTCATGAGTAAAGAATATTTACACTGTCATTATAGCTATAAAATTATCAAATATTATTTTAACCAAAATTTTTGATATAAGGGAGAAATAAGAGAGAGGATGTGCTAAGGAGTGTTCACATGCTAAACTCTTTACCATATCAAGAATTTAACAAATTAGGTTTAAACTTGATAAAACAATATGAATTATTAACAGATTATTTAGAAATAGAAGAAACAGGTACAAGAAGAGTTCTAGAGCAATCTCTGGAGAGGAAAAAGAGGACTGATTTTTCTCAACATTTTAACACTATTTTGATTTTTCAAAGTAAGTGCATGTATCACTCGGATTAAAAAAAGCAAAGCATGGCACCTGGGTGGCTCAGCTGGTTTAGTGTCTGCCTTCAGCTCAGGTCATGATCCTGGGTCCTGGGATCCAGTTCTCCAGTCCCATGTGGGCTCCCTGCTCAGCGGGGAGCCTGCTTCTCCCTCTCCTCCCTGCTTGTGCTCTATCTCTCTCAGTATCTCTGTCTTTCTCTCTCAAATAAATTCTTTTTTTTTTTTTTTAAGATTTTATTTATTTATTCATAAAGACACTGAGAGAAGGCAGAGACATTGGCAGAGGGAGAAGCAGGCTCCTCACATGGAGGCCAACGTGAGACTCGATCCCGAAACTCCGGGGATCATGCCCTGAGCTGAAGGCAGATGCTCAACTGCTGAGCCACTCGGGCATCCCTCTCAAATAAATTCTTAAAAAACAAAGAAAGAAAAGCTAGTATATATATTGAGAAGGTGCAAGTAGTGTTCTAAGCTTTTTACATTTATTGAATAATTTAATATTTTTAAAGCCTATTGAGTTGGTGCTATTTTATCCTTGTTTAAAATGAAGAAATATTAAGCTCCTGAGATATTTAATAACTTATTCAAGGTCATATAGCCTAGAAAAAGGCAGAACCAAGATTTACCTGAAAAATTTAACTTCACAGCAAATATTAATATAGTGCCACAAATATTACACCAAACTATCCTATCAAGAAGTGAAATTTAATTTTAAAATTTCTAGTTAAAAAATATAAAATGTTTTGGGCAGCCTGGGTGGCTCAGTGGCTTAGCGCTGCCTTCAGCCCAGGGTGTGATCCTGGAGACTTGGGATCGTAGTCCCGCTTAGGGCTCCCAGGATGGAGCCTGCTTCTCCCTCTGTCTGTGTCTCTGCCTCTCTATTTCTCATGAATAAATAAATAAAATCTTTTAAAAAATAAAATGTTTCAAAAGCAGTAGCATCTCACTGAAAATGCTACTCCTGTGATCTTTAGTCAAGCACCTACCACAATACAATACTGAATAAAGACTACATTTTTGTAAAATAAACTCAAATTGTATTTTGTATTCAAACCTAGAAGCATCTCTTCAGATTAGGTTTTCTACTACTATGGCATTTCCATCCTCTTGTCCTCCTACCCTTATGTTAACAGTTGTCTTATATTTATGCCTTTTTAAGCCACTCTTTTTTGGAGATGAGGATGGTTACATACCATAACAATTTAAATGAATGAAAAATGTTTCATATAAAATTTAAACTTGTTTATATAAAAAAAAGTAACCAATGGGAAATACATTTGCTATGCAAATGACAAAAACGGCTAATATCCTTATAAAGATTCATTCATATTAAGCAGCATGTAATCCAATTTTTAAAAGGCAAGACTATGAAAAGACAACTTGCAGAAGAGCAAATTCAAAAGACTAATAATATTCAAACTTGCTACTAACAAAGGACACACAATTGGGGATGAAATCTATACTGTTTCTGCTACCTAATGGGCTAAGATTAAAAAAGAATTGTAGTAACACTGGCAAAGCTGCAATGAGCCAAGCACTCATACAATGCTTATGGTAATGTAAACTGGTAGAAACTTCTAGAGGTATATGACAATATGTAAACATTCTTCTACTCATTGATTCAAGAAAATAAAATGCAACACACCAGTAGTCTCATCAATGAAAGAAACGTCAGAATCAACTTATGTGCTCCAAAATATTACTAGGTGGGTTGCTTACAAGTGTTATGATATGCCTAAATAAAATGAAATTCTGTAGTCATCAACAGTGTTTTGAAAGAAAAATTCTTTTAACAAAAAGAAAAAAATGTAGAAAAATTCTTTTAACAAATAAATAAAAGCAGGACACAAAACTATGTTTCTAGAAAAACCTCACTGCATGTCAGGTAAACCCATATACCTAAAGAAATCAACCAAATGTTTAGCAGTCACTATTCTGTGATGACAATGTGTACAGCTTTTCTTCTTTGAAATTTATTTTGTATTTAAATTCAACAGCCAACATGTAAGTACATCATTAGTTTCAGATGTGGTGTTCAGTAATTTATCAATTGCATATAAATTAATTTTTTAATTCAAATTTTCTTCAGTAAATATGAAACAGTTTTAAAGATGGAAAAAACAAAGTTTGTGTATAGAATAATTTCACATACCTTGGTGGCTGTTACTGATGTAGCCAAGTTTGTAGTTTTGGAGGAGGATCCATTAGAACTTGTTGGTGGTGTCTGAGCCACTACAGACTTACTGTTTGTACTATTTGTTCCATTAGCAGTACTGGCAGAGTGGGAGAATGTAAATTTGAAGCCACTAGATGATGTCCTTTTAGGAAGGTTTTCCTTGTCTTCACTTTCTTTTGCTAAAGCGAAAGTAAAATTTTTAATCTTTTTCAGTAAATATTCCTAAATAAGCAAAGCATCTGAAAAGAACAATAGCTTAAAAACTTATAAAACATTGCCTTTGTTTTGTAAGAGCCATGGAGCATGATGTGTACAGTAATTAGTCTTTAATCTTAGAAATCTCAGGATTTGAAAGGACCTTAAGAATCATATACCAAAAAAAAAAAAAAAAAAAAAAAAAAAAAAAAAAAAAAAGAATCATATACCAGAATTAGCCATCCTACGCTAGAATTCTACAGTGTTGTATCTAGGACACAACAAGGATTCATTACCTGTTTGACTCTGCCTTTCATTGTTTCTTTGCACCTTCTCTTCACTGCACTGACCCTATACTTCTAAAATCCGTAAATCCATGTGAAAAACCTGTTAACCCCTCCCACAAGTCAGTATTTCAAATGCCTAAAGACAATGATATGATCATGTCTATCAGTCTCTTATTTCCTGAATATTCCAGATTCCTTTAACTGTCTCTCTTATGACTTAGGCGTCTACTATCCTTTCACTCCTGGTTGCTCCTTTTTTTGTATGATTCTAAAGTGGATTCAAAGCTTCAAGTATGGCCTTGCTGCCCCTTTCTATGGTAGTCAGGGCAGTGCCTATAATGAATAAAGGTAGAAGAATTAAGCTACCAAGTTACTTATACCTTAGGACATCTTCACACCATGCTGAGGTCAATAGAATTTCAGACATTAAGAAGCGAGTACATAATGAATGAGGCTGGGAATAACAGTTGCAGGAAAAATGTAGTAAGTAGGAAAAATGCTTTTGCCTCTCAAAATGTAAATTTGTAGTAAACATTTTTATGATGTAGGACAGTACTCAAATAATGGTGATTTTTTAAGCTACAGAGTTAAAGTGATTAATTCTTTTAAAAGGTAGGATTTCAGGTTTTTTAAGATTTAATTATTCATGAGAAACACCGGGGGGGGGGGGGGGGGGGCAGAAACACAGGCAGAGAGAGAAGCAGGCTCCCTGCAGGGAGCCTGACATAGGACTTGATCCTGGGTCTCCAGGATCACGCCCTGGGCTGAAGTCGGTGCTAAACCACTGAGCCACCCGGGCTGCCCAGATCTGTTTTATAGACAAGTGCAACACATTTGAAAGATGGGAAATTCTACTTCTCTTGATAGTCTATCTTTATGAAATTTTTATAATGATTTAAAAACCTCAAATAGCAAAGTTACTTCTTTGAGCTTAGTTTCCTCAGTTATAAAAGGCAGAGCACTCTGGAAAGTTTCTATGGATCTATATGGTCTCTATTATTACTGGAGATTTCAGTACAGAAATAAATCAAGATTGTTTATAGAAAGCAATGTATAAGTAGACAATGTAATTCTAAACAGCAAATGAAGGGGCACTTGGGTGGCTCAGTCGTTGAGTGTCTGACTCTGGTTCAGGTCGTGGATCCCAGAGTCCTGGAATCGAGTCCTGTTATCAGGCTCCCCACAGGAAGCCTGCTTCTTCCTCTGCCTAGGTCTTTGCCTCTCTGTCTCTTATGAATAAATTTTAAAAATCTTTAAAAATAAATAGCAAATAAGCGTCACAAAATGGCAAGTTTCAAGAAAAACAGTTTACACATGAAAATAACTCCCAGATTTAGAAAAAGATGTGGATATTTTAAAAGGTTGATTCATTATAAAATTCATTTTCATGCTATATACTATGACCAGACTTTCACAAGCAACTGATAATTTCTGTACTTAAGTGATAAATTATTTAAAAATTCAAAATTCTATATTTATTTATTTATTTATTTATTTATTTATTTATTTATTTATTTATTTATTTTACTTATTTACTTACTTACTTACTTACTTACTTACTTATTTATTTATTTATTTATTTATTTATTTATTTATTTATTTATTTATTTATTTATTTATGATAGTCACAGAGAGAGAGAGAGAGGCAGAGACACAGGCGGAAGGAGAAGCAGGCTCCATGCACCGGGAGCCCGATGTGGGATTCGATCCGGGTCTCCAGGATCGCGCCCTGGGCCAAAGGCAGGCGCCAAACCGCTGCGCCACCCAGGGATCCCAAAAATTCAAAATTTTAATACCTTTTTTTGTCTCCATAAATTTTTCATAAGTATCTGGAAAATCATCTTCTGGCTTAGATTTTTCTACTGGTGCCACAACTGCTTTTCCTTCCTCCTCTTCATCTTCATTAAACCACATTTCTTCATCCTCTTCCAAGGCTTTTGCATCTCTGCGAAATCTGTTACTACGTAATATAGATGGTACACTGTAAGAAACATATCACAAACACTGAGTAATGATTTAAAGTTTGTGACCACATTAAATTTGAGAATAAATATATAGAACACTAAGAGGAGCTAAAGTAATTTTAACTTCATATAATTTACATCATTACCTCAATTGTGATACAAGATATAACCAGAGAACACTCCAAAATATTTAAGGATATTGCAAATTAAAAATTTATCTTGAGTTATTATACAGAGCAGTCATTTTTCATATAAAAGATTCTGGGTGGGGAGAATATCCTACCCTTCTACGCAATCCCGTACTATCTAATGACAGAAAGAATACTCCTGGATAAATTTCACATGTCAGATCCAAACAGAAGATGCTTTCAGATGTAATTTTATAGACTATAAATGCAATATATTTAAACAGTACCTGTTCAGTTTTTGATTTTGTCTGTCTTTTTCTTGCTCATATTTAGTCTTCAATCCTTTGAATGTCTGAACATATTCAATTGATTCAAGTGCTTTATAAAAGTTTTCAACTATATGTGCAGTAAGAGACTTGATATCTTCCTGTATAAGGACAAAATTTACAATTCAAATATAAGTCAATGACTGTTAGGAGAAAAACTTTTTTATAGTTCCAAAGCTGATCAAAAAAGGTTTTTCAAAATCACATCACAAAAATAAATGTCCTAGTTTCTGTACACATGAGCCAGGCCTCCAGAGAAAAATTGGAATAAAAAAGAAGCCCTTTTGGGGGACTATAAAACATTTGAAAGTAAACAGATTTATTTTACATCTTCTGTTTATTTTTTGCATTTACATAGCACTTTACAATTTAAAAAGCACTTTAATATATACTTTCACTTGATCCTCCTCTAAAAATTCTATGAAATGGGTTTTATTACCCCCAATTTACAGAAAAGGAAAATTGAAGATCTGAAAGGTTGGATGACCTGATGAAGAGCACACAACTAGTTCGAAGGCAGGTGCTGAAATTACATTTTCAATAAATTTTAGGTGCTACTTAATGGCTCCTTGCTTAACTGGTATCAAAATGGGAAAAGTAATGATGTTAAGAGAAAAAAAAATGGGATAAGCCCTACATAAATAATAAACATTGACTCCTCTGACTATATTACATATAAAGATCTGATAAACTATTAACTTGAATTCCACCTATTTCTGCAGTCTTCCAACGGTATAATTTTTGTGAAATAAACGGACAGTCATAACTTCTAAATTCTTTTAAATTCTAAATGAACCATTCCAAGTGCTGGGTGTGAAGTAGGATCAGTACTAATAATAACTAAAGTTGTGATTCAGAAATTTAGTATTAATAAGAAATATACATGTTAGTTCTTTAAAAAATACACCACAATCTGCTTCTTTTAAGGATTTTGTCTTTAGTTCCCCTGGAAATCTCAATTAAATAATATGCAAAGAAGAAACATTAGGAAGCCAGGTAAATGGCCGGTGCTATATACTGAACAAAAAGATGAATAAAGTTTTGGGGCACCTGGGTGGCTCAGGTTTAAGCACCTGACTCAGTTTTGGTTCAGGTCATGATCCTGGGGTCCTGGGATTGAGACCCATGTGGGGCTCCATGCTCAGCAGGGAGTCTGCATGAGATTCTCTCCCTCTGCCCCTCCCCTCACTTGCACTCTCTCTCTCAAATAAATACATACATCTTTAAAAAGATGAGTTAAGTTTTGGGATTCAATGTACATTTTATCAACCACCCAAAATAATTTTCTGAAAAACAAATTCAATCATAGGAATAGGGACGGGGTTGTGAACTCTACAACTAATTCATTTTATCAGTACTACCTCACCAAAAATTTTAAGGAAAAAATCATACAAGTCACTCTCTGGTTCATTAAAACAGTGCACTGTGAACCAGGGTTCAGATACTTAGTAAGCTGGTTTACTATGTTCTTTCTTTTCTAAGGGTAAAGTCTTTTCTTTTTTTAAATTTTTTTTATTTTTAATGATTTTATTTTATTTATTCATGAGAGAGAGAGAGAGAGAGAGAGAGGCAGAGACACAGGCAGAGGGAGAAGCAGGCTCCTCATAGGGAACCTGATGTGGGACTTGATCCTTGATCCTGGGTTTCCAGGATCACACCCTGGGCCGAAGGCAGACACTCAACCACTGAACCACCCAGGTGTCCCAGGGTAAAGTCTTTTCTAAGGCTTCTACTCTCTTTATCCTTTTGAAAACCACACTCTTGGCAAATGACTACTATTAGAAAAGTAATCCAGTAGGCCAAATAATCTTTATGAGAACAGCATGTTATGAGCAGAAATCTGATTTCTAAGAGCCAAACCTAGAGAATGAATTTCTAGCTTTGACTTTCTTTTTACAAATTCTAACCAATTCTAACCATGTGGGGCATTGTCCATGGTGGAATGATTTCAGTATATGGGAGAGGGTAAAATTACTCTACTGGTTCTACAGTTACTTGTCTTATCCTTATTGTTCACATAGAGTTCTGTCCAGATCTTTTTATGACAGATGTTCAGTTGCTCAAAACTGAGCTGTGACCTATGTTCAAGCTCTGACTGTGCACTTATAACCAAACTGATGCTCTTGAATAAACAATTTGATCACTTCGAGTACGTGAAGCCCCTATCTATAAAATAAGGAGTGGTCCACCTAACTTCCTGGTCTCTTCAACTTAAAATTCCATGATAATAGCTACCTTTTATGCATCTTCTATCAAAGTTTACCAAAGTAATTATTTTCAACCTTTCTATTTATTGCTACCCCTACAATAGATTACAGAGATCTCATGAATGGCATGCTTGGCCAAATGTCCACATATGCCAAATATAATTCTGAAACACTTGGCCAATAAAAATGGAACTAGGAATAATATAGAATAAACATGGATTAAAACACTATGCTGAATTTCATAGTTTAAAATATTAACATTGCTAAACATATAATTTTATTTCACTAAGAATCCTTTAACATAAACTTACCACTCTTATAAATTCAAATAACTCAATAACAGCTGAATTCAACAGATTGTACCGAGTTCCATTATCCAGAAGAGCATTTATAACTGGCTCAAAAAGATTTCCCTTTGTGATGTAACGATTATAAAATTCATCTTTAAGGCCAATTATCCGCCTCATAAAACGAAGAGCACCTAATTAAAAATACAGGGAACAAGTTGATAATCTCATTAATAACAATTATTATACAGCCATTTTTACATAAAGCGATATATATATTCTTCTAAAATAAAAAGTAAAGCTGTGCACTAAAAATAATTGGGTTTTGAGGAAAAACAGAGTTAAGGAAAGACTACTCAAATATGTATAACTCATGTAGCTAGAGCTAGCAAAAAACCCAATACTTGGTAGGTAGCTCCATGGTTTAGAGATTTAAAAAACCCCACAGAAACCATCGAATGCCAATGCTGGCAGTACTCAGAGCAGTGCTGGTAGACATGCAGACGATGTAGTGATGGCAGCTCAGAATCAGTGCAGGGCTGTCTGTCATGAAGGTGGGCACAAGAGTGGTGCAACCTGCCCAAGACTGCCTCATCTCTCTGCAAGAGGGAGCTTTGGAGGTAGGTACTTCTTTTGATTTTCTGAAAATAAAGCCAAAGGGCTTGCTGCTGCCAGCTTAACAAGGAGAGCTGAAGGTCTTTTACTCTTCTGATGAAGGCTATAGTTTCATTCCCACTAATTCAGTTCTCTTTGCTTTGGAAAAATCATCTGTGAACTGACACTACCTATACATTATAATATATACATTTTAACCCTATATGTTTTAACCCTTGTTTACCAATTGCTTATGAGTTGTTTTGCCTTTGGTAAACATGTACTGTGGCAAGTCAGACTGTATTTGTAAAAGAACAATAGAGTAACAAGTAAGCAGTATAACATGGCTTTTCATATTTTAAATACTGAAAAAAATCTCTCATTTCAACCCACTATTCACAGATGGAAGTCATTAAAAGAAGATGTGCCTGTCAAAAGAGATCCTAAATATTATCTGAGAATAAAACTGAAATAGGTCACATAAGGTATAAACATATGATAACTGTAACACTAAAGAAGTGTGAAGAAAAAAAAACCCCAAAAAACAAAAACTAGTGTGAAGAGAAGTGCTAGACTTATAACATCGCCTCTTTTTGTAGGACAAGAAATAGTTATTTAAAATTAAAAAGACAAGTAAGTATTAGTAAAGATGTGAGCAAACAGGCACTCTCATATACTGCTGATAAATGATAGGATATAGTTAGAACTGCACTACTTATAATGATGGATCTTGAAGCAATGTAAACATTTAAATAATGGAGATTTGATATAGGACTACTTTGCAGTTATCCAAAAGGATTATTTACAGAAAGTCAGATAGGAACACCTATCATGAGAACATCAATCCTTCCAAAATTAATATAAAACCTAACATAATCTTATCATAAATAACCAGATAAAATTATTTTTAAGTTATTATGGTAGAATCAATGTCTAAGAACCAAGAAAATTATGAAAAGAAAAAGTGAGTAGGGAGTTAGCATGTATTAAACTTTACAAAAGAGATGCCATAATGGCCTAAGAATAAACTTTCCTATTTAACTCATCTATAAAATAACAGATTCAGAAATAATAGTTAAGAAATAAGACACAAGATGTATATGGCAATTTACTGCATAATGAAAGAGAAATTTTAATTCAGTAAGAAAAACATAGTTTATTTAATAAGGGGATTGGCATGACTTGCTATCCATCTGGAAGAAAACAAAGTGAGCCCTCCAAACCATATACAAAAACAAACTTCAAACATATTATATATGGAAGTTAAAAGTGAAATAACAAAAATATTAGAAGTAAATTGAGGAGAATATTTTATTTGTGTAATATTAGGACACAGATGTTCCTAAGCAAAACAAAACCCCTAAAACTCATAAAGGGAAAAAAGAGATCTATTTTTTCATCACAGAGAATCTTAAAACTGTTATATGAAAAAATACTATAAAGGCAAATGCAAAAGACAAAAGACAATTAATATCTCTAATATGAAAGCTCTAAGAAAAAGATAATAGGCAATTCACAACAGATAAAATTCAAAAGCACTAAAACATGAAAATATGTTGCCAAGGAAAATGAAGTTGGGAAATATCAGGAAGGGAGACAGAACATAAAGACTCCTAACTCGGGGAAACGAACTAGGGGTGGTGGAAGGGGAGGAGGGCGGGTGTTGGAGGGGAATGGGTGACGGGCACTGAGGTGGACACTTGACGGGATGAGCACTGGGTGTTTTTCTGTATGTTGGTAAATTAAACACCAATAAAAGTTAATTAAAGAAAAAAAAAAAAAAAAAAAAAAAAAAAAAAAAAACACAAATGAAATACCACATTTTCCATCATCCTCTTCATAACATTTTAGGAATCAGTGAGTGCTGCAAGAGTGTCAAGGGCTTCAATCTTTTGGGAAAGTAATCTGGAGGCTGTATATGAAATTCAAATTTAAAAGGATACATTTAAACTATATAAACATCTTGTCCTGGCATTATCATTATTGGGAATCTGTACTATGGAAATAAAGAAACCAGTACTTAAAAGACTTATATACTATTCACTACAGTGTTATGTGGAGTAGCAAAATACCTTTTCACTATACATTAAATGTTTCAATTTTGACTGTAACTTTTATACTCAGAAAAAACACACAAAACTTTTTTTATTTGGAGGGTGAAGGAGGTCACTTTATCTCTATTTGCAGGTAAAGTTATCAAGAGGAAAGGAAAATTAACAGTTTGCCAAAAATCAATACTGAAGCATTTAAGTTTGGAGATTATTGGTCCCAGTGGTATACTGAGGGGGACTACTCATAAGCTATTTTATAAATTCAATAAATAACCCGAGTTATACAAAAACATTTCAAGGCCCATATCTCAAATTTAAAAAGTCACTATGATAGTTTGATGAAACAGATGTGAAAGACAGCAGGACTTGTTCTATTAGTGAAATGTCGTCATCGTACATGGTATTTTATCACAACAGTTAATCTAATTCAATCTAAATGTGAGTAATATGTGAGTAGGGAAGCACCATGACCTATTCCTCTTGTCCTTTAAATAAAAGAAAACAAAAGATTAGTACTTCTCATGACAGCATATATACGGCTAAAAAAAAAAATTCATATGGGTAGTTTCAGGTTTTATCTTTATTAAAAATATTGTTCCTTAAAATATCTTACAAGAATGTTCTTTTAAATTGTTACTTACACAAGGCCAGGAAAGTGTGCTTTGAATTCATCAAGACCAAGACTCTTCTTAGCAAGTCCTTGTTCATAATATAGTTTTTTATGTGATATGTGTGATGTTCCACACAAAATGTGAGTAGTTCTAAAATTAAGGCAAGCAGCTGTGCTGTTTGATAATTATCTACAAAGAAAGTCATCACATGAAAATAAAATAAATATTGCAATTCACCTAAAGAGAATAAAGTTTATGTCCCATATTTTAGAGCAAAAGCTAAACTGCATTTCTTCATTTTTATATAAATTAAAGAAGCTACAGATTTTTACTTTTTCATTAGCAGATTCTCAAATACTATTGTTTTATTGATCAAACTGATACTTTCTAAGGCTCTGTATAAAGTATTTATTGGTGGTAAAAGGAAAAAAAGAATGCCTAAATAAAAATCTACAAACATGATAAGAAAACCCTCATTGCATTGATATCTTCTTAGTAATGTTTCTTTAATATATGCTTTCATTATTGATATTAATGAATCTATTAAAGGGTTCACAGTAAAGAATAATAAATACCTCAGGCTTTCTGCCTATCATGGTGCAGCAAAATTTCCCCCAAGAAAAATTAACATGCTTTCTTTAAAGATATCTTTAAGGAAAGGATATTTTGGCTATTTGAATATCACCTGAAAAATATTACACAAGATTTTTTAACAATAATCTTTCTAACATTAAATCGTGATATCTATGAGAGGCCCATTGAAATACACTACCTTTTTCTCCCTCAAGAGGCCTTGGTGTATGTATGCATTAATGAAATGATTTCAAATTGGTTCATAAACATCAAAACTGAATGGTCCAAGGACTTATGTCAATAATTACTGACACCTATCATAAATGTTTTAGGAAAGAAATATTAAACTGCAAGGAAATTTTAGAATCACAGCCTTACAGAATAAATCTAATCCAACTATTTTATTTTTCAAGAAGATTAACACATATTTTGTGGAACTCTGAAGGTATCGGGAATAAATGAGCATTCTATTGAGAACAGAATAGCCATTAAAAATACAAAATATAGTTCTGGTATTTATGAAGATCTTTCCTACATCAAATGCAAGTAAAGACTTTTACTTGCTTCAGACCAATCTATAAACGCTAACACCACAGCCAATATTTGAAAGAGTCCCTCACCAATAAAAAAAGAAACTCTTAATTCCTCAATTTAATTACAAAAGATTTTATAACAGTCACCTTCAGTGTTAATCAAATGTCTTGTTTTTACTTTCTCAAATTAATCATTGTATCTCTAACTAATCCAATTTCTAAATGGTCTCCTCAACTGAAACTGGCTCTCCTAGACCACTGATAAGCCTAGTAGAGAAAGATAGGATGCTAGGTGGACACAGCATATTTTCCATACTTTCAACGTGATACCTGGGTATGTGTGCTCCAAGTAGAAGCAACAGTGCTTACACTCAGATTCATAAATAATGAACTCAACTTTCAGATGTCTTTTCAAAAAGATATCAGAAAATAATTTCTAAATTTGGAGGAGGGATCCCTGGGTGGCGCAGCGGTTTGGCGCCTGCCTTTGGCCCAGGGCGTGATCCTGGAGACCCAGGATCGAATCCCACGTCGGGCTCCCGGTGCATGGAGCCTGCTTCTCCCTCCGCCTGTGTCTCTGCCTCTCTCTCTCTCTCTCTCTCTCTCTGTGACTATCATAAATAAATAAAAATTAAAAAAAAAAAAAAAGAATTCTAAATTTGGAGGAAAAAAACAAAATTCCAACCAGTTTTCCATCTTTTATGTTAGAGAAAGTGGAATGTTCTTCTTTACAATAAAGAAAAAAGGTAATTTTTTTTTTTGGATTTTTTAAAAAATATATGCCTTTCTTAGCCTTGTATAAATAAATGCATTATATTCTGAGCAAAAAAAGCTTACTATCTGTATTAACTCTTAAAATAGGAATTTATACTTACCAGGGCAAATCGTGCTGTTTTTGTTAGATCCAACTATATTATCTAACAAAAAAAGTTAAAGTCAGTTACTTCAGTAATTATTCCATATTTTCCTAGTCACAACATACAAAGCATGTTTTTGACCATCTCATTTTACCTGAATAACCACTAAGAAGAATTAATTGTGAAGAGGGTGAGGGGACAGGCAAAACGGGTGAAGGGAGATAGAGGATTCCAATTATGGAATGTATGTCACAGAGATAAAAGGTACAGCACAGGGAATATAATCAATGGTACTGTAGTAGTATCATTTGGTGATAGATGGTAGCTATAGTTGTGGTGAGCATATCTTAATGTATAGACTTGTTAAACTATCGTGCTGTCCACTGAAAGTAATGCAGCATCATGTGTCAACTATACTTCAATTTAAAAAAATAGTTGCTTCAAATATTATACCTGTATCTGCAATCTTTTACAGAACTGAGTGCAGATGAGAAACTGTTAAAAAACAATAAATATTCTGATAAAAAAGTGAAGTTACAACCAGAGATAAGACTGACACATTTTCTTTTACTTCTTAGTCATCCTCCAACAATTAGGGCATGTTTCTCTCCATATAGGAATTTCTTAAACTCCAGAATGATACATGTTAACAATTATCATTTATACTTTGAAAGTAAGTAGGATATTTTAAGTTCTGAATTTTAGGCATACAATCTTAGAGCACAATGGCATAGGGAAAAATACAAATGTCTATCGCATTATGTGTAATAGCAAACTAGAAACAAATGTACATTAGAAACCGAATGGCTAATTACAACACACAAGAGACCATATTATGCAAAAGTTAAAAATAAGTAAGAACTCTAGGTATCAATATGGATAGATTTCAAAAATACACTGAGTAAAAGAAAAAAAAGGTAAAATAATGTGTACAACAGAAATGAATTCATATCAAGTTTTAAAAACATGAGAAACAATGCATTACAGGTCATAATAATATAAACACACATGGTGTGATAAACTTCAAATTCAGCATTCCTTGAGCGATGGGGTAAAGTGAGAATGTGAAGGTGTGCATAGGAAACTCTAACAGTGTCTGTAATTTATTTTCTTTTCAAAATAATTTGAAAAAAATAGGGTAAGTTTGTTTTGATAAAGCCAACAGGATATATATGGGTTTCTGTCCTACAATTTTCTAAATATTTCTATAAGCTGGAAATGTCTTATTTTTAAATAAAGATTAAAAATGCATTTATTTTAATTTATACAAATGAAGCTATTCTGCATGAAAACGTTCTGGAACATGTTTTACCCAATTTTGTATTTTTGAGAACTAGTTAGATGGCATCAAAATTGTTATTTTAACTGCTATATAGAATTCCACTGTATGACTATAACACATTCTCCATTTTCTTACACATGCTTGTAACTGTTCATGCATTATACATAAATGTTCCCTAGGATATACACTCAGAAATTGAATTGATGGTATTATGTAAGGTATGCTCATTTCACAACTTAGTTTAGTAAACATTCTCTTTAACTGACTTCCTCTTTAAAATGACTTACCAATTAGCTAACACTCTCAAGAGAATATGCCCCCTCATTTCTCATTTTACCAGTTACATTGTATGCATATCAAAATGTCCTTTGTTTACACTAATTATTTTTGGCAGTATGATTACATAATTTAAATACCACAGACTGATGAAATATAAAAATGTAGTATCTATGGGCTAAGTTTAATACAGTCTAGAAGTCTTTAAAACCAGAAGTTATAGCTGATGAATTATGTGTGTAGTTTATGCCTGAAAGAGGACATAGAAATACAATAAAAAGTATTAAAAAAAGCCTTACCCCTATACAAAATATTAGTAAATGAGTCAGCATTTAGAGTGTTTAGTTATTTTAATTTTTTGCTGCTTTAACCGACTTTTTTGATTAACCTCATCAACTTTTGATCCTTATGTTGTGAAACTAGAGAGCTTGTACTTTATTGACAAATTATTCTCCAAAATGACTGTTCCCTTGGATTTTCTAATGTAGGGTAATACACTGTTTACTCTTGCCCACTCTAGATAATCTCCTTTTGTTAAAGTGTTTATATCTCTCTTCCTCAAGATGTAATACTTTTTCCACATTTTCTGTATCATTCTCTAACACAGACCTTCTGAAACAATGGATATCGTGATTTTATACTGCAGTTTAAATTTTTCAGTAGTAATTTTTCTGTCATATAAAGCACTGAGTAGACAGTCTGTTATAGTTATACTACTTATTTCACTCTTTAAAAATGGAAATCATAAGCAGATAAGATACCCTACCTACCCTTTTCACACTTGTCTTCTGAAGTATTGGTCAAAAGTGGTGCTGTGAGAACATGCATACAATGGTTGTAGAAGAAATTTAGAAATTCACTTTTTTCAGTTTTCTGAAACACACAGAATTTTTTAAAATATTGCTTTTTAATTAATATCTTTAAGAGTTAATGCAAGTCATATACAAATAACAGATACTTTAAGATACCATGAAAGCACCAAAAAACTAGTTATATTCACCTTAATTGTATTTCTGCAGAACTGAAAAATCAAATCTATTTCATATAACTAAATTAAAATGAAAGCAAGAAAAAGATTATAAAAAATATTTCTGAGGAAAATTATTCAGAAGAATTTTTTTCTAACATGCTTGTGATCTGAGATGCAAAGGCTCTGTCAAGCAATGTAATATAGGACCAACTTAACTGCTTAAAATTTCAAACTCCTTATCCATACCATATACAAATTTCAAACTACATTCATAGCATATCCAAATTGGGAAAAACACCAAAGTGATTTATCAAGCCATTTGAACAGTACAGAATTTAGATCTATTTTCTAAATTTCAAAAATTTATTATTTGGAAACTTGGAAAACAGTGTCTTTTGATTTTTGGCCACTATTTTTTATACAATGGTCTCATAAACAAGTAATGATTTAAACACAATATATACATTCTTTTCTAAATATAAAGTAATTTTATAAAGAAAAAATATCCCAGCACTTTGAGACAACTATTAATATTTTGGAATATTTCCATAAGTCTTTTCTGAATGACTTCTCCTACCATGTAGTTGACATCATTCAGTACATATTAATTCTTTCATTATGATTAAAGAATACATAACATAAAATTTACTATCTTAGGCATTTTTACTGTTTACAGTTCAGCAGTGTTACACATACGTACCCTGTTGTGCATTCATTTTTAAGAAGTTAACAGAATGAGGCCAAGGGCCATTAATAGAAATGCTAACATTTTACTAAGATTTTCGCAGATCACAATTTGCATTTTACCACAAATAAACTGCTGCAGGAACACCACAGCTATTTGGATCCCAAGTGTACAAATACGTAAATATTATTTTCCAAAATTGTACACATTTTAAGATTTTATATTTACATTAATTTATATATTATACATAATTTATTATACATTAAATTACCTAAACTGACTAGACCAAAACATTTTTATCTCAGAATAATTTCTTACATTAGTTGTAGCCAGCATGTTTTCTGGATCAATTAGAGTACGAAGAAGTCCCATTAACTGAACAGCACCTCCTAGCTCAGGATCAGTATCACAGATCATTTGCTCAATTACTACATTAATGAGAAGGATATCCTGAAAGAAAATGTATTTCCATTAGATCTGGTTTGGATAGAAGACAAATATACCAGCTGAAAGAATAAAACCAGAACCAAAAAATAACTTGTTTTTTTTTTTTTTTAATGAACTTGTTTAAACTTTTATATTCCCAGTATTTTTCAAAGTTCTATAAACTTGAAAGAGTTTATAAGAGTGAAAAAAGCTCACTAAAAAAAAAAACAGAGCACACTACAGCTTATGGCAACATCAACATTTGGAAGTAGAAAACAAAATCATTTATCATCGGTGATTCTTGTTCATTAGAGATTCTTTTTTTTTTTTTTTTTTTTTAATTTTTTATTTATTTATGATAGTCACAGAGAGAGAGAGAGGCAGAGACACAGGCGGAGGGAGAAGCAGGCTCCATGCACCGGGAGCCTGATATGGGATTCGATCCCGGGTCTCCAGGATCGCGCCCTGGGCCAAAGGCAGGCGCCAAACCGCTGCGCCACCCAGGGATCCCTTCATTAGAGATTCTAAAAGATTATTGTTCTAAATTTCAGCCTCAGATTGGAATTTAGAAGCCACCTGAACAGGAAGATCATACATCATGTGACCCTAAAACAGATTATATCAGTTTCAAAAGAGAAAATCCTTTCTACCAAACAGTGAGGAAAACCCAGTATACAACTCTCCACAGGAGGCAAGTGGGTGCACACTGTGTTACATAATAATCTAATGCCATAGAGATCTGCATTAATTGCATGTTTTGGGATCTTAATTATGAAACTACAAAGTAGCTTGCAGATACAGTATTTGCCTCTTCCTGTATTTTTAAGAAATCTTGAAAATTATAGTACAAAGTGTTCATATCAAAGAAAAAAGTTTTGACATCAACTCAATTGATTTGAGAATATACTTATTATTGGGGGAAGAAAGATAGTAACTGAAGGAAATGAAATGAAGGAACTGCATGGGATGAAGATAAATTTCTTAAGTTGGGAGAATTTTGTAAAACAATAAATCTTCAGTATAAAGCACTTTTTTTTTTTTTTTAAAAACAATCAGCTTCTTTTTTTTTTTTTTAAGATTTTATTTATTTATTCATGATAGAGAGAGAGAGAGAGAGAGAGGCAGAGACACAGGCAGAGGGAGAAGCAGGCTCCATGCACCGGGAGCCCGACGTGGGATTCGATCCCGGGTCTCCAGGATCGCGCCCTGGGCCAAAGGCAGGCGCCAAACCGCTGCGCCACCCAGGGATCCCAGTATAAAGCACTTTTTAAAAAAAGATTTTATTTATTTGAGAGAGAGCAAGCATGCACGTGAGCAGGGAGGAGGGGCAGAGGCAAAAGCAGACCCCCTGCTTAGCAGGGACAAGGACTTAAGGCTCCATTCCAGGACCCTGAGACCATGATCCTTGGACCATGATCTGAGCTGAAAGGCATATGCTTAACCGACTGAGTTACTCAGGCAACCCCAGGATAAAGTACTTTTTGTTACTTTTGTTGTGCTAGCCCCTCTTAAATTTAACATACTGTGGTTTCCACAAGTATTTCCCTGCAAAGTTGTCTGTGTTCCATGAAGAGAACCAACAAAAGCATGTCACAGTCACTTAACTTAAAATTAGAACCCTAACCCCTACCATGTTTCAAAATTTGAACACTAATGAATCAATTCTGTCATGGCATTAGAAACAGAATAAAGGGATCCCTGGGTGGCGCAGCGGTTTGGCGCCTGCCTTTGGCCCAGGGCGCGATCCTGGAGACCCAGGATCGAGTCCCACGTCGGGCTCCCGGCGCATGGAGCCTGCTTCTCCCTCTGCCTGTGTCTCTGCCTCTCTCTCTCTCTCTCTCTCTCTCTCTCACTGTGTCCCTATCATAAATAAATAAAAAAAAAATAAAAAATAAAATAAAATAAAATATAAAAAAAAACAGAATAAAATCTCTTCAAAGAGGAATTATGAAATAAAAATCACAGAATTAATAAATCCAGAACCAAGCCTCATTTCAGTTACAAGGAAAAAGGGAGATTCCACATTAATCTGCTGCTCTTTCTTATTTTTTTTTTTTAATTTATTTATGATAGTCACAGAGAGAGAGAGAGAGGCAGAGACACAGGCTGAGGGAGAAGCAGGCTCCATGCACCGGGAGCCCGACGTGGGATTCGATCCCGGGTCTCCAGGATCGTGCCCTGGGCCAAAGGCAGGTGCTAAACCACTGCGCCACCCAGGGATCCCCTTGCTCTTTCTTATTCTAGTGGGATCAGCAAAGCACAAGTCATGTAAATACTAAGATACTACAAAAAGGTGTCATCCAATGAACTTTCTTCAGGACAATGCTAGGGCATTTACTTACTTTAAATTTATGTCAATGTGTACTACTTATATTCTACCAGTTAATTAGGGCCTTAGATAATTCGCTAAATTATATATAATCTTCTTTCATAAGTTTATGCATTTAAAGTAGGCACAAAAAATCATAAATAATGAATGTAGGTTATATCTAAATAAAACCACAGTGGCAAGAAATACGTAGGTATAGCTCATAACACTGAAATGTCATTTCAATATACATTCTTCAAACTATTTATTCCTGTTTTCTCTCTTACATGCAGCTTCTCATAAATCCTGCTTCCATCAGTATCAATGCCAAACTTTGAGTCCCATAATTTAGTAACACGTGGAAGTGAAAAATGTTGATTTATGTATTTCATAGTGAAAATGACTGCTAAAGAGAGCTATAGCCTTTTCAGGAAATAAGAACTGCCTTTCTCAAAGGCCTGTAAGACTTCCCTGCCAGAGAGAGGTATATGCATTAGATACTCTTCTCTAGAACATTTTAAGATACTCAAGCTTCAGACAGGAAGGGCACAGAGGTTAGTAGATAAACTGAATTAATTATGCCTGGACATGGGGTGCCTGGATGGCTCGATCGGTTGAACATCTGACTCTTGGTTTTGGCTCAGGTTATGATCTCAGGGTTGTAAGACTGAGTCCGGAGTTGGGCTCCGCCCTCAGTGGGGAGTTAGCTTAAGATTCTCTCCCTCTTCCTCTGCCTTTCCTGCCACTCGTGCAGCGCGCATTCTAATAAATAAGACTTTTTAAAAAAGAGATTAGACTTGGATAAAATCTTTAAAATCCATAACAAGCAAATAGTTTGGAAGCCTACTACATAGTTGAGGAAGCTTAACTGTCAAGAAAGTTTTAAAATAAGCAACACTTCCATGACTGTCCAATCTCTAAGACCACCACTGGGCCACAGAACTCACACCAACAGAAAGTAGGCTGTGAAGATTATATAGGTCCTTGAAGGAAAGGCATCTTCTATTGCCCATCTCAGATGTAGACACAGTGATAATGTCTTGAGGGAAGAAAGGCTTTGGAAAAAAATAGGCAAGGGGGATTCTTTAGAGACTTCCCAGGACAAGGAGTCCACACCATTGCTATTCAACAAATATCTGATGAACCAGTGAATCACAGTTGTGAATGAACGACTGCTATCTGTATGCTCTCTTTTACCAAATAAAAGCACTTTAGTTGTGATGTTGGGGGCAGATAAACTATCTGTTTATAGGTCACTGAAACACTGGGGAGGCTTATCTGGACTTGAAGAGGACTACCTAATACTCAAATATTCTGTACGTGGTACTGGATACAAAAGTGAACAGAAACTTGATTTGTCTCCCTTGAGGGAAGGGTGGGTGAGGAAAGAAAAATATGTATGAAAGTTAGGTAGCTAGAGTGGACTATGGTTGATACTACAAGATGCCAACCTAGTCTCTATTTTCTTTGCTTTGCTAGCAGAGCCCAAATTTTGTTCAGAGGTAATGTACTTCGTAAAAACATTGTTTCCCAATCCTTCATAGCTAAGGGTAACTTCCTTTTGGCCAAAGAAATCCAAGTAGAAACCGCTAAGTAGAACCTTCAGGAAAGTGCTTTAAAATGAAACACAAAAGCTATCTGCTCTCTTATTTTGCTTTCTGCCTTTCTTATTCCTGGAGGTGGAATAGAAATCTTTCAACCTCACGGTAACAGACATTAAAACCAGAAAATGAGGATGACTGATTCAAGAGATGAAAGTCTTTTGGCATCATGAGCTGCTATCTGAGGGTATCATGGAGCTGCTCATGACTTATTGTGACATTAATAAAACTTTTATTAGGTAGAACTATTCTAAGTTGGTTTCTCTTTTTTGTGTGTGATAAAAACATTTAACATAGTATCTACTCTGTTAGCAAAATTCTAAGTATATAATATTCTTAGGTACTATGATACTGTATAGTAGATCTCTGGAACTTACTTATCCTGTATAACTAAAACTATATACCCTTTAACTAATGTCTTCCCCATTTCCCCCACTCCACATCCCCTAGCAAGCACCATTATTCTTATTCTAGGAGTCTATTTTATATTCCTCATTTAAGAATTATCACGTATTATTCCTTCTGTGTCTAGCTAATTTCACTTAGCAAAATGTCCTCTAGGTTCATTCAAGTGAACAGGATTTCCTATTACAATGCTGAATAATGTTCTACTGTATATATGTGACAAATTTTATCAATTCATCTGCAGATGGACATTGAGGTGGCTTAGATGTCTTGACTATTGTGAATAATGCTGTAATGAACAAGGAAGAAATTTCTCTTTAAGATCTTTTGGATTTATAGACAGAAGATTGCTGGGTCATATAGTAGTCTATTTTAATTTTTAGAGGAACTTCCATACTGTTTTCCATGATAGCTGCACCAGTATATCCGCATCATCAATGTACAAGGGCTCTTCTTTTCTCCACATCCTTATCATGACTTGTTATCATTATTTTTTTATATTAGCCATCCTTTTTTTTTTTTTTTTTGAGGACAGGTTCCACATTTTATTTACATTTTAAGACTAACCTTCATCTCAAAATCATATATCCATAAACCTATTTCCTTTCTGTTGGCTGCACTTAAATGCACTGGTTTGTCAAACAAAGACTGTAAATATTTACAATGTCTGTTACATGTAACACACATAGGAATGGCTTTTAACAGAAATCCATGATTTCCTCCACATTTTTTAATTATAAATACAGGCATCAAAACAATATTGAACTATGTTTGATACTACTAGTCAGCACCCTCACCACTTCAAAACTTAACACCATTTGTGACAATATTCATTGTACCTGCTACTTCAGATGACTTCACCTGAAGCTTTCAATAAGCAAGATGGATAAAGCATGCCATTTGTTTTTTCTTCTTGAGATTTTTCACTTTTCAGAAACACACATGCTTCCACAGCATCTGACTCTTCTCTCCATGCTTTCATCTTGTAAGCCTGAACTCTATTTTGAGTACTCTAGGTTTATGTATAAATGACAGTACCATTGCTTACTACACCTTTCATCCCTCAAGTTCTTCCAACAAGAGAAAATTATGAGGAACTTTAGCTCCTGTACAGACCACCATCTTCTCCTGAAGTTCCAATACTTGCCATCCTAATAGATGTATGTGTACTTTGGAGAAATGTCTGTTTAGTCCCTTTGCCCATTTTCAAATTGGGTTATATTTTTTGCTACTGGGCTGCAGGAATTCCTTACATATTTTGAATATTAACATCTCATCACCAATTGCAAACAAACTCTACACTTTTACTCCCAACCTACATACTGTTGATGTCAGATTTCTTTTTATATTGTGTATCTATTAATTTTTGTAATTATAGTTATTAATATTTGTCTTTTACCTTTTGTATTAGGGTTAAAAGTGATTTATACACCATGAATAGAGTATTATATCATTCTGTATCCGTCTACATATTTACCTTCACCAGTGAGATTTTTTTTTTTTAAGATTTTATTTATTTATTCATAGAGACATACACAGAGAGAGAGGCAGAGACACAGGCAGAGGGAGAAGCAGGCTCCACGCAGAGAGCCCCACGTGGGACTCGATCCAAGGTCTCGGATCACGCCCTGGGCTGCAGGCGGCGCCAAACCGCTGCGCCACTGGGGCTGCCCCACCAGTGAGATTTACACCATTTCTATTTACATGTTTTCTTGGAGCTGTTTAGTGTTCTTTCATTTAACTTTAAGAATTCCCTTTAGCATGTCTTCTAAGACCAGTCTAGTGATGCCAGGTAAAACATTCTCAGTTGGCATTTTTAACACTTTGGATTTATCATCTCACTTTCTTCTGGCCTGTAAGGATTTTGCTGAGAAATTTGCTAAAACTTATGGGAGTTTCCTTATATATGATGAGGTTTTTTTAGTTTTTTGTTTTGCTGCTCTAAAAATTCTCTGTTTTTGACTTTTGATAGTTTTATTGTAATGTGTCTTAGTGAAGATCTCTTTGGATAGCCTATATGAAGACATATAAATTTCATGTGCTTGGACGACCATTTCTTTCCCCTGATTTGATGCTATTAGCCATTATTTCTTTTTTTTTTCTTTTTTCTTTTTTTTTTTAGCCATTATTTCTTTAAATAAATTTCTTCCCCCTTTCTTTCTCTTCTCCTTCGAGGTATGAGGTTCCTATAATGTGTATACTGTTTTCTTTATGATATCTCATAATACATGAAAGCTCTTCTCCACTATTTTTCATTCTTTTTTTCTTTTAGTTCTCTGACTGGATATTTTCAAATGGCTGGTCTTTGAGTTTTCTATTTTTATTTCTACTTGATTGAATCTGCTGCTAAAGTTGTTTATTGCTTTTTTTCTTTCTTTCCAGTTTAGTCAATGTATTCTTTAGCTCTAGATTTTGATTATTTTTTAATAGTTTGTGTCTCTGTTGAACTTCTCATTTTGTTCATGTACTATTTTTCTGATTTCGTTTAGTTATGTGTGTTCTCTTGCGGCTCACTGAGCTTCTTTAGGACAATTATTTTGGATCGTCAGGTAGTTCACAGTTTTCCATTATTTTAGGGTCAGCTATGATAGCTTATGGTGGTATCAAGTTTTTCCTGATCTTTGTAATCTTGCACTGCTGTCTGCCCATCTAAAGAAGCAATTAGCTCTTTCGGTCTTTAAAGACTGGCTTTGGCAAGGAAAATTCTTCACAAGTCAGCCTAGTCAGAGTTTTTGGCTGGGTCAGCTGATGGGGTTCATTACCAGAGTACATGGGCCAGTTATTGAAATGTGTGTGGTGGTGCTGAGAGTCCCTGCTCCTTTTCTTTCTTCTTAGCTATTGCAAGGTGATTCCCTCACTGTTCTGGATAGCACAAGAAAGAAATGGCCCTCATGGGTAATGTTCTGAAAGGCTAGGGATATCACACTCTCACTTTATACTCCCTTTCCCCATGAGAGAATCTGTGGGCCCAGAGGATCTCTCTCAGTGGTGTGCTATGCTGACTTGGGGAGAAGTGACAAAGGTAAAGTGAAATTGCTCCTACCCTTTCAATGCATCATTTCTCATTTCTGTGCTCCACTCAAGTACTATAATCTCTAATCTGGACTCTAGAAGCTGGGTGGAGGTATTCGTGTCTGTTACTAGTTGTTAAATCAATTTCTGTTGTGGGGATGAGACCTGGTATTTCCTAGTCTTTCTTAGTGATGCCATTCCTGATTCTTCTGATATATGAGGCCAAACCCATTCTTAAGTAATACATTAATTCCTTTTTCTCCTCTTCCTTTCTTTTGTCACAGGTCAGGCCTTCCTTCTCCAGTTATCTCTCCATCATGATGCTATTAGAACTACCCTTCTAAAACAGAGACCTGATCAAGTCATCCTTTGCTTAGAATGGTTGTAAGAGAAAAGATTCAATTCTAGACTATATAGGTAGCAAATATTCTAATCTTGTGCTGTTCAATATGGTATCTACTTGCCACACAAAAGGCAGTTTAAAATTAAAGCCAGTAATTCCTTAGTCACACTACCTAAATTTTAAGTGCTTGGTAGCCATAGGTAGCAAGGGGTTACCTTGTTGAATGGTAACAGAATAAACTTTTCCATCATCATAGAAACTAAACAGCACTCTTCAAGTTTATTATTATAGTTTCATTGTTAAAGAAAAGGGGGGAAAAAAAACCAGGATAATCAGAAAAAAGATGCAAGGGGAGAAAAAGGGCAAAATATGAGAATTTCTCATAATCAAAATACTAACTTCCACATGCAATGATATAAAAGTCTGGCTCAGAGGTTTAGCGCTTCCTTCAGCCCAGGGCGTTATCCTGAAGACCCGGGATCGAGTCCCGCATCAGGCTTCCTGCATGGAGCCTGTTTCTCCCTCTGCCTGTGTCTCAGCCTCTCTCTCTCTCGCTCTCTCTCTATCTCTCATGAGTAAATAAATAAAAATCTTCAAAAAAAAAAAAAAAAAAAAAGATGGCTTCCAAATTCTTGTGTCAGATGGGTTTATTTTTATAGCTCTTAAGTAGTACGTTAATGAAACAAAAATAATTTACTAAAGAAAACACAAAAGAGAGATGAATCCACAAACTTTCTAATTCTGTAATAAGAGTTAGACTTCTGCACTAAAATCTGCTCTGAAACTACACACAGACTTCTGCTTTTGGATAAGATGGAGTCACAGGAACTAGGTTTAGTTTTTACCCAGAACAACAACAACAGAAAACTGGACAAAATATGAAACTACAGTTGGTAATACAGTAGGCATCGGCCAGTGAAAGACAATGAAAGATGTGGAAAAATGAGATAAGCCCTAGGATATATGTTAGGTTCTATTATTATTATTATTATTTTTCTGAATTCTGTCAAATTAAGTAAAAATCAACTTCTAAAATAATAGAATTTTCTGTGTAAAAAAATAAAATAAAATAAAATAATAAAATAAAATAAAATAAAATAAAATAAAATACTAGAATTAACCACAGATTTAGAGATTCTACCCCACAAAGCAGTATGGAACAACAAGACAGTGTTATTCCAAAGGTACATCTTCCTCAGTAAACAATTAAAATTAATCTACTACAATGCATGACTACATATGCTCAAAAGTAATACTATTTTTCAGAAACAATGAACAAATAGCTCCAAAAACAATGTAACAAATGACTGAACATACATCAATGAGCAATGTATTATCAACATTATATCTGTACGGCACGTTTCATCTCTTAATTAACACAAAAGAGCAAGCTATTCCTAGAAGGAATAGCTGAACCTAGCTGAACCGAAGGACCTAGACTCTCTAACTCCAGTACAGTCATCTTAAATACACACTAAGTATCCTCATTAACTCTCCCATGCCTATTTCTCCAATAGCAGAACAAAGGGAATGGAATCACTGTAAGTTGAACCTCTTTCAAAATTTGACTTATTTCTGTCTACTAGAGTTCTTTACTGGCATTAAAATACTACACATACAAATCTAATTTTCCTTAAACTGGTTCTCCAACAATGGCATTACTCAGGCTAGAAAAAAAACTCATGCTCAAGCAAGTGCAGCTAAATAACGAAGATGTGAGAAAAACTACTGGAATATTCCTTCAAAAGCCAAATGATGACTTGATGTGCAAATAAACCATTATAGAGTAACTCCAGTTAATATGTGTCAATGCTGGAGCACCAAAATCTATTCTAGAGAACACTCACACACACACACACACACCTTCATCTCCCTTTAAATTTACAGTCTTAATTAAGAGGGCCCAATGATTTCCTTCCTATTGAAGCCTGCTTATTTCTATGGTCTCTCTTTTAACTTTTTACACTGCCATAGCAGCTTCTGCAATTAAAACCTTCAATTCAGAGTGAGCCTCTAAACACCTGCAATGTTCTGAGAAAGGGGTCTAAGTCAGGGGTTGGCAAACTACAAGGCTACTTTGCTGGCTGCCTACTTTGTAAATAAAACTTTAAGGTGAAAAATTTACTGGAACATAGTTACACCATCTACGGACAATTCACATTATGATGGCAGGGTTGAGTAATTGTAACAGAGACCATATAGGCCCATGAAATCTGATTTAACCAAAGTTTCCAAGAGACTTTTCAAGGTTTTAGTTATTTCTAAATCAAAGTTTTAGAGAAATGATACTCCCATTACCATTAGTTTCATCACACTCCAATCTCATACTATTCTTAGAAGCACATACTGGTTTTTAAAAGTTTATTTCTGTGGGTTTAAAAATGTTGCAATACCGCAAAAAATAATTAGCCAACAGAGGGGAAGTTCTGGGTTCCTACACATGGAATTCAGAGATTATCCAGGTTATCATCTGGCAACTCTATTTTCTGACTGGGAAAGATAAAGAACATACTTTATTCCATTGTTTCTAAGATTTCTTAAAACTTTTAACTTCTTGATATTGAGATACATTTTACAATCTATGGCATTACACAGTCATTATCAGACAAGTCACAAACATGACAAAGTCAAATGAATATTTTCCACTAACGCTTTCCTGTAAGATCAAGAAAATATTAGCATCCACATATCTTAGATTCCATGAATATAGTAAATAAGAGGAAAAAGAAAGAATGTCAGGAGCAGGAACATTATTCTGAAGTAGATTAAAAACTGATGGATGCTGTGGAAACATTTTTGTTTTTTATATGTAAATATAAGAATTATTTTTAAAAATGCACATGAAATTTGTTTCATAGCAACATGAATGAAGGCTACAAATATAATACTTCTTTTAATCCATCTGCCATGTCAGAAGAAAGCAAACACAGCTCTTCAAATTCTATAGAATTTAACGGTCCAACTCCTTAAAGTCTGTGAAATAGCAAAACAATCTAAACAAAAAACCCTTTAAGCTCATTTTTTAAAGTTGAGGGAATTTCTTGATGTGATGCAATGAATGAAACATTACTTCTATACCACTCCTGACACAAAGAAATAACAACCTAAATCAAATCATGAGGAACCATGAAATAAATCCAGATTGTTGGATACTGGACCTGAAAGTTTTCAGTTTTGTCTTGGTTAAAAAGAACATTACTGGGACAACTGACAAAATTTGAGTTAGGACTACAGTTAGATATTAGGACTGTAAAAATACTAACTTCCTGATATTGATAATTATAACAGAAAACACTAAAGTAGATACAGGTTAAAAGGCACCGTGTCATTATTTCTATACCTTATTCTTCAATGACTGAGAACAAAAATAATTATGTCTGTGTATAAATGTGTACATACAAATATAAGCAGAGAGTATGATAAAGCAAATTTGAGATAAAATATTAACAACTGGGGAATCCGGGTGAAGTATATATGGGAGTTCTTTGTACTATTATTTTAACTTTTCTGTAAATTTAAAATCACTTCAGAATAAGAAGTCAAAAATGGATGCAATTTTAAGAAACATGTTCAAAGCAAACTATCAAACAGTTAACCCATAGAGATTAGCTTATGCCTTTTTTAAACTTTATTATTGCAAATTTCATCTTCATTATTATTTAAAAGTAACTTTAACATATATAATTTATTAAGTATTTAGTATAAAACTTTACAAAATAAGGACTCTTAAAAAAATAACTCCAATGCTATTATTATATTCTTAAATAATTAAAATGAGTTCAATCTCAAGTGAGAAATACAGTGAAAATACCTGCCAAAATAAGTGGTTCAGTAATAGCTGCATTACTTATCCAGTCACATTTCACAGTAGGCTTTACTAAATGTTTCAAAGGACACTAGCATAAAAATAAGTGAAATCAGTGGCATAACAAAAAGACAATTATGACTAGATCTATCCTTCTAGCTTGGATAGAAATAACTATAGTAAAATATGTTAATAATTCCTCTTGCTCAACACGTATTTTAATATGTAATCCAAGTTCTTAAAACCAAATCTGCTCCATAATACTGGAAAGTTTGAATGCTGTGAATTTACTTTATTTAAAAGGGGATCAAAATGTCAACTGCCTACCAAATAAATACACAGGAAAGTTTTTTCTTTCTAAAGGTTACCAGGAACTCAACATAGAATTTACCATGTAGAATAACTTAATTTTGAAGAAAGAAAAAAAAAATTGTGGGCTAACTCATTTATTTTGAGGCAACAAAAATTTTAAATGTTAAACTGCTAAATCTCAGAAAACTTGGGGGAAATGAAAGACTGAAGACTATGATTATAAGAAAAAAGAAAAACTGAGAAAGGGACTTTTCATTGTTAAAAATCAGTAAGGGATTCTCTAAGTCTTATCTGTCAATTAAATGAACAAGAAAATATTTTTAATGAAAATAGAAATAAAAACTTTCAGAGTTAATTCTAAAAGTTAGCAGCTTACTATTTTCACGGTCTGAAAAGATATAATAATGAATGCCCTTAATCACACACATCACTGAGAATGCAGCAACGAAGAGTGTTAAATTCGAAGTTACCTTCTGTAAAGGATGACACAAAGATATACACACCAATAGAGAGATTATAAACTGATTAATAAACTAGATATTTATTTCTTTCAAGTCAGATTTAGCATTATTTGGGGTTTTTAAAAAATACTTAAAATATACTTTTTTTTAAAATTTTATTTTTTATTTTTATTTTTTAGATTTTATTTATTTATTCATGAGAACACAGAGAGAGAGAGAGTGAGAGAGCCAGAGACACAAGCAGAAGGAGAAGCAGGCCCCATGCAGGGTGCCTGACGTGGGATTTGATCCCAGGTCTCCAGGATCACGTCTTGGGCTGAAGGTGGCTCTAAACCACTGAGCCACCCGGGCTACCCTGAAATATACTTAACATAAGATTTCTTCTACTTCTTTTCTATTGCCTAAAACTATAGCATTAGCTCAAACTGATTCTGAAATAAAATTGCTTAAAAAAAACAAAACCTGGGATCCCTGGGTGGCGCAGCGGTTTGGCGCCTGCCTTTGGCCCAGGGCGCGATCCTGGAGACCCGGGATCGAATCCCACATCGGGCTCCCGGTGCATGGAGCCTGCTTCTCCCTCTGCCTGTGTCTCTGCCTTGTCTCTGCCTCTCTCTGTATGACTATCATAAATAAATAATAATAAAAAAAAATTAAAAAAAAAAAAAAAACCTAACAAAAAATGCAAAAATCTAAGAAAACATTAAGAGATTAAACACAAAACATATAAAACAACTGTGGTTTAATTCAATAGTAACTCATAAGAAGGATCAAATTAACAACAGAAATCAAAATCTTCTTTAAGTAGGAACATACATTTATTTTCTATATAACACTAAAATATATTTGATAAAGGGATATTTTAAATTCCAGCTATATATTCATTTTGTTTTTGTTTTCTTTTCTCTCTTTTTTCTTATTTTTTAGCCCCCTGCCTCCCGCCTCTCTTCATTTTGTTTTTAAAACAGTATAAGGGTAAAGTTTTAAGTATTTCTGTAGTGAGAAAACACATTGGTCTCATTCTTAAACATCTATTCACACTGGGAAAAAAAATACAAATTTGAACAAGTGAAAGCAACTTGTTAGTCATACTAGAAGTGCCTGACTTACAGGCTTGAAATTACATATCATTAGCACTTGAACTTCTTTGAAAAATTTGATTCTATTATAATCTATCTCAATACAAGTTTGAATACTTTTTTTTACAATAAATAAATCAAATGCCACATATTCTGGGCTTGCTGAAGTCACAATGGTCAGAAACCTATTTTGCTTCATTCAAGATTAAGATTGTAGTTATACCTTTTTTCAATAGTATGCAAACATTACAGGTAATTCATATAGAATCAGAGCATTATTACTTACATCATCACTCTGCTGGGCTTCTTGCATTACAAATTCTCGGACCATGGATGGACTAAACTCTACTAGATAAGAAAATATATCTGTAGCTGCTGATCTGACTTGCAAATCATCCATGCCCTAGTAAAAGGAAAATTAGGTTAGAGACTGTTAACAAAAATTGTGCTGTGTTCCCTTTCCCAAATCTATGCACATCAACTTTTTGGATTTAGACATTGTACTGAAATCTTTTCTTCCTTTTCTTTTATGAATATTAAAAAGCTTTTAAGCAGCTCAATGATTAGTTTCTGCCAGTTTTATCAAAACAAAGATAAAGATTCAGAGAATTTAAATGTAAGAATCAGCACAGGATTATACTATTATACTTTACAAATGTTGTAAAAATTTTTTAATTTACATATATGCAAGATATGAATGATGTTATCTAGTTAAAGACTTCAAAATTTTCCAGAATCTGTCTTTGGTCCTGGATTTGCCAGTTACTTCTTAATAACTGATTGTCTTCCTTATGACTCTCCTAACAGAGGATGCTTTTGAAAGCACTCTGGATATTTTCACTCTTTGTTCACAGCTTAGTTTTCTAAAGTGGTGATCTTGAATGCTTCTCTCTCTTTAATAGATAAAAGATACATGACTCATAAATCATAAAATCTCCAAGTGATTCTGAAAACATTCCCTAACTCAGCAATTCTCAAGGTGTGGTCCATGGAATTTTGAGGAGGTGTCCGACACCCTTTTCTTTTGCTTCATAATAATAAATAATACTGGGATCCCTGGGTGGCGCAGCGGTTTGGCGCCTGCCTTTGGCCCAGGGCGCGATCCTGGAGACCCGGGATCGAATCCCACGTCGGGCTCCCGGTGCATGGAGCCTGCTTCTCCCTCTGCCTGTGTCTCTGCCTCTCTCTCTCTCTCACTGTGTGCCTATCATAAATAAATAAAAAATTAAAAATAAATAAATAAATAATACTAGGGCCTCATTGGCCCTTTTCACTCTCAGTGTATCAAAAGTATAATGGGGTTTTCCAGAGGCTACAAGACATGTGATATCACAACAAACTAAATGTAGAAGTTGCTATGAGAATCTAGCTGTCTTCTATTACACCAAATGTTGAAGGGATTGGCAAAAAAAAAAAAAAGGTGAAACTAGGGACACCTGGGTGGTTCAGCGGTTAGGCGCCTGCCTTTGGCCCAGGGCGTGATGCTGGAGTCCCGGGATTGAGTCCTGCATCGGGCTCCCTGCGTGGAGCCTGCTTCTCCCTCTGCCTGTGTCTCTCCCTCTCTCTGTCTCTCATGAATAAATAAATAAAATCTTAAAAAAAAAAAAAATGTGAAACACCACCAATCTTCTCACTAAATTATTTTTTTGCTTCTAAATTATTTTTTCACAGAAGTTATATTATTTATGTCAACATGTTTTATTATTTTTCAATGAATTAATAAATATTTTTTAAATTTCTTAGTTTTAATTTTTCATATAATACCAATGGATAAAAATCATATAAGCAAATGTATGAGGACCACCACCCTAACCCACATTGCAGGTGAGCTGCCTTTGTCCAGGCTGTCCTCACTGTACTCACTGGTCTAAAAAGGAAAGATATTTTAATAGTTTCTATGAAACATAATATTGTTACAGAAGATACAATAATCTTGAAAAAGCATGTGGATTTTTATTCACTTGAAGGCATATTATATGCAAGTGCTTACGTATTAATATTACAAATTTCAGTTAATAAAAATATTAAGACTGAAAACACACTTGTAATAATTCACTATCAAATGAATCACAACTTAATAACTCAATATGCATTACTATAATAAATATTTTCACATACATAATATAAAACTATAAATTCACAACTTCAAACATGAAAAGAAACTGTATAATTACCATTACAATTTCAAGGGCAGGAAGAATTCCCAACTTTGCCAAAGTTTTGAAAAATGCATCCCTGTTTTGAGGCTGCAATGTCTGAGAAAATGCACAAAATTCCTTGAAAAAATTAACCTGTAATATCAGAAAGTATAGTGAGAAGTTGACACGTGTAAGAGCAAACTTGGGGCACCTTTAACGTGCTGCCTCCCAGAGTCCCGCCTCCTTCTCAAGGATCTTGATTTTCCAGGGCATACCCGGCTCTTAACGCCTACGTTAAAGGACACATGAAAAACTAGCATCCCAATAAGTCAGCTTTGTATCATTTTCAAACAACGACCTCTCCAAAGACAGTATGGTACACATGTTATATGTGCAGTCCCAGGGGGAGAAGACGCATCAATAGTGCTCTTATGATTTAGCTGTAAGAATGTCACGTAAGGCATGTATTTTGAATTAGAGAAGGTATTTTCACAGAAATATGCTATATAACAAATGCTGGCTGGGTTCTCAGGAAGCTCTCAAAAGTACAGTCCCATATTTAAGAATTGGAAAGGACATTAGACAATCCCCAGTTTAAAGAACTAATTTTTTAAATGAGAAAACTGAGTAGACTATTAATTACACCATGATGACTTGGCTGACTTTAAGTCAGCAGTCTTTCATTACTTTTTTAAACCCAGGATCTGATTATAATGTTTAAAAAAAAAATGACAAAAAAAAAAAAAAAAAAGACAAACTGTTGATAAACAGCATTACTATATTCTTCCTCCAAAGCATGGCTTATTCTTCAGAAAATATACACACATTCAAAAGAAAAAAAACATTTCCAAGAACCAAATTACTTATTCATTTATTCAAGAAGCACTGTCCTTACTTTTTCTAAAAAAAAAAAAAAAAAAAATCTGTTTTATAATGTACCTATAACCATAAAAACGTATGAATTTGTAGTTCTGTCCAAACATAAACCTCACATCTAATTTCAGGATTTGTGACACACACAAATCCCCCTCATTTGGGGGTAGTTGGGGGCAGGGGTGGGAAACACATCAAAATACTTTTAAAAATTTGTAAATATACAGGAAGTTTGAGAAACTTTGAGAATAATCATATAGCATAAATACGTAAATTTCATCTCATATTTATAAAAAATTCTTAACAAATTCAATGTTAAAAGCTGTGTATCCCTACAGTAAGTGCTCTTTAAAGGTCTGAATTTCAAGAATAAATAACTTACCAATTCACGCCGTTTATCATCATCTGTAGCTTCATCTGTTAATTGTGCAAAAACTTCAGATAAAAACTTCTCATCTTCCTACATGGGAAGAAATAATTACTATGAAACAGTCTAACAAGAGTATATACTTACACACATTTGTATAATTTACACAAATTATAATAAAAATAGTTGAAAATCTAATAGTTTCATCATGCAACCTAAAAATTCCAGGGTATATTCATGTTATAATTTTCAAATCCTGACTACACCATTTAATGTTAGTTATACATGCATTTGCCTTATTTAATCAGAAACTTGAGATATAAAGAACTCTTTGGAAAACAAAAATAACCAGTTATAGTCTAGAAGTCATGCATGAAAACTCATGTATTTTAACTGAGACGCTCTGCAACTCCTGCTCAGGGTCTATTTATTTACTTTTAATTTAAATGTAATTCAAGCAAGTTTGAAGATCTCATGGTCAGTCTGCCACAGATTAGAAAAATGAGAATCACAAATATATGGCATAGGAACAGCAGTAAAAGGAGACTGAATTCTGGCAGCGGTAAGACTGCAAAGCTTTTTTTTTTTTTTTAAGATTTATTTATTCATGAGAGAGAGAGAGAGAGAGGCAGAGCAGAGGGAAAAGCAAGCTCCCTGCGAGGAGCCTGATGCGGGACTCGATCCCAGGACCACGGGATCACAACCTGAGCGGAAGGCAGATGCTCAACTGCTAAGCCATCCAGGTGTCCCTGCAAAGCTCTTTAAAACACAAGAACTCACGAAATAAAATTATCTAGGGCCATTTGGGGTACAGGCTTACATTTTCTTGTAGTTTCCAAGGATACAACTAAATGATAAAACACTACAATAACTGCTTTTCACACTGATGACTCTGAGGTATTAAAGGGCAGATGTGTGTTAGTTTCTCTAAGCACTATTTACAAGGACAAAAATATAGTACATACTGTATAATCTTATTTTTAATATAAACTAGTGTGTCTAAAGTCTAAAAGAGATAAACTCGTTATATATAAAGGAGTAAAAATCACTAGAATCACAGATGACATAACATACTCTCCCAATAATCATTCATCAGTGTTACTCAACCACTGAGAGCCAACTCCGTTCATTAGTCTGACTCAGAATGGTCTTTTTTTGTTGTTGTTGTTTTGTTGACTTCTGGCCCTTATACGCCATGGCCTGAACCATCTGTTTCTGAGAGAGTTCAACTGCATATATAATTTTTTTTTTTTTTTTTTTTTTTTTTTTTTTTTTTTTTTGCTTTTTAAAGATTTTATTCATTTATTCATGAGAGACACAGAGAGAGAGGCAGAGACACAGGCAGAGGGAGAAGTAGGCTCCATGCAGGGAGCCCGATGTGGGACTCCAAGATCATGTCCTGGGCCAAAGGCAGGCGGCTAAACCGCTGAGCCACCCAGGGATCCCCTGCATATACAATCTTATAATCATTTCTCAAAGTACTTTTCATCTCAATATTTTAGGTTTTGGTGAATATGCATTTACCTCCACTTAAACCTTTTATAATTTTTTTTCTTCTTCCATCTCTCCCAGATTAAACTCCCTTTCTTGTCTAAAGATTTTTAACTTTTTTGAGAATACTTTCGTAGGAAAACAATTCCAATTCTTTGATAAATGCAATTTCTTCCATGATTATTTGTTGTGCTGACAGCTAGAACTGCATAATGTATTAGGGAGGCAATTTCAAGGATTATATACCCTGCTATGAGAATATTTCCTAATTCCTACTATACACATATATTTTTTTCTGATTTCCTACCTTATTCTTGATAACATTCTATAAAAGCATTCTGTTCCAGTGTACATTAAAAAAAACCAGTTAATTGGGGTGCCTGGGTGGCTTCAGTTGGTGAAGCATTTTTGCCTTTGACTCAGATTGTGGTCTTGAGGTCCTGGGACTGAGCCCTGGGTCAGGCTCCCTGCTCAGTGGGGAATCTGCTTCTCCCTCTCCCTCTGCTCTTCCTACACCCAGCCCTGCTTGTAAGCATTCTAAATAAAAATCTTAAAAAAAAAATTTAATTGACAACTTAAAGCCTATCATATAGTTGTAATGTTTCCCTCCAAATAGCTGGTTATCCAAGTAATTAAACTAGTATTTTTAGATAAATTTAGATTGCTTTTTCATTTAGTTTTAAAATCCTTTATTTTTAATAAAACAATTATTTTAAGACAAATTGTGTATGGCTGCTTCTCTGAATTATGCAAAAAACTTTATGGGGGGAAAAGGGGACTCCTTTTAAAAAGTCTCAGTCAAACTTTTCCTTGTAGTAATGTAAAAACAGGACACACTCAAAATCCAAAAACCCAGGGGTGCCTGGCTCACTCAGTCAGTAGAGCATGCAACTCTTGATCTTAGAGTGGAGTTTGAGACCCATGTCCGATGCAGAGCTGACTTTAAAAACAACAACAAAAACCATCCCAAACCCAGAACCCATTCACCATTATTAGAGTCATGTAAATGCAGAAATTTAGAATTAGACTAGGCTTTAAAAGATTACATACATTGCCTAGTCCAATTCTAAATTTCAAGAGACTAATGCCCAAAGAGTGAACTTTCCTGAGGCTGGCTAGTAACAAAGATGGATTTAGAATCTAGGTCTCCTACACAATCAGGTTTTTGTCATTCCTACCATGTATAATAAACCACAGGACAAATTTCTAAGTAGTTTAAAGTTATGAATCCAAAGTAAAACATAGACACAAACTAGAATAGGCCAAATCTAGTAAAATTTAATATGTTAAATCCTAGATGAAGTCCAAAAACCTCTAAAACAAAATGAAGCATTATATTATTGTCAACAGTTGTTTTCTTAAAGGCATTGGAATATTTAATATATTAATAACTGGGATGAAGGTTAGAAATGTCTTTCTTTAGGGCTGAAATCCACAAAATAAGTCAAAAAAGAACTAAACTTCTGATTTTAATGGGTTTTTAGCTCAACTCTCATTTATGGAATAGTGGAAATATATGTTATATGTTAAATTTGAGATACCTGTCCTCCACCATTTCTAGTGAAGGAAGTGAAATTTTGTTCTGAAAAAGATCTTATCTGTAGCTGTCTACGCAAAATAACTCACTTTATTGGCTTTTAGAAAATTAATTTTTAAAACATACTTAAGTAGATTTCTTAATTCTGGGCACATGGGATTTTGATTTGTAGTTAGAAAATTCAGGGTTGGGACGCCTGGGTGGCTCAGGGGTTGAGTGCTTCCCTTCAACCCAGGGTGTGTGATCCTGGAGTCCCGGGATCGAGTCCCACATCAGGCTCCCTGTAAGGAGCCTGCTTCTCCCTCTGCCTCTGCCTCTGCCTCTCTCTCTCTCTGTATCTCTCATTAATAAATAAATAAAATCTTAAAAAAAAAAAAAAAAAAAAAAAAGAAAGTTCAGGTTAACCAAACTCTTATGCCCCAAACAAGCTTAAGAGAATCTCATCGTGTATTAGAGTACATACCAGGAGCCGGAGACCATAGTAAGTGCTTTCTTTTAATTTCTCAATTAACCTAATTCAGGCTAGGAGTTATGTACCTTTGACTAACTCATTTTGGTCCAGATAGAATTCTTACATTTTTGCTTGCTTATGTAACTCATACAACAGCAGGTTAATACTCACTTAAGAAGCTACAGATATCAGGCCATCATAAAATAAATCACATAGCTAAACACTAAGAAAAAGATTCTCAACTTTTTGGTCTCAGGCCCCCTTTGAACTCTTAAAAATTATGGAGGACTCCAAAGAGCTTTTATTATGTGGATTATGTTTATCAATATTTATAATAAAAACAAACATTTTAAAATATTAATTAGTTTTAAAACTAAGCTATTATAAATCTATGTAAATATTTTATGAGAAAATTTTATACATTTAGAAAAAAACTATAAATTCGGCTTTTACATTTTTGCAAATCTCTATAATGTTTGACTTAATAGAAGAAAGCTATATTCCATTATCTTCTTTGACGTCCAATCTGTTGTGATACGTTGTTCTGGTTGAGTATATGAAGGATATATGGCCTCACAGTGACAAGAAGCTGGAAAAGGAAAAACTTCACAGATCTCTCTGAAAACGGTTTCAGAAACCCTGAGAACCACTACATGATGTATACAGAAGCTGCTCAAAAAACTTAATGAGTGATATGGACATAACAAAGGCAGTTATATAGGCAGTTACATATATATATAGTTATATATAGGTAGTTACAGTAAATCAAAATCTTCAAAATCATCTTTACTACACTGTTAGGGTATAAAGGATTAACACAATAAACACAGTATAAACCTCTATTTTACAACTCAAGGAGACAGAATAAAACCAACTTCACACAGTAAATAATCTAATTATCATTTCCTAAAAATTAATGATTGTTTCTCAGTCCTGGATGCACATCTAATTATTTGGGAAGCTTTAAGCACACGCACACACTTATATATACCTCCAATGATAATTAGGGTTCATAAAATGAACTAAATGATAGTCTTAAAATAGGTGCTTTTGTTCAGGATGATGAAAAAGTTCTGGAAATGGATAGTGGTGATGGCTGCATAACACTGTGAATGCACTTAATGTTATGAATTATATACTTAAAATGGTTAAAATGATCAATTTTGTATGATATATAATTTTTTAATGCATGCAAAAATGAAATTTAAAAAAAAGCTCCATCAGAGAACACTTAAAAATGTAAAAGTTGCATTAAGAAAGGATTCTCCAAAAAAAAAAAAAAAAAAAGAAAGGATTCTCCTTCAAATACCCATGAGATAAAGTCCTGTTTTCTGTGCTTGACAGTATATTTAAGATAAACAAAAGAAATCTTTCAAAAAGGAATGAACACCAGCATAAACTATTATAGGAGGTAAATAACTGGAAAAAAAAATATAAGAACACCTTTGTTCACTTACCTGCAACATGCTGACTATCTCCACTTTGTTGAAGAAAATAAAAGACGTTAGAGTAGAAAGAAAATTCTCTTCAAAAACAGATGGCGTAGGCAAAATGATGTCCTGAATGTACTGTACCCTGTAAGTCTGATGTATTTTTTGCCTTAGTTCAGAGTCTGTTATTGGTATAACTTCCTTAAACTTTGCAGTTTTGGTCAAAAATTCTCTATGCCTTTTTGGCTGAGCCAAAGCAGGGTCATATTCAAGGCATCCCACAACATCCATGATACACTCGTCAGAAAACATTACTTCAAACAGAGTTGCCTTATTTAGGAATAATATTCCTCTAATAATTTCATACAAATGGTGTAAGCCTTCAGTGTTTTCTAGATTCTCACAAGCTTGGAACAGCTGCAGTAGTTTTTTAATATAGCCTTCATTTTCCAAGGCCAGAGCCAGCTTTTCCCTACGGATAGGTGAGGAGAGAACTGAGGTAACTAAGTCAGCAATCTCTTCAAGTTTATTGAGTTCACATGTGGGTAGGTCAATCAGATGACTGGTTTCAGGTATTTCTTCAAATCGTTCTTCTTCTGATTCATCAATGAGGTCCTGTGTGACTTCCACAGATGGATCCTTACCTTGAACCTAAAAACATCCAAGTATAGCTGGTTACCTTAAAATACAAAAGAATTCAAAGTTTTGGAAATCAAATCACTGACCACTGAATTTAAGTAAAAATATATCTTGCAAAGAAACAATACTAGCCACACAGTCAATTGTTAATTAGAAGTGAAGTCTAGAGGGAGAAAACACATCCAGTTTAAATTATTGGAGTCTCAATTTCACCTCTAAATTTCACAACTTAAAACTTGAAGTTAACTCTGATTCTTGACAACCTGAACATTTAAACTGTTACACTGATTTATGTGATGTTATATAGAAACTACATAGTTGTTTAGTAACTTCTGTATTCCTAATTTTGAATTTTGCAGTTTAACTCTTCTGTGGGTCCCCCAAATCACTCTGTATGACTCTTAATGCACCATCAGATTAAACCAAGAAAAAAAACTACTAATTTTTTTAATATATATGTATTTATTTTTACACACACACACACACTTTTTTATGAGAGAGGGAGAGAGAGAAGGAATTTTTTTTTTAAGATTTATTTATTTATTCATGAGAGACAGAGAGATAGAGAGACATAGGCAGAAGGAGAAGCAGGCTCCATGCAGGGAGCCCGATGTGGGACCCAATCCCGGGACTCCAGGATCATGTACGGGACCGAAGGCAGACGACGCTCAATCAGTCCTGAGAGAGAAGGAATCTTAAGCAGGCTCAATACCCAGCAAGGAGCTCCATGCAGAGCTTAATCTCACAAACCTGAGATTATGACCTGAGCTGAAATCAAGAGTCAGACGCCTACCCAACTGAGCCACCCAAGCGCCCCAAACACTCAAGTTTAAATGAAACTGAAACCCAACTCCTTGCATATTCAAGAGGGAGATTTCCTTAAATTACTTTTGAAATTCACTTTGGGAAAAATACTTACTTTTGCTATGAGCCTAAAACTGCTCTAAAAAAACAAAGAATATTCTTTTAAAAATTGGCTTTCATTTAACATCTGTGATAAAGCCTCCAAGTTACAATACCTAGAAAACATAATAAATACAAAACTGTTTTATGATTCATGTTGACAGCTCAAGAAAAGCATGGGTAACTTATGACAAGTTTTCTTTTTTTTTTAATTTTTATTTATTTATTTATTTTTTTTATGACAAGTTTTCTATAATGATTTCTATAGTGATTATTTAATATAAAAACTTTATAAATTTTTTTCTAATTCCCAACACGAGAGTGTAATTATCCTCTTCCCCTCAAAACTTCCAATATCCTGAGATAAAAAAGTTCCACATAATTCCAAATCCACCAAAACAACATGTGAAAAAAGTCCTAAGAGCTTAGAGAAAGTAGAGAGATACACTAGTGCATATAAGATACTTTTTCTCCTACAGCATGAGAGTACTTCTTTTACTTCTGAGTCCTCAACAGAGTAGCTGAGTTTAGGGAGACAGACAAATAAACATAAGAGAAAGGACAAGTAACAGAGTTATAAGAGCAGTTCAGATAACATACCATGGACTGGATGGGATGAGCACTGGGTGTTAGACTATATGTTGTCAAATTGAACTCAATAAAAAAAAAAATAAAAAAATAAAAAAAAGAAAAAGAAAAAATACTCAAATTCTTTAAAAAAAAAAAAAAAGAGAGAGAGAGAGAGAGAAAATACCATGGAAATTCTAGAGGAAGGGACATTCCTCCCAGCTCTTCAGGAATACGGGGGTGAGACTGTAAGGAAGAAATTATAAAAAAAAAAAGCAGTGGCATTTGGACTTTCAAAGATGGGTAAGATTCAGATGGGGATAAAAGTCTGCAAAGAGAATAGTAGAGGCAGACAGATGGAAATGTGTCTGCAAAACTGGAAATGTAGATTAAAGCCAGATTATGGAAAGTCAAGCTAGAACACTTGAGTTCAGGGAAGTGAATGTGCAGCATTATCCTTTATAAAGTCAACCTGGCATCAGATGTATGGAATAAATTTGAGAATATAGATAAATTAAGGTGTTATTCCAAAGTCTATATGAACAACTGAATTTGGATAGTGATGGTGGGGTAAATAAGGGACAGGTAGAAAAGAGAGGAGGAACCATGAATTACCCTACAGTTTTAAATATGTCATTAGGAAGATTATGGCTCCTTTAATAAAAACTGGTACATTCTAGAGAGGAATCGTTAGTACAAGCTCAGTTTTAATAAGTTTAAGGTGTCTGAATACCCAGCTTGCAATTAAATCTGTAGACCTACTACTCAGGAAAGAGAATAGGACAGAAATTAGGTATTAGGATTAACACTTAAAGCCAGAAGAGTCTGATAGTAACCAGAGAAACAGGAGTAGAGTATGATGTGGGGAAGGAAGAGGAAGGAGAATCATAGGTTATAAAGAAAGAAGAAGAAATCAGAGGGGTGCCTGGCAGGCTCAGTCTGTGGAGGATGTAACTCTTAGGGTTGTGAGTTCAAGCCCCAGGTTGCATAGAGATTACTTAAAAATAAAATCTTTAACTTACACTCTAAATGAATATAGTTTGCATATGTCTCAGAATAAAAGCACAGCTATACAAGCATTCACTGGTGATAATATGTTTATTTCTGTGTTATCCAGTATAACCCTTACAAGCTTCCTGGACTCTCCTAAATTTAACTCTCACTGATATGATCTGTCAATCCCACATAAACCCAAGTGACTATCTGGATGTCAACAGTGCTGTTCATCAAGTATTTCGGGTTCTCTCCCTTTTGTGGCACGAGTTTTTACATCCACAAAGTTATTCGTAGCTCTATGATTTGTTCTGGCCAATGAAATGTGAGCAAAACTGTCATATGTAACTTCTGGGAAGAACTTTTAAAAGCCAGTGCGCCAATTGCCATCTTTCTTTCTCACATTGCAATGATTTTGGAAATATTAAAATAAATTCTCTATCAACTGGGTCCCTGAGTGGCTCTGATAAGCACAGCCCCTTCCTGTCCAATTGTACCTCTCACTGGTCAAATAGCATTAAGGAAAAACAAATTTTTGTTATGAGAGGCCACTGAGGTTATAGGATTTTGTTACTGTAACACAATCTAACCTTAACATTCTTAAAGTCAGTCAACTAACTATGCTGAGCACGTTCACAAAAAATTTACACTGTCAGTAGGGTGCTCAACAATAATTTCTTTTCCACACTCTTAGCTTACTTCTTTACAGCTGTTGTTTTAATTCTTCTCCCTTTTTAAGTATCAAACACTATTACTTTCTCCTTTAAATCTCAGGAAAGAGAATCTTTCCTTTGAAAGAAGGAGACCACTAGTATTCAAAATACTCCAACATCCTTCTCCATCTCACAACTTATTTTCACTCATTTCCTTAATCTCTTTCAAAGAAAATATCCTTACCCTCTCATTTTCTGAGGTTAAAACTTCCATATGTACTTTTGACTTTATGCTTTCTAAAAGCTATATATACAGAAATCAGCTCTAACTTCTTCCTCTCCAATTGTTCTTTCTGCTCTATTATTTACCATTCCCCTTAAAAAATGTATTATTCTCTGGGCTGTCAAATTTTTCAGGGGGGTTCTACTTTCTCATTATAAGGAGTTAAGAAGTAACTGAGTAATATTTTTGTTGAAATTAAAACTGTTTTTCAAAGGTCAGCAATGACTTCTCAGAAACATAAAGTAAAACATAATGTATGGTTCTGTGGAGTATCAGTTGTGAGGAGCTATAAACTAAATGTATGTTTAGCGACATGCACAGATTAAAAAAATATATAGGGCACTTGGGGGGGCTCAGTTGGTTAAGCATTTGCTTTCGGCTCAGGTCATTATCTCTGGGTCCTGGCATTGAGCCCCATTTCAGGTTCCCTGCTAAGCAGGGAGTCTGCTTCTCCCTCTTCCTCTGCCCACCACCCACCCCTACAACTCATGTATAATCTCTCTCTGAAATAAATAAATAAATGTTTTTAAAAATACAGTACTCAGTTGTTTAGTAAAAATTAAAACTTCCTGGACCAGGAGAGTGGCCAAATCTAACACCCCTTCCAAAGGTGGAAAAGTGTGAGTAAAAATCAGTGACAAATGGGAAGAAATAGTAACAAAGGGCAAAGGAATGAATAAATAGGTACAACAAGAGAAATCCAATATTAACAGTGCCTCAAGAAAGGATCAGAGCAAGAGATGATATTCTCTTAGCTCAACTGTATTAGACACCTGGAAAGATAAAAGCCTTATGTTTTTCCAAGATCACCTATTCTTGGGACTTGACAAGGTTGAATGGAGGCCTATAAATAAACCAGATGAGTTACAACACTTCTGGAAAACATAAATTTTATCATACAATATAATGATGAACTGAAACAATTGTTAATGATGAAGTTAATGATTCTAGTAATGTGCCAGACTGACTTCAGGATACGTTCACTACCATACTGCAATATAGTATAAAACTAGCATTATTGTTCTACCAACTACCTTAGGTACACAAGCCCAATATTAATGCTGATGATCAAATGTACTGAGAAATTAAGTCTCCTCAACAACAATGCTGACAGCAAATGGCAAGAAGAAAACGATTTTGTTAACTGTCAGTTAATTTCTATGCTAAACACTTCTGTATAAGTTATCGTAAGGTACAAATAGATCAAGAAGGAAAATGAGTAATCAGTAGAAAATGTAGAACGTAAATCATGACTTTATCAGACAGATTACTTGTTTCTTTAAATATCCCTACCCCAGAATGGCTCCTCCAAATATTACACATATTCATATTGATAAATGCTCTGTCAATATGAATACTATGCTATAGATGCTTAGACAAATATATTCATTTTGTTGTGAGAGACTTGGCAATGGGGCAAGGAGTGGCCTTTGCAGTCAAGGATTAGTCTTGTCTAAAGAAAGATCTGGCCCTTACCTAGCTCCTGAGAGGTAACCTCTAAGTACTTTCAATATCCTGTCTAGTATGAGTGTTTTCTGTTTACCTGGGAGCCTTGGGCTATGCCAGATATTCTATGTGTGGGTAACTAGGTGGTTTATTGTGGAGGGCTTGGGCCACACAGTATCAGCTCAGCCTGTGGAGGTGCTGGAAACTAAAGTCAGCCACAGGGCAGTCAGTCTACTTATAGGACCAACAACTGATGAAAATACTGGACACAAAGGTTGGATAAGCTGCTCTGGTCAGCAATACTATGTGAAGGTTGCCACACAACACTGCTGGAAGTAAGTGCTATCTGTTTAAGAATCCTGAGAAAGAAAACTGGAAGCTCATGCCTTGGTCTCTCCTATGTGTCTTTTCTCACTGCTAATTTTAATCTGTATCATTTCATCTTAATAAACTGTTAACAATAAATATAACAGCTTTGTGGAGTTCTGTCCTTCTACCTGACAATGATTGTGGGACCTCCTAGACTGCATGAGTGAAAATACTAAGAAACAAATTTCAGCAAAACTTTCTAGGACAGGGGTGGCTCACTGATGGAGCATCTGCCTTTGGTTCAGGTTGTGATCCTGGGATGGATTCCTGCATCCCTGCAGGGAGCCTGCTTCTCCCTCTGCCTGTGTCTCTGCCTCTCACGAATAAATAAATAAAATCTTAAAAAAAAATTTTTTTCTAGGACAAATGTACAAAGTCTTCAGGAATATACGTATATTCAGGAACTAATATTAAACAGTACATGTTGATGTGTGGAGTGGGAAGAAATGGGAATAGGTATAACATAATATGTTGATCACTGAAAAATATCATCCACCACGGATGTTCTAGTGGAAATATTATTTAACATCCTAGTTCTAAAGTAAGATGTTTATCTTCTGTCTTATTCATTCTTTAAGTATGTACTAAGTCCACACACAACATGTTCCAGTTGCCATGCTGGCATACTGGAGGAAGAATACAAAATAAAATATCACTTTTCAGGAACTTGTAATAAAAAAGGTTAGTCTTTATATACTATTAATATTCTGAACAGCCATTAAACACTACAAAAAAGTAATCTTTCCCTCTTTTACTTTTAAAGATTTTTATCCTTCGGTATGCTTTCATTATTTTCATGGACCAGTTTTACCCCCTATCTTGTGGATGAATGCATGCGTGATTCAAGTTTACTGAATTAAGAACAGAGCAGCAAATATCTGTGGCCTGCATGTGTCTAAGTCTGCAATAGAGGTCATTTATATATCTTACAACTCACTTTACAGAAAACTCTGCAAACATAAAATTTAATCCCAATCTGTGGAGGGCATACAAGAAAAAAAAAAAAAAGAGTAAATATTAGGACCTTTTCATCATCACCACCCATAGGTTTAAAAACAGGCAAAACATGAAGGCAAAATAACAAAACAATATGGATTATAGTTTTATGTATATTTTACAAATTAAAATAAACTAATATTTACCAGTGTTTTCACCTGTTCATCAATGGAAATTCTATTTAATAGTGTACACTAATAATGCTCCAGTAATACATGATACATACATAGTAATATACAAGGTGGAAAGAAATCATCTACTTCCAGTTCAGTTTTGTGACCTAGAGCCATGCGTTAAATAAATAAGGTTTACATAGAATGGGGAGGTTCACATTATATTTCCTTGGGCTACTGGGCTACTTTATTGCACTGTGTGGTACTGTTACTAGGAGGACTAAGGGAAAAAATACTATGGTGAGATGCATTAAAACTACAAAACCTTCAGTGATCAGAATCACTACAGAGTAAAGCTGATAAAAGTGAAAACGACAGGGGCGCCTAAGGTGGCCCAGTCGGTTAAGTGTCTGCCGTCAGCTCAGGTCCCTCTCCCGGAATCTGGGGATCCAGCGCCCTATCGGGCTCCTTGTTCAGTGGGGAGTCAGCATTTCCCTCTGCCCCTCAATCTGCTCATGCTCACTCTATCATAAATAAATAAAATCTTAAAAAAAAAAAGGTGAGAATGACAAAAGTCAAACACTAGAACAGAATATACTAGGCAACTGCTAAAGACAGTGATCCCACTTACAGAAAACAATAGTTAAAATATTATGATTAATTTAAAATTCCAGTTACCAGTGTCACAGACTGTGCCTAAAAAGATGTAACTACTAAATATAATATAGTATCTTGAATGGAATCCTGGAACAGAAAAAAGACACTAGGTTTATTTTAAACAAAATCTGGGGCCCCCTGGGTGGCTCAATTGGTTAAGCATCCGACTCTTGATTTTGGCTCAGGTCATGATCTCAGGGTTGTGAGACTGAGCCCCACATTGCACTCTGTGCTGGGCATTGAGCCCACTTAGGAGTCTCTCTCTCCTTGTCCCTCTGCCTCTGTCTCTCCCCTGCTCATTCATGTGCTTGCTTTAAATAAACAACAAACTGAGGATATCTGAATAAAGTATGGCCTTTAGCTAATAATAATGTATAAGTAATAATAATGAATAGTAATAATAATATATGAATATTAGCTCTTTAATTGTGACAAGTGTATCCTACTAACATAAGAAACTACTAACAGAAAAAAAAAAAAAAAAAAGGGATCCCTGGGTGGCGCAGCGGTTTGGCGCCTGCCTTTGGCCCAGGGCGCGATCCTGGAGACCCGGGATCGAATCCCACGTCGGGCTCCCGGTGCATGGAGCCTGCTTCTCTCTCTGCCTCTCTGTCTCTCTCTGTGACAATCATAAATAAAAAAACAAAAACAAAAACAAAAAAAACCTACTAACAGGAGAAACCAGATAAAGTGGTGTTAGGGAGGGAAGTCTATAGGAACTTCCTCTGCATTTTCTGCTCATATTTTCTGTAAATCTGAACCTCTAAAATAAAAACATTATTAAAAAAAGTTCCAGGAGCAGTTGAGTAGCACAGTGGGTTGAGCACCTATCTGATTCTTGGTTTCAGCTCCACTGATGGTCTCGAGTCCTAAGATCGAGCCCCATGTTGGGCTCTGCAAGGAATTGGCTTGAGATTCTCTTTCCCTCTGCCCCTTCCCACCTGTGTGTGTGTGCTCTCTCTCTAAAAATAAATAAATCTTAAAAAAGTTCCAGTTACCTGAGAGTTACCACTTATCTTATATTTTGCTATACTCTAAGTCATGAGCACTTTTGATATTAGTGCCTGGCACACACTATTCATAAACATCAAGCAAACAGGTGACCAACTATTAAAGAAAAACCTCTAGACTTAGAACATATTTACACTTAAAAAAAAAAAAAAAACAACTTGACCTTTTATTATGAACATTTGCTATCAAAAATAAAGTAATAAACACATTATTTCTCCACACTCGAATATGTATCTTTCATGTAAAAAAAAAATCAAGAATGCAAACATATTATTTAAAAAACCTTACCTGACAAATTTTTTCCCAGATCTCATCGCAGCCAGCTTTTTCCTGAAAACTCAGAGCCAGATCATAGTTCTCAGCTTCCGACCAAACAATTAATGTATCCTGTTTAAAAATAAAGATTTTTACATCATCACACAAGAAAAAGCTAGAAAAGAAATAACTACGAAGTATAAATAGAAATCAAGAGGACAAAAAACAGCATAGCAATGACAAAAGCCCTCTGATGAGTGCAATTAATGTGTAGTCAATTGACATCAGGTTATTGTATTTTGTTATCCTTCAAAACTTAGTAATATACAGGCAGTGGAACAGTTTGGGTACTAAAATGATAATAATTTTCTAAAACAAAAAATATTAAAACAGGTTAGCAGGCACTGGCTTATGTTACCAACATAACACTGAATGGAAAATGAAGCCATTCCTGGCCAAACTGTAACGTAGACATTTTAATCCTCTACTGACTCTCTCCTCTAAATCTGGAAAAGCCTTCAGAATATGAAGGAATTCAAAACAATGATGACATGAAGATACTCTAGCTCTAAGTACTACAAACAGCACTTATTTCAGCAGCCCAATTTGTAGAAAAATTAAGAACCCTAGGTTTAGTATTTTTCTACAAATGTCATTAATAGTATCCCTACAAAAAGTTAGTTAAGCTTTTAGGAAGTTGTCACCTCTCTACTAAAAACTAAAGTTTGGGTTTAAGTTAAAACATAGACAAGTTTAAACACAAAAATCATTATGCAACACTCAAATAAAATCGCCAACTTTTAAAGGATATGTAATAATGAAAGGTTAATATGGTTAAAACTTTGATTTTCAGAAAATATGCATTTAAGAAAAAAGAAAATATACATGAATTTATATCCTAATACTAAGTATATAATCTACAAAATACCTTATAATTAACAATTATTCATCAAATACTTCTATTATGACTTGATATGAAAAAATATATAATGCTAGGGACACCTGGGTGGCCCAAGTTGAGCACCTGTCTTTGGCTCGGGGCATGATCCTGGGGTCCTGGGATCAAGTTCCGCATCAGGGTCTCTGCATGGAGCCTAATTCTCCCTCTGCCTAGGTCTCTGCTCCTCTCTCTCGGTCTCTCATCAATAAATAAAATTAAAAAAATATATCTATATATAATATTAAAAGCGAGCCTCAGATTAACAAAGTCTTCAAAATGAAAACACTTCAATACTCTGGTAGCTCTAATCTGTAAGTGAAAAATATCCGTCAATTAACCCAGGCCTCAGATAAATACTTACTTGCTGTGTAATCAGGTAAGAAGAACAGCCGGAAAGCGGTTGTTCTCCCTTCTGCCTGGCTGTGCTTCTCGGAAGGAAAATTTGCCACCAGGTATTCTAAAATTTTAATTTCCAATCCATACTTAATCCCTTTTAATAATTTGAATTTGGGGGGAGGGGAAACTTCATGAGTTGTATTTTATCACTGTGCATTATCACTTGTCTAACAGATTAAACTAGAATAAATGTCAGTTTTACCATTATCATGTTCATTTGCACTTACATTACTGTTTTTAGCCCTTTGTAAGGCACATGTTCATTTTGTTAAGGTTACAGGTCAGTTTACATTGGAAAACATCTATAAATAGTTAGTTGCACATGCGGGCTAAAGTAATTCACAGTAGTTAGGAAACACTTTTTATGGAAGTGTTACTCTTAGAATACCATGTCTATTTTTTTTTTTACACTTCTGATCATTTATTTGCTTATTAAGTATGGGCAAAAGCCAATTTTTTCTTCTGATTTAAATGTACAAGCAGGTTTCTTCTCAAATTTCAATGCTTTATACCATACATTCCATTTTGGAGCACTAATACAACAGGATGAAATCCAGAATCTTTTATGCAGGCATTCAAGGCCTTTTCCAACTTGGTTCCAAGTCTGACTTTAGGTAACTGAGTCCCCTTCTTCACCAACATTTTCTTGACTGTTTCTTCCTATTCTTAACGTAACGTCTTCTCCCCAAGCCAGTCAAAACCCCAAAGTAAACGGGATTTATATTCAGAACCATTCTTCAACGTAAGGAGGACTGACCTTGGGTGATGGTTAAATATACAGATCCCCATGCTTCTCCCCTGGGTAAAGGTCTGCAGTGAAGACCCCAAATCCTTATTTTTCACAAGGGTCTCAAATAATTCTTTCGATATGTCAAATTTGAAAACATCACGTAAGTATATCTCTCGTTGGCTAAGAGGATAGGAAACCATCAGAGCAGGCACCTTCCAACTCTATGAAATGTACTCAAAATGGGTGACAAGTCTCATCTTTTCTTCTTCCTCTCTTTGGAAACCTACTATTTCAGTCAAAAAATAACTGTAAGAAGTACTTCTTACAACTGCTTATTCCAAGGATCACAATAAAAGCTTCTAGGTAAGAGAGCACAAAGCTGGCACAAGAATATCAAACTCATGCTATTATTTTAACTCAGCATTCAAAATTATAGCGAATCTCCTTCTTCTATACTAATTACATTAGACTGTTGCCCACAATGACTAAGTTTTGTAAAACCCCAGGTCCCCAATTTTACTGGAGATAAAGAGATTCAATATGACCATTTTCACCTCAATCTTGATCTTGGCGTTATGTTCTTCTGGCTAAAACCTAGAATAGTCTCAATCTTTCCCTTCCAGGATATGAACAACCATTTATTGACTGAACCCCCTTTCCTTACCAAAGTTGTTCTCCCTTGGTTTCAAGTCAACATGTTTTCCTAACTCTCTCCTCTTTCCAAATGCTTATTCTTCCTCTTGACTAGATCTTCTTCCTGATTACCAAATACCTAACCCTGCAGCACGTTCTGTCAATTCTATCTTCCATATGTATCTGAAATCCATCCACCTCTTTCCATCTCCACTGACCTTAAACTTATTCAACATTATATCTTGCTTGGATTATGTTGTGATCTCTCAACTACTCTCCCAGTTATTGCTTCTCTCCAATTCTATACACTGATGTTACTAGTTTGGATGTCATTCCTCTGCTGAAAATTTTCGAAAGCTTTCAAATGGACTTTAAAAATCTAAAGGGGAGGGGGTAAAAAAATCTAAACCAGAGATAGTGAACAACCCATAAGCAGCACTGAAGTATTACTGGATGAATGAATAAATGTGGACAATTCAACAAGGCTGTCTTATGCTCTGTTCTCTGTTCTTTTCTCTAATTCCATCTATTCTTTTGAAAGAGGTCCACTCTTACAGCTAAAAATAGAAGTTAATGATTCTCAAATTAGAATCTTCTACACCAAGTAAGTCTTATTCTCTCTAGTCCTAGATGTTCACTACAAGACCTTTTCATTTATTTTATTATCATTTCAGAGCCTAAGCTGGGGGGCGGGGGGGAGGTACAGAAGAGTATACAGAATGCTACCATTAATACCAATAAAAGGGAAAACATATATGTAATTGCATACCTGTTTGTTTAAACATGCATAAAACCTCCAGGAAGATATTCAAGAAACTGGTAATACTGGTGGCCTCTAGTAAGGGAAACTAAGAATGGAATCCAGAGTGGGAGAGACTTCACTAAATACTTTGTGAATTTTTACAGAAATGAATATATTATCTATTCAAAATAAAGAAAGAGGGTTTGTTTGTTTTTTGAAATGAATAAGCTGCTAGCCAAATGTAAATGTAAACTTGTTTTCCTCTCAACTTCTCACTTTCTGGAGAGAACCATCATTTTCATGGCCCCAAGACTCAAAACACTACTAGTGACCCTTGATTCCTTCTCTTTCATATTTAATCATTTAGCAAATCTGCCAGCACTTTCTTGTTAATATAATGAAAATCTATTTCTTCTTTACAATTCCATTTATTACTTACAGACTTACATTTTTCTGCATCTGAATTATAGTAAAAGGTCTTGTTAACCTAAAGCTCTTATTTCCCTCTCCGCCTCCAATTGATTATTCATGACATTGCCACACTTGCTTCCTAAACACAGTATCACTTTCATCACTTTAGGCCACTACTCGAGAATCTAGAATAGCTCCCTCTTGTTTAGTAAACCAAGCTCACAAATAAGAAACCTCCACCTCTGTTGCAAAGAGGCTTAGTAACTTTTATGTCAGGTGTACTATTTCCTTCCCTATCACCATTCCTTCAACAGACACCACTAAGGAGAATGAAATTTTTCTTAATGATTCTAACTCAAATCAATCTCTTCCTTAATTTTCTACTGTCCAAGTCTGTGGAATAAAATTGCTTTTTATGTATTTTGTGTTGGCACATACCTCCTGTATTATCTCAGTCAAGAAACCTGACCTTTTGTGCCTTAACTGCCTCATCTGTGAAATACATTCATGGTCTTTCAATAATGACTGAGTTAAAACACTTTACCAGCTATTTTATTAGTTATATAATTGTTTCATTTGTTATGTCTTGTCTCCCAATAAAACTATGGATGTCTCCCAATAAAACTTCCTTATACTTCTCTCCTAAACCCAATTAATACAAATTATATTAAAATTATATTAAATATAAAGGGTATACATCCCTATGACTCTGCTTTTGGTGGTCTAGATCAGTAGGAATGATTCTAAGTAACTTAAAATTTTGACATGTATCAGCCACTATTTCATGTTCCACTGTATAATCATTTTGTTTCCAGTGTGTTTAAACACTTAACAAGTTATTGGCTCCTTTTAAGTATATCTTCTTCCCATTAGCAACTTCAGTACTGCCCATAGTCCTGAAGCAAGAGTGCTGTAAATCGATGATCTTTTGATATGGAGTCCTTTGACATTCAACTCAACTCAATCTAACCTATTCTGAGCCCATAATTCAGGACTTGGCTCATTTTAGAACTATAGTATTAAGAAACAATGTTTAGTCTGCTTTGAATTTATTCAATGTATTTTGTAGCAAAATATCCTATAAACTATGAGCATCTCATTCACTCAAGTCTTTTTAAGATTAAAAACCTGCCAATGATCAATATATTTCATATAAACTTTGGGAATGAATTATTTTCTGGACTAATTTGAGTAACTTAATGATATTTTAAAAAGATAACTAATGAACACAAAAATATCAATGTGTTTGGAAATCTCAATCTGTATAATCTGGTAAAAAGTGCAAACTGAACAAGATTTTGGCAAAAAAAAAAAAAAAGAAAAAAGTATCTCTAAAAAGAAACTAAGTTTAACGTAATCCTCAAATTGCTCTCTGGTTCTACTAGAAAAGTGCATTCAATTCAAACAAAAATAAAGAAAACAGGGACGTCTCAATAGCTCAGTGGTTGAGTACCTCCCCTTCGGCCCAGGGTGTGATCCTGGAGTCTCAGGATAAGTCCCACATCGGGCTCCTTGCATGGAGCCTGCTTCTTTCTCTGCCTATAAAAATCCTGATAGTATATTATTGAAACATCATTAATTACAGGAAACATTCTCCCAATAGTATAAAATTTCAAAAATAAGTACTTTTTTCTTCAGTATGTTTGTTTTCTAGCAGAGTGATATACAGAAAGACATGTTCCAAAGTTTCTAATGAACCACCATGTATTTTTTTAGACTAAGGTTGGAGGGCTGTTTTATACACAAACCTACACCATTATATGATCTTTCCAATAGTAACAATAGTTAAAGTATCTTATATACAATCTGAGAAGAATCCATATTATGATTAAATTGTAGGGAGTCACATTTAAGAACACAGTTCCTGAGTATTTTATATTTGTGCAGGGGAAGATAAAGACTATAAAACAGTATTTCTTTCCTCACAAAAAAGGAGGCCAACAAAAAATAAAACAAAAGTGGCTACCTGGTAAAATTCCATGCGAAGAGAAAAAAACCATCTGCTTGGCTGACTTAGAAATTAAATTTACTTAAATGTTTAAGATATAGGAAACATTTTTCAAGTGGTCAATACAGGGCAAATGTTTGATTCTCCATCAAAGACATGCAATATTTTCTACGCAGAGGGAAAAAAACTATTAACTGAGTATTGAAAATTTAAATATTTCAAAGAAGTGATTAAAAATGTATTGCATACACAAAACAAATTGTTTAACAGTAAGACTTTTACTAATAACGAGCTGAGCAATGGACATAATTTCATTCCTCCAATTTGAAGTTATTTATTTCTGGGCATTCAAATTTTCATTGATCTTGAAGAATGTAGGTATTGATGATGTAAATACAATCCTAAAATAACTTATCTTTTCCTTCAAAAATCTCTGCCATATTCACTTTACATAATACACACACATACACACCTGGAAATAATTCAAGTGTCTAACAATAGGTGGTATCAACCAGAAGAATACTATACAGTTAAAAAAATAAACTAAATCTACATTGTTAACATCAACAAATCTTCAAATTAACTGTTGAGTGGAAAATGAAAGTTCAGAGTACATGTAAGAGCAAGAGATCAACCGTGCAAAGTTTAAAAACATACAAAAGACTACATATTATTTATGGATACATACATAGCAGAAAAGGTATATAAGCACACACAGAAATAATACATCAACTTCAGAATTGTAGTTACCTACAGGAAGGATGGAGAATGGACAGAATGAGACAGGCACAAAGAAGGGTTTAACTCCATCCACAATGTTCAACATTACAAAGATTTGAAACAAATATGGTATAAAGTTAACATTGTTAAATTTGGTGGTGTTACACAGACACACACTGTATTTTCCGCACTTTTCAATTTTGAAATCTTTCATAATAAAAATGAAAACATTCACAAAAGAAGAGGTTGAATCACTGCTGCCATTTCCAGATTAAATAACTGGGGACACTAAAACACAACACAGGTATTGTCCCCCTCCCCCCCCCGCAAAAGACGGTAAATATTAACAGAAAACGTTACATGATGCACTTTTATAAAGTATCCACTGATTATATTAAAAATATACAACAATTAAAGAACAGGATTCAAATGCTTCTACTTCAAAAACTCTACCTTTGCTTGAGTCAAAGGATCAAATTTCACACCACAAATAGGCTTTCCTTGCTTTAAAGAGTATCTCTTTGAATTTTCTTTTACGTCATTTCCTTTAAACGTGATTGAGAATAAAAGGTTTAGTGTACAGGGCATAAAAGATACCTGACTATCTGTAGTTAAATAAGATTAATGAATACACTGTATTCTAACATAAAATAACAGTGGCTCAATTCAAAGATAATAAATGACTGCCAGTACAAAAACTTTCACTTTTCAGTTTGAAACTTTTCACCTACAGGGAAATACAGATAATGTGTAACTGTTTACCAAACATGTTTTTTCTTGTCAGGAAAGCTTTCCCATCTTTGTCAGATTAACACTTCCTTGACCACAGATGAAATCTTTCAAATTAAAGATAAACAACTACTTGCCTGTTGTTTCTGATATGCAGTGTTTGGATTTATCTTTGACTCCAAGAGTAGTGATCCTGAAAGATTAAAAAAAAAAATTTGTAAGTTTGACTGTGTAAAATTTTGAATAAAATATCAGAATATGAATTTAAAAAACAAACTTGTGTTCTCTTCCCTTAGCTAGACATGTGAAGTAATCAAATGTTTCCTGATTCACATTTTTCTCTCCAGATCTGGGCTTCATATTTAATTTAGAACACACCATCTTATCCTCATATGCCCTTAAATGAAAAAAATCCACCTAATATCAACATTCAGACCCAAAATATAAGGAGACTAGATGTTCATTAAAATTTTATTGAGATGAAAATTTTAAGGTCTAAAAGACTACTTGAAGCCAAACTCTTTTAAACAAAGTTATTTTATTTCATTTCCAGTTTAACAAATAAAACAAATTACAAAGGACCACAACAGGAATCTAAGTACTTAGTTACACAAATTACAGGACTTCATTTATCCTTTTCTCCTTAACAGAACAAAGGACATTTCATATAGAAATAAATGTCCGTAACTATTTTAAAGGGAAAGCGCAAAAGTACAAAATACAAGAATAAATCTGGGATTGTTACCTTTCTATTATCTGCACATAATTGCTCAAATCGAGGCGTTCAGATTACAGCGATAAAGGTTTTAATTATGCGCTACACTTTTAAATCTAAAAACACTTCACACAGGACTCACACAATAAATTAACGGACACAAGTTTACAATCTGCTCTGGCGTCCTAACTTGTTTAGGTTGTAAAGTAGCCTGGGAGGCGGCCTGGGAGGAATCCAGACTACAGATATGCTCGTGCGTGCATGTATCGTGGCAACGGTCTGCAATAACCGCAGGAAAAGGTGTCTTTTGGTTTTCCCCAGCACCTGTCCACTAGGGCAAACTCACGGGCTCCTGAGTAAAAATGGGTTTAAAAAAAAAAATTTAAAAAGCCACTCAGAAAGTATAGTTTCACTGAGTTTTTTTGAAACAGATGTATAATAGATAAGAAAACAAAAATAAAGGGAGGGGGAGGGTCAGCTCCCTAGAACGAGAAGAGAACTACTCCGTCTCTCATTACTTCCTCCCTTCTCACTCTCCCCTCTTCGGAGGCGAGACTGGAGAGGAAGGGGTCAAATCCTGAAGAGGGACAGGAGGCGGGGGAACAGAATCAACGTCTGACTGAGGGAAAACCCGGACAAAGTAGTTTGTTTTTACCGTACAGAAGTGCAGGCACAAAACCACTGCGCTGTCCCAGATGTGGTAGTAACAGTACCCGGCCCAGGGCCTAAACCAGCGGGGCGATGCCCAAACGGAGGCACCGACTGTCCCCTATCCTATGTTCCAATAACCTTACCGTCGGACTCAGCCCGAACCAGCAGCGACATCCCCTTGAGCTCCTCCACATAAGTGGAGGAGACATGCCCGGTGCCTCGGTCGTCCCACTGACGGTCTTCGTTGAGGGTATAGACCTTCACTCGCCGCCGCGTATCCGACATGGTGGCTGCTGTCCCCGCCGCCCCAGCCGCCGCCTCCTCGCTCACCTCGTCCGCGCCCCTCACTCTTGAGAGACGGTTGCGGCGGTGGCGGCGGCGGCGGCGGCGGCTCCGGAGAGGCCCGAGTTCACCATGGCTCCCAAGGTTCAGTCGCGGGAAGGGGCAACAAGAGTCACCGAGACCTCTCCGCCCGGAGTCCCGGTTACCTCTCACTTCGCCCCCGCACACACCCACCCTCCCCTCCCTTTGCCCCCCAGAGCTCGCTCGCCCGCCGCCGCCGCCGCCGCGGTAACTACTACAGATCCGCCATCTTGTAACCCGATTCTCTCTGCCTTTCTCTTCCTCCTCCAGCAGGCTCGCACGGGCTGTCCTAGCAGGGGCTACGGCGGCCGACGAGCCCAACGCGCGGCACTTCTGCTTTCCGCACGCGCTTCCCGAGCCGGCAGCGCTCAGTGTTCTCGCGAGGCGGGGTACTGGCCCAAAAGTGGGAGGGTCTAAGTGCGACTTCCTCTTCTCTCGGTCCCGCCTGCTGGCGCGGGATCTCGGACGGGCGGTCGGTTCTCGCGAGTTCCTTTCCCCTCTGCTGCCGCGAGACTCTTCCTAGCCGGCGGCGAGAGCGGAGTCTCGGAGCTTTCTTTGGGCGGTTGCGGGCTGCGCCTGGGGTGTGACGAGCCGTGGGATCCAGCTGTGAGGAAAAAGTAAAGCATACCTGGGAGGTACGCTTGGGACTAACCCTGAGCAGAAAGGAAGGAAATGTGCTCGCACTGCTTCAGGGAAGCTAAACCTGTCAGCCTGTGGGAGAAAAGTAATTTAACTTTTTTTCTGTGAACATGTGAGAACTTCGAGCCCTTTAAGCACGGGGACCCGAAGCCCATACAGCTGGCTGCGGAGCCTCGTAGAGTCCAACGTCTCCTCAGGAAGTGTCCTGTGGATCTCCAGGCGAGTATGACGCGGTGCAGAAGTGTGTTGACAAGTTCCTATTTCCCGCCAAAGCCCATCACTCACTGTTAGGCATCTGGTAGCTGGCCATTGAAAAGCCTACTTTCCACTTCACGAAAGTGCTGTGCTCTTCCCGTGTTTGTAACTCGGAAAATAAGTCTCCAGAGACTCTTAGGGAAGCAGAGGGGACCTGCCTTCCTAACACATCTAAGAGCATTGTTTTTGATATTTTTGAGTTGCTCTTGCGAACGTTTCTTGCGCTCTCTCTCGGGATGTCTGCGCTGAATTAGCGAAGGGGGAATTCCCTGGGTGTTCACGTCATCAGACATCACTCTAATTGTCCAACCTTGCCCGGTGCATGCCATTCGTGCAGGGCAGTCCAGTCCCGGTTCGCTCTGGATAGGCTCCTTTTACTCGCTTTTAAAGACTTTCTCAGCTGCTTCTGCCGTCAGTGCTTTACCGGCAACCCATTAGTCTGAAAGGTGAAACGCAGAAGCGCTGCACGGGTTGACCGTGCAGCGCATCTTGGGGGTTGTAGTCTTATCAGTGGTTTTGTCAAAACGTGCTTTTGTTTTGACCAGATCTTATCTGTGGACACTTTGGGCGATGCGCTAAACACGTGAAACGTCTTACACAGAACAGGCGCCTGATAAAAAATTATAATTTCAAAATCTGGATACATCGCCATGTGTTTTTTAAATCTAAAGAGGACCTCAGAAAATGTACTTAAGTAGTTAGATGTAATAATAGAGCCCATTACTAACTGTGATTGATGTGGACAAAATGCATTTGAGCCCATATTTGAGAAAATAACATTTCCGTCTTGGGTCAGAGAAAACTTAACAGATTAAGTTTTGAACTAGATGTTAGAGGATCCCTAAGTAGGAGTTTACACTTTGGCTTGGGAAGCCATCCAAGGCTGAGGGGACAGGGTGAACAAAGTCATAGAATATGTTACTGCCCTAAAAGAACTTACACGATAGACAGATAGATAGATAGATGTACATGTATATATTAAAGGATTAAAGACTATACAGAAATCACTTTATATGTGTTGAGGTTAATGTCCTACAAATAGAACTAACTCTGGACAAAACTGTGAAATAAGTTATTTCCTGCATTTACTCATTTGAGTATTTGTTGACCATAAACTAGGTGTTAGATACTATAGGGTGAATAAATAGGAAAAGTCCCTCTTCTCATGGAGCTTGCACTATAGTATATAGGAAGGCAAAAAATACAAGCCAGATACTGATAAATATTAATACCAGAAAAATAAGGGTAGCAAAAGGTTAGTGAGCTTGGGAAAGGCAGTGGTGTTACTGAGGAAGGCCTCTGAGGGAGGCATTTCCCCAAAGGGAAGAGAGCATGAGGAAACAGAAATGCCATGAGACTATAGTGGGAGGGATAATAAGGAAACCAGTATCTTTAAACCTAAATAATGTAATACTATACATATTGTTGTACAGATGTACCCTAGTTTATTTAAACCGTCTCCTAAAAAATGAGTGGGAAATATCAGAAAGGGAGACAGAACATGAGAGACTCATAACTCGGAAACGAACTAGGGGGGGTGGAAGGGGAGGTGGACGGGGTGTGGGGGTGACTGGGTGCCGGGCACTGAGGTGGGCACTTGACGGGATGAGTACTGGGTGTTATTCTATATGTTGGCAAATTGAACACCAATAAAAAATAAATTTATAAAAATAAAATAAATAAAAAAATAAACCACCTCCTATTTATGTATATATGTGTCATTTCCAGTAGTTTCCAACCTCAAACAATTTATCAAAATTATTTCATGTGTTACAGTATACTTGATGTTGAATTCCTAGAGTAGGGATTTTCAGCGTTAGCATTACTAACATTTTGGGCTGGATAATTCTTTGTTGTGAGGTTGTTCTGTGCATTACAGGATGTTTAGCAGCATCCCTTATGTTTACCCACTAGATGCCAGAATTGCACCCTCTCTTCCAGCTGTGATAGCCCAAATAATCTGCCATCATTTCCAGTGTTCCTGGAAGAAGACATGTTACATTTTTTTAATTCTTGAGGGTTTAAAAAAATGTTAATCTCTATAGGGTAAACTCGGTTATCCATTTCACTAACGCCCTTGAAATGTCAAATTTTCTGTTTTCACCCTTCCCATTCTGTTAGATGTTTTTATGAAGTTTTTTATTTTTTATTTTATTTATTTATTTATTTATTTTATGATAGTCACAGAGAGAGAGAGAGAGAGAGAGAGAGAGGTAGAGACATAGGCAGAGGGAGAAGCAGGCTCCATGCACCAGGAGCCCGACGTGGGATTCGATCCCGGGGATCAGGCCCTGGGCCAAAGGCAGGCGCCAAACCGCTGCGCCACCCAGGGATCCCCTTTATGAAGTTTTTTAATTTTAAGTTTTTAATTTTTTCCCTTAAGGTGATTAAATCTTCTCCATTACAATAATCCATCAAAACTGATAGCCTGTATCTTAGCCACATTCCTATTTCTTTTCCCTTTTACAACCAGACTATTTAGTGTTGAAGTTGTTTATACTCCCTTCATTTCTTCACCTCCCACTTATTCCTCAATTGAACCCATTTGGGTTTCCATCACCATCCCTTGCTCTCATCATAGAGCTCTTTATAAACTAACTTAAGATATCTACATTAATAATGCCATGGATATTTTCAACCTGTTTTACTTGATCTAAGTTAAAATTGGCACTTTATTGTCTGAATGTTGTTCCTTCCCAGTCATATTATGGCAACTCTTGCTTTATTCTTCAGATGTTGCCACAGTTAATCACTTTCATAAGGGACTCTTCTGACTCTCCTGACCAGATAATAGTATCTCCTTGGAATGTTACAAGTACCAAAACACTCAAAGTGGTTTAAATGATAAGAGAATTTATTGGCTCATAAGAAGGAAAATCTAGAGATAAAGGGGAACCTCATCTAGGTTTGATTGGCTCAACAGTATCCGTGAGAACTCGACTTCCTTCTGCCTTTCAATTCTGTATTTTGGTCTCAAATTCATACGGAGGCTGGCTCCTCTTGGTTTTTTGTTTTGTTTTGCTTTTAAAGATTTTTACTTATTTATTCATGAAAGACACAGAGAAAGAGGCAGAGACATAGAGGGAGGGAGAGGCAAGCTCCGCGTGGGAGTCAGATGTGGGACTTGATCCCAGGACCCTGGGATCACGACTTGAGCCAAAGGTAGACACTCAACCACTGAGCTACCCAGCCATCCAATCGCTGGCTCCTTTTGTATCTTAAGATAGTGGCCAAGAGCTCCTAAGTTTCCAGTTCTTCATTCGCAGCAAAAAAGCATTTGTTTTTTCTTCACGTATTCCCAGTTGCATTGTGAACCTAAAGATCTGAGGTTTGGGGAATGTCAAGCACTGAATGGCTGAGGTAAATCAGGGGGCCTGTCATTGGAGCTTAGGGTTAATTCCACCCAAATCCATGGATATTATACCATAGGATATGGGTAAAACGGATGTAGGAAGACAACCAGAGTATCCACTTAATCTTTTGCTACACACAGCACCATGCATCCTTCCATTTAGCATTTGTCATCTTTATAGCTTTGGGTTTATTTCTATGATTTCTGATTAATAACTGTCTCCACATCTAGATGACAAATTTCTGTGAGTTCAGAGAACTATGTTTTTTTCTCATCATTTTATCTCTAGGGCCTAGCAAGAGGGTATGGAATATAGCAAATACTCAATAACTGTTGAAAGATTGAAGTTTCATCTAGAAGTTTACTACTCAATTGGACATTCTCCCTAACAGGTAATTTAATAACTACCCTATCAAATCAACTGAGATGAAATTACATCTTTGAAAGCTCCAGATTGGTATCTCTATTTCTAAGTAATCAGGTGTTGACACACTACTGAATATTTGTGAAACCAATCTGATATTAAATTGTTTTTGTATCTTTCAAGTTTCTGGTTTCTTGTAAAGTAAGGTTCTTTAGGATGGTATGCAAAGCACTTCATGGTTTGGCCTCTACCCAAACCCTGGCTCTCAAGAGTGAGGCTATGGACTGTTGGAGTGATTTTCCCTGGGGGTGATTTTCTTTTTCAACCATAGCCCCTCCCATTTACCTTACCAAATGTTTTTAGAAGTCTTTTCTCTGGGTAAGTGTAGTTCCTCAGGTATCTCATACCCGGAGAGAGTAAAGGCAGAGGAAGAAGGCAAGAGGTCCATTTGGTTAGTATTTAAGCTTTCACTTAATCACTCCTTTTAACACTGCTGTCCCAGTCTCCCACTACTGTACCTAGTGTCTCCAAGTCTTTCTTATTTCATAAAATAAATGTTTCCTGAGGTGGTGGGGGCAACAGTGTCCAAAGGGTTTATATGAGCATGAGCATGTGTGGAGGGAGGAGGTAGTTCTTTGGTTATGTGGGTTTGCGAAGGGGACAAAGGTATGTAGCCCCTCTTTGTATAGACTTTGACCCTGTCCTCAGATTCTCAGCCGTGATCCTTTCTGATTCGTGATCCTTTCTGATTCGTTGTGGAGATAATTAGTTCTCTTCTCTGATCACCTCTGTGGCCATTTAGGTTGTAACTTCCTGTTACCTGCTAAGGTCCACTACTGCTTTACCAGCTGCTTGCCATGCAAATGACATTTGTTAAAATCTCATCTGCTGTTGTCTCTTTTGTTTGCCTTTTCGGCTCTGTACTTAAAAAAAATTATATTCTGTGTGATTAATTTTTCATTTTTGACAAAGGTATTCTAACATGTTTTTATGTTTTTTTTTTTTTTTAATGCTTAGTTTTGTAGTCCCCTTGGAATTTTTTGTATATGTGAAGTAGGATGCCCATTTAAAGTTTCCTCCGGGGCAGCCCAGGTGGCTCAGCGGTTTAGCGCTGCCTTCGGCCCAGGGCATGATCCTGGAGACCTGGGATGGAGTCCCATGTCGGGCTTCCTGCATGGAGCCTGCTTCTCCCTCTGCCTGTGTCTCTGCCTCTCTCTCTCTGTGTCTCTCATGAGTAAATAAAATCTTTAAAAAATAAGTAATATTTCTCCTCCAAATGGAGAGCCACTTGTCAATATCCATACATGTGTGTGGATTTGAGTCTGAACACTACTCTGTTTTGTTTTAGTTGGTCAACTGTAGTGTGACAGTTTTAATTGGTATAGTTTATTATTTGTTTTGGTGTTTGCTTGATGTGGTGGCCATATCCGTGCACCATTTAGATTGCCTTCAAGAGACCTAGTCTGGGGAACATACTTGACTGATAGCCAGTTGCCACCCTTTTGGATCCACCATTGCATTTGAGCTGAGACCATAAAGATCTCAAGCTGCTCCCAGCCAGTAACTGAGCTCAGCACAGGTACTATACTTGCCCTTTACTATGCAGGCAGAACTCCTTTAGCGGGCAACTTTGGCATGGGGAACTTCTTAGCAGGCTGGATGAGACTTTCTTGGAGCTACATTATAGTCTGAAGCTCTTTCCACCCAGTATTTCCTTACCTTCCCTCTTTTACAGAGGTCAAACTTGTGCTATGGTCTATAAGCTCTCCCTGTCAATTCCTGAGCCTGTTTTATCCTTAACAAGGTGTTTCCTCCAGTATTTTTCTTGTCATATGTGTCTTTGAAGGCCAGAACTAACAGGTGATACGGGAGTGGTCTAAGAAATCAGGCAGTAAGATGGGGCTTGGGGAATAGTTTACTCAGTCTTTGGCACAAGGTAGTCACTTAACTACTGATTTGACTAGTAGTGACCTAGGAAGACATGCCATAAGAGGGAATGCTATGGTCTATGCAGTGATTCAGGCATTTGAAAAATATGGGGAAAACAATGCCTACAAAGATAGCAGAGCTGACCAATTAAGTTGTACTACTGGCTTGCAGAGGGATATTGAGTTGAGGGCACTTAATACACAGTTAAAGCTAAGTTTGGGAGTTAGGAGTCCTCTTTGGTCTTCACAAAAAGGCCCTTATTTCCTGCAGTGGAAGAACAGACATGGGATTTGTCAGAGTTACAGAGCTCTAAAGATATTTGAATGCTCAGCTTGTTGGTGGTGGGGGGTGGGATTTGCTATGCAGTTAGTGTCCTGACTGGGTAATCTTGAAGCTTGAAGTATGGGATGGGGGTTACCGGTTCTGCAGATACCCCTGGACTCTCAGGGATTGCAGAAGTGGCTCATACTTCCTACAAGAGATAACAACTCTCTCCCCTTGTAGAAAGACTTAGTTGTTCTCATATTTTATCCTAGCTGAGAGGCTATGGTAGTTATGGCTAAATCTCAGCATAACCCACCTAGGGACTGCTGGGCCTAGGGAGGAAAAAGATTATACACTGAAGGAACTGAAATAATAATCTAGCATATACTACACTAAGGAGCCAGAGAGGTACACTTGGGATTGGACTTTGAGTGTCCTTAATCAAGGGGGCTGGAGGTTAAGATTGGTAAAGATTTCATTGATTTGGGATACCTTTGGAACAGAAGACTTACTGCTAAGATAGCTCTTGGAAGTCTGGAAAAAGTAAGAGTGGAAATGAGTACACGATGGCAACTTTTGACTCCTGGAGAAGATACCTATTTATTTTGGCATACCTGTATGGTTATTGCTCACTTATTAGTTCTAACCAATTATTTTGTAACGTTGAAAGTGTTTTTTAGAAGATCACCTGCATGTTTTTGTTCTTCTCCTCAACCTCTTTTTAATCTTATTATGTTAGTTAGGACCCGAGAACACTGATGAGAGTAACAGTGGTGATTCTTATTTCTTTCCTGACTTTAATGGCAATGTCCCCAGTATTGTATACAAGTTCTTAATTTCTGATAGATACCACTTATGGAGTTAAGGATATTTCCTAGTATTTTAAACTCTCTTGGGAATTATAAATGGCCTCTTCTGATCTGGTGATAATAGTTTTTCTCTTGTAATCTTTATAATGAATTATGTTCTTATTTCTTACCATCTTTGCATTCCTACAGATCTACTTGATCCTAATAGCTATTGTCAATATTGTATTAAGACAGTTTATCAGGAGGAAGTTCAAGATGGCAACATATAAGGATCCTAAACTCACCTCCTCCCATGAACACAACAAGCTACATATGAAACAATTCTCTCTGAAAAGAACCTGAAAGCTAGCTGAATGGCACCTCTACAACATAGAATAAAAGGGCCACACTGAGATGGGTAGGAGAGGCATTAAATACATGGTCTTTCAAGAACCTCTCCCCTGCCCCCATCAGGCACAGAGACCAAAAATTGGGAGGGATCTTGTAATACAGGGTTTTGTCCCCAAGGAATGAGGGGTTTGTGCTCCATACCAGGCACTCCAGCCCTTGGGAAATGCATCAGAGAGATGAGCCCCCAAAGCCCCTGGCCTTGAAAACTAACAAGACTTACAACCATAAGGCTTTAGGGAATGGAAAATCCACTCTTAAAGACCCATGCATAGACCTACTCATCCCAGGGCTCAAATAAAATAAAAAATGAAAGAGAAATTACAACTGATACTATAGAAATACAAAAGATCAGAACAGACCAATACAAACAATTATATGCCAACAAACTGGACAATATGGAAGAAATGGAAAAATTCCTAGAAATGTACAATTTTCCAAGACTGAATCTTAAGGAAATAGAAAATCAGAATAAACTAGTTGCTCACAAGGAGACTGAGTGAATAATCAAAAACCTCCCAATAAACAAAAGTCTTATTCACCAAATGGCTTTACTGGTGAATTCTACCAAACATTCAAAGATGTAATACTTATCCTTCTCAGACAAGAACATCCCAGAGAAGAAAATTACAGTCCAGGCCAATAACCCTGATGAATATAGATGCAAAAGTCCTCAATAAAATATTACCAAACCAAATTCGGCAGTACATTAAAAGAATCATATACTGTGATCAAGGTTGATTTATTCCTGGGAGGCAAGTATGGTAAGCATCTGCAAATCAATCTATAGGATACATCACCTTAATATTTGTATATAAAAATAAGCTATTGTGTACAAAATACAAATGAGAGGCCAGGAAACTCCAAAGCAAAGTATATAGAGAGAACCACCTTTAGTTCATAATGATGCACAGGAAGTGTGACTTGGCTTCTGTAAAATAAATTCATGGCCCTGTGATAAATTCCCCTCCCCGCCGCACGTCCCCCGTCGCTTTAGCTTATGTTGGTTTCTGTCACTTGATACCAAGATATATTCTCACTTTTCCATTTCTACTGCCTACCACCCTGGTCTCCGCTCCCATTAGCCTAGAATTTTATAAAAAGGCCTGCTGAACTTTAACATGATCTCATTGTCTACTTTTTTGCAAGTAATCAGGCATACTCTTACTGATTATGTGCTTTGAAAATATCACCTTGCACTAGCCTTCTCTTGTATTTTAATAAAATTTGCTAATTCTAGGGAAGAAAAGGCAAAGGATTAAGGAGTAAAAGACTGTTAAATTGATTTATAAAATTTTTCCATATTCTAAACCTACAATACCAAATGAATATGAAGTTGTCCATGCCTTCATTTGGAATTCTCCTTCCCGAGTAGTTGCATATCTTCCTCCATTTCATTGAGGTGTTTGTTCAAATATCACCTGCTTAGGCTATTCTGGACCATTTTACCTAAATTAGTACCTTTTGTGGATCACTTTATCCATTTACTCAGTTGTTTTTCTTTAAAAAACCTACTACCACCTGACATGCTATATACTTCTTAACGGTTAGTTTACAGGATGCCTGGCTGGCTCAGTAGTTGAGCGACAGCCTTTCGGCTCAGGGCGTGATCCTGGAGTCCAGGGATCGAATCCCACATCAGAGTCCCTGCATGGAGCCTGCTTCTTCTCCTCCCTCTGCCTGTATCTCTGCCCTCTCTCTTGTGAATAAATCTTAAAAAAAAAAAAAAAAAAAAAAAAAAAAAAAAAAAAAACCAACCTCGTTAGTTTCCATCCACTAGAATGTGAGCAATGGAACTTGATGTTTTGTTTACTGATGTATAAGTGATGAACTAATGAATATTATGCTTGGCAGAACTGAACTAAGAAAGATACTGATATTTATAGTATTATCTTTAGATCTAGAAGATATTCTGTAAGAAAAGAAAAAATGTATAGAAACCGTAATTGGGCAGCCTGGGTGGCTCAATGGTTTAGCGCTGCCTTCAGCTCAGGGTGTGACCCTGGAGACCCAGGATCGAGTCCCACAACGGGCTCCCTGCATCTAGCCTGCTTCTCCCTCTGCCCGTGTCTCTGCCTCTCTCTCTGGTCTCTCATGAATAAGCAAAAAGTTTTTAAAAACCCAAAAAGCCATAATTTATGGACAGGGGAGTGTCAGTAACAAAATATGAAGAAAAAATTCTTGTAAGTACCCACATTGCACTAATAGAGATGGGCACTTGAGTTTTAGTCATTTTAGTGTTTTTAGCATTTAATTGCACTTTTGGAAGTACTTCATGGAGAGCAGGAAAAACTACCAAGATGTGAATGAAGACAAAAATAAAAGTTTCAGATCTAAAGAATAAGATCTTGGTTTAAGTGGAAATGGAATCTTTTTGGTGGTTAGTAGACTTTATTGTCACTTTGTGGAACCATGGTCTCTAGAATTTAAGAACTAGCCTCATTTTTCTCCTAGTAGTAACTGGGTCCCTTGGAAAAAGAAAATAGTAAACTCGGGGTGCCTGGGTGGCTCAGTTGGTTAAGCGTCTGCCTTCGGCTCAGGTCATGATCCCAAGGTCCTGGGATCCAGCCTAGCATGGGGCTCCCTGCTCCACAGGGAGCCTGCTTCTGCCTCTCCCTCTCCCTGACACACCCCCTGCTTGTGCGCTTTCTCTCTGTCAAATAAAATCTTTAAAAAAATAATAAAATGACATTAAATATAAACTATATGCTTTGTACATTTGATTTTTCTCTAATAGTGACAAAAATCTTTAATTCTCACTTGCCTCCCGTTTAAAACATAAGTTCTGGGGTGTCTGGGTGGCTCAGTCGATTAAGTGTCCAACCCTTCATCTTGGACTCATGAGTTCGAGCCCTGCACTGGGCTCTACACTGGGCATGGAGCCTACTTTAACATAAGTAGGCAAATACAGCTCTTGTACAGAGGTGAGCCATTAGATAACTAAACTGTCACAATATACAAAGAAGAAAAAGAAGATAGGTAGGAACAGATCCATTGCAGTAGCAAATGTGATCTATTTTTTCTAAGGTTTTAAGCGATTTCAGAATTATAGGCACTAAAGGGCAATCTTTTTAGATATATAAATGGTTTAGTTTTAATAATATTTATTGATTTATAATGTAAATAAAAATAAGAGAATATAGGTAACTCTTGAAATAAAAAATAGACCACATAAAATGAACAATTTCATACAAATCATTAGAATATATTTATACTATGTATAAATCTACACATTAGAAGACACTGCTGAAATTTTGCTCTACAGGATATCACTCTAGAATTCTCCTTAAAAAAAAAAAATCACTGGGTGGAATTAGATGATTGTGAAATAGATTCTCCCATTACAATACTGCTTCTGTCATTTAGAGTTTTGACAACAGTTGTAGCTGGAGACTGCAGGACTTTACGAGAAAGCCTCATTCTTCCATCAGCCGGATCACGTCCAAAGTATTTCACCTGTATTATAGAAGTCAATTTACTTTTAAAGTTACAGTATTGTGATTGACATCCAAATTAGAAGATTTTTAAATTTACCTGATACAAAAAAGACAATGATTAATGTTTCTACTTTGCTAAAAGCATAGCTTAGTGCTAAATAGAGGTATATGCTAATATAATTTGGTTCAATAGCCATTATTAAAAAGACAAGCAATTATTTGCCCTATTAAAATCTGTTAGACTTAACTGTGCCTTATTTTCTCTAGGCCAGGTCCCTATATTGGAAGAAGAGTGAAACAGTGAAAGCCATGGTGAGTGATTCTAAGCAAGAGCTTTCTGAGGCTAATGATGCTATAAACTATATAGGATATGGTCATGTCATTCACACTATTCCTCAAAGGACTATCACAGTTGAGTTTATTTGGCTTGACTTTAGGAATGTGACAATGTTACAGTCCCTTCTGATGTAAAAACACAATTTTATACAGATAATACGTCTTAGTTCTTATTTTTCCCTCGGGGCTACTTGAACAATGGGATTACAAATTGGGAATAAACTAGAAGCCTTGGTTACTCAGGTCGTGGGTAATAGGTATAGCTGGAACAAAATGTGGCATGGACAAACAAAAACCAAACTACATCAGACTGATAATGACTTCCTTTATCCACAAGGTCAAACGTGATAACTTTCATCAAACTCAAAAATTTTTAGTTGTAAGGAAGCAATTAAAGTCTCAAATATGACATTCAAGGCCTTCAACCGAGTTAAATTTTCAGAGTTTTCCTGTCCTGTAAAACACTGCATAGGTATCACTGACCTCATGTATTTTTAAAAGCTCTAAAGGGGACCACTGTTCTAACTAAACTATAAGCTCCCTAAGGGAAAGAATTACATCTTAAATCCTTAGTCTATTTAAGAGCAAACCTAAAGTTAAAAAGGTACAGAACATAAATAATATAAATCACAAGTGTTGATTTGATTCTTTTAGCTTTCTGGAAAAAAAATTTTGAAACTTCGAATACAATTTACAGCTTTAAAAAGTTGAATACAAGTACCTGAATTTCTTGGCCAACTTCTAATCCTAGGGCAGTGGGATGTTTAATCTGAAAGAGAACATACTCATTTATTAGTTGCTGGGCATAATTTCTTAATATCCATAGTAGTACACTTTAAAAAAAAAAAATGTATTTATTTATTCATGAGAGACACACACAGAGAGAGAGAGAGAGAGAGAAGCAGAGACACAGGCAGAGGGAGAAGCAGGCTCCATGCAGGAAGCCCGACATGGGACTCGATCCCAGGTCTCCAGGATCACGCCGTGGGCTGAAGGTGGTGCTAAACCGCTGAGCCCCCCGGGCTGCTCACCTTTTTTTTTTTTAAGTGGGAACATCTGATTATAAAATCTGTTGATTACCAAGACTTATGTAAGTATTCAGATGATAGCAACAATCTTCCAAAACCTCTCTACTTTTTAGATAACTACGGCTTATACTCTAACAAGTATCCTACTTAGTGTGTACTGCGTTTGTTAAAATGGACCTTACAGAGCTTGTTGTTTTAGAATATGTTCATTTTTCATTCAATAATATGTTGAGGACATCCTTTTTTTTTTTTGAGGACATCCTTTTATATCAATAAATCAAACAGTAGAGTTGAGTGTTCATCATAAGATTTTATTTATTAGGAGAGAAAAAGCAAGTGAGAGAGGACACAGAAGAAGAGGAAGAAGACTCCCTGCTGAGCCGAGAGCCCCAAAAGGGGCTCGTTCGTAGGAACTGAGATCATGACCTGAGCTGAAGGCAGATGCTTACCTGACTGAGCCACCCAGGAGCCCCTTAAATTCCAGTATTGCAAATGTTAATAATTACTGAATTTAGATGTAAGGTATATATGGGTGTTCAGTGTTCTATTTTTTCAACCTTTCTGTAGGAAACTGTAGTGTTGCAGTGATTTTGTATTCATTTACTCAAATTATCCTCTAAGAACAAAGTCCTAATGTTGAACTTCTAGGGCCAAAGGTACTCATACAATTTACCAAACACTCTCTAAAAAGTTTGTCCCAATTTACCTTCCTATCAACAGTATCTCAAGTATAGGAGAATGTCTATTTTCCATATTCTTACCCACATTAGAAAATTTTAAGTATCTGAAAGTTGAAAATTTTAACTTAGTTTTATTTGCATTAAAAACAATGCTGTTGAGGTGCCTCGGAGACTCTGTCAGTTAAGTATATAACTCTTGATTTCAGTCAGGCCATGATCAAGCCCTGTGTTGTACTCTGCACGTAGCGTGGAGTCTGCTGGAGATTCTCTCCCTTTCTACCTCCCTCCCCCTGCTCATGCACATTCTTTCTCTAAAATTTAAAAATAAATAAATCTTTAGTAAGAAAAATTGCTTTGATATTGACCTTTCTTACTGATCCATACAAGCCCCTTGCATGTGGAGCCTCTCTTATACGTTATATACATTTCTTTCCCTTAAGTTGCTACTTGTCTTTCAACCTTATAATTTTGCCATATACTTTTTAAAAAAATGTCAGGGACACCTGGGTAGCTCAATCAGTTAAGCATTTGACTCTGATTTCAGCTCAGGTAATGATCTCGGGGTTTTGAGATCAAGTACCACATGGGGCTCCACACTCAGCAGGGAGTCTGTTTGACATCCTTTCTGTCTCCACCGCTCCCCCCTCCTGTGTTCACACTCTCTTTCTCTAAAATAAGTCTTTTTAAAATAAATAGAAATTTGAGGGCAGCCCTGGTGGCACAGCGGTTTGGTGCCACCTGCAGCCCAGGGTGTGATCCTGGAGACCCGAGATCGAGTCCCACATCGGGCTCCCTGCATGGAGCCTGCTTCTCCCTCTGCCTGTGTCTCTGCCTCTCTCTTGCTCTCTCTGACTGAATAAATAAATAAATCTTCAGAGAAAGAAAAGAAAGAAAAAAAAGAAAAGAAAGAAAAGAAAGAAAAGAAAGAAAGAAAGAAAGAAAGAAAGAAAGAAAGAAAGAAAGAAAAAGAAAAGAAAGAAAGGAAGGAAGGATAAGAAAGATAAGAAAGAAAGAAGAAAGAAAAGAAAAGAGAAAAGAGAAGAAAAGAGAAGAAAAGAAAACTTGGAGTGCCTGGCTGGCTCAGTTGTTGAGCATCTGCCTTTGGCTCTGGTCGTGATCCCAGGGTCCCGGGGCTGAGTCCCACATCAGGCTCCCTAGGAGGATCCTGCTTCTCCCTCTGCCTATGTTTCTGCCTCTCTCTCTCTCTCTCTCTCTGTGTTTCTCTCATGAATAAATAAATAAAAAAACTTCAAATAAATAATAAAGTAGGGTAGGCATCCTGCTTTATGAAAACCAGCTATTCCAGTACAATGTATTGATGAATAATCTATTTCTTCAGACTGAAAATGCAACTTTGGTATGTATTATATTCTCATATATATATATATATATAACTGGATGATTTCTGGTCTCTAATTTTTTTTTGTATAACTTGTCTAATTCTAGGTCAGTAATACACTGTTTTATTCTGTATAGCTTTATATTTCAATATTTGGTAAACCAAACACTCCTATTATCCCTTTACCCCCACAGTTTTCTTGCATAGTTTCATATTTTTAGTTTTATTTTGCCATGCTTGGCCAAGAAAACTGGAAAGACAGGGGTAGAGCTAGGTATTTTTAAAAAGTAACCATTATACGTTAACTCTAGATGTAATACTCAAGAGTGTTTCTATTCCATCATACAAGGACGAACATAAATGTGTTAAACTATAAAAACATTTTTGTCAGCAACATCCCTGTCATTTTTAGTTTTCTATATTTAGGCTAGTAGTGGACAAAGTGGACAATCCTTACCAACCCAGGTAATTTCGCTATGATTATTTTAAGGCAGTTTTAAAAATTATCAAGTAATTTTTTTTTTTTTTTTACCTTTCGTTGATCAAGTTGTGTGTTATGTAGTAGTACTGCAGTCATATTTGGATATAGTTTAACCATTACTCCAGTGTCTCTGAAAAGGAAATAAGCCTGGTTAAAACAAATGTATCTGTGTATCTACTGCTAATCAAACTGATTATGTACTCATTGGAGAGCAAAGTAAACATACACAAAATCATAAGTAGGATTATCTAAAAGAGATTCTTATTTTTCAACTGAATACACACACACACACACACACACACCCTGTATTTATTTTTTAAAAATATTTTATTTATTTATTTGAGAGTGAGTGAAAGAGAAGACAGAAAGAGAGCATGAGCAGGGGAGGAAGTGGGAGAAGACTCTTCTGCTGAGTAGAGAGCTTGATCCCAGGATTCTGGGATCACGACCTGAGCCAAAGGCAGTCTACTCAACCAACTGAGCCACCCAGGCACCTCCCCACCTTTTAAAAAAGATTTTATTTATTTATTTGAGAGAGAGCTAGCAAGAGAGCATGTGCTGGGAGGAGACAGAGAAGCAACATTAAATATTTTAAAGTAGTGTAGATTAATCATAAACCTATTAAGCAATGATTTAAGGAAGGGGGTTGGATAAAATAGCATACTTATTTCATTAAAAAATTTGTCTTCCTTCTTTTCACTAGTCTACTAAAATAAGCCACCGTTTCTTAGTTTTTCACCTGTGATATTAAACCTTATTCCAGGGGCACTTGGGTGGCTCAGTGGTTAAGCATCTGCGTTCAGCTCAGTTCACGATCCTGGGGGTCTGGGATCGAGTTCCGAATTGGGCTCCATGCATGGAGCCTGCTTCTCCCTCTGCCTGTGTCTCATCCTCTCTCTCCCTCTGTGTCTCTCATGAATAAATAAATAAAATTAAAAAAAAAATCAGCATAGCCTTAGTTGATATTACCTGATTTCAGTTATTGTGGCGGTATACACTGCTCCAAATTCTAGTTGCTGCTCTTGCTGTAAGTGCAAAATAAGCCATAAGTGAATAAACAACAAAATGTGGGGAAAAGTAACTATTATAAGATCTATACTTACATCATCTTTGCACAGTTCAGTAATGAAGTCTCTTGCTTCGTGCATAGCACTGGGTGTTGGTGCAAATACAGAAAATGTTTCTTCATCCACCTGACTAACAGTTACTCCTTTTAAAAAGATAATTTAACATATTAAAGTTAACTTGCTCACTCCAATGTAGTCTTAGAAGTAGATGTGAGAGCAGGGGCTTGACCTGTTAAGTAGCTAGACAGGGTTGTATTATATTTAGTCACTGCTTTAGGAATGAAGAGATTCATTCACCAATACACACTGCACACCTGCTATGTATCTGACATTGCACTAGGTCCTAGGGAAACAACAGTGAGTCATTGTCTTTGTGCTCTTGGAGCTCACAGTTTAAGAGAAAGCATATATAAGTTCTCATTTTGGAAGGTTTAGTTTTGATTTCTTAATTATGAGTAGAAACTCTACTAGAACCTTTTCCTCACCTTTTCTTCTTTTTGTTACTCTTTAGAGTGGTGCACAGATGGATGAGGGACAAAATCATGTTGGTTTCTCAATCTAAAGAGCTAGGTAAGGCAACTCTGCTTCTCATCTTCCTTCAATAACCTCAAAGCTGGTAAGTACTAGGTAACTCAAATACTGCCTCCAGAAAAAACAATGCATACTATTTCTATACATACTCTTTAAATACAAGAGTCTAAATAAGTGAAAAATAGCAGAATAGAAAATGACAGCAAAATCCTTTAAAGTGAAAAACTAAACATTTTTCTACATCTTCAATTTTAAAATGTTGCAAAGAAATTGATTAATTCTAGGTCATCTTCTTTGAGTATAGTTAAGAATGCTGATTTATTAAGAGGCATACAGAAAAACCTACAGTAAAGACAAGCCAGTGTTACATTCTTTTCTCTTATTAATTTCTCAAACATATTTTTGGAGCAACACAATAGAGCTGAAATGGCAACCTAGATGGCCTGCCATTAAAACCCTCAAGCTTGGGGCTCCTGGGTGGCTGAGTCAGGTAAGTGCCTTACTATTGATTTCAACTCAGGTCATGATTTCAGGATTGAGATGGAGCCCTCAAGGTGGGCTCCATGCTGGGCTGGGCATGAAGCCTGCTTAAGATTCTCTCTCCTCTTCTTCCCTTCTCCCTCCCTAAGAAAAATAAAAATAAAAATAATAAAACACAATCCCCAAACTTCATACAGCTCTTACCTGTTTCAGCCTGGAGCTTTTTTAAATGATATCCACCCGGTCCAACAAATTTTGCCCGTTTTGATAATGGAACCTGAATAGTTTCTGAAATGCAGTACGGACAAAATTATAAATAATGCAATACCATATATAAACTTAAAACATTATCTTGATCAGAGAAACTTTTTTTCGCTTAGACACATGTAAAAATACTTCATGGGAAATAGAAAAATAGTTACTTAACTAAACTTTCTGAAAGTTCTAATGTCTAAAAATATCTCTCCAAATTTAAAGTATTTAAACTATAGAAACAAGTTAAAATATTTTTGTTTTGTGTATGGAGTTAAAGAAAATTTAATTATATATCTTTATATATTAATGTTTACCTTGTCATGGAATAAATAATTTTAATACATTACCCACAACAGGTCCATTTTCTTTTCTAGATGCTCGAGGTTTTGAAATAGTTTTGTTCATAATCTGTAGTATCTCCCTCTTTGCCACTATGAAAAATAAAAACATAATAAAAATTCTAACTATAGTTGATCCTTGAACAACTAGAGATTAGGGATGTCCACCCCGGCTTTGAAAATTCATGTACAACTTTTGATCCCCCAAAACTTAACTACTAATAGCCTACTGTTGACTAGAAACAGTTAAGTACAGGCAGCCCAGGTGGCTCAGCGGTTTAGCGCCGCCTTCAGCCCAGGGCGTCATCCTGGAGACCCGGGATCGAGTCCCGCATAGGGCTCCCTGCATGGAGCCTGCTTCTCCAACTGCCTGTGTCTGTGCCTCTCTCTCTCCCTCTGTCTCTCATGAATAAATAAAATCTTAAAAAAAAAAAAAAAAACAGTTTAGTAACCCATTTTGTAGATCTATTATATGCTGTAGTCTTACAATAAAGTAAACTAGAAAAAAGAAACTTAAGAAAACCATAAGGAACAGTAAACATACTTACAGTGCTTTATGTATATTTTTTGAAAAATATTTGTGCATAGGCATGCTAGACAGCCTAGCTGGGATATGGGGCTGGATCTGGGATGGCAGAGTTCCACAGCCTGGTGGGTTAGGCTCAGCAGTGGCAACCCCTGAGTGGCCTGTGTGCAACAAGAGTTGCATGAAGGCACAGTACATCTGCATCTGCCTGGACATGTACCACTGGCCCATGGCCATACACTGTCACCTACGGCTACATGTGATCATGCTGGTCTCCAGGAGGCCTCAAGGTCAAGGTGCCATGGTGTGGAGTAGGTCCCTCCCTAACCCCAGAGGCACAGAGGACTTAGTGCAAGGACTTCCCACTCAGTGCTGTCCCTGCCCTCTGGACATGTGCTTTCACTTCAGCCCAGACTTCTGTGGATGTTCAACAGGACCACTCTCTCAGCAGACTACAGCCCTGCTCAGTCATGGTCACCCCCCAGGGGCTGCTGATGGTCTCAGCAGGCCTCTCAGGATACTCAGAGTGCAGAGGGCATAACATCTGTGCCATCTGCCTTCAGTTGCTCTGGTGGGATGGGGAGTAGTAAACAAATGCTTTGCTGTTGTAAATAAATGCTTTTGCTGTCAACTCTAAAAAAAAATCCACATATAATGTGGACCTGTGCAGTTTGAACACACATTGTTCAAAGGTTAACTGTGTAGAAAATAAATGTGATCAGAGATCACATTTTATTATTAAAAATCATAAAAAGCCCATTTTTAATAGTATGCCTAATGGGAATTATAGTTGCCATTAGCAAATAACACAATGATGGAAAGAGAATCAGGCACACTGGCTTAGCTTACCTGAGGCTTGTTGAATGGCCTCCATTACAATTTTTATTGGTATTCCAGGTAACTTAATATCAGCCTAATGTAGAAAAGCAAAAAAAAAAAAAAAAAAAAAAAAAAAAAAAAAAAAAAAAAATTAATTTATGACATTATTTAAATATTATAAAAGTGAAACAAAATAGGTTTTAAAATACCTGTAGTGCAGTTATTCCCTTACTGGTGCCAGCTATTTTGAAATCCATGTCACCATTATAATCTTCAATTCCCTGAAGGAATTTAAGAAATTATGATATAGTCTTAAACAAAAACAAAATTTACCCAGTCACTATACAGGAATTTTTAAAAACAGCTGTAGAAGTAAACCATGGCCTCTAAGACTAAATACAAAGTATCTACTACATTACTACTGCTTCTTTTTTTTTTTTTTTTTTTTTATTTATTTACGAGAGTCACAGAGAGAGAGAGAGAGAGAGAGAGAGAGAGAGAGAGAGAGGCAGAGACACAGGCAGAGGGAGAAGCAGGCTCCATGCACTGGGAGCCCGATGTGGGATTCGATCCCGGGTCTCCAGGATCGCGCCCTGAGCCAAAGGCAGGCGCCAAACCGCTGCGCCACCCAGGGATCCCACTACTGCTTCTAATTTGAGTCTTTTTAATAAAGTTAGAACTGTTTCATCAGAAAAATCACTTGAGGACCCCTGGGTGGCTCAGTGGTTGAGCATTTGCCTTCAGCTCAGGGTGTGATCCCCAGGTCCTGGAATGGAGTCCTGCATCAAGCTCCCCACAGGGAGCCTGCCTCTCCCTCTCTCTCTGTTTCTCTCATGAATAAATAAAATCTTTAAGAAAAAAGAAAACTCACTTTAAGATCATGTTGGTACCCGATAAAATGCTATTTCATTTATAATCACCCTAAAGTGAGCTATTATGGATATTTATACTGTAACATATATATATATTTTATACTCATATCCTATAAAATCCAAAGCATATTAATATGCAGAGGAGGAAAGAAAGAACAAGGACCTCTATTTCCAAGTACTATTATTATTCTAGGCATACAATGCTTATAAAATATGTACAATGCTTATAAAATATGTATCATCTTCACCATTGAATATTTGAAGACATGGATATACTTGCCAGAATATCTGTCAGCAAACGATAATCTTCTATTTCACCCTTATCGGGATTGCTTTTGGTGACCAATCCTATTGCCACACCTGCGACAGCAGATGAAATTGGAACTCCTATAATTGAGAAAAAGAGCTTGTATGTAATGTGTACATCAGCCTAACACATATTTATCATTCTGATATTTATTTTAATGTAAGTAGATGGTGTTTTAAATTTGACAGTCAGAACTAAGCTGGAAAGGTCATCTGACTACCTCATTTCTTGTTAAGCATATGATAAAAGCCTCTTAAAACAATTGTAAACAGGTAATCACTGTTCTCACAAAAACTTCTATAAAAATAGCAAACTTAACTCTTAATGGAATCCATTTGTCTTTTGCTTTTGGTATGTTTATCTTCTTGTTTTGAAAAGTAACCATGTTATCCGGTAAATCCTTCCAGCCTGAACCCCTCAGTTCACCTTTCCATGAAAGCCACCAGCAGGGTGTTTTAGAGTATCCTCCCAGAAAATTTCTGTGCCCAAATATGAATCAAAGTGTAATCTTTTATTTTCTTTACTTATGGAAGCATAGTGAATGCACCACTATTCTGCACCTTGCTTTTTTTCACTTACTGACATACCTTAGATATTGACACATAATGCAACAAAGTTCCACCTTATTCTTTTGAATGGCTGCTTAGTACTCCCTGCATGGATTTATAAACCACAGGACAGAAGTGAGGTTACTGAGTCAGGGTGTGTGGGTTTACATTTATTATAAATCTGCAAACTGCCTTTACAATATAGCATCTTATTTTTTTAACAGCAGTATTTGAGGGTGCCTGCTGTTCTACTTTGTTAATTCCTATCAAATCTTTGGACCTTTGCTCATGTAGAGGGTAAAAATGGTAGCTTATTATTTTTTATGAATGAGGTTAAACTATTTTTAATGTTGGTAAACCATTTGTTCATTTGTTTATTTAAGTAGGGTCTAAGCCAAATGTGAAGTCCAGTTCAGGGCTTAGACTCACAACCCAAGCTACGATCGAGTTGGATGCTTAACCAACTGAGCCACCTAGGTGCCCCTTCTATTTCTTTATCTGTGAATTGCTTGTTCATGACCTTCAACCATTTTCCTACTTGGTTGTTAGTCTTTTTCTTTTTTCTTTTCTTTTTTCTTTAGTTAGTCTTTTTCTTAATGATTCATAAAAGCTCTTTCAATATGGGCAGTATATCATTGTTAAATATAAATATAGATTATTAAAGGAAATATATTATTTCCTAGTCAGTTGACTTTGTTTATTGTGATTTATTTTCCTGTACAGAATTTTAACTTATATCCAATCATGGTTCCTGGATTTTGCTTAGAAGTGTTTTTCTGGGACACCTGGGTGGCCTAGCGGTTGAGCATCTGCCTTTGGCTCAGGGTGTGATCCTGGAGTTTCAGGATCGAGTCCCACATGGGGCTTCCTACATGGAGCCTGATTCTCCCTCTACCTTGTCTCTGCCTCTCTTTCTGTCTTTCATGAAGAAATAAATAAAATCTTTAAAAGAAAAAAAAATTTTTTTCCTATTTAAGATTTTGGTAGAATCTTCCATGTTTCAGTTTTTTACAAAACATTTAAGTTTTTATCACTTGGAACTTACAGTTAAAAAGGAGTGTGGCAGGGGATCTCATTTCATATTCTCTAAGCAATCTCACTATCACCATTATTTTTAACCATAACCAATAATGTTGATGACCTAAAAATCTTTCTCTTCTATTTGTGTTTGCTAAGCCCTAGATTTGTATAGCCAATCTGCCTATTAGGTATTTTTAGCTAAATGTCCCCCAAACACCTTATATATGCACATATATTCAAAATGTAATCACATCCAATAAATCCCTTCTGTTTTGCCTTTCTTATCTTGGTTGAATGTAAAACTAAGATACTCATGCCAGAATCAATACTTCTTTCCTCATTTCTTATAAAGTCACAAAGATCTGACAGTTTATCCTTTAAATTTTTTTAGAAAGTTGACCTTTCCCCTAAATACTGAAACATCCATTGCTACTCCTTTGGTCCAAGTCCACATTATTTCTTGCTCTGACAACATTCTTCCTATCTGGTTTCCCCAATTTTATTCTCTCCCCCAAGTTTCCATTTCCTCCCACTTCATCCTTCTAGGTCTATCACCTAAGCTGGGAAAAACTACCAAAAAGAAAAAAAAAATCGGATTCAAGTCAGCCATCCCTCTACATCATATTCTCCTGAATTCCCCATTATCTGCTTTCAAAGAAATTTTTATACATGTTCTATGGTCAAAAATGTTTGAGAGGGATGCCTGAGTGGCTCAGCAGTTCAGGGTGTGATCTCGGGCCCCTGGAAATGAGCCCCAAATTGGGCTCCCTGCCTCCCTTTATGTCTCTTTCTCTCTACGTCTCTCATGAATGAATAAATGAAACTCTTAAAAAAAAAAAGTTTGGGAAATAGTACATATCCTGTTCCTAGAGATTGAGAATTCACATCAGTGTATTAAAGTTTATTTAACTCACATTACATAAATCTGCCTAACCCTGCTCAAATGTAATTTAGAAGAGAATTTTTTTTCATGGTATACAATAATCAATATCCAGCAGGAACAATATCCAGTTCATAGAATATTGAGTTGCAAAATACTACCTTCAAGTTCAAAATTCTTAGCATAACAATGGCCTTTATTTATTTATTTTTTTTATTCATAAGAGAGACAGAGAGAGAGGCAGAGGAAGAAGCAGGCTCCATGCAGGGAGTCCGATGTGGGACTTGATCCCAGAACTCCAGGATTACACCCTGGGCCGAAGGCAGGTACTCAACCGCTGAGCCACCCAGGCATCCCAACAATGACCTTTAAAGTCTGGACCCAATTCATTACTTAATTTTTTCAAATACATTTCAGAAACACACAATACTGCTTCGTAACTTTGCACATGTTGTTCCTTTCACATTAAATACAGGCCCAGATCTTAATCAACCTTTAGAACCAGATAAAATGTAGCTGTCTCTATAAAGCTAATTATCTTCAATCAAATTCTTCATCCATATCATACATATGGTGCTTTTACCTATGACCTGTTTTCTGCGTTACAAATGTGTGAATTTAGAGGGAGCTCCTTACAAAGCCTCTCGAGTATCTTTAGGTTCTTTTTTTCTTTCTTCTTGGACAGCATCATTGGTGAGATACAGAAATTATTTTCAGAACCTCTTATGTTGACTCTTTTTCCCTTTTGGTGTTTTAAACCTAGAGATTATACTGAACCTCTTATGCTCTTCCTAAAATTCTATGTACCATTTCTATGGGTGGTATTGTTCTTCTCATGGCTTGCATACATTGACTGGAAGATTACATGGTTACTTTCCTTTATGAGTCCTAAATACTTCTGCTTGCTGATCCAAACTTCGTTGGTTTAGAATCAACTGCAGAGCTCTTTACCTTTTGGAAGGCGAGAAAGCTCACTGGATCACCAAGCAAGTTAATAGTTCTGCCTTTTTGCTACAGATAAGAATTCTAGTAGATACTCTGTACAAAAAAAAAAAAAAAAGATACTCTGTACAGTTGAAGCTGTACTTTGTTTTTAACTATCTTGGTCTGAACTGGTTTGGTAATTTGTAATCTGACTTCTCCAAGTCTAACCAAAATCCAATTTTAAAGAGATCTTATATTTTATATTAATCAAATACAGTGGGCAGCCCCAGTGGCGCAGCGGTTTAGCGCCGCCTGCAGCCTGGGGTGTGATCCTGGAGGCCCAGGATCGAGACCCACGTCGGGCTCCCTGCATGGAGCCTGCTTCTCCCTCTGCCTGTGTCTCTGCCTCTCTCTCTCTCTCTCTCTCTCTCTGTCTCTATGAATAAATAAATAAAAATCTTTAAAAAAAAAATCATACAGTTAAAACATTAGTTTTGAGACATAATTCTTTTACCTGCATCCATTAATGCTAAACTTCCACCACATGCAGATGCCATTGAAGATGATCCTATAGAAGCAAAAATACCTGCTTTAATAATATACTGACTTTTTTTAATGTAGACAATTGTTACTATTATTTCCTTATAAATATTTAGTATTCTTTCCTTCTTTCTTTTTTTAAAAGCAATTAAGACAAGCTCTGCTAAACCACAAACTACAGGACTACACAGTCCAGTACGACACTCATTACATTCATTATGTACATGTAGCTACTAAATTTAAATTAATTGAAATAAATTCAGTCCCTTAACTGCATAGCACAGAGAGAACTTCATCATCACATAAAGTTCTATTGGACAGCAGTGTTATAGATTCTAAGAAACCTCCCAGCAAAACCACCATGCCTCTTTTGTTGCTTAATCAGAAGGCAGTTTAAGATACAGATTCTGGCTCTCTCATGGACCCTAAGTTACAGCCTAGTCATACCAGGTAGAGAACAGAAAATCTCTAGTTTAAATTCAGATGGTTTTTGTATTGTTCTTTTTCAATACCTATGATTACCTGATCGACGTCTGCTACATCTTTGAGATCTCTGTGAGCTTTCTGTCTCTAATGGCCATACCTTGCCTTGACTCGGGTACTTAATTTTAAGTACTCGAGTACTTAGTATGATCTTTTAGCTCAGCCTCTCTCCCTGTGCTATCTACTTATGTCTGTGATACATGATAGTTGTCCCCTGCCTAATGGATCACTCTCTTTTGTCCCTTTCTCTCTCTAAGCTGGCCTTGCTCTATGGTTTGTTTCTAAAAATAAATAAATAACCCCAACTGGATCTGTTATAACAGATACATGAAGAGAAATACTTGTTATATTGGGCTCAGAAAACCTCATTAGTTAAGAACAGAGATTTATACAATATATGATTAACTAGCACATATCATGGACTTGGGCACTGTGATAATAAGCATAATATAACATTAGTTATAAAAAGTTAAGAATATAATGGAATTCTGGTCTTCTTGAGTAGAGGAAAACTTTATTTTACCATTTGACTCTAGGACTTCAGATGTTACTCTTATGGTGAAAGGAAAATCCTTGGGGATAACAGGATACAAAGCTTTCTCAGCAAGAGCACCTAAGTTAGAATAAAAAATAATAAACATAAATGTACTGAGTCTTTGTAAGAATACCATGTAAGTCTATAAATTTATACTCACCATGTCCAAGTTCTCTTCTATTCACACCAGTGACTTTGCCAATTTCATTAGTGGCATAAGGAGGAAACTTAAAAACAAAAACAGATACATAAACAACTGACAAGGAAAGATATCTAAGATATAGTACCAAAATAATAAGAGAAGTTACAAAATAGAATCCCACTTTTTTTTAAAGTTCATTTGTATACACAGAAAATGTCTGGCTATCTGAAATATACACCAAATTACTAAAAGTAGCTATTTCTAGTGTGTATGTGAACCAGAGTGGGAAGTAAATGGTTATGGGGATCTATAACATAATTTCTATAGTGTTTAAATTATTAATGATGATAAAAGACTGTATTTTTATAAGAAAAATATATACAGATTTAAAAAGAAATGTGCAATAAAAATAAAAATAAAAATAAAAAAAATAAAAAGAAATGTGCATTGAGAAAACAGATCTTTTCCAGTAAGGGTTTTTAGTCAGAGGTTGCAAACTATTTTATTTGAGCAATATAGTGTCTCAAAGGAATATGATTATTTGCAATCATTTAAAATATTGGGAAATGCCCCATAAAATTTAGAAGTCTAGTTTCTTTAACAAAATTATTTATTTTAAATATTTTATTTATTTATTCATGAGAGACACACAGAGAGAGAGAGAGACAGACAGACAGACAGACATAGGCAGAGAGAGAAGCAGGCTCCATGCAGGGAGCCTGATGTGGGACTCGTTCCTGATGTGGGACTTGATCCCGGCACTCCAGGATCACACCCTGGGCTGAAGGCAGGCACTAAATCACTGAGCCACCCAATGATCTCCCAACAAAATATTTTTTAAAAGGAGTAATGGTACGTGAATTCTGATCAAGCCTCTGGATCTAGCAGTCAATTTTCAGGAGTTATAAAGACAGAAACTTGTTGGATTCCATCATGAGTATGTAATCAGCAACATCCAGATTGCAGGGAACTCTACAGTCAAATGGCTCTGGGAGTTTAACAGACAGACTGAAAAGAAAACATATTGGAGGTGAAACCTATAGATTAAAAGATTTACAGAAATGTCAAATTTTTAAAAAATGGATAAGACTTAGTGTCTAGGGATGTATACTAGAAAAGCAAGGAAGTTAATTACTATAAAATTTAAGATAGTATTTACTTTCAGGGAAAGTAGAGTGTTGAGGCTAGGATGAAAAGCATGGAGGAGCTTCAGAGATGACTAGGAACATTTCTATTCTGATTTGGGTGGTGGTTATCAAGGGTCTCTGCCTTATAAAAAGTCATTATGCCATCCTTTGTTTTATATCATTTCAGTATATGTGTTTTACTTTACAATAAAATGTTTTTAAACAATGAAATGATATAGCAATACAGCCCATATCCTTTTACTACCCCTCCTTCATTTCTGTTCCCTGTAATAAGCTAGAGCTGCATTTTTCACAGCTGCCCTTTTTAAAGACTGCCATGTGCTATGCAGCTCAGGACAAAGTATATGCTTTACTCCATTGTAATTCCTCTCTGCCTTCTGTAGCATCTGATTATATCCACAACAGGATATAAGGGACTCAAAACCTGTGAAAATCTCCAGGTTTCTGGATATTCTCTAGTAATTACTGTCTACATGAGATGTTCTTAATTAAGTATAGCAGGTTCAACAAAACTGAGATGTTGGCATTCTGGACAGCCACCAATGGTCACTCAAAAGTGAAGTGACTTGCTACTTTTACAACTAGTCTCCCAGCATATATGCTCCAAATACTAAAATTAAAGTGTTTATGTCATATCTAGTCCCTTAGGATTTAGCTATAAATCAAGTCAATCCAAATGAGTAAAAACATGAACATTTAAGAACTAAAGGGAGGAGGTGATTTGTCATTTGAAGTATTTGAAAAGCCCCACTTTTGTTGACACGTGAATGGGGACAACTTTTTTGACTAAAATAAAACTGTCTACTTTTATGTATGATTCAGAACATCAAGTTATTGATTAAAAACTGTAACTTATCTCTAAATTCTCTTCTGCATGCAATAAAAGAACAATGCCCAAATCTACCTTAACAGATATGTAAGACCAGCATAATAAAATGTTAATAGTAGAACCTAGGTAGTGAGTGGGTATATAGGTATTCACTCTTAAGTTCTTTCGGATTTGCTATAGCCTGGAAATTTTTCATAATAAAATATTGGGGATAAAATTCACCTTACCTCATAGTGCAGCATGAAATTTTTATCTTTTATTCCACTACGAACAAAAAGCATAAAATTAAAAACATCATATAGATACAAGTATTCTATTTGTATAGTAAGACTGTAGACATTTACTTTTAAGCATCAGTAACTACTGAATCTTAAATTATAAACACATTAGTTAAATCTCAGAATTAGGATCTTTCTCCCAGTCAATATGTGAAGTGAAGATCAGTAACTGAAGTGATATAGGGGAAAGCAACCGGGAGATCAGACAGGGAACATTTTTTTCATTTTGAAATGAAAAATGTTATGATTATACCCAGAACAACGGAGAAAATAAGTATGAGAGGAAACACAATTCCTGGAAGCAGGAAACCAGATTTATATTTAAATGAGGTATATACAGGGTCTTAGCACAATTAGTGTCCCCTTTGGGTGGGTGTAATTACAAAAGGCAGTTCTCTGTGCAGAGGATTGAAAAATCCTAGGTTAGGGCCAAATCTGCATAACCATAAACCACAGTCTTGGGAAGAGAAATCGAACACCTGATTCCTGAAGACTATAGGAATAACAGATTTTGGGGGCTAGAGAGGATACAGATCATTAGCCCGGCACCTGTATTTTACAAGATGAAGAAACCAAAGGCCAGCATGACTGGCATGTGCCCTTTTATTTACATAGGTTGCAGACCTAAGACTAGAACATAAAGAGGTGCTCTGGCCAACCTCAGTGCTCTTATGAAACTGTATTGCCTCTTTGAAGAGAAAGGAGTCAAAGTGAGCAAAGGAAGGGCAACCAAGTTTGGGCTCAGATGGGAATTTAAAAGAGAAAGTATAAGAGCTCCCTCCAAAAGAATTATGATTACATTAATAATCTTGCCTTATACACACAGTTGCATTGTCAATTTTATCAGATATGTGAAAAACAATTAGTGGCGCTATCCTGAAGATGCTGGGGGTTATCTTCATTAGTGAGGCAGTAGGAAGAGGGAGGCTGAGACTTGTGTCTTCTGAGACCCTTACCAAGGGAAACGGAAGCAACCCTATTAGGCACTGAGCAAAGAAAAGAACTGTGGCTGTGAGTACCAGGATTCTGATGCCTGGTGCTGGTGAGGACTGTAACATAGATTCTCATCATCTGCAATCCATCAGTAAGATTTTACTGCTGGCTTTCTAGGAACAGAGGAGGAGAACCAAGTATTTCTGAATACAAATTCACTATTTTTTTAACTTATTAACATCCTCCAGATTCTTTTCAGCAACTGCGACTCTTGTGTATTTATTTGCTCTCATTTATTATAGAACAACCTATCCATATCTGTCCTGAGGAATGGTTCTAGAGACAGAGACTAAACTGAATATAACCATGTTAAAAATACCTTAAAAATCATTATTATATAAACAAAAATACAGAGATAATATGTTTAAAAATATAGTACATGAGCTTCAATTGTATATTGGAACTTCATAACTTTATTTTTTTTTATGATAGTCACACATACACAGAGAGAGAGAGAGAGAGAGGTAGAGACACAGGCAGAGGGAGAAGCAGGCTCCATGCACCAGAAGCCCGACGTGGGACTCGATCCCGGGTCTCCAGGATCGTGCCCTGGGCCAAAGGCAGGCGCTAAACTGCTGCGCCACCCAGGGATCCCGAAACTTCATAACTTACTTTAAAACATATCAACCATGTTTTAGGACATACCAACATACTTTATAACTTACTAAAAAACATAACTTACTTTATGGCTGTTACAATTCGGTCAGACTTTATACTGGATTCTAATGAATCAAATGTAACAGTACAAAACACCTAAAATTAGAAGAAAAAAAAATCTCAGGCTTTAGTTTACTAACAATGAAGAGGAAAACTAGAAATATTTCAAGAACCCAATTAGCTATTAAAGAAATGTGATAAGTAAATTCTATACCAAAGCTTGCCATGCTACTTAATACAGTAAACATTCATTCTATAAATATGAAAGTTATGTGTAAATCTCAATAATCCAAAGGTCTAACATCACAGACTATGTATGTAAAGCACTGTACTAGAAGTGCTGGGGGAGGACAGGAAGAGAAAGGTATATTTGTAAAACTTGACTATAAAGGAAGCCTCAATAAAGGTCCAGCCAGGGAGGGTAAAATAAAGTAAGACGAAACCAGAGGGAGACAAACCATAAGAGACTTTTAACTATAGGGAACAAACAGGGTTGCTGTTTATTAGGTGATGAGCATAAAGGAGGGCATATAATGTAATGAGCACTAGGTGTTACATCCAACTGATGAATTACTGAACTCTACCTCTGAAACTAATAATACACTACATGTTAAGTCATTGAATTTAAATAAAATAAAATTTAAAGAAAATAAGTAAAGGTCCAGGCAATAAAACTGCCTACTTAAAAAAAATCCAATCTTCTTTGGAAGGACATAGTATAATCTAAACTCTACAATGCATCATTCACAACATCCAGGATACAACCTACAGAAAAATAGGAAATGGTAACCATTCTTAAGAGAAAAGATAATGAGGACAATGCCCCGAGCTAATTCAGATATTGGATTAACAGACAAGGATTTTCTGTAGCTCTTATACTCAACAATATAAAGAAAAACAAATGGAACTTCTAAAACTGAAAGACACATTATCTTATGATGGAAAGAAGATGCCAAGAATCCATGGACATGGAGATGGATTAATAGAAATTGCCAAATCTAAAGAACAAAGAAGAAGGGTATAGGGTAGGGAGGACATATCCTCAGGGACCTGTGGGGACAATTTCAAAAAGACTAACATATATACTTAAAATCCCATAAGGAAAGATTAAGAGAGAATAAGGTAGAAAAAATATTTGAAGAAATTATGGCTGAAATCTTGGGATTTCAAATTATGGGACACCTGGGTGGGCTCAGCAGTTAAGCATCTGCCTTTGGCTCAGAGCGTGATCCCAGGATCTGGGATCGAGTCCCACACTGGGCTTCCTGTAAGGAGCCTGCTTCTACCTCTGCCTATGTATCTCATGAATAAATAAATAAATATGAAAAAAAATTATGGCTGAAATCCCTAGTTTGACAAAAGGCACAAATGTACAGGTTTAAGCTCAGAAAACCCTTAGCATGATAAACACAAAGAAAACTACACTTTTCAGTTATATTGTTGAAAACCAAGACACAAAGAAAATCTGGAAAGCACCCAGATGAAGACAATAAATAGTATACAGAGAACAATGATTTGAATGCATCCTGACCTTTTATTACGGGGGGAAAAACAACAGAAGAACATTTTTTTAATAGTGCTAAAAGAAAAAAGCATCAGTCCAGAATCTAAATCTTGCAAAAAACATTCTTCGTATATAACGGCAGAATAAAGACTTCTTTAGGTAAATGAAATACAAGAAATTGTTGTCAGAAGGTCCACAGGACAATAGTAAAAGAGTCTTGTCAGATGAAAGGGAAAAATGCTATATGGAAACATGGATCTTCAGGAAGAAATACAAAGTATCAGAAATTATAAATACAAAAAAAGAAAAAAGAAATTTTAAATAACGTAGGTCAATAAAGAAGATATTTTCCCTCTTAATTTCTGAAAATGAGTAATTGTTTAATATACAAGTTTTAACATTGCCTTGTGGAGTTTATCATATGTAGATGTAACTTCTAAAACAACTAAAGCATAATGTGTGAAGTAGTACAGAATTAACTCTAAAATGAAAAGTTAAGGAGATATATACTGTATTCTCTATACTAACCACTAAAAAAATAATGCAAAGGTATAGCTAAAAAATAGACATATTACAATTGAATTAAAAAAAATATTTGGTTAATCCAAAAAGAAGGCAAAATAGAAAAAAATAAAAAAACATGCAGCCCCAGTGGCTCAGCAGTTTAGTGCCACCTTGATCCTGGAGACCCGGGATGTAGTCCCATGTTGGGCCTCCTGCACGGAGCCTGCTTCTCCCTCTGCCTGTGTCCCTGCCTCTCTCTGTGTGTGTCTTTCATGGGGCAAACAAAAATAAATAATAAAATGCTAAATACAATCACATTAGTAATTAAATAGAACATTAATGGAATAAACACTCTTAAAAGGCTGAGACTGTCAGAATAGCTAACAGAAGTATGCAGGATATCTTAATGGAGTTATTTTTAAAATTTATTAAAAAGCATAAAAGAAAACCTGAATCAAGAGTGAGACTATTTACTGAAAAGATTGTATGTAATTATATTGTAAAAATATAATTTCTCTCTCAAACTAATTTATAAATTCAGTGCAACAGCAATCTAAACTCAAGAAAGATTTTTTCCCCCAAAACTTAATATAATACTAAAATTCAAATGAAGGAACAAATGTACCAGAATAGCTAAGACAATTTTGAGGGGAAGGGGAGAATAAAAAGGGAAGATTTGCTTCTCATATATTAATACATACCACCCAAACCATAATAGCTAAAACACTGTGATACTGGCCCAAGAAATTCACAGAACAAGGAAGAGAATATCATTCAAAAATGTATTTATAAACTGAATATCATAAATCAACATTATAAGTCAACAGGAAAAATGAATTATTAGTGAATGTGTTGTAAAATTCGCTCACTCTGGAAGTTTCCACCTCACTTCCAAAATAGACTAATGGTTTAAATTTGACAGCTACAACTAGAAAGTTAATAGAAAACCTAGGTGCATAATTTTGTGACTTTGGGAAAAGGAAAGATTTCTTAAATAAGACAAAACAAAATCACAAAATAAAAAAGGGAAGGATTAACTATTTCAAAACTAAAGATTTCAGGTTCATTCTAGACGAAGAGTAGGTTACCACAGCAAAGTTAAAAGGCTTACAATAAGGAGGAAGATAATATATTCAAATTCTGGTTACTGAAAAGGATTAATATTGAAAACACATAAATTGCTTAAAAATAGGAAGAAGAAAGGCTATAACCAGATAATTCACAAAACAGCAAACCTGAACCAGGGCCACCATACTGCTCAAGTTCAAGTACACTATCTATGTGACAAGAGTGTGCTGGAGGGCGTCCTGGAGCCACACTGATTGGCTATTATATAAAGAGACACTCAGCCTCACAGGGAAATACAAACAAAAAGGCAAGGACAAACCACTTTGTACCAATTTGATAGGCAAAATTAAAGTAGTAACTAATAATAAGAAAAAGGAGGAGGGATACAGCAAATACCATACACAAAATAATGGATACGCATATATGTTAAATACAAGGATCCTATGTAAGGGAAAAGAACAGGACTGAGGTATAGGCTGAATAGAGAAAACAGATGAAGGCCCTGAATAGATAAAAAATGACAATATGTTATAAACTGAAGAGTATGAGTGACTCAATTTTGTGCATCAAGATTAAAAGAAAAACTTGATAAAGATACCAAGTAATTCTAGAAAATGCAAACCAATGTATAGTGGTGACAAAAGCAAATCAACAATTGCCAAAGGAAGGGGAGGGGAGTAGGAAGAAAGGATGATAGAGAGGCAGGAGGAAACTTTTGGGGGTGATTGGTATGTTCATTATTTTGACTTTGGTGACAGTTTCCCAGTTGTATACATGTGAAAACCTATTAAACATACACTTTAAATATGTGCAGTTTCTTGGATGGCAATTATACCTCAAATAAGCTGTTAAAAATATTTTTTAAAAATCAGGTATTACTACATGCCATGATAAAAATCTAGAGTGCCTATATAACTTCTTTTAGATCTAATTAAGTAATCTGTAATCAGCAAATAATTATAGCTTTTTACATATATTACCTGTGTTTGTCCCCTCTGAAATAATGCTGATCCATGAAGAGTTTTAAACAAATCTACCTCACAATTTATATTCCTAAGTGAAGTCAAATCTCGACCATCGCACCTATAGTAACAAAGGAAAGATGTAAAGCAGTATTCAAAACCAGAAATATCACCTATGATCTCTTATTCCTACCAAGAAGTTCTCAAGCCCAGTTGTGTATCATATCACCCATGGAACTTTAAGAACTTTTAAAAATAATTCAGGTACCCAGAGTCCCACCCTAATCCCACTGTATCAAGTCTCAGCTTGTGACCCATACACTTGTACAGTTAAAAAAGTTCTGCAGGCAATTCTGACCTGCATTCAGGGTTGTGAAGCACTGCTCTACACATAAGTCCCACAGAGAATAAGTCAAACACATCCACACACTCTTCAACACTGATTTATAATTCTTTAATGTTCACTTGAAAAAAACAGTTCCTTCCTTTGAGCAAGTTGCCACTTTATTTTATTTTATTTATTTATTTATTAAGTTGCCACTTTCAAGGCAACTTACAGAGAGACATACTTTAATTCCATCAAAAAAGGATATATTTACCTTTTGTATTCATTCAAAATAATACTTCTAAAAACCTCCTTTGCAACAACATTGAAGGATTCTATTATTTCATATGTATCAGCCTCTGGAAATTTTTCTATAGAAAGAAAGAAACCAAACAAAGGTTTTCTCTTTTTGGAAAATAAGGATTTCAATTCACAGTATCAAATCAGTTAACTGTGGGAGTAAACCAGGGAAATTGATGCTGAACATTTCGTCCTCTAGCAAACAAAATAGATAAATCAAATGTTCTCAAGTAGGAGGGACACAGTATTATACCTCAAATGTATTTTTACTGAGAACTTAATTTGCTTTTTACCAGAACAATAATGCTTTGTAATTAGCTCTCTATTGTAGAGAGACTAACAAATCCAGCTGTATTATGAAAAGGTCTGAATGACCCTTTTAAGATTAAGAATAATCACCTTCAATGTTTTACCTTAGGAACTTTTATCATAGTCTGCAAATAGAGAAATAATTTTTTTATACATTACAAATTCCTACTGTTTGCCTATTTAGTTAACATTTATCAAATTCTTTCATGACCCATGTACTATACCATGTTTTAAATGCCTTTAATCTAACAATTTATGAAGTATATTATTATCACCATTCTAAAGAAGAAAAAACAGGCTTTTACAAAGTAAATTGCCAGAGAGATGCCTAAGTGGCTCAGTGGTTGAGCATCTACCTTTGGCTCAGGTCGTGATCCTGGTATCTTAAGATAGGAGAGAGGTTATTTACCCACCAGCAGAATTAACAAGAATTGAATGTCATGTTTAGTACATGGTCATTGATAGTCACATAATAATTTCTAGAGAGCAAAATTCTCTAAAATCTAAATTTTACAAATCCACATATTAATAACACCATCAGTCAACAATTTTTGAACAGTTGGTATGTGACAGACACAAAAGCAAATGACTAACCTATTTAATTACCACAAACCAGATATTTTCAGTATTAAAATTTCACAGATTAAGATTTTGAGAATTTTAAAGATTATTTTTCAGATTTTCAAATGACATGATACAAAGTTTCCACTGTAGATTATAAGAACCTGATCCAGAAAAGACTGGTGCCAGCATTTCCTGGTGCTCACTCTCTATCAGATGTAGTGCTGAACACATTCAGATTAAAGATTTTATTTATTTTTGAGAGTGTGAGCGCACATGTGTGCACATGAGTGCAGGGGAGAGATGGAGGGATAGGGAGAGAATCTTAAGCAAACTTGGAGCTTCATAACCCTAAGATCATGACCTCAGGTAAAATCAAGAGTTGGATACTTAACTGAATGAGCCACTGAGGTGCCCGTCACAGAAGTTAATTTAACAGTAACCTTGGGATGCATCATTATCACAAGTTTGCCAAAGATAAAACTAAGGAATAATGAAAATAACTGATTCTCTGAGGTCTTAACAACTGTTAAAATCAGTTTTACAAATTATTTACAATGTAAAACATTGTTTTACAAATGTTAAAAATCTATTTTTCCCTTTAAATATTTTTTTAAATTAATAAAACAAAGTTTACCTTTGAGTTGTTCCTCTGTATCTAACCTTATCTTGTTAATAGCTTCATCTCTAGAAATCTAAAAGAGAGCTGAGGTTCAGTATACATGGCAATATTTAACATTTCTGTTTTTATATTATTAGTCAATTAACACATTGTAACAGTACTCAGATTTCTCTGGTAGTATTCTTTATTTTATTTTTTTTATTTTTTTTATTTTTTTATTTTTTATGATAGTCACACACAGAGAGAGAGAGAGGCAGAGACACAGGCAGAGTGAGAAGCAGGCTCCATGCACTGGGAGCCCGACGTGGGACTCGATCCCGGGTCTCCAGGATCGCGCCCTGGGCCAAAGGCAGGCGCCAAACCGGTGCGCCACCCAGGGATCCCCTCTGGTAGTATTCTTTAAAAGATTAGAGCTGGTTATTGATTTACAAGAAATATTACCTGTTTAATTCATTCAAATATATTTACACACTTCTCTAAAACTTGCATTAGTCAACAAAAGAAGAACGGAGAAGCAAATATAGGCTTCTATTTAGCTTTCTGTTTAGAGATTTTTAATAAAAATTCATAAATCATGTGAATTATGACAAAAAAGAATTCCCAGAACAATTATATGACAAAATTCAGGTATACCTACTTTATCATGTTCATAATCAGTAAAAACTGCATAGAGTCTTTCCATCGTGAGTCTATTTTAAGCACAAAATAAATGTCAGCATAATAATATTAACAGTCTAATAATACTATTATAAATAAAACTGCAATATTTAATAGTAAGCTAAAATATTTAATAGGCACTTCATAAAGAATTAAAAATATGTACTTATTGTTCTCTAACACAGCTAATCACAATATACCACACAAATTTCTTTTTCCCCATCTGTCAGGGAAATCACTTACACATGGTACTTACTATATATGCCCTCCTTTCTTAATTGTTCAATTTATTTCACCTTAGATTTTTTTTTTTTTTTTTTTACACACAAACTTTCTCTCCCCATTCTTTTTTAACTTCATTTTTCTATTCTATCCATTTTGGCTGTTACTGCAGGCAACTGCTTTGTTAGGGACAGTTCATATCTCTAGTCTCTGATAGATTTAAGACTAATATGAAGGGAAATACTAACTTTTTCAATTTATTTGAAATAAAATGAAGTATTTTTCTGGTGATTTCATTCATATTTACTGAGTGCATGCCTATGTACTGGCACTATTGTAAGTACTGAGTATATAGAGGTGGTTATACTTGATTTCAAGAACCTCAACAATTTCCTTAGATATTCAAATATACTTTGTTCTTTTATCCTTCTTTGGCATAGAGAGATAGGCAGATTATCTGAATCTTAACCAACAAACTCACTCCCTCTTTCATTTGAGATTCAAACTTGGGCCCTTGAAGTGGGAACTGACTTTATCCTTTTTAAAGCATTAGGCTCATATTTATTATGGTGCTCACTTTTAACATAGAAAAAGGTGTCCTATAAGAAGTAATGCACAGACTATGCTTCCATGGTAAGCTTTTTTTCAGAGAGGAAATTAAATTGGTAACAACTTCAAATTTTCTTTTGTATAGATATTCTTACTTATGAATGTGTTCCACAATCTCTGGTGAAGGGGTAAATAACTTCTGAGGTGTCCTCTTGGTAACACCAATTTCTTTTACCAACTGCTGGATGCCCTGAATTATTTGTTGGGTATATTTTACCCCTACTTTAATAGCATGGCAAAAGTCCTGTTGTAAAATGTTCTCCGCAGAGGCTTCCATCATCACTATTTAAAGGGGAGAAAAAAAAGATTGCCATTGAACCTTTTACCAGTATAGCATTTTTAAGCATCATGACATAAATACTACAGATCAGTTTTACTTCTTATTATTTTTTTTTAGTTTTACTTATTAATGGTATATCTACCTTTTTAATTTCTTTACTTAGAATCAACATACTTCTAAAACGTAAACAGCAATAAATGAATAAAGAAACCTTAATATTTGAAATTAGGTTTATAAGTTTCTTGAATTTATTAAGGGATTTACTTAATCCCTTAATAATTAATTTAATAAGGGATTTCTCATTAAATAATGAAACAAAATAAACTGCATCCTTATAATTCACGTATCATAAAATTCCACCTTTAAAGCATAAAGCTGCATTTATTTTTAATATGTATTTAAATTGAAATTTTTAAAATAACAGCACAGTAGGAATCCAACAAATGTTTTCTGTTTAACAATTATTTGATGTGTCCTCCTTCTTAATTCTGTCATTTTCACATTGTCAAATGCTTGCACAGGTCGGGGGAAATCTTTTGCAGTGATACTGTCTCAAGTAAGCCAACTAGAGAAGCATAGCTATTATTAAAAGGCTGCTTTTACGGTTTTGTAATAGTAAAAACAATCCTATGTAAAGCAGGAGAGTTCCAAGAAGCACTTCTAGCATGATATCCAATAAAATCTGTCTTCAGTTTTGGCTTTAGTTTCTGTCAGGCTGATAGACTCCTGATTACTCATGTGTCATTTCTGGCACTCCTCAATTTGCACAAAGATTGTGTAATCTGTTTAATCACATAGTGTTGTCATTAAGATTATCTAAATCATCATATGTAAAGCTTCTAGGTATAATCTAGATTGAAAAAAAAAATCTTATGTGCTTTTTGTATTGTATAGTGTGTTGGAATTCCAACAGTTAAAGCCAACCTGTGAAACTAAAACAAAAGATCTAACATTTATGTCATCTGAGTTCCAGAAAGAGAGGATAAAGATGGCAGGCTGAAAAGTACTGGAAAAATAATAGCTGAAAACTCCCCAAATTTGGCAGAGACATAAATGTACAGATTCAAAAAGCTGAGTAAATCCTATATAGGGTAACCCAAAGAAACACATATCCTAATTAAATTTCTGAAAACCAAAGAAAAAAAAATCTTGAAACCAACCAGAGAAAAAAAACACCTTACCTATATGGGCAAAGCAACTAAAATAAGATTTATCATTAGAAACCATAGAGGCCAGAAGGGAGTGGCAAAATATTTTTTAGGTGCTGAAAGAAAAGAACTGCCAACCCAAAATCCTATACCTAGTGAAAATGTTTAGGGAATGAAGGAATGAATATTTAGGAATGAAGGAATTTAGGAAGAAGGAATTCTCCTCAGATGAAGGATAACAGTGGCAGACCTACTATCAAAGAATGGCTAAAGGAAGTTCTTTGAACAGAAACAAGAAAGAAAGAAACCATGGAATATCAGGAAGGAAAAGTACCTTAATATTAAGCAAAAATGGAGGTCAATACAATATACTTTCCTTCTCCTCTTGAGTTTTCTAAATTATGTTTGATGACTGAAGCAAAAGCAAGAATTATAATAAGGCCTGTTGTGGTCCTAAATGTAGAGGAATATTAAAATGATTATATTACAAATGGGGAGGATAAGGCACAATAAGGTTTCAATATTTCACTTGAGGTGTAAAGCAGCTTTCTGACACAACGTTACTGAGATGGTTATATTATTCTCATTAGTATTCCCATGACATTCTTTTTGCAGAATTAAACTTAACTGAAGATTTTTAAAAATGCCTTTGACATATGTAAATTATACCTCAGTAAGTTGACTTAAAAGAGAATAAGGAAGAAATAATATGGTAAAAAAAAATTTAATATTCCTCAGACTTTGTTGCTTTCCCTTCTTCAAAACAATTCATTTTTAAAAAAAATATTTAAGAAAATTCCTTATAGTTTTGTGTCTATAGACCTGTGCTGTCCAATATGGCAATTACTAGCTCCATATGGTTACTTGCATTTAAATAAATTAAAATTATGTAAAATTAAAAATTCAGTTCCTAAGCTACTCTCACCACATTTCAAGTACTCAGTAGCCACATATTCAGATATAAAACATTTACTTCATAGCAGGGTTCTACTGGACAGCGCTGTGTTACAGACTAAAAACTTACACTAAAAAAGGTTGTCTAAATGATTGGTCTAAACTGTTAACCATTTCAGTAGTTGATTAGAGAGTTTTGAGATTAGTTGAAAACTATGAATTCTAGATACAAATTTATCTTAAAAATTGTTACTGGTATACTTTTTCCTAAATTTTATCCTAGCATACATAGAAAGATGAGTGATTATTTAGTGTACCAGTTAAAAGCAAGCAGAATGTGCAGAATGATGGCTGCTGAAGTTATCTAGCAGCCAAGAGCACAAAGAAAAAAATTATTCTTGCCCTATAAGGTCATACTTTAAAGATTTATATTACTAAATATTTTAACAATGGAATGGCAGCAATTACTTTTCTGTATTTTTGTATCCCAGAAGTTCCATGATGATGGTATGGGACTTGGGCCCAATAACTTTAACAAATGGACATGAAGTCAAATGTATATTTGGTGCACTGTTATGAAAGCAGAGAACTAGCTGAATATCTTCATGAAGACATAAAAAAGGAGCTGGTAATCTCTGAAACCAGTCTCTATCGGTTGCCTCTGAATCACTCTCAACCTTCTCCTAGTTACTCAAAACAACCTTCTGATGCCTTGTGCAGTCTCTAGAGTCTAATTCGTCCATCTAGAGAGCAAGAGGTAAGAAGAGCAAGCTAGAAGTTGCCTATTAGTTTTTACAGCATGCCACAGATGCAACAAAAATCCTCAGTTTATTCCTCCAACATCTACATAAAATTAGAGGGGTTCAAAGTCTAAGGCAGGTAGAGGCTATATACTTATGGCCATTAAGAAGCAAGTTTATTTCTGTGTCTTAATGATAACAGCAGGTATTAACAGTATGCCTACCATGTACTAGGCATTATGCTAGGCATTTTACAAATCCTGACTAATCTTCACAATGCCCTATTAAGTAGCCAAACCAATTTACTTAGTGAAAGTAATGAATACTGTAACTTTAAACAAAAAAATTCATATGCAGACCAAGTAAACCTATACTTTGCTCAAGGCACTTTCTGGGATGCTCAAATATGTAGGGGTTATCTGTTATTCATAGCTTCCCCATATCTTTGGAATCTTCCCCAAATCTTCTCTTTCTCTCTACACTGTGATAGTTCCCCACAGTAAGAATCTCACCTTTTGGAGCTAGAATCTTGCTTCCCCTGTAGTCAAGAATGCAGTCATGCATTAATGGTTCTGCCTAGTGTGATGTTAGTGAAAACTGGTATGTGGGAGCTCTAGGGAAGCTCCTTGAAAGGGAGAGTGACTTATTCAGCTGGTGTATGTATACCTTTTTCTTCCTTTTGTCTATACATCAGGTTAGTTGGCCAGAGCTTGAATAGCAGGTTCATAAGCATGAAGATGAAGGGCACACCTTGAGGACAGCAGAGCAGAAAACTGGAAGGAATCATCTAGAATTCTTAAGATATTGTGGAGCCAGGGGCACCTAAATGGCTCAGTCAGTTAAGTGTCCAACCCATGATTTCAGCTCAAGTCATGATTTCAGGGTCATGAGATTGAGCCCTGGGACGGACTCCACAGTCAGCATGCAATCTGCCTGAGATTCCTTCTGCCCTCCCCTCACTGGTGCATACACATATGTGTGTGTGTGTCTAAGTCTGTGTGCTCTCTAATAAATAAAATCTTAAAAAAAAAAAAAAAAAGATATCATGGAGCTACTCTGTCCTGGACTCCCTTGTTATTTACTTTAGCAACACACTCCCTAACCAATATGTAGATAACATACAACCCCTATTATATGTGTTTTATCTACCATATAGTACCTGATTCTATCTCCATTACTGACCACTATTCCAAAAGAAGCTGGAAATGAAGTGTTTCACACATTAATTGTACAAAAAAGTACTAAAAATACTGAAGTTTACTACCAGATTTAGAAATTCAATTTTTAGACTAGCTTATTAGTCTAAAATTAATTACCAAAACTACCTTGGTAAATAAAGATTTCTTGTATATTTTAATTGAAGCTTTATCACATTCTATAATTTTAGGTTTTGTTTGATATGGAGCAAGAGCACCACCAAAATAGGGCAGTAATAAAACAGAACAAAAATCTTTATGGCTAAGTGACAAAACACACATACACAGAAGACTATAAATGCATTATTAAGAAGCTAGAACTTACAGTAAAATCCCGAACAAATGTAATACTTAAACTACTTACCAATTTGACTTTTAGGTGCCCCAGCAACCACTAAATTTAAAGTACTGGAAGACATTTCTTTCCGAGTTGGGTTAACAACACACTCTCCATCAATCATTCCTATTCGCACTGCCCCTAAAATATATCAAAAGAGTTGTGTAATAAAAAGTCTCCGTTTTCAAAAAAAAAAAAAAAAGTCTCAGTTCTCAAGACACTATTCCAGTGATAGCTTCAATCTCTACCTTCAATTGTGACTACAATAAAATCCTATTTCTCCCATGGTATTTAAGGCCCACAGAACGTCCTATACCACCCTACCCAACAGCCGCAAGGAACATTCTGAGTTGCTCAAATACATCATTTTTTCTATCCCTCAGTGATTACACTCATGTTCTTCTCCTTGACTAGACATCCTTTTCCAAGGCAAATGCTTACCATTTGATCCTCCTAAGGTTCACCTTTAATGTTGAGTACTCTGAGAAGCCCTCCTTGACACCTGACTAAACCCACTCTTCTCTATTGCTTTTTTTTTAGTGTTTTCACTATACCTTTATAATATTGTTTATAAATAATTATTTGATTGTTTCCCCTACTTACACTGAAAGCAAGAACTATTCCTAGACTTCCTTTCTTCTTTCAATTCTTAGCTTGGTATCTGATATTTAGGATATTCAAAACTTATTTAATCAATGAATCATTTTTATATTGCATGATTCCATCTTTTTCAAGAAAAAAATATGTTTTTCAGGGACACCTGGGTGGCTCAGCAGTTGAGCGTCTGCCTTTGGGTCAGGGCGTGATCCTGGAGTCCTGGGATCTAGTTCCACATGGAGCCTACTTCTCCCTCTGCCTATGTCTCTGCCTCTCTCTCTCTGTCTCTCATGAATAAATAAATAAAATCTTAAACAAACAAAAAATATATATATATGGTTTTCAAATCTTAACTTACCAATAGGTCCATTCCAAGGAATATCTGATAATGAGAGAGCTACAGAAGCTTAAAAAAAAAGAAAAAAAAAAAAATAAGGGCTGAAACAAAAAGGTATCATTCTTTAAACAGTGATAATGTTAATCTTGATTTTTATACTTACCACCATTAATTGCTAAAACATCAGGTTCATTAACTCCATCTACTGCTAATAGATTACAAAGTACCTGGTAAAAGGGAGAAAATTTAGAGCACTAAGAATAAAAATGTACTTGATTTAGGAGGATTATCATTTTGGTTAACATTCTGGGCTAAAATAAAGGAGCACTATTTGTGGTTAAAAGCATGAGCTATGGGACACCTGGGTGGCTCAGCGATTGGGCATCTGCCTTGGGCTCAGGGCATGATTCCAGAATTCGGGATCAAGTCCCACATCAGGCTCCTTGTGTCTCTGTCTCTCTCTCTGTCTCTCATAAGTTAATTAATTAAATCTCTAAAAATAAAAAGCATGAACTTTGAAGTCATATTTCTGGCTGTCATTTAACTAGATGCCTGACTACAGCAATTTACTTAAGCCTCAAAAGTTTCCTCATCTTTAAAAGGGAAAAATATCAGAATCTTCTAAAAAGGTTTTCTGAAAGTTATAGGAAATATTTTTAAAGCATTTATAATACTGGACATGTTGAAAATATTCAGTAAATGTTAGCTATTTCTATTACATAAAAATACTGTTTTTCTGTTTATAAGCATATACAAAACAAACTGATAAATTCCTTTATACTGCAATAATATGCCTATGTCATATACTTAAGAAAACAACTTCTTAAAAAAAGAAAAAGACTACTTGAGGCAATGACATCATTGCATAGGTACATTTGCAAAGCATATTTTTATCAAAGAAATAAAAGTTCACTAAAGCATATGGTTCATTATTCTGAAAGAGAATTCTATTCACAAAATATTAATAGAAGTTTAAAGGACCCAATGAAATTGGTAACAAAAATTAGTTGTATTGATTGTCCTAGCCTCTGACACTAACATAATAGTCCCAGCCAGATCTGTTCCCACCCTTCTCAATCACTCTAAACTTTCAAACTCATCAGTTTCCTGCCTCAGAGCTTTTGTGCTTCTCATTCTATCTGCTCAGAATGCTTCCCCCACACCCCTAGGTTGGCTAACTCCTAGCTCACAATCCAGGTATCAACTCAAATTGACATTGAATAAATATTAATTTTTAAAATTACTGAAGTTTTTTAGAAAACTTAATGTAAAAGAGCAGCATTACCAAAAATTCTTATTTTGTGTTCCAGTGGTTAGTTAGCCTAAGTAGTATGAGAGAAATTCATTAAGTAATTTTTGACTGATCTGGAAACAAATAAACCTAAAGCAGAATCTACCTGTGTATCATAAAAGTAGCCAGCTGGAAAGAGAGGTCTAATTGAACGATCTGCCAAAAGAAAAAAAAAGACACCATTGTAAGCATTTATAATACTGGCAGGTTGAGACCAGGCTGAAAAATAACATAGCTGTTATTAATGAATTAACATATCAATATGTTAAAAAAAATCCCCTTGGACTGATTTACTGAAAGGGTCACAGATAAATGTCAATGCTTCAATTAATATAATTAATATATACCATGCCCTAATAATAAAACTAGCAGGGCAGGAACACACAAGTCTAAAATTGGGTAGCAACTTTTCATTCTGGTTCATATATAAGCAGAAGAGACTTAAGGCCCGCAGCAGACCTTGGTATTCTGTGTCTGAAGTATACACAGACTAACAATTTCTGTATAGAAAAGCCATAAACTCAAATGATCCCACAATATTTAAGGATGTCAAAGATTTGAAAGATTACAGATTTCAGTAGTTGATGAATATAATGCTTTTAAGAATTACTATGCTGAATATGAAAATGAAAAATACTAGGGACAGCTTGTAGAGGCATAAGCCACAGAATTTATATGCTCAATAAAGATTCATTCATTTCAGCTACATATATTTATTAAACGCCTATTTTGTGCCGGGTAGTATTCCAAATACCCTGGATTCAGCAGTGAATAAACAGCTTTTTCTTTCATGGAGCCCATATCTGAGGGGATACAGAAAATAAACAACCTCAGGCAGTGTTCCTGTAATGGAAGAAAACTTAAGAGAACTGTCGAATATAGATAGAAGAAATGCTAACACAGGCATAAGAGAGTTACTGCCTCTACCTTAGCATCTTACCTATTACTCGACTTGTAAGAACTTCTTTGTCAGAGGATCCAACCTCTCTTCTGAGATAGTTTGTGGGAATTCTACCTGCTGCAGCAGCCTTCTGTCTGTAGTCAACCTAAAGTAGTAATGAAAAAACAAAAGTTCATTGGACTCCTTTTTATGGCAACAAGCTATTTCCCAAGAATGACACTATACAGATACTAATTCTCCTGAGGCTGCTAACAACATGGTCCAGATTAAGAATGGAGAATATTTTATTTACTTTTAGCATTTTGTATCTCTATGGGAAGGGAAAATTGATAGAAATATTTCAGTAAATTGATTTTTAAGAAGTCTTCCACTTAGCAGTGAACTACAAAGCCTCATTACTTCCCACATTGGGTTATTCAGGTCACATCAAACATCCCCTTTTTTGTATCAACTGTTAAATAAACAGTCCCCTTTTCATAACACAAAGAAGCCACAAACTCCTACAGCACTCCTTACTCTTCACCAAACATGTACTTGCAGACTCATTCTGAAGGGAAACCTATGAAAGCAATGAACTGATTGCTACTCAACATCAAAGTCTTCATGTACTTCATTGTTCTTATCAACTTGGAGATTCTAAAGCATGCTTGCTACTAATATGAGAACTGGTTATGAAGCAATCAGTCTAGATTCCTTTAATGACTCAGCATCAAACAACAAAGGAATAATATTCTTTATTATGCAAAGTTTACACTGTGCACTCCTTAGACATCAGACAGAAATATGACAAATTCTAGATTTATGCCATATTACTGTTCAGATAAATCAGCAGATACTTACCACCAAAGGCATGAACTGGGAAGGTGAAGGTTTTGTTTTGCTGACGGCTGTGACCATCACGGCAGTGTCACCTGACTTAAACATAAACAACACTGGTAAATTCCTTAAAAATCAGACATTAATGTCTAAGCAGTGACTGAATCAATCCTTGCTCTAGTTAAATACAAGGAAAGAGAACGATTATTCCATGACACAACGTAATGAAAATAGTTAATCACAACTAGTCCAAACTTGATCCCTTCTACAAGATCAAGAAAAGGCTTATTGAGGGACACCTGGGTGGTTAAGCATCTACTTTCAGTTCAGGGCATTGATCCTGAAGTCCTGGGATCGAGTCCCACACCAGGTCCCTGCATGGAGCCTGCTTCTCCTTCTGCCTAATCTCTGCCCTCCCCCCACACTCCCACCCCCCCCCCCCGCCCCCGTCTCATGAATAAATAAATAAAATCTTTAAAAAAAAAAAACAAAAGAAAAGGCTTATTGATAGCTCAGTCACATCCAATCATATTTTTCTACTTCTTACGGAGAAATTTAGGCTATATACAAAGAAAAATTTCTCACTTATCACAATTAAAATAGTAAAATCATATTCTCTAGAAAAGCATTACAGAATTTATTAAAAGTAAAACAGAACTCCAAATTTGAAACAGATCTTAAAGGTCATTCTGAGAAGTTACATGATGTAAAAATAGTATCAGTCTCCACAACCATTTTTAAGATAAAAATGTAGAAATCTAGACTTTTTACCTGTACTACAGCGGAGCCATCTGCAAATCTGGCCAGTTTTCCAGAGGATATTTCTAATTTTCTGTTTAAAAATAAAAATTCAAGACAAAAGGACTTAGGTCATCAATATAAATCTCAGCTTAATATAAAATAATCTACTATTCTAATAGAAGAACTAAGCCGCAGAGGCCCCAACCTAGCAAAAAAAAAAGGGGGGGGGATAGAGTTCACAATCACTATTAAAAGTACTAGGGGGGGATCCTGGGTGGCTCGGCAGTTGGGTGTCTGCCTTTGGCTCAGGGCATGATCCCGGAATCCAGGATCCAGTCCCACATCAGGCTCCCTGCATGAAGCCTGCTTATACTCCCTCTACCTATGTCTCTGCCTCTTTGTGTATCTCTCATAAATAAATAAATAAATCTTAAAAAAATAAATAAAATAAAAGTACTAGGGGAATTTAAGAGCTGCCTAAGGAAAAATATAGACACTAAGGCATAGGAGCAATCTGAATGAGAGATAAAGTACTCTGGGGGTGAAGAAGCTGTGTTTGTAAATGTTAAATTGTTCCATTTACAACCTTTGTTTAGTCTGTCCATCCTTGCCTTCTTGATAAAAGTAGCCTTTTAACACACAAATGAGATCCTTTCTCTACTTAAAATCCTTTAAAGTATCCCTCCATGCTTTCAGGACAAAATATAAATTCCTAAATATTGCCTACAAAGACCTTCATGTTCAATAATGGTGTCAAGACAAGTGGCGGGGGGAGGGAGTGGGAGAATAGCCTTTTCAACCAGAGGTGCTAAGACAACTAGATACCCATATACTGACAAATTAATAAAGTTGGACCCCCTTCCACATACTATAAATAAAAAATCAACTCAAAACGTAGTATAGAACTAAATGTAAGAGCTTAAAACTATAAAATTCATAGGAAAACACATAGGAGTAAATCTTCATAAACTTGAGTTAGACAATGTCTTGTTATATATGACATCAAAACCACAAGCGACAAAAGAAAAAACAAATTGTACTTTATCAAAATTAAAAACTTTCATGTTTCAAAGGGTACCAAGAAAGTGAAAGAAAACCCACAGAATAAAAAAAATTTGCAAATCATATATCTGATAAGGGACCTGTATCTAGAATATGGAAAGAATACTTACGACTCAATAAGAAGACCAACAATCTAATTTAAAATTGGCAAAGGATTTGAAGTCTATCCAAAGAAAATCTACTAAATAGTTAAGTATATCAAAATATGCTCAATATCATTAACCACCAGAGAAGTGCATTCATAACCACAATGAGACATACTTTATATCTACTAGGATGATTATAGTCAAATAGATCAATAACAAATGTTGGTGAGGATATAGAGAAACTAGAACCCTCATATACTATTTATGGAAAGGTACAATGGTACATCTTCTTTGGGAAAGAATCTAGCAATTCTTCAAGAGGTTAAACACATAAGTGCCATAGGATCCAGCAATTCTACTCCAAGGTAAAGACCCAAAAGAAATGAAAACTCGTATGTCCATGCAAAAATTTGCATAGAAACATTCATAGCCACTGCATTATTCATAATGGTCCCAAAATGGAAACAATCCAAATATATGTCCACCAATAAATGAATAAGCAAAATGTGGTCTCCTTGCATACAATGGAATATTATTCAGCCATTTAAAAAACAAAGTATTGGACAGCCTGGGTGGCTCAGCAATTTAGTGCCACCTTCAGCCCAGGGTGTGATCCTGGAGTCCCAAGTCCCAAGTTGGGCTCCCTGCATGGAGCCTGCTTCTCCCTCTGCCTGTGTCTCTGCCTGCCCCCTCCCCCGCCCCGCTCTGTGTGTGTCTCATGAATAAATAAAATATTTTAAAATAAATAATTTTTTTAAAAAAATGAAGTATTGAGGTCCCTGGATGGCTCAGTCAGTTGGGTGTCTGACTCTTGGTTTTGGCTTAGGTTGTGAATTCATGCGTCATAGGATGGAACCCCCCACTCTCCAAATCAGGCTTCTCACTCAGCAAGGAGTCTACTTGAAAGATTCTCTTCCTCTGCCCCTTCCCCCACTCTGGAGCTCTCTCTCTCTAAAAATAAATAAATAAACCTTTTTAAAAAATGAAGTATTGCTATGTGTTACAACATGGATATAACTTGGAAACATAATTAACTTAAAGAAAGCAGTAACAAAAGACCAAATGTCATATAATTGACATATGACATATAATTGACAACCATTGAATTGTACATTCTAAATGGGTAAATTGTATGGTATGTAAATTATATATTAATAAAGCTGTCTTTATAGATAGTAAATAGGCAGTATTATCAGTTTTATTCCCCAGCTTCTGCAGAGTATAAAAAGAGGTTACTGAAGTCTTGAAACAGATCAGTATCACTTGTCAAAGAAACCAATATTCGTAAGTGTATTGTGAAGCCAAACCAATTCTGCCTTCTGAAGATACTGAGGAAGATGTTCTGTCTCATGAAGGCTGCTTCAGAAACATTTTATCATGGTCCAGTGCTGAATACATACACACACACACACACACACAAATGCCCTGCCCCCCCATCCTTCACATGCAAAAAGGATAAGGAGAGAACTCAGTATTTCTACCCATTAAACACTTTTGTCAGAAACCTGAGTTCATGAAAAGCCTATTTATCTATTCAACAGACTCATTTTGTTAAATTTGAAAGCCAAAAAAAAGAGGCATGTTCACTTGTACTTTCAGTTCTAACTTTGAAAATTTTTGAGAATTTTTTTTAACCACAAGAAATATTTGAGAAATTCTAGTTGGGTTTCTATTACCATTCACCACAGATGTTGTGATGACAGCCTACAATAAAATGGGTTTACCGTTGACAGATGGAGTAAGGTGCAGAGATAAGGAGATGGCATAGTAAGTGGAGGGAATGAGATGCTCAGAGCCAGTCACACTCTGTAGCCTCAAGCAAACTACAGCTAAAATCAATATTAATGTTTTATGTGTAAAAGTAAATCTGGGGTCTTGAAATTTTGTTTAATCCAGAATATGTTACCAGTACTTCTCAAGACCTTCCAGGAAGTGGCATTCCATCTAATAATGTAATTTCTGAATGATCCCTATGAAAGGAAGGAGATCATCTCTAAATAAATTGAAGTGAGTCCAACACAGAGAAAAGGACCTGTGAAAGTTCTAGTTTTTTCCATTAATGGGGATCTTGCCCCAGAATTTTTGGGATTACTTTCAGTGGCATATTCTTTTGCATATCCTCAGCGATAGTAAGTTTTTATTCTTTAATGAAGTTATAATTTGCACAGAGGATCAAGAGAAGGCAGTAGAGAACAAAGGTTAAGAACATGGGTGTTCTCTGAATAATGATAAGCATCACTGAAATAAAATAATTCTTCAGTCTGCAGATGACATCTATCACTTTTTATTAAGTTCCACTGGTGAACACCAGTCACGTGGCCCCACCTATGTAGGGACTAGCAATATACCAAAAAGAGCACCCATACTTACAAAGCCTGAGGCAAGGAGTAGATCACGCACTCCCCTGTTAAGAACCAGCCCTTCCAAATTATATTAGCAGGCAGAGAAATGGAGCTGAGGAAACACTGTTAAGCTTCTAAAGCTAACCTATTTACAATGGGAACTGACTGAATCAGTGAGAAAAACAAGTCTGCAATACCCCCAGCTATTCTCATACATGTACGCTTCCATTTATATGTTTATTCAAACACCACATCCTCCTGCCTTCTTTGTTCCCTCTCTTGAGTCTACTCAGTGTCTCCATTAGAGATCTTAGGCTATCCACCAGACAATCCTACAGTCCTGTCTTGGTGATTGCCCGAGTCTGCACTCTTTTTCTTCCAGGTGTGTGCAATTTATATTACACAAAGTAGCAGGTGGTTTCTTTTCAGTGTATCTCATGATCTCACCTGATATTAACTGACCTATGTAATTTTTTCCTGTTCATGCACTTATACTTGTGTTTTTGGTGCTAATTTGTTATTACTTTTATACATCATGGTTGATTTTATCTCTTTATTAATTTACTCTGTAGTATTTTAGGTTTTTGAGCTTTTAAAAATGTTTAACCATGTGAATGTTTACCTAATGTGAATGAATAACTTAAAAAAAAAAAACTTGAAAACAACAAATAAGGGGATGCCTGAGTGGCTCAGCAGTTTGGCACCTGCCTTCGGCCCAGGGGCGTGATCCTGGAGTTCTGGGATCTAGTCCTCCATTGGGCTCCCTCATGGAGCCTGCTTCTCCCCCTGCCTGTGCCTCTGCCTCTCTCTCTGTGTCTCTCACGAATGAATAAATAAAATCATTTTTTTAAAAAAAGAAAACAAATAAAAAGGATTAGGATGAGCAGTAATTTCTATTGGTGGGTAGAAGGATGGGAAAAGGTAGCTGAGGAAGAGCAGAGCTGGCTGCCACAGGTGGTAGAACTCTAGGGAGAGATGTTTAAAAACAAAACATTTTTAGAAACATCTGCACAATAATGTGGAATGTAACAAACCACCTTCCTCCAACTCCTACCAAGAAAAATTCTGTAATACCAAACTAAAAAGACAAATATCTTTATGATTCAGCCTCTGCCTGTCATTTGGTTTTACCTTTTATGCTAACCTCACATTTCACCTTTTGCTTCATCAATAGTGAGTTATTTGTAGCTACTCAAAATGCACTCTTACCTCCCTGTAATTGCACTTACCACTTTCTCCCTGCTAATTTCTCCTCCTCCCCCTTCAAGATTCACCTTTGATGGCAAGCTTCAGGGTGGGGTAAATATGCCTTTGTGCTCCTTTGGTACCCCATTCACACCTCTGCTACAGTGATTTTCCCAGTACTGTACCTGTGTTTATCTTACTCGCTCTCAGACTCTGTATCTACTGTACCTGTACATAGTAGATGCTCAATAAAAGCTTGTTGAAATGAAAATTAAACAGCTGCCTCAGAGATACCTCTGAATATTAAGTACAGCATTTGAAAAACACAATAATTATAATCTAAAGCATATTTACAATATATATCTACAATATAATACACATGGTAACAAATATAAAAATGAATGGTATATAGTCAAATTCAATAAATGCTACAAAAAACAAACTTAATACAAAGATGAAAGAATTGATTTACCCAGCTGGTATGATATTCATGAATCTGGTTGTTACACACAGGTTCAAGAACTAAGTACAAGAGATCCAGGTTGACTATAAATGAAATATTTAAAGTAGATTATTTATGGAAAATTTGGAAGGCAGGGGCTAATACTGTTGCTTTGCGACCCTTAAAAGAGTCCATTTAGCGCACAGCAGGTTCTGAGGTATTTCTTCAAAGACTATTAAGTCATTGAAAAATGGAAGAGATTCTCTCCCTCAAAAAATCAGAATCAAAGAATGCCAGAGGTGGAAAGTGCCTTAGAGATCTAGTCTAGGGATCAACAAACTATATAGCCTGCTTCTTCTGTACAGCCTTTCAGATAATTTTTATTATATATTTCTAAAGGTTTTGTAAACACACACGTATGTAACAGACAGTATGTAGCCCACAAAGCTTTAAGTATTTACTATCTGTCCCCTTACTGAAAAATCTAACCCTTAACGTAGACCAGTCTTCTCATTTTGCGACAAAAAAGTTAAGCAACTTGTTCAGGATCAGTCATTCAGTAAGTTAATTTTTTATTTATTTATGATAGCCACAGAGATAGAGAGAGAGAGGCAGAGACACAGGCAGAGGGAGAAGCAGGCTCCATGCACGGGGAGCCCGACGTGGGACCCGATCCCGGGTCTCCAGGATCGCGCCCTGGGCCAAAGGCAGGCGCCAAACCGCTGCGCCACCCAGGGATCCCCATTCAGTAAGTTAGAAAGGAAAACCCTTAATCAATGGCAGATTTTTTTCAGCTTTTCGTACAAAGTAGGGTCAAAAATTTTAAAGTACATTTAAAAAAAATGTAGATATATAAAGCATTAGCAAATGATTCACTCAAAAAATGATCCGTTTTTAAAAAGTAATTTTAGGGCAGCCCGGGTGGCTCAGAGGTTTAGCGCCGCTTTCAGCCCAGGGCCTGATCCTGGGGACCCGGGATCCAGTCCCACGTCGGGCTCCCTGCATGGAGCCTGCTTCTCCCTCTGCCTCTGTCTGTCTCTCATGAATAAATAAAAATCTTTTAAAAATTTTTTAAAAAGTAATTTTAGATGTGAATTATGGCAACCGGACCCATGGAAAAAGTATGGGTTTGGAAAGAAATACAAAATCCACTTAGTCTCAAAGTAGGTGACTCTGAGCACGTTACCCCTTTTTAAGTATGAAATGGGGTAAAAGCACCTTTAGTGCAGGTTTATAGTATGTGTCACATTCCTAGCGTCCAATAAACCTACGTTTTCCTTCCCTTCCTACTACCTAGGGTCATACTGGCCCTGCATTTGGGCAATTAAACGGATTGGATGACCTAAGCATCCCCCGTCCACTCCTCCCGAAGTGGAATGTTGCCCACTTCCAGGAGTGCGGGCAAATCAAGGGGATGAAAGTCGGGCTGGACAGACGCAGCCGAATCAAGGAAGCCGGAACAGGGTGAAAGGGAGGACACAGAAGCAAAGGACACGAGGCTGAGACGGCGCGGGAAGGGGGAGGGACCGGGAGACAGACTCAAACCCAGAACGGGACATCTGGCATTTAGGCTGGGGATAAAGAAGGGCAAGAGACCTGCGCTGCCGGATTCCTAGCCTGGTGGATGACTGCCCCTCGGGCTGCCGGGGCAGGACGCCTTGGAAATGACAGAGAACGCAAACTGCTCCTTACCTGCTGCCTAAGTCCACGGCCACAGCTCGGAACCCCGTGCCACTCCATAGTGCTCGCACCTGCAACTGGGTGAGCGCCCGACCCCGCCCTGGCAGACGGACGGGGCCCTCGCGGAGCGGCCGAAGCCGGAGGCACGAGCAGCAACGCCTGCAGGCCGCCATGACACCCGGCACGCGACCACCGCGGGCTGCACCCCGATTGGCTCGCTCCGCAGGCGCGGGGCGGGGCCTGCTGCAGTTTCGTTTCCGCGGTGCTGGGGGCGAGGGAACCCGTGGCCGCGGTACCCAAGTCGCTTGCTACGGAGCCTAGAGAGGGTCAAGCCTATTTGAACGCAAATCGTGACAACCGATCTTTCCTATTTGAGCATCCGCCAGGGAAAGGCAATTGGAAAGTTAATGCCTTTTGTGTGTGTGCTATCGTAGTATGAAGGAGTCCTAGAAGAATGTAAACAGTAATAATAGAAGCCATCAGACAACGCATTATTATGTGGCTTCTGTGAACTGAGAATTAGAGGAGAATTTGTGTAGTGGACCATGGAAAGAGGTCTCCCTCTCCTCTGCCCTGTTTTTTATTTTATAAGTTTCACACAAATATTCTTGTGAAGGTTTATGTAAATTTGTTTCTAGTAAGTGAATTTCATTTCTTATTGACCTATATCATCATTTTAGGTTATCTTTGACCTCATTTGTTATTCATCTTCATTTCCATTTGTTAATATTTGGCAATTCATCTCTCTGCCCCTTTTGACCAAATATTACTGTTCTTTAAACCAACTCTTATTAAATGAAAAATGCCAACTACTATTTAAAAGAAATGTTTTGGAAGATGAAGAAAAACAGTTTTTGGAATTTGATACATTTTCCGGGGGTAAAGAAATCTCTCCCATCCCTCTTAATCCTGTCTTAGAACATCTTTATATAGTTCCTTGTATGAACCAATGATAATTTTTTTATTATTATTATGAGGGTCATAGTTCTCTTTTAAGTCATAATCTCCTTCCTCTGAGAAATCCAAACCACAAAATCCAACGTGGTTTTAAGAACTAAGGATTTGAATTTGAAACAGATGAATGTTTTAGTGGTAGAGTAGCTCCCTGGCACCTTAGTTTCCAGGAGCTGTTAGCACTGATTTGGAATTTCCATGTCAATAGAAAGGATTACTACCAACACGGCTAGGGATATTTATTGTGTGTGTGTGTTTTAAGATTTTACTTATTCATGAGAGAGAGAGAGAGAGAGAGGCAGAGGGAGAAGCAGGCTCCATGCAGGGCGCCCGACGTGGGACTCAATCCCAGGACTCCAGGATCAGGCCCTGGGCTGAACGCAGCGCTAAACTGCTGAGCCACTGGGGCTGCCGGATACTTAGTGTTAAAGAAGTTTTTTTACCTCTTTCTCTACAGTTGGCTTAACTCCCTGGTACCAGTGTTTTCCAGACCAATCTATTGAAACCTGTCCTAATGACGAATTTATCATAATCTGCTTGCCATAATACAAGCATGACTTTGGATTTATAAAATAAGAATACTAAACCTTCTTTTGGTAAAGCACTTAAGTACTAGTTAGTCATTTCATACAGGTGGTGTTGATTTGCCTAATAGTTCGGAACATAAATTTGGTCTTGAGTGGTCCCAGTTTTAACTCTGCCACTTCCTAGTTGTTTGACCCTCTCTCTCTCTCTCTCTTAAGCCTGTTTCCTCATTTATAAAAATGGATACTAATATAAATCTCCTAAGGTTTTTGTTAAGATCAAATACGACAGAGGATGTAAGATGTTTATCACAATACCTGGCAACATTGTCAGCGCTCAATAGACGGCAGATTCAGCTTTCACCACCCTTTTCTTAATTTTTCATCTAGTTTCCTCCATTTGAAATACTGAACAACCCTCTTTCCTGTAGAGCTCCATGGATCTGTTAAGCTTTCGTCCAGCTGGAAATACTGGAAAACAATATTTAAGTCCCCCTGTTTCCTCACACCCACCCAAAATAATTGATATGGTAGTAATTATTTCATAAATGTAAAGGCAAATGTGGGTATTGAAATTTGTTTTGAAATAGTCTTAAGATGATCCAGGCTGTTTATATTAAGTTTGGTGTCTCTCTTGATTGGGTGGGGGCCCCCCAGTTGTGGGGCAATGATTGGGTGGAAGCCGGTGACATGGGCAGTAAAAAGATTCACACAAGGCAGAACATAGGAGATAGAAGTTTACTGAATACACTGCAATGGGGTGGCCAGCAGAACAACAAAGAAAAGCCTGTGGAAGGAGGCAGTGGGTAGGGTCCGTTTTTAAAGGGGGAAGGTGAAAAGGTGTGACAATATATGGAATTTTCACTTTTTTGGTAACTGCCTGGTTGTAAGTAGCCCATTGGTTACTTAGGGCCTAGGGATATTTTGGGTGGGTTGCCCCATTGGCCTGTCTATATTCAGCTGGGGGTTGCTCTGGGCCCTTTCTACATTCCATTGCTTACCCTGTTTGCCTAAAAGCAGTCTCTACATAAAGCATTTTAAGATTAACACAGGAACAGAAATATAAAATGCTTAAAACTTGTGGTTGTGAGATAGGGAAACTGAAGGACTATATAAAAATATGGTTTTTGCTCCTTTCCCTGCTTCCATTCTTGCTAGGACCTGCACCTCCACCTTATACCTGCAAATAGTGTATTTCCCTCTTGTAAGGGACAAAGACTTAATGATTCCTTTAGAATAGATAACATCTAAGGAAGGACTAGGTAAGAATGACTGACAAAGCTTTCATATGCATATTCTAGACTAGCAGAGATAGACTTCTCAAGGCCAAGACCCCCTGGCTCCAAGCATCTGGGATCCCCAAAATCAGTACTTTTTAATGGAAACAACATGACCAAAAATCTGTCACAGAATTTTGAGACCCATTAAAACAAAAGTTCAATGAGGATAAATAAATAAATCTACCAGCAATATTTTTCAGATCTTCTTTTCTCTTTTTTAAACTCTGATGAATGTGCATCAAAATATTTAATACCACTGCCAGCTCTGAGTAGCAATTTTATTTAAGTAAAACATCACTGCATTAAATTACTGTTAATAAAATTTAATTTGGTTTGTAGTTTGACTTAAAAGTATATACAATTATTTTAGCTTTATGACTGTATAAGAGGCACAAGATAAAGGACTTTGTGTCTTCTTACATATTTGTACACAAAATATCAGTGGACACCAAGGGGGTCCATGAAGTTTTTTTTCTCTTGAAGGAGTGTAGCTAGAGGGATCTTTCTAAATTACAAACCTAATTGTGTCTCCATTCTGATTAATTTTCTTTTTTTTTTTTTATAAATTTGGTGCATTATTCCAGAACATGGTCTATACTTTATTTTTTTTTAAGATTTTATTTATTTATTCATGATAGACACAGAGAGAGAGAGGCAGAGACACAGGCAGAGGGAGAAGCAGGCTCCATGCAGGAGCCCGATGTGGGACTCGATCCTGGGACTCCAGGATCACTCCCTGGGCCAAAGGCAGGCACTAAACCGCTGAGCCACCCAAGGATCCCCTGATTAATTTTCTTCAGTCACTTTCTAATCTGTGTTTTGTGTTGACTATAAACTGTCCCTATTTAATAGCTTCATCTATTTTTACTTACAATGTATTTTCTTCCTTCCTCTCATTTTATACTTCAAGGAAACTGAGCTACTTGTTCCCCTTTAACATACAACCTTCTCTCCTGCCTCTGTGTCTTTGTATGGATGATTCTGTGTTCTTGGTACATATTCTCTCCAGTGTGTCAGTCTGGCACAATCAGTTTTCAGATCTTACTACTGGAAGACTTCAATACTAGCTTCTGACTTCCCCACACTGACCTGTGGGTATGGTCTATGTCTATCTTTCCACTTTATTAATTAATTTATACAGTCATTAATTTCCATCCATGGAAATGAGTGTGGGAGTAGGTATTGTATAGTGGTTAAAAGTGCTGGCTCTGGCATCAGATTGTCTAGGTTCAAATCTCACCTGCCACCTCCTAAACATGTGACTTGATAAGCTGCTTACCCTTTCTACATCTCAGTTTCCTTACTTATAAAGTGAAAAGGATAAAAAAAAAATCTACCTCTTAGGGTAGTTAGGCAGATTTAAGTACACTCTTATTTTTATGTAACTTAGCATAGTCTCTGGCCCATGGAATACCTGCTTTATGCCAGGCACCACACTAGGCTCAGGGGATATAGGTGTGTCAATACAGTCATGGACATAGTAATCCCTTCTTTATGGAGCTTGAAGTCTAGTATGAGAGAATGACAAAAACACAACAAAAGAAATAAAAAGAAAAATTAGAGTGTGATTAGTAGTAAGAAGGAAATAAACCAGGTGAGAAGACAGAGAAGAATGGGATGGAAGAAAATAAGGTAGTCAGGGAAAAACTCTCTGCCGAGACATGTAAGCTGCCCTGAATGATGAAAAAGAGACAGGTTCTGAAACATGGGGGCAGGTGAGAGCTGTGAGTTGTGGGGGTAGATTGTCCCTGAGTTGGGAGAGAATTTGACTTCTGTGAGGACTTGGAAAAGCTGGTGTGGCTAGAGAGTAGTAAGTAGGAGTGTGGTGGAGATGAAGTAAGAGAGGGATACACTGGAAAGTTTAAACTGGGAAGTGGCATGACATAGTCTATATTTTAAGATGATCTGTCTGGAAGCTGAGTCTAGAACGGATTGGAGGAGGATAACAGAGAGGTATAGAAATGGAGTAATGTGGTGGCAAGGGTGACAAGGAGAAAGGATGGAGAGATTTGTAATATATTTTAGTGTTGGGATTAATTGAACTTGTTGATGAATTGGATACTGGGAGGTGTAAATTAAGACTACTAAAAGGTTTAGATGGATCAGAAATGCAGTGTCTGAGGCACCTGAGAGTAGCTGTCAAGACAGTTGGATCTGAGCACAAAGGAAAGGACTAGTGTAAATATAAGAGTAATCAGCATACCAGTGATATCGTAAGCCACAGAAATGCTTTAATCACTTAGAAACATGGTAGAGAGAAAAGAGAAGGCCCAGGTCTGAGTCCTGAGGAGGGAGAGGCTGCCAAGGCTATGGAGATGGAGCCAGCATTGATGCAACAGCCAAGCTAGGTTGTATTATGCTGGGTATTTTCCATTTACACCACTCCACCCATACCCTTGGCTCTTCTCTGTCCCCTTTTGGGAATGATGTATTGTTAATACATCCACCTCCATGACTCTTTTTTTTTTTTGGTTGGGTTAACCAATGAGAGACACCAGCAGGAGTTCAGAGGGTAAGGTTTAAGAGAAACTAAAAGTATAAAACCATAATTCCGTATGCTGTAGCAGTGACTACAACCACCTATCACTACATCATTTGCCAGGTTGTCCTGCTTGTTTGGCTCTAGCCATCACTCCAATTATTCTGTTTCTTCTTGCCACTCTAAGTCTTCAGAATTTCCTACTATTGGTCATCACTCAGTGCTTTCACCATTCTTCATTGTTCATTCCAGAATCAGCTTTACCCTCTACAAATAGTCTCTTCATTAAATTTTCTTTAGAACTCCTCTGAGTGTGCCCTCTGCTCCTTGCTTCCCTTTGTACTGCTCTTCTGAGAGCATGCTCTGGTCTCTCTCCTAGCAGTAGACCACAATTACCTGTTAGAAGCTTGTTACCCTGGAGGTGGGAGGTGAGGGGCATGCTATTCTCTGCTGTTCTGACTAACCCTTGGTTTAAGGAAAGTACTGTATCCCTGGATTCTTAGTGCACCTGCCCCTCTCCCAGCTGTAATTCTGGGCCAGGGATAAAGAGTTATGTTCTGTTCTTTCCTCCACATGCAGTGGTTTTCCGCAGTGCCTTAGGAGTAACAGCATTTGTCACATTTCCATACTGCATAAAGCTTTGATTACCATGGAGAGATAGGAATCCTCGATAGGATCCTAGATATCCTAGATAGGGCTTTTGCTTTCTCCACAGTGGCTACTGTGTATCTGCCCCAGGCGTGCACCTTTCTCGGGAGTCTTGCTTGTACCCTAGTCTTTTTTATGAGTACTCAGTGAAATCCAAGGAGAGCCTGTGAGATGTTGTGAATTCCTGTGTCTGCAGTTCCCAAAGGGTTTTAGTCCACACTCAGCCCTTAGTGATTGGTTAAAAAGTCTACTTGAATTATTCTTCTTCTTTAAAGATTTTATTTATTTATTTATTTATTTATTTATTTATTTATTTATTTATATGAGAGACACACACAGAGGCAGGCAGAGACACAGGCAAAGGGAGAAGCAGGCTCCATGCGAGGAGCCCGATGTGGGACTTGAACCCGGGAATCCAAAGGCAGGCGTTCAACCGCTGAGCCACTCAGGCGTCCCTCTCTGCCCTCTTCTTATCTGCCTTAAAGCAGAGCATAACATTCCCTTTCCTTTTGTAAAATTTCCCCTAAAATAGATTCATGCCATCTACTGTACCAGGATGAGGAGCGTGACCATTATCCAGAGATGGAGGGTTGGCATTAAGATGAGTCTGCATAAATATACCTTACTAAAATAAGTCATCCATTAGTTTCCATCATGTATTTCCTTCTCATTTTCCCACAGAGTATCACCTCAAGAAATCCAAACCTCTGTTACTTTGTCTGGTGGCTTTATTTTTATTTTATTATTATTATTATTTTTTACAATTGATTGCCCTTTCTTAAAATGTACAACCCCTGAATCTACTTCCTTCGGCTTCTGCTTCTTTTTTATGAAGCTGCTATGCATGTAAAAATATTAACATTGATAAGATTTGTATGTCTTTTCTCCTGTTAATCTCTTTTATAAGTTTAATTTGCAGACTTCAGGACTGAAATAAGTAGGTAGAGGAAAAGCTCAAGAAAACACCTCTTCCTCATTACTATATATTCATTAAGAAATCTGTGACTGGCAGATTCCATGACTGACTTCTTATATTCTGCTCTGAGGAAAGCAGTAACGGTTTAGAATAGTTCCCTCCTCTGGAATGGGCATCCAGCCTTGCTGATATAGATAGCAGGCATCTCTTCTATATCTTCCCCAGGAGGCAGCCTGGATGGCTCAGCCGTTTAGCACCACCTTCAGCCCAGGGCCTCATCCTGGAGACCTGAGATCGAGTCCCACTTCAGGCTCCCTGCATGGAGCCTGCTTCTCCCTCTGCCTGTGTCTCTGATTCTGTGTGTGTGTCTGTGTGTCTCATGAATAAATAAATAAAATCTTAAAAAAAAAAAATCTTCCCCAGGAACCAAGTGACCTGAGCTGTTTCGAGGTTCTGAGTTATTTGAAAAACTGAAAACTCTCACCTGCAGGGAGAGGGTAGGAGCACGTTAGGTAATGAATGCATGGAGAATACTTGCTCCTACATATTTGGACAAGAATTAGGAATAGTGAAAACCCCTTCAGCCTATCTTTGTTTCTTAGGTTACTGAAATTTTCTTCCATTCCAATAAAAGAGAATCAGAAAGAGATCTGCTTCAATGAGGGGATCGCCCTTAATTTTTTCATACCTTATAACAGCTGGGGTTTGGTATTCAGGCCCTCGGTCTATGGGTATCGCCCTATGTGTCAAGACACCTCCTATCACCATTGTGGTTGTTTGTTTCTTCTACCACCACTAGTCATGGTCATTTTCCCTAGTAGATGGATTTTCCTGTACTGGCCACACTCCTGATACCTTCAATTCATTGTGCAAATTGGCTCAGAGAAAGTGTTACAGAATTGTGATGAATAGAATCAATTTACAAGTAGACTTTTGCATGAGTTGTGTGTCCTTAGGAGTCTAATGAAGTGCAACCTGAATTAGATTATTTAACTTTTCATGTCAGTTAGTTGTTCTTAGGATAGTGGGATCATTGTTCCTTCTCACAAAACAGTTTCTTTAAAGTCAGCTTAAATGAACAGTTAATTGAACACAAAAGCCTGACCTTGCCAATGCTGCACTGCATGCTCAGTCAAATTAGTTCAGACTATTATGGTTTATATTAAATATATTTGTCATTTGTAATTAACGTGGATTAAAATTTGGAGGAAATTTTTGGACTTGTTTTTGGTTGATTATGCTACTGGGAATTTCAGACCATATTAACATTTTCTCTTCTTAAATTTGTTCTGTTTTTTTTTTAACAGGGTAATTATGTCTTTGATTTGATTTTGGAATTGGCTGACTATTACTTGCTCAGGAAGAACATAAAACCATCCTTTAACCAATTTTCTCCTTCTTTCTTTGACAACTAACATAAAAGTTTCCTCTGGAGAGAAGCAATCCATACATTTGAGTTTTGGGTCATTGTATAAGATGATGGTATTGGTGGAAATTTAGAATGTTGTGGAATCACTTAAGGTTTTGTATTAAAATCCACTTACTCTGTTTTGGTTATGAAATAGGTGGCTTAGCAGACAGGCCTGAGCTATCACCAATGAACAGACTATTGCATGAAAGGTAGCTTTCCATTATCATTGTCAACCCTCATTAAAAGCTTTTACCTTTTCATGGCTTTGTTCTGTTTTAAAGAGATGATGTTCAGGGTTTTTGAAATGTTTACACTTTCTTGAAATATTTTCATTTAAAATAAAACTTCTTTTGTGGTTGTACACAGGGATCAGTCTTCTAAAAGAGGAGGAGGCTTTGAAGCTGAGCAGTAATATTAGCTTTAATAGTTTGTCTTTTTCAGTCTTTCACAAAACTTTCAAAAATTAACAAGTTCATAAAAATTCCATTTGGACACCTGCATTTGCATATTCTCTTCCTTTTAACAATCTTTATGTCTTTTTTTCCTGCTTGCAATATGCATCATTCTCATTTCCACTAAACATTTATGGAACATATACTATTATGTAAGAAAACAGCAATTTCTGTTGCAAATGCCTGCACATTTTTGCCCTTTAAAATATAGACTCCCATGGACTCCTAGCAAGGCAGTACTGATGTGGGAAACAATGGCAAAAGAAAAACATTAAAATTCCTTACTGCCTACAGCCCACTGACAAGTCCTTGAAACAGGCAGAGTGACATTCTTCTAGGAACTCAGTTTTCTGGATGTTAATACTTTGCTGAGCACAAAAAGCAATCTTAGCTGACCCTCAGGATCCTGTGAGTCTACTTTAACGTATCAAAATATCCTTGGAAAATTCCTTTATCTCTACCCTCCAAGATGTATGTTGGCAGTCATCCCCTATGCATATGACCACCAATGTACCTCAGAAGTGTTTCATGATTAAGGTTTTATTAGACGATAATAACCCAACAATAGCTAATAGTATTCCTAACAATAACTAGCACCCTCAAGGTCCTGGAAAACTTGCTTCCAAAATTCCTGAGAGACTTTTACTGTCCCTAACCCCCTCCCAACTTTAAAGTATATAATAGGCCACTCCTTATGACCCTAGTGTAGCTCTTCCTGCCCACAGGTCCTGTCCCCATGCTTTAATAAAACCAGCTCTTTGCACCAAAGATGTCTCAAGAATGCTTTCTTGGCCATCAGCTCCAAATCCCAACCGTTCCCTACATCAATGCCAGGGTAAAGAGGGCATTTGAGATTTCTTTTAGGCTGCAACCTAGTTCTCATTAGGCCTCTTTTAATTTGGTTTTGGCCTTAGAAACATAGCTTAGTTTAATTGTTCATGACTTAATTTGCTTCACTTTCCCAATAAAAATTTAATTCTTCTTCTCACTCCCCCCCATTTTTTTTTTAAAGATTTTATTTATTTACTCATGAAAGACACAGAGAGAGAGGCAGAGACATAGGCAAAGGGAGAAGCAGGTTCCATGCAGGGAGCCTGATGTGGGACTCGATCCCTGGGATCATGCCCTGAGCCTAAGACAGATGCTCAACCACTGAGCCACCCAGGCGTCCCCCCACCCCCCCAATATTTTCTTATGGTAAATTTTAGTTTGAGTCTTTGTCTTTTGTAAAGTTTGATTACTTTAATTGTTAGGAAGATATATTTGTATGAATTAAATTCTATGTGATGTGGAAGTATTGGGGTTTGGAGCTGACAGCCAAGAGAGAATTCTTGAGACATTTTCAGTGCAAAAAATGTCGTTTTATTATAGCATAGGGACAAGACCGGTGAGCAGAAAGAGCTGCCCTGGGATTGGGGAGGAGCAACTGATTATATACTTTGGAATTGGGGGAAGTGAAGACAAAGTTTCCAAAGGGACTTTCATATGCCAGAGAAAACTCACAGGATACTAGAGGCCAAGGAGCTCTTGTCAAGATAACGTTGTTTTTCCCTCTAGCAAAGCATTAACACTAAGATTTGGGGTTCCTGGAGGAATGTCATATTCTGCCTGTCACAGTGTTTGTCAATGGGCTGCAGTTTCTAAGGAAATTTAATTTTATCTACATTTCCTTTTACCTTCGTTCTCCATATCATATGTACATTCAAATTGTTACCCCTTTTGATAAAGAAGTAAATTCAGATACGGTACTCAGAGTATTAGGGTTCATCTTCAACAATGATTTTTATTGAGCTTGTTGGGTATATAGGTTCCATGCTGTTTTCATATTTGTTATTTTACTTAGTTATAAAGAATAGGGGAACATGGCCGTAAAGACTTGGCCTAATATAAATTCATGAGTAATGTGTTATGGGGGAATTCAGATAATATGGAAGACTGTCTTCTCTTGAGGAATTTGCAAGGAGGCATAGAAATATAGTGAGATAACATTTTGAGATACTTATTCTTCTTTTCCAATATTTTCTGCTATCTTACCATTCTCACGCACTCAAGAAATAACCTGAGTGTAGTATTTGTACAGTCTCCAAAAAAAGGTTGCTACAAGAAAGAAAATAATAAATACTGTGTTTTTGAGTTTTAAAGTAGATGCAGATAATTCTTTGAAAGAAATTATTTGTGAGACTTAGTGCAGAAATTTCTGCATATCATAAAAAACAGATTAGAAAGGATACAGGATGATGCAAATTCATTTTTCCAGTATTTTTAAAAAGATATCCTAGCAAGAGGAAAAACAGAAAGGACTGACAATAGGAACTTCATGGAAGTTTGAATATCTGTGAGAAGAGGGGATTTCAGCCAGAAGAGCTATTTTTAGTATCTTAAAGACTTCTGTCTTGATCATTTTGTTCATGCTTGTATGTTTATTTGATATGTTTTTCCACCTATATTTCTTCTGGCTGATATTTGGTTTATAAGAACGCATTGGAAAAGCACAAGGATTTAGGGAAATGGACTCCTTAGGAGGCTACTACAGAAATTCGGTTATGAGATAGATGATGGAGGTCTTTTTTATTTTTAATTATTTTTTTAATTGGAGTTCAATTTGCCAACATACAGCATATCACCCAGTGCTCATCCCGTCAAGTGCCCCCCTCAGTGCCGGTCACCCAGTCACCCCAACCCCCCCCATCCACCTCCCCTTCCACTACCCCATCCACCTCCCCTTCCACTATCCCTTGTTCATTTCCCAGAGTTAGGAGTCATAAGATGATGGAGTTCTAAACTGAGGTGTTGGGAGCAGCCCCCGTTAGCACAGCGGTTTAGCGCCGCCTGCAGCCCAGGGTGTGATCCTGGAGACACAGGATCGAGTCCCACATCAGGCTCCCTGTGTGGAGCCTGCTTCTCCCTCTGCCTGTGTCTCTGCCTCTCTCTCTCTCTCTCTCTCTGAATAAATAAATAAATAAAAATCATAAAAAAATAAACTGGGGTGTTGGGAGTTCGTTGGAAAAGAGTGGACAGATTCACGAGATGCTTAGGAGGTAGAATTGATGAGATTAGGTGACACACTGGATATTGGGGAGAGGGTATGGAAAGCGTTACGTATGATATAGTATGCTTGTTTTAGAGAGATGTGAGCAATTGTGCCTCTCCTAGAGAGGTGTGAAGAAAGTCAGAATTGGGGAAAAAAAGATGAATTCAGGTTCATGTTTTTTAATGATTTTATTCTCCTCTAGTCTAAGCTCCATTTGGTCAGCTAGTTATTCCAATGCCATTTTTAAAAATACAACCTATTCTGCTATAACTCAATAGCATCATTCCTAAGATACTTTTCACTAAAGTATGTTATCAAAACAATTGTTTCAGTAGAAAAAGGAAATTAGGAGTTAGAGTTTTAGATGGGCAATAACCAAGTTATTTTTGCTGCAGGGATTTCAATAATAAAGGAATTTTGAATATAAATGCATTTAGTTATTAGATGCTAAAAATAATAAATTATACTAAAACTGACAAAACAAACTTCATTTTCTTTACATTCCACTCACTCCAGAGCCTCATTTTCCTTTTTACTCTTTGGCCTTGACCTGGTACTTTTGTTGTTTACAGCACACCGCACAAATACCAAAGTTAACATAAGAGTGAATGTATACTTAAGTAAATGAATATTGGACATGCCAAGAGAGTAGCCACCCATTCCAGCTAAGTGATTCTGTGTCACATACACATTTTATTTACTCACTCAGCATTAGCTCTCTATCACAATCAAATTATCAAACTATTAATTACATTATATCATTATATATGTTATGAAAATTAGCACTTTTGGGGAAATGGTTGCTATTGTACCTCCCCTCCATGATGTGATATATCACCTTTATAAAATGCTCAATTCCAAGTAACTTGGATTTAAAAAGAAGCTCTCCAGGATATTCTGATACTCGGTCAGCTTTGTGTACAATGACTATGAGAATATAAAGATATGTACTGTAAGCCAGAATTCCTCCTCTCTAGTAAGTCACAGTCCTGCAAGTGAAATAGCATGAATATAACCAACATTTCATAATTGAAATAGCATTTAAATTTAACCAACATTTATTGAATGTGTGAGGCACTGGCTAGAAGTCAGAGCCACAAAGATAAATAAGTCATAGTCTTTGCCCTCAAGCCTGGTAATGGGAGGGACAAACATATAACTGGATGATTTTTTAAAAATTTTTATTTATTTATGATAGTCACAGAGAGAGAGAGAGAGGAAGAGACACAGGTAGAGGGAGAAGCAGGCTCCATGCACCGGGAGCCTGACGTGGGATTCGATCCCGGGTCTCCAGGATCGCGCCCTGGGCCAAAGGCAGGCGCCAAACCGCTGCGCCACCCAGGGATCCCCTGGATGATTTTTTTAATCCATGGCAAGATGTGGTAATAGAAGCCATGTGCACAGACTACTGAAGAAGTCCAGAGAATCTTCTAGGAAAGATGAAATTTGAATTTTGAACCAAAACAACTGGTACGACTTCATTAGGTACAGAAGAGGGACTGAGGGTGGCTGGGGCTATTGCTGGCAAGAGTAATGCAACACAGAAGCCCTGCAAAAGGAGTGCTGAAGGGAAGGCCAATCCAGGCAGAACAAAGGCAGAGAAGTGTAAAATACCAGTGTCTTCAGGGAATTAGAATCAATTTGCTGTTACTCACTGAAAGTGAAGGTGGAAAGTTGTAGGATATAGAATACGGGATGGAAGCTTCTCTGCTGTGGATCTTGGACTGTGCTCTGTGGGCAGTGGAGAACTATAGATGGAGTTAAGCAGGGGAGTCATGTGGAGTTTTGAATTTCCAAGAGATGTCTTGTATGATGATGTGGAGGATGAATTTAAGGAAATAAGTAAGACCAGATACAAGAACAGAGTAGACACTAATTGCTACGGTTCCATGATCGATGAGGTGGCATTATAAGAGTACTCAGTGGGAGCAAATGCAAGAAATGCAAGAGATGTTTGGGGAGTACAAAATCTGGCCCTGATTTACTGTAGGGTTGAGGATGAGGGAAGAGGATTTAGGATGACTCCCAGGTTTCTGAAAAGTTTAGAATGGGAGAGATGATGATGTCGATTTTGGTTGTGCAAAGTTTGAGATACTTATCAACCACCCACAAGGATTTGTCCTGTAACACAAGGCCAGAAATAACAAATGGCTCAGAGGAAGTAGAAATAAACCTCAGAGAAGCAGAAATAATTTCTAGTTTGAAAAAAAATAATTTCCAGTTTGCAGAATCAGGAAAGATGGAATCATAAAGAAGGTGGTGTTTTATTTAGGCCTTGAAGAAATGGTAACATTTGCATTTAGGGATATGATGGGAGGGAAATGTCCAAGCAAAGACAAGGCACTTTCAGGGTATTGTTTGAGAACAATGGACACTTCTTGTTTGTGACTAGAGTAAAAAGTTTGTTAAAAACCCTGATAATGGGGATGTGGTTGGAGTGGTGGTTTGGAGCCAGGTCATGAACAGCTTTCAGGTTCTGTGCATAATGGGCATTGGGCTTGGGCAAGATGCTAGCAGAGCTATGCTTTGGGGAGAATGATCTCAGGAATTACATGAGACAAAATAGAGACAGTGAGATTGAAGCCAGATTAGAACAGTCAGGGTGCTGCTTCTGGAGAGGAGGAGACCAGCAGTGAAAAGGATTGAGTAACTCATTGCATTTGAGAGTGAGGCTCAGGTCAAAGGTTATAAATGGTTGGATTATAAGGGATTGAGAAGATGATGCTGAGTCACAGAAATGAAGGAGCCTAACAGAGAAACAGATTAAAAAGATTATGTGTGTTTAAAGTACTAGGGGCACCTTTAAAGAGAAAAACTACTTGTGTCCCTACTTGTTTTTTCCTTTGTTACAGGCAAAGAGATTTTTTTTAAAAGGGAAGGAGGTAGTGTGCCATACTGGTTAAGACTGTAGTTAAGAATTCTTGGTTTTAAATTTCTGCTGTGCTCTTTATTAGCTGTGTACATTTGAGTAAGTGTTCTAACCACCGTAAGTCTGAATTTCCTGATCTGGAAAATGAAAATAGTGAGAATATTAATGCAATAAGGTTGTGAATAATAGCACATAGTTTGCATTCAATAAACAGTAGCTGCTATTATTAGAACTCTAAAAGAAGGGAAATGCAAAATATAAGTCTAATTCAGTTACTACGTTCAAAAATACAATTCATGCAAAATTTTTACTGGCTCTTCTGATGGACTAAAGGATTGGTAAGAAATCATCGATGTCATGTTATAAAAATCCAGCTGGTGGTTATTAGCATCTGTTCAAAATCTAGAGATTACCTCCTGAACTCGATTAATATTTTAAAGATGTCCTGAGCTAAATCCCTTATGCCTAGCTCTGAACCTATAGGTATGTGCTGTGAATTTAGAGAGGTCCATGCAGTGGGTCAGGACACTTTACAAAATACAAAAGATAGCTTTATAAAATGTCAGATAAATGGAAACAAGGCTGATAACTTCAATAAAAGTCAGAGGCTTTTTGTTTTGTTTTTTTAAATATAAATTTATTTTTTATTGGTGTTCAATTTGCGAACATATAGAATAACACCCAGTGCTCATCTCATCAAGTGCCCCCTCAGTGCCTGTCACCCAGTCACCCCCACCCCCCGTCCACCTCCCCTTCTACCCCCCCAGTTCGTTTCCCAGAGTTATGAGTCTCTCATGTTCTGTCTCCCTTTCTGATATTTCCCACTCATTTTTTCTCCTTTTCCCTTTATTCCCTTTCACTATTTTTTATATTCAGTCATAGGCATTTTCAAGTGAGACCAGTAGAATATTTATAACTTGGGATAATTTTAAGAGTTTACTAGAATCCCAGTTATGCATATTAGCATGTTATTCTGGTACTTTGGAACCTGTAATGTCAATACAAATATTTTCTGTCATCATCATAGTAATTGATTTATACAAGAATCATCAGTGGAGCTAAACCTAGTGGGTAAAAATTTGAGGAGTAACAGATTTGATTTAAATCAATGTTATCTAAAATTTAGCTTCCTTCTGTTTTCACAATGGTTCTCTTCAAAATCTCCTCTGGTCAATCTATTTCTTTATATGTATCCTCAATACACAACGCATTCACCAATTTCAAAGGGTTCAAATAGTAATGAAAATCTGTTATTATTTAGCAAAGGAAACACTCCTGCAGCCTTTGGACAATGTAGAATTTCATTCCCACCAGAGGGCGCTCGGTTGTTACTTAAGTCACCATTTTGGGTTTGGGACTTTGTAACTCAAAAAGTAAAATGGAATTTTTATTTTGTACATTTGTAGGTGAACAAACAGGTTGGAGGATTAATATAATCTTAATATTTTAAACCTTGAGTGTGTCTTGTTTTTACTTTCAGATTAAAGATAATTACCTGAATGACATAGTAATCAAAAACCCTTACAAACCAAACCAAACCATAGAACAAAATAAAACAAAAAAAAAATGGAAACTCCACCACCTAAAAATCAGTTTTTTTCAGCAAACACTTCCGGTCCTGGTTCGTTGCAGTTTTGAGAGGTATTGTTCCTTCTTCATTCACTTACTCAGGAATCAGGTTATTGAAGGCAATGGGTGGCCAGGATGAAAGGAACTCTCAGTTTTAGGGCTTAGATGCAGGGTGCTGATAGTCCTGTGAGTCTTGCCTTCTGTGAGGCTGTGCTAAGGATCCTCAGTCTTCCCATCAGCAACATCAGCATCACCTGGGAACTTGTCAGAATGCAGATTCTTGGGCCCCACCCTGGACCTTCTGTGTCAGAACCTGTGAGGGATGGCCTGGCAATCTGCATTTTTTCCCCCAAGTTCTCTGATTCTGATATATGCTACAGTTAGAGAACCACTAGGATGGACACTTTGTTTTTACAAAGCGAGCTGCTTTTGGGCAGTGAGAGCCTCAACATTATTGTTCGGTTTTCATTCTGAGAATCACGAGCACTTTCCCCCAGGCTACGTCTCAGACTTTTTAGACAAAGGGCAGCCAGTGTCAGAGTGGTTTTCTACCTGCTTCAAGCCTCTAAAGGGACTTGTCTTTCACCAGCCAATGGATGGAAGTTGTGAAAATAGATCACTCACATGTAGAGGGAACGAAGAGTCAGTTAAGAATTGTTTTTTTCCAAAGATTTTATTTATTTATTCATGAGAGATAGAGAGAGGGAGAGACATAGGCAGAGGGAGAAGCAGGCTCCATGCAGGGAGCCCTATGCAGGACTCAGATACTGGATCCCGGGATCACACCCCAAGTAGAAGGCAGATATTCAACCACTGAGCCACCCAGGCATCCCTCAGTTAAGAATTTAGTAAGGAGGGACATCTGGGTGGCTCAGTCATTTAAGCTTCTAACTCTTGGTTTCACTGAAGTCAGGATCTCAAGGTCAAGAGATCGGCCGGTCAGCCCTGCCTGGGGCACCATGCTCAGTGCCTAGTCTGCTTGAGGTTCTCTCTCCCTCCCCTTTGGCCCCTTCCTCTATTTGCAAGCATGTTCTCATGCTCTCTCTCAAATAAAGTATTAAAAAAAAGAGAGAGAATTTAGGAAGGAAGTGTAGTTTAATGGTTAAGCCTACAGATTCTAGATCCACCTTACCTGCTTCGAGTGACAGCTCTGTGTGATATTAGGCAAACTGTTTTTTTTTTTTTAACCTCACTGGGACTCAGTTTTCTTATCTGCAAATTAGGGATAATAATACCTATCTCATATGCTTGTTATGAGAATTAAATTAGACAAGATTCCTAATGTATTTAGAGCAGACCCTGGCACTATGTGTTTAGAAACAATAAGCTTTATCATCCTGCCAGCACAATCCTGTCATCTTTGGCTAGCAACAAAACAACCATAATCATACCTTTCCCCAATTCTTTTTTTTTTTTTTTTTTACGATTTATTTATTTATTCATGAGAGACATAGAGAGAGAGGCAGAGACACAGGCCTCTTTTAATTTGGTTTTGGCCTTAGAAACATAGCTTAGTTTAATTGTTCATGACTTAATTTGCTTCACTTTCCCAATAAAAATTTAATTATTCTTCTCACTCCCCCCAATTTTTTCTTTTTGAAGATTTCATTTATTTACTCATTAGAGACCCACAGAGAGAGGCAAAGACATAGGCAATGGGAGAAGAAGCAGGTTCCATGCAGGGAGGCTGATGTGGGAGTCAATCCCAGATTCCAGGATCATGCCCTGAGCCAAAGGCAAACGCTCACCACTGAGCCACCCAGGAATCCTCCTTTCCCCAATTCTTATGGGAAAATCTTAATCTAAACAATCTCCATCACATTTACACAGGTGACAGGAGTCCTAGGGACTCCTTTGGAGTCAAACAGGACTTTTTCTTTAGATTCTAACTATCCTACCTAATAGATGTCTGGCTTTGAGCAAATTACTTAACCTCTCTTTAAATCTCACTTCCATTTTTATTTGTAAAATGGGATTATAATACACATCTCATAGGATTTAGTGTGAGAGAAAGGAACACAATCAGTGGGTAAATTGTAGAAATAAAACATTGTTATCTGTACACTACAGTTCTCAGGAAATGCCATAAAGAGTGTAGGATAGTGCTTGGCACATAAGAGGGCTCAATACACATTTGTTCCTTTTCATTCACAGCTTTATACATTTTGAGTATTTGGGGACCTCTTAAATCACCAAAGTGCTAATTATATTCTTGTGCTGTTTACTTTCAGCTTCACACTTCAGCTCCTGGATTTCTGGCCTGGAGTGACTGGGAGAGTTCTGTTTTCCCTTCTCACTCAGGGACCTTTTGGGATAGATTTTCTAGTCAGCTCTTTCCCACCTCTTTAGGCTGAGTTTCACCTAAGATCACAAAACTTGTATTTTTCATTGTAGAAAATTTGGAACATTTCAACAAAGCATAAATAAGAAAATGAACTTTGCCAATTCCTCTCCAAAAGAAAATATCACAGATGATTTGGTGCATTTCCTGCTAGACTTTCCTCCCTTTGCTTAAATAAAATTGCTGTCATAAACTATGTTCGATTTTCCTTCTTGCCTCAAGGCTTCTGTAGATGCGATCCACTTGGACTTGTGTGTCCTTCCATGGTCTAGGATGCTCCTTTTTTCCCCACCCATTTCTCCTATCCCAGCCACCTCTGATGCTTCAGATGAGGCTAGGTCTTTCTGTTAAACACTTTCAAAGCATGTTGTACTCATCCTGGACTTACTTCTAGTTCTTAGTGATATATTTCCTATGTGATTATGTGAGTAGTATCTATCTCCATGACTAAACTGTAGGAATCACGTCTAGTTTATTCACAACTGCATTCCAAGTGCCAGCACAATGCTGGACACATTGTGTATCCTCAACAAATAGTTTTCAAATGACTGAATGAGCAAATGAAAACTGTTGTAAGCATTTTTCCATGCTAGACATGATCTTGAGTGATTTTAACTGACACGATTTTAATTTATAAATGGCAGGGTGATAGGTAAGATGTTTCTCTTGGGATATCAAAGAACTCCATGGTTTTTTTCTTAAGATTTTATTTATTTATTCATGAGAGACACAGAGAGAGAGAGAGAGAAAGAGAGAGAGAGAGAGAGAGAGAGGCAGAGACACATGCACAGGGAGAAGCAGGCTCCATGCAGGGAGCCTGACCCGGGACTCTATCCCGGGTCCCCAGGATCACTCCCCGGGCCAAAAACGGCACTACACCGCTGAGCCACCCGGGCTGCCCCAACTCCATGGGTTTTTTAAAACAGCCTGTTGTGGTGGGAGGGTCCCTGGGCTGGGAATCAGGAGGACCCATGTTTTCCTTTCTGTTTTACCAGTTTCTATGATCTTGAGTAAGTCACTGAACTTCACTGAACCATATCTATATAGTTTATTTATTTACTCATGAGAGACACAGAGAAGGCAGAGAAACAGGCAGAGGGAGAAGCAGGCTCCTCTTAGGGAGCTTGATGTGGGACTTGATCCCAGAACCCCAGGAACACGCCCTGAGCCAAAGGCTGACACGGAATCACTCAGTCACCCAGGCATCCCTGAACCACATTTTCTTTATCTGCTCTGCTTCTCTCCTCCCAAGGAATCTCATGCATTAAATAAAAAGTGTGTGTAATGACCCTTCTCAAATTAATAAGAGCCATGTAAATATGTCCAGAAGATTTATTTTGCTTGATTGATAGATAGAGCCACTTGCAAATTTTCAGTGAAGCTCCAACTTTCAAACTTGATATTGATTCTGTTGTCAAGAAAACCTCCCATTTTAAAGCTTAATGATTAGAAATAATTGTGAACCTGAATGTCTTAAGTAGCCCAAATACGTTAACTACTATTTTATTCCTTAAAGGCAGACATAGTAGAGTTTGTTTCAATTTCTTACTTAAAGATTGCACTTAGATTTACAAATTTCAGTTGGCTGAGCAGTCCAGATATTTTTGACAGATTGGCCAAAGAATGTAAATTAAAAAAACTTTAGTTTTTGAATATACTTTATGCTGTATTCAGCAGTCAAGGAATATGGTAAGATTTGGAATTTCTAAAGTAGAGTTAATATCTCTGTGATGGCATTAATGTTCATATTTGAAAGCAGGATGGGAGAAAGAAAATTTCCCACCAGTGTCTTAGATGTTAGAAATTGGAATAAGTCACCCCTATGACTAAGTTTTATTGGCCGATCCTTTGGTACTTTTCCACTGCCTCTTAAGTAATTTCCTTTCCATTTTAAGTTATGTGAAGGTGCTTGAAATGTATACATTGAAGAAGTGAAATATTTTGGGGAACAGATAAAAATTGAAAGAATAATAGAAGAGAAGAGCAGTCTCTTACACTCTGTGGAAATTGTGAGTTCATGGATAGAATGAGACAGCTTTTGTTGCAACACACTCAATTGCAAAGTGAACATTTTTCTTTTCTTCTTCATAATACCAAATAATAAATGCATAGCATTTTATCTAATTTATTTTTAAAAATTATTTATTTATTCATGAGAGACACACAGAGAGAGGCAGAGACACAGACAGAGGGAGGAACAGGCTCCCTGCGGGGAGCCCAATATGGGACTAGATTCCAGGACTCTGGGATCATGCCCTGAGCTGAAGGCAGATGCTCAACCGCTGAGCCACTCAGGCATCCTTGCATAGCATTTTAGAAGAGGAAAATACTTTAAAGGTCCAATGTTCTTGTTTCATAGACAATATCTAACATTTACAAAGAAATTTACAATTGCTTCCAGATAACATGATTTTATAGAATCTTCAAAACTCCATTATTATCCTCAATTAAAAATGAGGAAATGAAGACTCAAGAGAGCTTAAATGACTTGTTTAAGGTCACAGAGATGATAATAATAATGATGGATAATATTAATTTAGTACTTGCTCTATGCCAAGACCTCCTCATGCATGATCACATTGAAGTCTTACAAGAGTCCTAAAACCTTATACATAATACATGACAAGCTGGGATTGTAAATCAGTGCTAAGAAACTGGCATATTTTTTTCACTGAATGCTCTTCCAGAGACACAAGATAAATATTGAATAAAATTAACATGATCTTATGTTTTTAGCTTGTGTTGTGTATATGAAACTGATTAATCAAGTAAATAGTATTCTCATGTTGCAGGTGAGAAAATATGGAGAATTAAGACTACCGTAATAGTATTGTGTTAGCTCATGCTGACAAGGAGAGGCAAGAATCTTGTCTTTTTTTCCAACAGACTTAAGTTCCCTTTATTTGTTATGGGTTTCAGAGTGTTGAGTAGGCAATTGGCAAGTGGGAGCAAAGCTAAGGATAAAGTACACTATATTCTAAATATTGGGGACCAGAAATATCACCTGCAGTATGTGATGATGAGTCAGACAAACTGTTTCCCCCCAGAAACCTCCTCCCTACCTCCTGCCCATCATCATCTGAGACCGAACCAGTCCTCATGTCCTATCCACTTTTTCACTAGATGAGGGGAGATGGACATGTTATTAGAGTCGTGTCTTTGGCTTAGTAGAAAGTACTGTGTTTTCCCCTTTGAAGGTGCCCTGAGGACCATTTGCAGAGATGCAGAAAGTAACAGTTCCCATATACTTCCACTCCTTCCCCTATTATTTTTTTTTAAAGATTTTACTTATTTATTCATGAGAGACAGAGAGAGAGAAGGAGAGAGGCAGAGACACAGGCAGAGGGAGAAGTAGGCTCCCTGTGGGGAGCCCGATATGGGACTTGATCCCAGGACTCTGCCGCCCAGAGGCCAATAAGCAGCATCAGCTAAGAGAAGGCCACAATGCAGCACTGAAATAGACACTTGTCCCTTTCTATCTCTGCTTCTACTACACGCTCCAAACTTTAAGCCCATCACTCTAGAGAAAAGGGCAGAGAAGTGGAGGGGAAGACTAGTCCCCTTTCCCATTTCGGGTCCTAGTCACAAATGTCTGACCTACAGAAAGGGAGGAGCTGCAAGTGAAGTTTTAAATTGGACTAGATTTCTTTTTTCTTTTTTTTTTATTTTTTTTTATTTTTTTATTTTATTTATTATTTATGTATTATAGTCACAGAGAGAGAGAGAGACAGGCAGAGACACAGGCAGAGGGAGAAGCAGGCTCCATGCACCGGGAGCCCGATGTGGGATTCGATCCCGGGTCTCCAGGATCGCGCCCTGGGCCAAAGGCAGGCGCCAAACCGCTGCGCCACCCAGGGATCCCCTCTTTTTTCTTTTTAAAGATTTTATTTATTCATGAGAGACAGAGAGAGAGAGAGAGAGAGAGAGAGAGAGAGAGAGAGAGGCAGAGACACAGGCAGAGAGAGAGAGAAGCAGGCTCCATGCAGGGAGCCTGATGTGGGACTCGATCCCGGGTCTCCAGGATCATGCCCTTGACTGAAGGCAGACGCTTCACTGCTGAGCCACCCAGGCGTCCCAGGACTAGATTTTTTTTAACATAGTCATTTCAAAACTGCGGGAGCTGCCCAGAATGTTGTTAAGGGTTGGAAGTTGTACTCTGAATTCAGACTGTTTAGAACGGACATTACATATGTTCAAAAATGTATGTAATAACCATGGCTTACCTGGACAGCTTGCCATCCTTTTCAAACATGCAGAAAGTTTTATGAGATGATGTTGTTAGGAATCAAGTAGCATCTTTAAAATCCTTCATTATTGTGTGCAAGGGATGAAATGGAGAAAATATAGGCCAGCAAAATGGCAGCCTCCTCCTTTCTTCTGATTATTCCTTTTTCTACTGTAGGTATCTTGGCATCTGACCTGCCAGAATGAAGATCTGATTCCAAGCCAACTTTTGCATCAAGAATCCTGACTGATGAAGTCAATCAAACAGTTAATATTTAACAAGTGCCTTCTATGGTATGTACCATAGGAATTAAAAGTATATAAAAATGGTTCCTACTTTCAAGGAGGTTACAATTTTTTTTTTTTAGATTTATTTATTTATTCATTCAGAAGGCAGCAATCAAGATGTTAGCCAGGCTGTGGTCATCTGAGGCTTCACTGGGGCTGGGAAATTTACTTCCAAGTTCACTCATATGGCTTTTAGTTGGAGGTTTCACTTTCTTATCACATGGGCTTATCTATGGGTTTCTTATGAAGTAGCAATTGGCTTCTCCCAGAACAAGTGATGAGAGAGAAGGAAAGAGATAAGGAAAGAGAAAAGGAGGAAAGTCAATCCAGGATGTTGTAATATCATCTCAGAAGTGACACACCATCACTTCTTCCCTATTCTATTGTTCATACAGACCAACTCTGGGACACAGTAAGAGGGGTATTATACAAAAATGTGAGTATCAGGAGGCAGGAATCATTGGAGGCCATCTTAGTGACTGATTACCACATCTAGACTATATGATTCCTTGTTCATAACCAGGAGAAGAGTTGCTTCTTTTAGCAATTGTAAAAAGTTCTCAGATTTGCTCTGATTGCAACATCTGCAGGCCGATCACAGTGGCCAGGAGAATAACAGCTACTGAATGACATAGGTTTGGGTTATGCCAATGTTGGTATAGACAAATTAGGATCCACCTATAGCGGGAGGTATGGTTTGCTGCCATTTAAACAGCATGGTTGCTCTACAGAAAGGAGTGGGTGATATGTTTGGGAGGTACCCACAAGAGTCCTCTATAGTCTTTCTCTGGCTACTCAGCATCCATACATATCTTCCTCCCTACTTGTTACATGCAGTTACAACCTTTGTCTAAAGGTAGACAATCCAAAGTCTGATTCAAGCTCCAAGTCCAGGAATTCTGGGTGTTGTTCTTTCCTCTCCATCAGGTATGGATACCGTTCTTCACAGTTATGATCTAAGGGGTCCACTTACAACATAACCAATGTGGAACTGTGGAGAAAGAATAGGATAACTTCAGTAAAACTCTCATTGGAAAAAGAGGCTAGAATACAATACATAGCTTTCCCTGGTCCATAGCACACATCATAACCCACTGGACACAAATTGTAAGCTCCTTGCCCTGGTTGGAAGACAGAGTCTGTGTAGGGAGGGTAGGAAGTGAGGTCCCAGGCACTAATTGCTGCCAGATTGTTGAAAGCCTTTTAGAACTTTAGCCCGTGGGCAATGAAGAAAGAAAGAGGATCATTGAGGATTTTTGAGTCAGGTACTGAAATGATCAAAATTACTTTGGTAAAATTAATTTGGAGGCATTAGGCAGTATAAATCCACAAATCTCCTTAAAATAATGCCCTGGGGACAGATTTCCTCACATAAACTGAAGGTGATGCTTGAAAAAGTAAAGCTAACAGATTCCACAGTAAAAGTTCATGTATAACCCAGGTTTGTCTCTTTCCAAATAGAAATTATAAGTTGTTTCTAGGCACCTACATGAAACAAACAGGGTGGTTCAAGTTGTGTCACTTCCCTGGCATTATTTCCAAATTAAAATGAATGAGCTTTTAAGACTCTTTTGAAAAGGTTTGTAATAGAAGGTAGACTTGGTAGGTAGAGAATAACTGGGACTAAGTTTAACTTGAAAAAGTAAGAAAAAATGAGTAAGGAAAGCTTTTTAGATAGCAATAACCCTTCACTTACCAGTGTATGGTGAAGGAAATAATAAAAATTATTGTTTAAATTATTTTACTACTGTAAGTTCTATGCAAGTTAGAAGGTGAGAAGCCTGTGTAGGCTGTGAAGTATTTGTTTTAAAGAACCAAGCTGGGGGGTAAATGAAGTCATGAGGCTGCAGCACCACCCACTATTGTGAGGGGACTTTACTCCTTTAGGATACACGGAAATATCCTCTTCATAGTGATAGTCTAAGAGATTTCTCCTCATATGCCTAGAAGGAATCCAAGAAGGGAACTGATGAAAAAATTGATTATTCCTATTTGAAATTTCAGATATTAGGATTGAATTTGTATTTTTTAAAAAAAGATTTTATTTATTTATTCATGAGAGACACAGAGGGAGAGAGAGGCAGAGACACAGGCAGAGGGAGACGCAGGCTCCATGTAAGGAGTTCGATGTGGGACTCCAGGATCACACCCTGGGCCAAAGGCGGTGCTAACCCGCTGAGCAACCCGGGCTGCCCAGGATTGGATTTGTATTTTGATTTATTCTTGAGACATATATGATAGAATCCCCTTCCCAATCCCAACACACAGACACACAGACACACAGACACACAGACACATACACACTAAAGTTGTTATTTCTCTAATCTACAGTCTTGAGTGAGTATGAGTGAGTGAAATGTATAAAAGAAAACATTTTTTGAGGTAGGAATAGATTCATCATTGAGTTTCCCTGCCAAATTCAGAATTAGATAGTGGAAAAATTCTATTTATTTTGAGTTTGTGAATCTGCCAGCAAACTGTTGGGAAAAATAAAGACAAGCCAGATGAGGACTTGGGTTATGGAATGAACCATAGATGACATATGACTGAACTTTTTAAGAGAAGAATATAGTTTTTCTTACTTTTATTTCTCAGTTTTAGTTTAGAGTCTTTAATAACTCTGATTTGCAGCATGCTTTTCTATTGTACTATAACTAACTATAGCAGCAAAATGGAAAACAGCATATTGCAGTGTTGAAATTGACCTTAAGGGTTGGGAAATTGAAAATATCAAGTTTCCATAGTAACACTAATTTAGTCAGATCACACATGTTGTTTCTGAGCCATTAGTTTACTCTTAGATGTTAAAAGAACATAATATTTACTCTGTAATATGGTTAATGTTATAATGCAAAGCAATTTCATATTTTATGTATGTATATTTTATTATGGTAGGCTTGGCATTTCATTGCTTGTACTATTTTAGAAAATGTGAAAATGTTCTAAAGGTTTTTTTTTTTTAAGATTTTATTTATTTATTCATGAGAGACACAGAGAGAGGCAGAGACATAGGCAGAGGGAGAAGCAGGCTCCTCACAAGGATCTTGATGTGGAACTGGATCCCTAAACTGGGATCACACCCTGAGCCAATGGCAGATGCTCAACCGCTGAGCAACCCAGGAGTCCCTATTCTAAAGGTTTTTCAAAAAGTTTCTGAAGGTAATTAAACAGGGAGTCATGAACATATCACACTTAGAAAAATGATAAGATAAAGATGAACTGGATTTTGAAACTTTGCACCAGCATTTTTGGTTGAATTTCTGAGAATTTATTTGGTCTTCCAAATGAATTGCTTTTAGGTGGTCTGATTTTAATCACAGTTATCACAGTTATCACATTCTGTATGGTATATCCTTGACATCTACTAGGAATTTGTCCCAAGTCCTTTTAGAATTCCCAAATTCATGAATACTACTATAATTCTGTGCATTGGCTGATTTGGGGGGCCTATTATTCCACAAAAAAGCCTTTTCCTCCACAGCTTTATGAGAGTTACTATTATGATAATGGATCTAGCAAAGGGCAAAGCTTCCTTCTCAGTGTGCCCTCTCCTGGGGCACATACCAAGCACATCTCTAGGACTGGTCCTCATATATTGATTTCCTATTTTGTGTGGTTCAAATCTGCTTCTCAATGAAATGACAAAATGCTACATGTCTTATCTTTAAGCTCACTCATGACTGAGGGTATTTACAAGCAAAATTGGTCTATAGTTTTATTTTCTGCAGACATTCATGAATATTAGAGTCTATGCTACCCAAATTTCCATACAGTTTATTCAAATTTTAAAAAAACAAGTAGGGATCCCTGGGTGGCGCAGCGGTTTGGTGCCTGCCTTTGGCCCAGGGCGCGATCCTGGAGACCCGGGATCGAATCCCACATCGGGCTCCCGGTGCATGGAGCCTGCTTCTCCCTCTGCCTATGTCTCTGCCTCTCTCTCTTTCACTCTCTGTGACTATCATAAAAAAATAAAAATAAAAAAACAAGTAAATTCAATGAAACATGATAGTCATGCTTTTTGATAAATATGTGAATATGGATACAATTCTTAGTTAACTGGATTGTTCATTTCTTGCCTATCTGAGTCTAAGAAATGCTGAGAAACTTAATTTAATTCAAGAAGTATTTACTGAATGACAACATGGTGGGCATTGTGCTAGGTACTGGGGATATACTGATAAATAATGTATGGTAGTAGTAGTCATAGCAGTAGTATAGCAGTAATAGGTTTCATAGTGGGTAAGAGTGTCTGGCATTTGGTAATCACTAGATTATTTAGCTATTATTATCTTATTATCATTTTTAAAACGATTTTATTTATTTACTTACTTATGAGAGAGACACACACACACGAGGGGGTGGGGGGGGAGGCAGAGACACAGAGCGAGAAGCAGGCTCCATGCAAGGGAGCTTGACGTGGGACTCTATCCCAGATCTCTAGGATCATGCCCTGGGAGGAAGGTGGCGCTAAACCACTGAGCCACCCAGGCTGCCCTCCTCTTATTATCATTATTTGCCTTTCATATGCCAGTACTTACATTGCTTCATTTAATTCTTACAACAACCCTGTTGAAGAGATTGGCATTACCTTCATTTTTATAGTCCAGAAACTGGGGCTTTTAGAGGCTAAGCAACTTGCCTGAGATCACCAATATGGTGACTGGTAGAAGCAGAATTCACACCCAGAATATGCTTGACTGCCAAGCCAGTGTTCAAATATATTACTCTATGCAGCCTGTCCCTGGCTTAAAGAAGCTCTCACCTAGTTTTTCCAGGAGGCCCTGTCCAATAACTAGCTTAGATTCTTCAAAGTTTCCAGAGGAGGTCTTTTGGGGCTATATTCCAGTAACTTATTCCCCTAAAGTCAGTTAGAAAAAAAAATCTAACACAAATGTCATGTATTGCACTTGAAATCTATTTCTTCCTTAGTATAGAGAAGAAAATACATCTACTCATGCTGCAACCTAAAGTCAATACATTCTAGTATTTTCTCTTACGTATACTTAGAGAATCCATTGTTCAATGAGGGAATAGCACAAATTATATTATGAAATCTTTTGTTTTTCTCTTTAATGTTAAAAAGCTCAGTTAAGGAACTGAATCATTTGTTGCCTATTTGGATACTCTTTCTGCCCTTGACTTTGATCATGTTTCAATATTATTTTCCAGGGTCTTCTGACTGTCTGCTCATGAGTTAGGACCTCACCTTGTAGTTTTTAAGTGTTCTCAATTTTCATACCACATGATGGGCAAAAAAAAATCATGAAAGGGTGGGAAGAGGATCAATTAATAACATGAAGGCCAAAGGTATGAACATTTAGGGCCATGTTTAGCGCAAAATTTCTCTTATGTAGAAATAGCTTTTCTGTGGTTAAAAAAAAGAAGGTTATCATTTTTGGGGGAACCGTGACAGAATTTTAGATGCTGAGGAACAAGGGAAAGGAGTTTAAGTAGACTGAGAGGTAGAAAAGCGATGCAGAATGAAGGTAGGATAACTGTTGTGCTTCTACTATAGTCTTATATGCTCTTCAGGGTCAGTGACGTTGTAGAAAACCAACCTGTTGCTCCCAAAAGGAGAAATTGTTCAACGTTTCCTTTTTTTCTTGTTTAGTGACTCTTATAGGTAGTGTTTTTAAACTCTAGATTAAGGGATTGGGCTTTTGTTTCTCCTAAAAAAAAAAAGCCTTATGAGCAATATATACTTAGAATTGAGGTTCTCTGTGAAAGATGGGTGATTACCTAAAAAACAGGCAACTTTTTCGAGGGAAAAGTAGTCTTCATTTTAAAGGAAGAAAATTCCAGTGCACACCAAATATGACACAAGGCTGATACCCACCCAGTGGTCAGATATATTTTCCTGAGGGATTTTGTTGTGTTTATTCCTCTAGCATTTTTTCATTCCTGACTTTTGGGGTGGCCCTTCTCTGAAGAGTTTCCTCATCCCAGCTGTTATGATGTTTAATATAGAGTTGCCAACTTCTGATCTGGCGGTTCCAAGACACAGGGTGAGGAAAACAAAGCTTTCCAGTATTTTGAATCCTATCCCCCACCCGCACTGGAATTAGTGCTTTCATCTCTGGTCAATCCTGAATTGTTTTCAACCCTAGCTTCATCTCTGCTCTCCCCCGGAATAGCAGAACAATTACTAATGGTAAAGATCCATGTCCGTGTCCAGAGTTCAAATTACTTATCCTTCACACAAACCCCAACTTATTTCTCTTTTCCTTTTTTATTCCTTTCCTCCCCCCTACCCAAGCAAATTAGGTGGTTTTCTTTTGAGGGAAATATTTACTTTAAAGAGCTGTTTTTTTTTTTTTCAAGATAAAAATTAGATTCTGGTTTTTAAATTAAATAGAGTGTAATTTTTTCTTGGGAAAAGCAGGATAATCATCTGGTTTTGATCCTAATGTTAGTCCATGGGATGGCTTGACATTTCCAATAAGGGAAGTCATGGCATTTTTGTTTTAGAAATATACAAGAATGGCTAATCCCTGCTTCCTCCTGCCCTCTAGCCTGAATTGCTTAATAGTCAGGTAGAATGGTCCTGACTGGTCCTGTATTTTATGCCTGGCTTGCTGCAGGATTAGACAGATAAGGAATTTGGGTAAGCAGGACTAATATTCAGAGGCAGAAAGCAAGGCCTAGATATATGAAGAAACAGCCCATTTTACCAAATGTGGAAAGGCATAAATCTTACAGTACTATAACCTGTTGCTTTCTTCTGGCACGTTCAACATGCTATTATACTGTGAATACTTCTGGCAATGGAAACTATTTGGGAGATCAAATGGTGAAATAGGAAAATGTAGTTTTTTGGTTCTCCTATTATCCCCAAGTGTCTGGTACAACATGGTTGTTTCCACATAACTTTAAGGACCCCCACCCTCAGAGCCCTCACAAATTTGCCTTTTGGCAAAACCCCATGCTCTGGATCTTTTCCTCATCATTACCATCCACAGGAAGGATGGGATATCCATTGACCTCAAATAATTGGGTCTGCTTCCCGTATACACACTTGCTCACAGCCACATACAGGTAGATAGCTGGTTGGAAAAATATTAGCATCAATATAACATTTTACACTTTTACAATAGGAATCTTTTAGAATTAATTCCTTATCCCCAAAGAAACTGCTAATATAACAAATTAGTGGAAATATCAGATGATGTCAGGATAATTGGACAGGTATCTGGGAGCAAGCAGTCCTTCTAGGGTTTTATAGGCCCTCATGCATGTGGTCAAAGTTGCCTTGGAATCCTTACTTTTTTTTTTTTTAATTTTTTATTTATGATAGAGAGAGAGGGGGGCGGGGCAGAGACACAGGCAGAGGGACAAGCAGGCTCCATGCACCGGGAGCCCGACGTGGGACTCGATCCCGGGTCTCCAGGATCGCGCCCTGGGCCAAAGGCAGGCGCTAAACCGCTGCGCCACCCAGGGATCCCCTTACTTGTTTTCTATGGAGAAAAGTCCCTCTTACTTCCATAAAAAGGTCTTTTTAAAAAAATTTTATTTATTTATTCATGAGAGATACACACAGAGAGAGAGAGAGGCAGAGACATAGGCAGAGGGAGAAGCAGGCTCCCTGAGGAGAATCCGATGTGGGACTCCATCCTGGGACTCTGGGATAACGCCCTGATCTAAAGGCAGACACTTAATCACTTAACTCCTTTGAGTTGTCTACCATGAGAAAGTCTTAATGCAAGCTTTGAAGGACAAAACAGATTTGTAATGAAGGAGGAATGCGTCCTTATTTTGACCAAAAAAATGCGAAGATTAAATGGTGCCCCCAATATTTCATAGCACTTTAGATGAGAAAAACCCAGATTCCTGTGTTGTTTTCACTGTATTATTCTCAGACTTTTGTATGCTTGACAAATCTTGTTCACATTTCTTCTCTTTTTCCTCTTTCTGCCTCATTTATATTATTTATACCTCGTTTCTATATATGAAAAAAATTTTCTTCTAAACAGTTAAAATACTTATAAAGTTTTTTGTTGTTGTTTTTATTTTTTTTCTTTTTTGTTTTTGTTTTTTTTTTAAAGAATGAAGGTAGGTAGAAATTTTCTTTTAGCAGAATGGAGAATATTTAGGAGATCCAAGTCATATTTATATTATTATTTGTATTGACATTATATTTGACTCTTCCCTCAAATCTCAAATATGATGGAAACTTTTATGAATGCTTGAGTGGATTTGAATATCTCCTTTACTGATGAGGATTTGGAATTTTTGTTTATCAAAATATACTTTGTACATCATCTACTCAAATTTGTATAAGGATTAATTTTGCATAACTTAAAAAAAATAATTCATTCCTGTTTATTTATTTATTTATTTATTTTATTCATTCCTGTTTAAACATTAAAGTGTGCTTCTTAGGGATCCCTGGGTGGCGCAGTGGTTTAGCGCCTGCCTTCGGCCCAGGGCGCGATCCTGGAGACCCGGGAGCGAATCCCACGTCGGGCTCCCGGTGCATGGAGCCTGCTTCTCCCTCTGCCTGTGTCTCTGCCTCTCTCTCTCTCTCTCTCTGTGACTATCATAAATTTAAAAAAAAAAAATGTGCTTCTTAAATTTTATACCAATATAAAGCATAATTATTTTATTTAGTATTAAGGAGCTACATTGGTCAAAATATTAAGCTATTTTTGGTTTGTTTACTTATTTTCAGTTGTCAAAATAAGCATAATTGGAAACAGCTGCTTTGAGATTATTTTTGACAACTCCTCACATTCAGATCTAACATGGATAACTTTAAGAAAATGAGCCTTATCTAATTATAATTTTTCCTAGAGTATATATTCAGATTGCTGTTCTGAAAATTAGAAGAAAATTAAAAACAGAAACTGATCATTTAAAAACTAGTACTATAGTTTTATAGAAAGACATTTTCCATGGCTTTCTCATTTTTGTATAAATTGGTTAGCTTCATTTGGCTATTTTACATATAACAACATTTTACTATTCTCTGGCATGATTAAAATGTAGTAGAAGATTAATGAAGGGTTTCTCTACCCTTTTATTCTTGTCTTCAATCTATACTTAAACTTATTTTTATTTCCAGAACAGCTTAATAATATGATTTGATATTAATAAGAGATTTAGAAATTTTCAATATTTTAATAAATTTTGTGATTAAAGAAGCACATTTTTGGGGAAGTTCCTCAGATTAATTTATCTCACTCTAAATGAGCTCTTGATTAAATTTAGAAACTAGGAAGCAAAAAAAAAAAAAAGAAATTAGGAAGCTACTGAAAATATTTTTTAAAGTACCAGTTTAATATAAAATCATATACTATTGGATAACTTTTTATTCTAAATTTATCCATATAGAACATATAATTTATTTTAAGAATTTTTTAAAAATATTTTATTTATTTATTCATGAGAGACACAGAGGGAGAGAGAGGCAGAGACACAGGCAGAGGGAGAAGCAGGCTCCATGCAGGGAGCCCGATGTGGGACTCGATCCCAGGACTCTAGGATCATGCCCTGGGCAGAAGGCAGGCACTAAACCTCTGAGCCACCCAGGCATCCCTTATTTTAAGAATTTAAAAAAGAAATATCATGTGACTTTTTTTCTCTCCTAGACCAGAGAATTTGGCAAAGACCAGAATAAGGATAATCAAGGACACCTAACATCCATCTGAAAGTATGGGAACTGCTTATTTTACTGTTCATGCTAGGATTCCATTCTTATGTGCACACTACATAACTTGCAAAGAAGGAATTGGGCTCCAGAAAACTTTTACATGGCAATATGGTAAGGCATAAAGAACACTGGACTATGGGTTGATAGTCCTGTATTCCAAACTTTGCTTTTCATCAAGCCATTTCTCTAGGCCTCACTTTTTCCCTCCAAACATAATGATGAGGATGGATTGGATAACTTTCCTATTTTCACCCTTTTTGGTATTTTGGGATATTTGGAATGCAGTCTACAACTGATTCCCTCTCATGTTTCCTACACTGTCCACCTCAAGCATTTTGCCTTTTCCTTAAGGTTTACACTTTCTCACAGACACACTCATTGACTGCAAATGACTATAATTCTGAGAGCAAAACGAATGACACATCATGGAGCACAGTAAAAACAAAACCAAAGCAAGAACACGTTGTCTAACATGAGCTCCTATGTAATAAAACCTTTTTAAGTCCTTACTGAGAAGTCCCTGATGAAAAAAAAAATCATCCCTGACTTCTGCCATCTACAGGTAGGTGGTGATCCTTGCACATATGGAAACCATTTGAGGAAATGCCCACCAAGGTTTATTGTTACCTTGGAAACCTGGCATTTTCCCCCTTTAAATTGCTGCTGTATTCTTTGTTTGGGGAATTAATTCTATTAATGACTGGACTCCATTATAAGGTATTAAAAGTAAAAATACTGCCTTTTAAAAAATATCTACTCTTAGCAACTTTCAGTTATGTAATATAGTATTATTATTTGAAGTCACCATGCTGTAAATACCATCTCTCATTATTTATTTATTTTATAATTGGAAATTTGTATGTTCTGACTTCCTTCACTCATTTCTCCTACTGCTATTCCCCCTTTCCCACCTCTTCCTTGCCTCTGGTTGTTTTCCATCCTGCTGCTAATTTAAACTTCCTGAAGCCTAGCTCTGAAATTTTTAATTCCCTGCATAAAAAAATCTTCAGTGATGCATCTATTTATAGCTCTTGGAGGGATCTCTCTCCTTGCTTAACTCCTACATTCTAAGGGACTTGACTCAGTATTTGACTTATTTTTTCTCCTCCAGACCATGTGGAATTTAAAAATTTTAAATATTTTTATAATCAAAATAAAAAATTAAAAGTTAAATTAAAATTTAAAATTTTTAATCTTGTGAAATATAAGATATAAAAAAGTACATAATGCTTATATGGATAGTTTAACAAATATTTATACAGTGTAATCACTTTACAGGCTGTAACTTATAACCACCATCCAGGTCAAGATACAGAATGTTACTGATACACAGAAAGCCTCCTGTGTATGTATTTCCAATTATCCTCTTCTCAATCCCAAGCTCTTTTCCTTCCTCCAGAGATCATCACTGTCCCAACTATTATAGAAGTATTTCTTTATTTTTCTACATAATCTTATACTTGGGTATATACCTCTTAACAATGTAATTTGTTTTTCTCTGTTCTTGACCTTTATGTAGAATTGTATTCTTTGTATGACTTGCAAAATATTAGGAATTATTTTAGGAGACAAAAGACATTATTTTAGGAATTATTCAAACTGTTGTTTGTAGCTATGGATTATTCATTCTCACTGCTGATTAAGACCAAAATTTATTTATCCATTCTGTTGTTGATGGATTTTTGAATTGTTTACAATTTTTGGTAGTGATAAACAATGATTCTATGAACATTCTTGTTCATGTATTGTGGTATACCTAAACATATATCCCTAGCATAAAGATTTGGGAGTAGAATTGCAGAGTCATAGGATATGTATGTCTTCAACTTGAAAAGATGATATAACATACTTTCGAAGATTTTGTACCAATTTATATCATTCATATTATGAAAGTTCCTGATGTTCCATATTTTGGTTAACTCCTAATATTGCCAAAATTTTATATTTTTTTCTCATCTGATGTATGAGTAGTAGTATTTCATCATGGTCTTAAAATGCATTTCCCTGACAAATAGTGACATTGAACACTTAATTACTTATTTATTTATTCATTTATTTATTTATTTGAGTGAGAGAGCGTGTGAGGTCGGAGGAAGGGGCAGAGGGAGGAGAGAATATTAAGCAGACTCCACATGGAGCCTGATGCAGGGCTGGATCTCAGAACACCCTGAGATTATGACCTGAGCCAAAATCAAAAGCTGGATGCTTAACTGATTGAGCCACCCAGGTGCCCTGACACAGAATGTTTTATTAAAAATTTTTTAAAGATTTTATTTATTTATTCATGAGAGACAGAGAGAGAGAGGCAGAGACACAGGCAGAGGGAGAAGCAGGCTCCATGCAGGGAGCCTGACGTGGGACTCGATCTTGGGTCTCCAGGATCACTCCCAGGGCTGAATGCGGCACTGAACTGCTGAGCCACTGGGGCTGCCCCTTAAAATTTTAAATTTAATTCCAGTGCAGTTAACATACAGTGTTATATTAGTTTCTTTTTTTCCTTTTCTTTGTTTTTTTTTTTTTTTTTTTGGTATATTAGTTTCAGTTGTGTAATTTAGTGATTCAACACTTCCAATCAACATTCTGTGCTCATCATAACAAGTGCGCTCCTTAATCCATTCACCTATTTCACCCATCCCCCCACACATTCCCCTCTGGCAACCGTCAGTTTGTTTAGTACAGTTAAGAGTCTATTTTTTGGTTTGTCTTCCTCTCCCCACTGCTCTCTGTTCATTTGTTTTGTGTCTTTTTTTTTTAAGATTTTATTTTTAAGTAATCTCTATACCCAATTTGGGCCTTGAACTCACAACCCTGAGATCAAGAGTTGCTTAGTATACTGACTGAGCCAGCAAGGTACCCCCATTTGTTTTGTTTCTTAAATTCCACAGAAAAGTGAAATCATATGATTTTTGTCTTTCTCTGGCTGACTTATTTTGCTTAGCATTATACTCTCTAGCTCCATCCATGTTATTGCAAATGGCAAGACTTCTTTCTCTTTCATGACTGAATAATATTCCATGTATGTGTATACCACATCTTCACTCATTCATCTACCAATGAACACTTAGGCTGCTTCCATAATTTAGTTATTGTAAATAATGCTGCAATAAATAAACATGGGGGTGCTTATGTCCTTCTGAATTAGTGTTTTTGCATTCTTTGGGTAAACATCCAGCAGTATGATTCCTGGATCCTAGGATAGTCCTACTTTTAATTTTTTGAGGAACATTTGTACTGTCCTCCACCATGACTACACTAGTTTGCATTCCTGTCAACAGTGCACAAAAATTCCCTTTTCTCTACGACCTTATTAACACTTGCTCTTTCTTATGTTTTTGATTTTGGACATTCTTACAGGTGTGAGGTAAGATCCCATTGTGGTTTTGATTTGTATTACCCTGATGATGAATGATACTGAGCATTTTTTCATGTGTTTGTTGGCCATCTGGATGTCTTTTTTTTTTTTAAGATTTTATTTATTTATTCATGAGAGTCACAGAGAGAGTAGCAGAGACATAGGCAGAGAAAGAACCAGGCTCCACGCAGGGAGCCCGATGTGGGACTTGATCCCAGGTGTCTAGGATCATGTCCTGGGCCAAGGGCAGGCGCCAAACTGCTGAGCTACCTAGGTGTCCGCATTTGGATGTCTTCTTTGAATAAATGTTTATTTATTGCACGGAATATTTTATTTATTTATTTATTTATTTATTTATTTATTTATTTATTTATTTATTTTAAATTTATGATAGTCACACAGAGAGAGAGAGAGAGACAGAGACACAGGCAGAGGGAGAAGCAGGCTCCATGCACCGGGAGCCCGACGTGGGACTCGATCCCGGGTCTCCAGGATCAGGCCCTGGGCCAAAGGCAGGTGCTAAACCGCTGCGCCACCCAGGGATCCCGACTCGGAATATTTTAAAATTTGATATTGGTCATTGGAATTTCCTCTTTTGTGAAGTTTAAATCTTTCCACCATTTTTACTCCTGTGTACGTTTCTCTTTCCTTGTTATTTGTAGCAGTTTCTTATATTCTGGGTACTAGTTCTTTATTAGTTATATGGATGGCAAATATATTTTCCTACTCTTAGAGTTGAATTTCTATTCTTTCTCTACAGTTGTTTGTAAGTAGGTCTTAATTTTAATTTATCAGTGATTTTTCCATTATGAGTACTTTTAGTGCCTCTTTAGAAAATCCTTCCCTGGTCCAGGGTCAAGAAGAAATCAACCAATATATTCTAAAATTCACTGGATTTGAGTTTGTGTGAGATATAAAAGAGGGGTCCAATTTCATTTTTTTCAGAATGGCCCAGTATCTTCTTTTAGAAAGTCCATTCCATCCTCATTGCTCTCCTTTGCCATGTCTGTCTTGGTTCAAGTGTCACACAAACCTATTTCTATGATGTTTTTCAGCTCTCCTGCTCTTTCTTTTACTTTTCTGTCCCTGTGGTAATACCATACTGTCCTGATTACTATAGCTTTGAAATATGTCTGGTTATATAATAGAACAAATTTTCCTTTCGGTTTTTTCTCTTCAAAAGTGCTATTATGAACTGAATTGTGTCTTCCCCACAAAAGATATGTTGACATTTCTAAACCTCAGAATGTGACTTTATTTGGAAATACAGTGATTGCAGTGGTAGTTAGTTAAGATGAGGTCATACTGGAATAGGGTGAGCCCTCATTCTTTTTTTTTTTTAAGATTTTATTTATTTATAAGTAAATAAATTTATTTCTGTGTGAGAGACACACACACACACAGAGGCAGAAACATAGGCAGAGAGAGAAGCAGACTCCCTGCCTGCAAGGAGCCTAATGCAGGACTTGATTGGACTCTGGGAGCACACCCTGAGCCAAAGGCAGACACTCAACCGCTGAGTCACCCAGGCGTCCCAGTGAGCTCTCATTCTAATATGACTGATGTTCTTATAAGATGATGGCCATATAAAGATAGAGACACAGGGAGAATGCTATGTGACCATGAAGGCAGAGATAGAGTTGTGCAGCTGCAAGCCAAGGAAAGCCGAAGATTGTCAGGAAACCACTGAAAGAGAAAAGGTAAGGAAGACTTCTCTGAATAGGTTTCAAAGGAAGCATCAACTTTTGTTAACACCTTGATTTTGGAATTCTAGTCACCTGAACTATAAGACAATAAATTTGCTGTTTTAAACCATCCAGTTTGTGGTACTTTGTTATATACAGTGTCCCTAGGAAACTAATAAAGTGCCTTGATTGCATTTGGCCTTTTGTGTGTCAATATAAATTTTGAAAAAAAAAAATAAATAAATAAATAAATTTTGAAAGTAGTTTGTTAAGTTCCATAAAAACTTGTGATTTTATTAAGATTGCATATTTTTATTAAGATTGCATGTTAAGTTCCATAAAAACATGATTTTATTAAGATTGCATGTTAAGTTCCATAAAAACATGATTTTATTAAGATTGCATGATTGCAGTGGGGAGAAGTTCCATATTTTTACTACTGAGTGTTCCTTGAGTATTCAAGGAACCATTACTTAGGTTGCCTTCAATGTCTCTGAACAAAGTTTTAGGATTTTCTTTATAAAGTTGTTGGAAATCTTTCATGAGATTTATCCCTAAGTAATTGGTAATGTTTAATATTATTGCGAATGATATCTTTTTTTTTAAAGATTTTATTTATTCATGAGAGACACACAGAGAGAGAGAGAGAGAGAGAGAGAGAGAGAGAGGCAGAGACACAAGCAGAGAGAGAAGCAGGCTCCATGCAGGGAGCCCGATGTGGGACTCGATCCCGGGACTCCAGGATCATGCCCTGGGCTGAAGGCAGGCTCTAAACCACTGAGCCACCCAGGGATCCCAAACTTAAATTTTCTATTTGTTGTTGGTATAGAAAAGAAATAGAGGTTTTAGACATTAGTATTCAGTGACTTTGCTAACTTGCTTGTTCTAAATTATAAGTTTAAAAAATAAATTATAAGTTTATTTGGATTTTGTATAAAATTATTACCATCTGTAAATAATGACAGTTTTTTTCTCTACTTTAGTTTCTTATTTTTAATTTTTATAATTTCTTTATGAATGTGCCCTCCTCTACGATGTTGATTAGAAACAGTAATAGCCGGTCTTCTTAACATGGTGAATTATATTACTTAATTTTTGTTTATGTATTTGTTTTTTAAAGATTTTATTTATTTGACAGAGACAGAGAGAGCACAAGCATGGTTACTGGGAGAGGGAGAAGCAGACTCCCCACTGAGCAGGGAGCCTGATGCAAGGCTTCATCCCAGGACCCTGGGATCATGACCCGACCTGAAGACAGAAGACTGAGCCGCCTAGGTGTCCGACATTACTTAATTTTTGAATATTAAACCAACCATGATAGTTTTGATGCCAAAATCATGATCTATTATTATTTTTCTATGTTGCTAGATTAGGTTCGCTAATATTCTATTAGAATTTTTGCATCTCTATACTCATAAGTGAGTTTGGTCTATAATATCTTTTTTCTTAGTTAAAAATTTTTAATTAATATATTTGATTTTTAGAGGAATTGAGCAAAAAGTAGAGTTATATACCCTCCCTACTCACCCATAGTTTTCCCTATTATTAATATCTTGCATTAGTATAATAGACATTTATTACGGTTGTTGAACCAATATTGACACAGCATTTTTTCTGGTAGTAATCTTTTCTTATATCAAGTTTTGTTATCAAAATTACGTGAGCCACATTAAATAAACTGGCAATATTTCTTATTTTTCTATTCTCTGGAAGAGTTTATATACAATGGAAATTGTTAATGCTTTGCAAGTTTGTGAGAACTTAAGAGTAAAGTCATCTAGGCCTAGAGTTTTCTTTGTGGCAGGTTTCTTTAAATTTCTAATTTAATTTCTTTAATGGTTATAGGACTTCAGAGTTTTCTATTGCTTTTTAAAACTTTTTAAGAAGATTTATTTATTTATTTATTTATGAAATATATAGAGAGAGCTATTGTGTGTGAGCAGGAGCAGGGACAAAGGGAGAGGGAGATAGAGAGAATCCCAGGCAGACTCCTTGCTGATTGTGGAGCCTGATCTTCAGATCATGAACTGAGTTGAAACCAAGAGTTGAATGCTTAATGGACTGAGCCACCCAAGTGGCCCTCTATTGCTCCCCCCACCCCATTGCTTTTGATGCCAGTTTGATATGCTGGATTTTTCTATGATTTTTTTTCTTCTTCATTTCAAATTTCAAGTTTATTGGCAAAAGTTGTCAATAATATGCTTTTATTGTTTGTGTGTGCACAATCAGTATTGGTATTGTTTTTTTTAAAATTTCTGATATTTGTTATTTGTTCTTTTTTTCCTGATTCATTTCATCAGAGTTTTGCCAATTTTATTAGTCTTTTCAAAGGAGAAACTTTTAGCTTTTTTGGTTCTTCTTCATTAGCTGTCCTCTATTATCTTTCCTTCTACTCTCTTTAATTTTGTTTTCTTCTTTTTGTCTAATTTCTTGAGATAAATACCTAGCTTATTAATTTTCAGTCATTATTTTCTAGTATATTTAGTTTATATATTTCCTTCTGAATACTGTCATAGCTGCATCTTAAATTTCTAATAATCAGGTTTTTAAAAAGATTTTATTTATTTACTCATAGAGACCGAGAGAGAGAGAGAGAGAGAGAGAGAGAGAGGCAGAGACACAGGCAGAAGGAGAAGCAGGCTCCTTGCAGGGAGCCCGATGCAGGACTTGATCCCTGGACCCCGGGATTACACCTTGAGCCAAAGGTAGATGCTCAGCTGCTGAGCCACCCAGGCATCCCTTGTTATTTATTTCTGACCCATTTGACTCATTTTATAATTTCTCAAAGAAACAAATGGAGATTTTGGAAGTCATCTTCCCACATTATATACTGGTCAGGAAACATCTGTATGATTTCAATCCTTTGAAATTTGTTGAGTCTTGCTTTATGACCCAGTATATTGTCAATTTTTTGTAAATGTTTCCATGTATTTGGTAACTGTGCATTCTTCAGGTGTTAGAGCCAGTGTTTTATGTATGCCTATTAGATCACTTTCTTACTTGTGTTGTTCAAGTATTTTCTCCCTATTTTTGGGGGGTTTGTTTTATTGTTTCCTGAGATCTTTTAACATAATTGTGTGGATTTTTTATTTGTCCTTGAAGTTTAGCTTTTGGTTTACATATTTTATAGTCACATTATCAGGTGCATATAATTCTAAAATTATGTTTTCCTGGTGAATTGAAATTTTTATCATTATGAAATCTCTTTATATTTAGTACCTTTTCCCTTGAAGTTGATTTTGTGTTATATTAATATATATATATATATATATATATATATATATATATATATATATACACACACTAATTTTACTTTGGTTATTATTTGCATTGTTTCCATCCTTTCAACTTTTCAATGTTCTTTTGTTTTTTATTATTTTTAACATTTTATTTATTTAGAGAGAGAGAGAACAAGAAGTGGGGAGGAGCAGCGGGAGAGAAAGAGAGAATCTCCAGCAGACTCTCTGCTGAGCGTGGAACCTGATGGGAGGCTTGATCTCATGACCCTGAAATCATGACGTGAGCCAAAATCAAGAGTTGGACATCTAACTGACTGAGCCACCCAGGCACACCTTCAATATCAAAGATAAGGATTTAAAATCCAGATTGAAAATCCTTGTTTTTCAAACTGGAACATTTAGTCTGTTTGCATTAAATGTAACTACTGATGTATTTTATTTAATTCTATCATTTTATTTATTTATTTTTTAAATTTGACACACCCAATATCTTTCTTTCTTTGCTTCTCTCCAGATGACTAAGTATATTTTTTAAAAATAATTTTTCCCCCCCAAAAATAATTTTTTCCTTTCTTATCTTGGTCATTATATGCTTCAATTTTGTTCATTTAGTTACTGACCTCTACATTACAATAATTTATTTACTGAAGTCTAAAGTTAATACAACTTTGCCCTTCTTTCAGGTGGTACAAGTAATTTTGTATTGCATTGCCCCTACCCCCAGCTTTATTTTTTCCTCCATTTTTTCTGGATTATTTCAACTTTATTAATCCACAGAAATTGAGGAGGCAATTTAGGAAGACATAATAAATTTAATATTGTTTGATATAATTTTACAATAGTTTTAACTAGAAATTCTAAATTTACTTACGTGTGTCTTCCTCTGAGTTTCAGAGCTGCTACGGAAACTTTTCAGTTGGCATATAAATTCTTATGTTTAGACTTTAAAGATTTTTAATAAGTGGTGCATTCTAAGGGTGGATTTTTTACTCTAGCATCTTTATTGCATTGGAACAATTCCAGGCCAAATATAGCCACTTATCCCGTATAGCACTTGGTGAGCATGTTTAATCTGAAGACTGCTGTATTTCTTTTAATTTGGAAAAGTTTAAGCCATGTCCTCAACCTTCTTTTTGTGGCTCTCCCATTAGACATATGCTGGAGACTCTCAATTGAGTCTCTATACTTTTTAAATACTTTTTCATAATTATGTTTTTACTTCTTTATCTCACTTTCATAGGTTCTGCATAAATTTCCCAGTACACTTTCATTTTATTAATTCCCTCACGACTATCTAGCTCACTTATTTAAGTTGCTAAAAGTTAAACTCTAATTTTTATTTCCAGGACTTCTGTTTTTTTTTTTTTTTTTTTTTTTTTTTGGACTTCTGTTTTTTAAAAAAGATCTGTTCTCATTTCATTTCTGCTTGTTTTATTTTATAATTTATTGATTTTTTTCCCATAAGAGTATTATTATTTTATCTCTTTGAGTATCCTAAAGTCATGTTAAAATTCCTTTGTAATTTTCATTTTGTAGCTTCTGAGTTTACCTCATGTGTTATTAAACTTTTGATTCGTAGATCTGTCTTAAGGGCAAGTATTTTTTCCCTGTCTTTTTTTTTTTTTTTTCTCACTCCTCTGCTTTGTTGCAATTGTCTGCTCATAGCTTCTGTTGTCCTCTGTTCAGAATCAGGTGGTAGGGACAACTCACTGGTGATTTGAGGATAGCACAGATCCACTTGCTTAGCCAGTGGCAGCTCAACCCATATCCGGACTGCAAAGCTATCTGCTTTGTCTTAAGAAGATGGGCACATAGCTTTATGTAAGTTGTAGCCCCAGCCGGCTCTCGGGTACAGCTCTTTCCAGCCTCCTTTCCATGCCAGGCTGTTATTTCAAGCAGTGAGACTGGCTCTGGTCTTCTGCTTCAGGTAGGACACTTTTAGTCTACATCATCTTAAAAATATAAGCTCCTGGCTGCCTTTGCCTGCAGCATGCACCTGGTTTGTTGCTTTGTGTTTCTGTTAGGAGATTGTTCTTTTGGGATGTAAGTTCCATAAGAGCAGGGACTTTGTTTTGTTCAGGAAGGAGTGCTGTGACTTAAATTGGATGTGTATTACATAATAGGTGCTGAATTAAAGCTTGTTAAATGAATGAATGAAAGTTCAGTTACTGAACCACAGAGATGTTTGTCTCTTTTTAAGCTTGGCTACATTTTTTAAAGATTTCTACCTTTTACATTTTAATCTTTCATTGCTTATTTGGAGTGGAGAATGAGTGGCTCAAAGCATGAATTTTCAACATCTTGATCTGAAGTTGTGGCCAAATATATTTGTTAATACAGTTAATCATTTGCTGATTAGGGATGAATAGTATGTGTTACAGTTGTTAGTACTTATATCTCACACAGCCAAATGCTTTAAAGTTTTAAGAACTTGAGTTCCACAAACTCAAACTAATTTCCTAAGCACATCTTGATTTAATTTTCCTCCATGCTCTAATGGTGGATAACATTAAAAATTTCACATTATATTTAGCTCGATGGAAATCTGCCAAAAATAGTCATTGAACACAGCTTGTCTAATTAGCCCTTTTCCACATGACTGTAATTGTGAAAGTGGTGGAAGGTTCTGCAGAATATAATATGCCCAAAGAATTAATTAGAACCATGCCACCAAGGAGGATTTGGGGTATGTATTAGTTTTCTCTTGCTGCTGTAACAAATTGCCACAAATGTAACAGCTTAAAACAATATCCATTTGTTATCTCATAGGTATAGAACAGAAGTCTGGCATGGCATGGCTGGATTCACCACTTAGGCTCTGGAAGAGCTAAAATCAAGGTGTTTGTAGGGCTGCACTCCTTTCTGGAAGCTATTGGGAAGGCTTCCATGTCTAACCTGCATTAATTATGCCTTTTATTTCTGAAACTTTGACATCTAAAACCTTGCAGACCCTGGAGAGACTGTCTCTCTTAGGGTTAGTTAATTTCTAGAGATGGTAAGTAATTTACCAGCAAGTGTGCCTTTCACATGCATATTAACCAATCCAGAAAATGATTACACGGGGAGGCAAGTCTGTGGGGCCCGAGGGGCCGAGTGAGGTGGGGCCGGGTGGCTTCTAGCTCCACACGTCCAGGGAGTAGCGGCCCTTGGTCATCAGCTTCTCCATTGGACTGTCATACTCAGGGTCAGTATTCCCCTGCTCTGATAATCAGAGGTCCAGGTACTGGGCAATTAGGACAGCTCCTCAGAGCCTATTGAAATTATTCAAACTAGCCAATCCTAACCTGCCTACCCCTACTTTGCTCATTCCTTCCTAGAAACTACAATAAAGACAATTGCCTACGTTCCCCACCCCCCTCCATTTGACCTTAGTATTTTCCTCTGTGGCCTTGGGTATGATGTGCCTATTCCTCTTGGCAACTGTGAATAATAAACTATCTTTTTAATGGCAAAGGTCTCCTGATCACTTGGCCTCACCATATCTAAATGACAATAAAACCTACATTTTAAAACAAGCTTATTCAGGTTGTGGGCAGAGCCCAGTTCTTTTTCATGCCTTGTGCATGGCCCCTCTAAGAGCTTCAAGGCAGAACATTAAGTCCTTCTCATGCTTTGACTCCCTCTTCCACTACATCTCTCTGACTTCCTTGTATCCTTGTAAGGGCTCATGTGATTACATTGGGTCTACCCGAATAATCCAGAATAATTTCCTTACTTTTGATAAGGTCAGGTGATTAATGATCTTGATTACATCTGCAACATCCTTTTACCATGCAATGTAATCTAGCCACAGGAGTAATACGAGGGGGCAAATAATCAAGGAGGCCAAAATTCTGCCTACCAAAGCATTTTAGAAGTTAAATAAGAAAAATACTGATTTCAATATTTGCGCTGAGAAGACATCATGAGAAGTTGTAATATGTTTTTATCTGTTCATATTGCAGACTGTAGTCTCTTGAGTTTATTTCTTTAAAATTTCTATGACTGAGATTGCTTTACACCATAGTATGATTGAAAGAATAACGCTGTAAAGTTTTTAGTTACTCAGATATGAATCTAGTTTTGTTCCTATGGTGCGTAAGGCCAAGATATTAAGCTTACATGACACTCAGACTGTGCTCTATTTGAAATTCCTTTTATTTCTGTAAGGGGGATCTTAGGTGTTTCTGTGTCCCTTCATGCACATTCGCTCTCACAAGACACCTTATTGCTTACTATATTTTTCCATGATAGTATCATTATGTGGATTTTGTCTATTTTCTCATGTACTCATTGGGGGAAAAGTTCTGAGGCACGATGACATGTTGAAAGTTTAAACGGTCTGACTTATATTTCCTAGGGCAAACAGTTAAAAATGCCTTATCCTCTGAAATTAATATAGGACCAAATAATGCAAATGTAAAACATCTCAGAGACAAATATTTTCCAAAATCACTTTACCCCAGTACCTACAGGCTCCTTGAGATGGTCACAAGTATGTTCCTCTTGCCTTCTGAGTGCTCATCCTCATTTCCTCTAACCCTGTTTTACTATGCCCTCTACTTTTTTCTTCATTCTTTTTTCTTATGTCTACTTCTTCCTTTCTCCTTTCCTCTCCTATTTTTTCTTTTTTCCTTATGTGCTTGCTCTGATCCTGCTTTATGGAGTTCATCACTATGCGATTTCATCACTCTATGCTAGTTTTTCAGTTTCTTTGGATTGCTCTCTTACATTTTTCTTTTCATTGTATTTTTCCAGCAAGCATTGTTGTCTTATATCTTCTGTTCCTTAAACACATTATTTCCTTTCAAAGCACACTGTGCAATCAATTGTCTGACAAATAGTACCCACTGAAGTCTATTGGTAGGTGAGGAAGGAGAAATAAAATTAATGAAAAATAATTGCCATGTGACCCTAGATTTAGTCTTCCTCACCTATATGGTGATTAATCCCATTTTCTCAAATTTAAGCTTTAATTTTCTAACTTGAGAATATTATAGATTAGAATCACATGATGAGGACAGGTAACCACTTGAAGGTTAAGTGTTTTTCAATTTCTTGCCAAAACAGGAGGGCATGGCAGCCTTATGAGATGGCTCAGGTTCAGAGACATGCTTCTCATGTTTTTCATGCCTTTGTAAAAGAAGTTCAGAGTTGCTCCAGCTCTAACATCTCATATGCCAAGAGTTCTGAATTTATCCCTGAAGGGTACACTGTGGTTAGTACACTATGTGCTTAATGAGTCTCCAGGGATAAAACTTGACTCTGAACTCCTTCAAATATGAACTGTCACTATTTTCCCAATGTAAGTAGATTTACCATAGCTTTGCCATTTGCTTAAGTATGTTGCTGTGCTGTAGTTTTAACTCTTGCAAGATTGGTGGGGCTTGCATTTGGCTGTGGTCATGTTAACAAATCAGACTTGGCCTTTGCAAAATCATTTTGCTTTTAAATAGTCAAACCTGGTCTTTGAAAACCCCTAGGACCTTTTGTGAGGCTTTTAAGAAAAATATTTTGTGAGAGTAAAGTCCAGTTGTTTTTTTCCTTTTTCTTTTTTTTTTAAACTGCCACTATCATGGGAAATCTGGGCAGATGAATCAATTACCCCTGTTTCAGAGTTAAAACAACGCCATACATAATGCAAATGGTAGCATTTTTGCCTGTGTTAGAATCACACTACCATTTTCTCCTGCTATAAATACAAAAAGAAATAAAAATACATTATTTTGCTATTTAACCAAATGATTCTGGTCATTTCTCTTTGTCACTAGGTTATTCAGAGTGTAATCTCTTTTCAGCTGTAGCAATGGGATTCTTTCCTTGTGTACTCATGATAATCAGGTGAGACGTTTGCTGTGATACTTTGAGGCTCCTATAATTGTGGCACTTGAGAGATGCTTTTCTGTGAGTTTTCTGTCTACAGTAAGCTAATGATCGAGATCACTAACTTGAGGTAGGATTTACACTAGATTTTCCTCCTTTCACAGTCTAAAATTTACAGTACATTGGGGTTCTGATAACATATATATGTATATATATATATATACACATATTTTTTACAGTGTCAAAAGAAATAAAATGTAAAATGTAGCAGGAAGGATTTAAGATCAAAATAATTTCTTAAATGCTGAAATTGTTAAGGGATTTAGCATTGATTGAGAGTCTGCTATGTGTCTACACTTTACACGTATCATCTTATTTAATTCTACTAACTACCACATGAGGGAGGTATTATACTCCTCATTTTATAGGTAAAATGGAGACAGAGAATTAGTAGTATTTAAGGTGACTGAGAGTGGGGAAGCCAGGATTCAATACTGGGTCTGTCTTCCTCCAAGTTTTATATTCTTTTCAGCACAAGAAGAGCCAGGACAGTTTTCTAGTTTTTTTTTTTTTTCACCTGAAAGTCTTTATGTTCTTATTCCCAGAATCAGTTAATTGAGACCTGCAGGTGAAAATGATGGACAGAGAACTCTCCTCAGTGTTGGGAGCTCTGGGTTCTAGAGCTATATCTGGTCTCCACATATGAAAGTAGATGTACAGCTGTTGGCTTTGCCTGGACTTTGTCAGTTGTAAAGCACTGTTTATAGGCAAGGTGCTATTCATGGATAAGAAAATGTCATCCTTGGTTTTCTTGTTGTGTAGAAAGAACACAATTTAGGATTTTCCCACTATCACTCATTTTACTCAATCTTCTACTCTTGGTCAGAGTGGTTACTATTAGAATTCACGATTGCTTGAGTGGAGAAGACATGGATAGTCAGCCTAACTCATATCTGTTGCCTAGCTTAGAGTGTTACAGAACTAGTAGGACAAGAAAAGAATATAAATAGATCCTGTCTTGTGGCAACAAAGCAAAAAACATAATAACTTTTGGATTCAATTCAGGATTATAGGTCCTACTGACTTTTGAATTCAGTCCAGGATCATAGGTCTTGTCACCAGTCAGATCCTAATGAAGCGACCAAGTTCAGTCTACTTTTGGGCAGGTAAGGTTACATTTATACTTTCTGAGTAAAGCAACGGAGGCTGAGAGGTTTTGCAACTTGCCCTAGGTCACAGAAGTGTCCTACAGAGAGGAAAGAGAGAGTAGAACCATCTCTGAGTACAATGATCTTCCTACAGTAAAACACCAAAGGAAGTCTTGGTTTTGGAGATGTTTCTTTTCTATTGGAGCCAGGGAATGATCTGTCTCATTTTCCGAATCAACCATCGTGTTCAATCTAAAACGATAACTATACTCTCTGAAGAAAAAGGATCTTATGTAATAATTCCCTCTAACAGATACTAAAACATCCAAGTTGCACCTGCTGGCTCCAGATGTCCATAACTTGATCATCCAACACTTGCGTAAGTCCTCTGGTTTTAGAACTAGGCCTTTCATTACCTTTTGACAAAACTTCCTTTAGTATCCTCTATTTTCACTTCAGGTGTTTAGAGCCTGCTATGTTATTTGTCATTCAATAAACTAAACTGTGAAAAAAAATGACCAGTCGCTGATTATACCTGGTGTATATATTTCTATGCACCACTCCAACATTTAATGTGGCTCTGTGCTGGAATGGTCTTCATGACTGCACATGCTGTATAGTGACTTGTTAGGGAAGTTGTGGAGATGATCCATGTATTAGATGACATCTTTTTTTTTTTAAGATTTTATTCATTTATTTACGAGACACACACACACACACACACACACACACACAGAGAGAGAGAGAGAGAGGGAGGGAGGCAAAGACACAGGCAGAGGGAGAAGCAGGCTCCATGCAGGGAGCCCAATGTGGGACTCGATCCCAGGACTCCAGGATCACACCCTGAGCTGAAAGCAGACACTCAACCACTGAGCCACCCAGGCATCCCGTATCAGATGAAGTCTTAAGTGAATTTTTGGACTCTCTCATCCTGTGAAGCTATGATTTTGTAATAGCAACATTGATCAGTTGAGAGAAATAGATCACTACTTGCTGGTAATAGTGATCAATGTAGTTAGCCATTTTATTGATTTTCTCTTAAAAGATTTAAAACTTTTCATTCCGGTGTAGTTAACATATAGTGCTAGTTTCAGGTGTACAGTACAATGATTCAACAATTCTATATATTATTTAGTGCCCATCAAGATAAGTGTACTCTTAACCCCTTTAACTGTTTCACCTATCCTCCTACCACCTAATGGTAACCATTAGTTTGTAGTTAGGAGTCTGTTTTTTGGTTTGCCTCTTTTTTTCTTTGTTCATTTGTTTTATTTCTTAACTTCCACATATGAGTGAAATCATATTGTTTTTGTCTTTCTATGATTGACTTATTTCACTTAGCATAATATTCTGTAGATCCATCCATGTTCTTGCAAATGGCAAAAACCTCATCCTTTTTTAATGGCTGCCTAATATTTCTGTGTGCGTGTGTGTGTGTGTGTACCACATATTTCTCCATTTATCTATGGATGAGCACTGGGTTGCTTTCATATCTTGGCTATTGTAAATAATGTCGTAGTGAACATAGAAATGCATATGTCTTCCTTCCTGAGTTGGTGTTTTCATTTTCTTTGGGTAAATACCCAGTAGTGGAATTATTGGATCATATGGTGTTTCTGTTTTTGGTTTTTTGAGGAAACTCCATACTGTTTTCCACAGTGGCTGCACCAGTTTATATTTTCACCAACAGTGCACAAGGATTCCTTTTTCTCCATGTCCTTGTCCACACTTATTATTTCTTGTCTTTTTTATTTTAGCCATTCTGATTAGTTTTTCTAAACATGAACCATTTTTTAAAAAGATTTTATTTATTTATTCATGAGAGATACAGAGAGAGAGAGAGAGAGAAGCAGGCTCCATTGCAGGGTGCCTGATGTGGGACTTGATCCCGGGTCTCCAGGATCACCCCTGAACAGAAGGCAGGCACTTAACCGCTGAGCCACCCAGGGATTCCCATTCTAATTAGTTTAAGGTAATATCTCATTGTGTGTGTGTGTTTTTTAAAAGATTTTATTTATTTATTCATGAAAGACACAGAGAGAAAGAGAAAGAGAGGCAGAGACACAGGCAGAGAGAGAGAAGCAGGCTCCATGTAGGCAGCCCGATGTGGGACTCAATCTCGGGATTCCAGATCACGCCCTGGTCAGGCGCTCAACTGTTGAGCCACCCAGGCATCCCTCTCATTGTGTTTTTGATTTGCATTTCCTTGATAAGTAGTGATGTGGAGCATCTTTTCATGTGTCTATTGCCCATCTGTATGTCTTCTTTGGAAAAATATCCATTCAGGTCCTCTGCTCATTTTTTACCTGGGTTGTTATTATTATTTTTGGGGGTGTTGAGTTTATAAGTTCTTTAAATATTTTGGATATTAACCCTTTATCAGATAGATCATTTGCAAATATCTTTTCTCATTCAGTAGGTTGCCCTTTTAATTTTGTTGATGGTTTCCTTTCCTGTGTGAAAGCTTTTTTTTTTTTTCTTTAAGATTTTGTTTATTTATTCATGAGACACACACACACACACACACACACACACAGAGAGAGAGAGAGAGAGAGGCAGAGACACAGGCAGGCAGAGAAGCAAGCTCCATGCAGGGAACCTGATGTGGGACTCTATCCTGGATCCCAGGATCACACCCTGGGTGGAAGGCAGATACCCAACCACTGAACCACCAGGCATCCCTGTGTCAAAGCTTTTTATTTTGATATGGTCCCAATAGTTATTTTTGCTTTTGTTTCACTTGCCTCAGGAGACATATCTGGAAAAGTGTCCTATAGCCAATGTCAGAGAAGTTACCCTTTGTGCTCTCTTCTAGGATTTTTATGGTTTCAGTCCTCACATTTAAGATTTTAATCTATTTTGAGATTATTTTGATCTATGGTGTTAGAGAATGGTCCAGTTTTATTCTTTTGCATGTAGTTCTTTAGTTTTTCTAGCACCATTTGCTGAAAAGACTCTCTTTTCTAACCCATAAGCATGGAATCTTTCTGTTTGTGTAGTCTTAAATGTCTTTCATCAGTGTTACAGTTTTCAGAGTCAGGTCTTTCACCTCCTTGGATAAGTTTATTCCTAGTTATTTTTTTATGTACTATTGTAAATGAGATTGTCTTAACTTCTCTTTCTGCTACTTAATTATTAGTATATAGAAACGCTACTGGTTTCTGAGTATTAATTTGTATCCTGCAAATGTACTGAATTCATTTATTACTTCCATTAGTTTTTAGGTGGCATCTTTTGAGTTTTCTATGTATAGTATATAATCTGCAAATAGTGACAATTTAATTTCTTCCTTATCAATATGGATACCTCTTATTTTTTTTTCTTATTGATTGCTGTGGCTAGGACTTCTAATACTATTTGAATAAAAGTAGTGAGAATGGACATCCTTGTCTTGTTCCTGATCTTAGAGGAAAAGCTTTTACTTTTTCACCATTGAGTATGATGTTAGCTGTGGGTTTTTCATATATTACCTTTATTGTATTGAGGTATGTTCCCTCTAAACACACTTTGTTGAGAGTTTTTATGAATGGATGTTAAATTTTGTCAGATGGTTTTTCTTCATCTGGTGAGGTGATCATATGATTTTTATTCCTTGTTTTGTTGATGTGGTATATCACATTTACTGATTGCAAATATTGAACCAACCATACATCCCCCAAATAAATCCCATTTGTTTGTGGTGAATAATCCTTTTGATGTCCTGCTGAATGTGGTTTGCTTATGTTTTGTTGAGGATTTTTGCATATATGTTCATCAGAGATATTGGCCTGTAGTTTTCTTTCTTTTCTTTCTTTCTTTCTTTCTTTCTTTTTCTTTCTTTCTTTTCTTTCTTTCTTTTTTCTTTTCTTTCATTCTTGTTGTGACTTTGTCTGGTTTTGGTATCAGGATGATGCTGGTCTCAGAATATATTTGGAAGCTTTCTTTTCTCTTCTATTTTTTGGAATAGTTGGGGAGAATAGGCATTAACTCTTCTTTAAATGTTTAGTAGAATTTACCTGTAAGGCCATTTTGGTCCTAGACTTATTTTTTGGTAGTTTTTTGATTACCAAGCCAATTTTGTACTAGTAATTGGTCTGTTTGGATTTTCTATTTCTTTCTAATTCTGTTTTAGAAGATTGTATGTTTTCTTGGAATTTATCCATTTCTTCTAGGTTGTCGAATTTGTTGGCATATAATTTTTCATGATATCTCTTATAATCCTTTATATTTTTGTGGAGTCAGTTGTTCTCTTTTGTTTCTCATTTTATTTATTTGGATCTTTCTCTTTTTCTTGATGAGGTTGGCTAAGGATTTATTAATTTTGTTTATTTTTTCAAAGAACTAGCTCTTGGTTTTATTGATGTATTTTTTTTTTTGACTATGTCATTTACTTTTTCTCTGATCTTTATTATTTCCTTCCTTCCTTCTACTGCTTACTTTGGACATTTTGTTGTTGTTGTTCTTTTCTTTTTCCAGGTCCTCTAAGTGTAAGTTTAGATTTTTTGGAGGTTTTTTTTTTTTTTTTTTTTTTGTGGGCCTGTATCAATATATGTCCTTCTTAGGACTGTTTTTTCTTTTCTTTTCTTTTCTTTTTTTTTTTTTTTAAAGATTTTATTTATTTGTTCATGACAGACATAGAGAGGAGAGAGAGGCAGAGACACAGGCAGAGGGAGAAGCAGGCTCCATGCAGGGAGCCCGACGCCGGACTCGATACAGGGTCTCCAGGATCACACTCTGGACTGAAGGTGGTGCTAAACCACTGGGCCACTGGGGCTGCCCTTTAGAACTAGTTTTGCTGCATTCTAGAAATTTTGGACTGTTGTGTTTTCATTTTCATTTATCTCCATATATTTTTATTATTTTTTAAAATTTATTTTTTCATGAGAGACAGAGAGAGAGAGAGGCAGAGACATAGACAGAGGGAGAAGCAGGCTCCTCACGGGGAGCTCAATATGGGACTTGATCACAGGACCCAAGGTCATAACCTGAGCCAAAGGCAGATGCTCAACCACTCAGCTACCCAGGCATCCCTATCTCCATATATTTTTAATTTTTAAGATTTCTTTGTTGACTCATTGGTTGTTCAGTATCAGTTTAACCTCCATGTTTGTTTGTTTGTTTTTGTTTGTTTATTTCTTGTGATTGATTTTTATTTTTATACCATTATGGTTGGAAAATATGCATGGTATAATTTCTGTCTTCTTTAATTTATTGTGCCCTAACATGATCTATTTTGGAGTATATTCCATATGCACTTGAAAAGAATGTGTATATTCTGTTGTTTCTGAATAGAATGTCCTGTATATATGTTTTATGTTCATCTGGTTTAAAAAAAAAATTAATTAATTAATTATTTATTTATTTATTTATTTATGACACACAGAGAGAGGGAGAGAGAGAGAGAGAGAGGCAGAGACACTGGCAGAGGGAGAAGCAGGCTTCATGCAGAGAGCTCGATGTGGGACTTTATCCTGGGACTACAGGTTCACGCCCTGAGCCCAAGGCAGGCACTAAACCGCTGAGCCACCCAAGGATCCCCTATTTATCTGGTCTTATGTGTCATTCAAAAACACTATTTCCTTATTGATTTTCTATCTGGATGATCTATCCATTGATGTAAGTGAGGAATTAAAGTTCCCTGCTATTATTGTATTACCATTTATATGTATATTAATATTTGCTTTATGTATTTAGGTGCTTCAATGTTGTGTGCATAGATATTTACAATTGTTACATCTTTTTGTTGGATTGATCCCTTTATCATTATGTAATGCTCTTCTTTATCTCTTGTTATGGTCCTTGTTTTAAAGACTATTTTGTTTGATTTAAGTATTGCTGCTCCAGTCTTTTTTCTATTTTCATTTGGATAGTAAATATTTTCCCATCCCTTTACTTTCAGTCTGTATGTGTCTGTATGTATATATATATATATTTTTTAATATACTCCATTACCCTATGTCTTTTAGGGCATTTAAGCCTAAATGGGCTCATTTTTAAAATGCCTCATGAAGTTTTGAAGGGGCATTGGGAGCTTTGGTGTTTCAAGTCCTCTTGGATATTGACACTGAGGCCTGAGGGATGATAGGAATAGGACAAATTTGTCAGTTTCACTGCTTGACTCCAACCATTGCCATCCTTATTTTCTCATTATCTTCATGGTCTAAGTCTTCTATAATTTGGTTATATAAACTTTTCCTGCAAAGGGCTAGATAAAATATTTTAGCCTTTCTGAGTCTTATGAGGTCTCAGTTTCATTTTCTTCTCTTCCTTCTCTTCCTTCTCTTTCTTTTCTTTGTCATCTTCAATCCTCTAAAATTGTGAAAACCATTCTTAGATTGTAGGCAGTATAAAAACAGGCTGAGACCACATTCAGTTCAGGGTCCATAGATTGCAAACTCCTAGACTATGCCTTAGCTTTTGTTTGTTTTCAAACACCACCTTTTAACAAATAGGTTGTTTGCATTTTCACTATTTCAACCAATGCTATAGTTAAAAATCCTACTACTTATGTCTTTGTTCATGTATGCCAAAAGAATCCTAGAAGTGGAATTAATCATTAAAGTGTATTTGCATTTAGCTCTAAGACAGATACTGCCAAAGTACCCTCTGAATTTGAAAATAAGGTTTATAAGGAAAATAATGGTTTCTCTCTAATAACTAACTTGTGTGATTTTTTTTTGTCTTGATTCCTAGGAAACAGCTAAATCTATGGTTCAAGTCTGGTAACTATCCTACTTCTTAAGTTCTTAAGCTGTGTGTAGTTGCTCCAAGCTATCAGTGCTAAAGTGGTAGCTGTATACCTGAAAACAGAGGCTGGGTAAGTTTGAAGGACTAGCACCTGAATAGAATTCCAAAGCAGAAAAATAGGTCATTAGGAGACCTCAAATACGAATGGGACATCTTTAAGAATCTGAATTTGTGGGACAAATTTGATTAGCAGTATTGGGGTGTTGGTGAGGAAACAAGGCCTGCAAATGGGAACAGATGCACACAATCTGGGGGAACCCATAGCCACAGTTTCTGATCCTGTGAGCTTCTGAAGGTTCACCTTTACCAGTAATTCTGAATTCCAAAAAGCTCTAAAGACCCAGACTTTAAAAAAAATTAGTGTCAAAATCTGACCTAAATGGATGTGAGACTATATTGCATGTTTTTATCCCACTTAGTTTGAAAATGCATACATTTTGCTGCATAAATAACAATGTAGTTAATTCTAAGTTGTTCCAGGGGGTATTGTGTAATATTTGGCATGTGTGCCTCCTTATCTCCTTACCTTCCTAAAATACAAAAAATTTGGAATTCTGAAACATATCTAGCCCCAAAAATTTCTGTTAAGGGATTATGGACTTGCAATAAATATCTTACCTGAAGGCCTGGGTGGAATCAGCTTTCTTCTTGCCTCTTTATGGTTTTGGTTTTACATTCTAATGTTATTTTTAAAAATCCTGTTGCATATGTATGTTTAGTATGTGCTCTCAGTTTTCTTGGCAATAGGGATATGGAAGATAGCTTCCAAGAGGACCCACAATAATCCTTGCCCTTGTATAGTTTTCCCCTATATAACTCAGAGCTGCTCTGTGTATGCATAGAGAATATGGTGATGTGTAACTTCTGAGGCTAGGCCATAAAAGATATTTCAGCTTCTGCCTTGGTTTCTTGGATCCTTGGTTCTGGAGGAAGTCATTTGCCATGGCATGAAGACATACTAGGAACTACAAGAAGAGGCCCAAATGAAGAGGAACCAACAAGCCAGCCATGTGGGTGACAGACCTTGGAAGTGACTTCTCCAGCCCTAATCAAGCCTGTGGATGACTATAGTCTTAGCCAACACCTCCACTGCAACCTCAGGAGACACTGAGTCACAACTACCCACCAAGCTTCTCCCATATACATGAACCACAGAAACTGCAAGAATAATAAGTACTTGTTGTTTTTTTAACTGCTAAGATTTTTGGGTGATTTGTTATGCAGAAACAGATCACTAATGCAATGATTGCTAACTAATGAATAATCCTAAAACATCTACTGTTTGTTTTCTGCAGGCCTCACACCAGTGAATAGACTTAGGTATTTTATCCCTATACATTTCTTGCATAATCGTATATGGACAAAATCTGGCATTTTATCATTTATTATATAGTATTTAAATTTTTTCTCACTCTTCTTTCCCTTTTCTCCTTTGACAGAACTGCTGATATAATCTTATTTTCAGGGCAGCCCTGGTGGCTTAGTGGTTTAGTGCTGCCTTTGGCCTGGGGTGTGATCCTGGAGACCTGGGATGGAGTCCCGCGTCGGGCTCCCAGCTTGGGGCCTGCTTCTCCCTCTGCTTGTGTCTCTGTATCTCTCAAGAATAAATAAATAAAATCTTTTAAAAAAATCTTATTTTCATTAAACTTCTTATTGTGTGACTATTCTGATTCTGATCAAGAAATAATTTTGCATCAACGATCTATTGCTGTGGAACAAACCACTCAAAAACTCAAGTGTTTTAAAATAATGACAATTTACAGATGGTCCCCTTATGATTTAAGGTTCTTTTTACTTTAGGGATGCTTGAGTGGCTCAGGGGTTGATCATCTGCCTTCAGCTCAGGGTGTGATCCTGGGGTCCTAGAGTCCCACATTGGGGTCCCCACAGGGAGCCTGCTTCTCCCTCTGCTTATGTTTCTGCCTTTCTCTCTGTGTGTCTCTCATGAATAAATAAATAAAAATCAGATGGTGTGATAGCAATGTGCATTCAGTAGAAACCATACTTTGAATTTTGATTTTTTTCTAAGCTAATGATATGTGGTATGATATTTTTGTGACGCTGGGCACCAACAGCCAGCCACAGCTCTCTGTCAGCAATGTGATCATGAGGGTAAATGTCCAATACTTACAACCTTTCTGTACTCATACAACCATTCTGTTTTTCATTTTCAGTCTAGTATTAGATAAATTACATGAGATATTCAGCACTTTATTATAAAATAGACTTTGTCTTTTTTTAAAAGATTTTATTTATGTATTCATGAGAGACACACAGAGAGAGAAAGAGGCAGAGACACAGGCAGAGGGAGAAGCAGGCTCCATCAGGGAGCCCGATGTGGGACTTGATCCCGGGACTCAAGGATCACCCCTTGGACTGAAGGTAGGCTCTAAACCGCTGAGCCACCCAGGGATCCCCCAAAATAGACTTTGTCTTACATGAGTTTGTTCAATTGTAAATTAATGTAAGTGTTCTGAACGTGTTTTAGGCAGGCTAGGCTAAGCTAGGATGTTTTTTAGGTTAGGTGTGTTAAATGCATTTTTTACTTATGATACTTTCAACTTACAATAGGTTTTTATTAGGAGTAACTCTGTTATAAGTCAAGGAAGATATATACTGTTTCTCATGATTCTGTGGGTTGGCTGGGAAGTTCCTCTTCTATTCTTGGCCAGACTTCCTCATGGAGCTCATGAGGTTCATCTGCTGGGTCTCCTGGAGCTGAGGAGTCAAGATGGTTTCATGGTCATGTTTGGGATCTCAGCAGGGATAGTTGGAAAATAGACCTCTTTATCCACATGATCTCTCATCAATATTTGAACCCAAGCTTTCTTCCATGGTGGCTGAGCCCTAAGAAAACACAGGTGGAAGTTATAAGGATCCTTGAGATCTAAGCTTCGGAACTTTCATAGTATCACTTCTGTCACATTCTAAAGGTCAAAGCGAGTCACCAGGCCAGCTTAGATTCAAAGGAATGGAGAAAAAGCCCCAGGTCATTACTGAAGAAGGAGCAACATCACACTGCAAAAGAAACATAAGCACAGGGAGAAGTGATTCCTCAGGGGCCATTTTAATAATGATATACCATATGCTTCATTAGGGGAAATTATAAACACTAATTTACCAGATTTCAGTGGCCTGGATTCTTGAATATAGAACCAGAAGATCCAGGACGATTCATTTATCAAACATACGTATATTAAGAATCTATTATGTGTTGGCCCTAGGGAATAAAAATATGTAATTCTTTACTTGAAGCAAGAAACAGATTTTTAAAAATCTCTTCAAATTCGGTCCTTTAGAATTAGGAAATGAAAAAAAAAAGAATTAGGAAATGAGTGTTTTACATAGATAAATACAGCAACAGATATTTCTCAAGTGCCTTCTCTGCTTAGAATTCTGCTATTTATCTCTGAGGTACTTTGCTAGGAGATAAATACAGCAGCCCCTGTGAGTTACTGATGCTCTCTGCAGATGTGCCTATGGATCCCACACTCTTGGCCATAACATCTGCCCTGAGGGTGTTTGATAGGGCATCTGAGTCCTATTTGGCTCCACCTGCTTTTCTGTTATACACTCTACCATATGGCAAAGGTGGTAGGATTGAACTCTCATGACTTAAAATAATTGGAGTAGGTGTCAGAAGGAGGTTATGGAATTGTCTGTCTGCATTTTATGTACCGAACAAAGTATTGAGCATTAGGTTACAGAGACTTGAATAAGATATAAGACATGGAATCAAAGAACAGGAAGAAAAGAATGCAAATCATCTAACGATTGCTCTCATTTGACAGATAAGAAATTGAGACTCAGAGACATTAAATGACACACTCACACTAAAATATCTACTTAGCAGTAGACCTGAAAGTACAATCTAGCAATTCGACTTGCTGTCTGATGTTCTTTCTGCTGTTACTATCCATCTTAAAACTTTATACCCATAAGGAGGATTAGTGACAATATCTAAAATTGATGGAGAATTAACTTATTATGTGTTAAGCAGGGTGCTAAATTTGAGAGTTTCTTAATGAATCCTCACAGCAACTGGAAGAGTGGGTATTGTTATTACTTACATTTGTAAAGGAGGAGAACTTAAGTAACTTTCCTAAATTCTAAGACTAAAAATTTCAGAGGCAGGTTCTTATTCAGGCATTTTACCCTAGAGACCATTCTTGTGATTATTGTGCTAGTCCTTCTGTATGAATGTTGCTGACAATAGTGAAAAAGCTCCCAGGAGGCTGGGAGCCTGCTGAGGTTACATGGAAAATCTTCAGGTCCTAAATAAGGTACCAGGTTGGAGACAGAGGACATGCACATCTTGGATGTAGAACACAGATCCTGGCTCATGGTAGAAGCCTAAGTTAAGTTTGAATAAATGCCCCAAATATCCCATTTCCTGGTGAACCAACAAGTCAGTAGAGTACATATTATGTTCAGAATTTTTCTCTTGCACCAAAGACATTGCTGGTGACAATCTGGTTATGAATTAATTAAATCTAACTATTGTATGGGATAGGCAATAAATCCTCTTTTTCATATTCTGCTTTATAAATTATTATATTTGTGGTCCATTCATTTATGTATTCACTCATTGTTTCATTCAAGAAATTGAGCATTGGTCCTGTACAAGACAATGTATTAGACACTGCGCCACTTCAAAGTTACTTTTGGAAGCTGGCTGTACCTTCCTTTTAGCTCTGATTATGTCATCCTGTTTATCAGAGCTCATGGCTTATGGTATTCTGTTTTCTTTCTTTTTTTCTTGAGGTAACAACCAAAGTTTGACATTATCTTTTAAGTTAAAAGCACAATATTTAGAAAGTCATGTATTTCAAATGATTTTTGATTTGCTATTTTTTGAAGGATCCAAGAAAGAAAGAGCATGTATCTACCTTTGATCAATTTAAATGAAAAGATCTTGTACTCTTTATAGCTCATTGATGTATCAAGTCCAATGATAGATAATGTCTAAAACATGAAATAAGTTTTTTTTACTCGTTTAAAAATCCCAAATGAGTATTTCTGGTAAATAGGTGGATCTTTTCCAAGTAGTAATTCAGACATCCAGTTCCTCTCAAGGTGGTTGCACACATCCACATCAAGCTGCAGAAGAGGGGAGAGTTTGGAGGATGCCACCCATGTGAGACTTATATGGGTTAGACATGAAGTGGTCCCTATATTTTAACTAACAATTCTTGGACTAGAACTCAATTACCTGGCCAAAACCCAATTGTAAGGGAGCCTGGAAAATGTATACCAGTGTATGTCCAGAGAAGAGAGAGAATAGTGGAAAATGGGGAAAAGACTATGGAATCTTCTGAATTAAATCCACTTTTCTTTTAGTTCATCAACCCTTCTTTAAAACTATCCATTTTCTTGGGATGCCTGGGTGGCTCAGTGGTTGAGTGTCTGCCTTCGGCTCAAGTTGTGATCCTGGGGTCCTTGGATTGGGGTCCCTACTTCTCCCTATGCTTGTGTCTCTGCTTCTCTTTCTCTGTCTCTCATGAGTAAGTAAATAAAAACTTAAAAAAAAACCCCACAAAAAACCACTATCCATTTTCTTGAATTTCATATAAATATACATATCAGTTTTTCATTTTATATAATTAAAAAATTATGCTGTCAAGTTTCTTTTGAAATCATGTTCAACCCTTTAATTTAAAAACTTTTTAAATTTTATTTATTTTTTTTTAAATTTTAAAAAAATTTTTAAAGATTTTATTTATTTATTTGAGAGAGAAGCAGAGAGAGAATGAGGCGGGGGTCAGAGAGAGGAGCAGACTCTCTGTTGAGTGGGGAGCCTAATGAAAGGCTTGATCTGAGGCTCAAAATCATGACCAGAGCTGAAAGCAGAGGCTTAACTGACAGAGTCACCCAGGCACCCCTTTTGTGTATTTTAATTTGATATAATACCAAAATCTTCCCAAGTTCTTGTTATCTGTTTTATATTTTTATTTCCACAGAACGATTTGTTGAATTCATTTTGTAGAGCTCTAGATGAATATTATTTATTTATTTCATTTATTTTGTATTTCATTTTATTTTTCATGTTCAAAGAGGTTCTCACTATAGCCTTTAGGTGGCACAAGTTAGCTAATGCAAGGCTGTTTTGTAACTACAATAATTACAGAACAATAATTACAGAAGGTTCAAATAAAGTTTATAGAAAATGGAAGCATTGAATAATAATTTAAACAAAGTAGACGGTGTTATCAGCAAAGTCTCCTTGCGTTTAGAGCCAATCTTCTGAATGAGTCTTTATGTACAAGAGGCAAATGTTTGGAAGTTTTTTCAGGAGTTCTCGAATTCCTCTAGTGTCAGGAGTCACTAGGAATAAATGATTGTTGGGATTGATTTTGTGATAAGAATTGAAATTAGAGAAGGCTTTCTGAAGTGGATAGAATATGAATCTGAGAGGTAGGAGGCCTCAGTTTTCCATGAATTCCTAAATATTCAGGATAAATTTTCCATTGATTGTCTTATGCTACTTATTGTGAATCTGCATAGCATTTGCTAATGGTGTTTGCCTCATAAAGATGTTCTGAAGACCTCTATACGTTGATGTCTGGAAAGTATTTCATGTACAACTGTAGGGTGGTGCTGCAGCACAATGCTTTGCTTTTGTTAGGACTGTAGCAATGATTTGTAGAATTGAATTTTCCCACTTGATTTTCTTTTTCTCATTCTTATCCCTGTAGGGGTTGTAAACTCTTTTCCCAAGGTGTGAAGGAGAAGTGGTATTTACTTAGTGCCTCTTATGTTGACCAGCATTCTGGCAGTCAGCGTGAGGAATCCTAGGAAAATTTACTCTTTCTTGAGATCTAATTCAGTTCTGAAGACAATATTTAGCTAAGAAAAAAAATCACTTACAGAAGAAGCAATTTCAAATCAAAACACTGAGTGATTATGTGAATAATTAGTCTCTCTTCTGTGAGCATGTGCAAACAGCCATCATATACCACATGGGTGGAAATGTGTTGAATTGAGAAAGGAGATGATAAAGTTTTTCTCTAGTATTCACCTAGAGTATGCTCTTTGGCTTTACCATTTCTAATTTTTCAAGTTCTATGATTTTATAAAGAGTATTGGAATCTGAATTGGAGTTTGAATATGCTAACTTAATTTTTCCTGACGATGTCAGTTTCTAGATTTATATAATAATATGAAGTAGGCAAAGCTAACTGTTGGTGTTCTTGGATTCAGTATTGTGGGTCCTTTCTCATTTTGAGTGGTATTCCTACCTTCAACTCACTCCCAGCACCTGAAGTCTTCTTCTCGTCTTCTCATCACTCTTCACAAAATTTACTCTTTCAGTCTTCACAATAAGGCATATGTGGCTGATGAAGCCTCAATTGTTATGGATATCCACCAATTTTAAGTTTTAATTCATCTCAACCATTTTGTAAAAATGTACGCATGGTCATTATAAAAATTAAAATGATATAGATAAGCATATCCTAATTTCTATTTCCCAAAGTTTCCACAATAAAGACTTTCATGAAAATTATTCCCTATATTATATATGCATGCTTATGCACAAAAACGGGATATGAGATTTTGTGGTGAAACTGAAGTGTCCCAGAGGTTAGCCTGTAAGTAATTTGCTTTGCTTACTTACAGGTAAGACACCTTGCCTAACAGGCTCAGAAACTTAAAATATGTATCCAATAATTTTCTATGAGTTGATGATGATATATCTACATTTCAAATATTCTGAGATGCAAAAGGTGATTTCTGATGATCCATTTCTATTTTGGTTCATCTTACTGCATAGTTTTTAGTAGCAGAGAACAGATACCTGCATTTCGGCCTTTAGTTCCCCATTAGGAAAAATCACAAATATGGTTGCATGAGGGAAAAAGGTGAGAAAATTGGGGTATGTATCACTGAAAAAATGATTAGAAACATTTAGATTCTAGTCCACTGGTCTAGTCACTATTATGTCTTCTAGAACCAAGTTTGATATCTTGAAACTACATTATGGCTTCACTATTCCCCTATTAAATTTCAAAACTTTATTTAAATTTTTATATGGAAATATTTCCTGTACAATGTAGAATTCTGTACAGTTGATCTCTTGAATATATTTCTCCCACTTCAAATACCTGCCAATCATTTTTTAAATATTTTATATTTAGATTTTTCCTTTCTCTTGTCCTTATTCTAATCTGGACCAGCATTTCTTCTTCTTGTTTCCATTCTGAAGAACAGGGTTTTTCATCCAAGTTAAACCATTAACTAATTAAACAGGTAAATTTTAAATAGTTTGCCTAGTACATTTCCAGGCACTGTAAAGGTGATGAGAACACTGTTGCCTAGTGGTTTAGCACTTGGATTTTCAAATCAGATTACATGGGTTTCTACATCTGTTTTTACTAGCTGTGTGAACATGGGCATTTTTTTCTTCTGTGAAGATGACAATAAGAGTACTTCCATCAAAGACTGTTGATATAATTAATTGAAATAATCTACATAAAACTTTGAGCCCAGTACCTGGTACATAATAGTCAATAGATACTATTATTGTACTTATAATTCTTATTCTTCACTACTCCTAAGAAGTGTTAAACACGAAGACTGTCCCAAGGAAATATACTGTTTAGCTGAATTAATATTCACATATAAAACCATAAAGAACAGGGATCCCTGGGTGGTTCAGTGTTAAGTGTCTTTCTTTGGCTCAGGTCATCATCCTGGGGTCCTGGGATTAAGTAATGCATCAGGCTCCCTGCAGGGAGCCTGCTTCTCCCTCTGTCTGTGTCTCTGCCTCTTTCTCTCTGTGTCTCTCACGAATAAATAAAAAAAATCTTAAAAAGAAACAAATAACAGAATAAAGAACAAAATTGAGTGATGTAGATTGTGATATTGGCAATAAGAACTGTATCTAATGAGGAATTCATGAAGGACGCAGGGATTTAGCTGAACCTTGAAAGGTGAGTTAAGTCTGCAAAGAAAGAGAGACAAAATTCCCTTGTGTATACAATGTGTGTTAAGGTAAGTTTTTCTTGAATATCAAGACTTGAGATTCTTACATCTTTTATGGATAAGCTGCTTCTAGAGGTAGATTCTGGCAAGACCAGGAACACTGTAGCTTCAAAGCCCCAGGGTTTGATGAATATGTTCTGTGGGGATTAATAGAGCAGATGAATAAGTAACAGAAATGGTAATTAAGCAATATTATAGGACAGATTGTGGCATAACAATGATTAATGGGATGCCTCAGGTGAGCACTGAGGCATAAGGCAGAACTGAGAGCTCTTGGTGTACCAGAGAAGTGTCATTAATCAGCATTACATCATGCTTGAGAGTAGTTTATTGAAATTATAAAATAGGTACTTAAAATAACATTAAAAGCACAATTTTAAACATGCACAATTGATTCTAGTGAAATCCTATGCCAGAAATGAATTCCAACCTTTCAGAGGACTGTACCCCAAGAAAAAGAAAAAAAGCCTTTGCTCCTCAAAGCTGAAAGTAGCCCATTGACACAGTGTGGCTCTGCCAACTTTACCTTCTTAAAACCGTTTTTTTTTTTTTCATTGGAAACCACAGTAGAGACCAGCAAAAACAGAAATGAAATTTTGGCAGTTCTTCTTCCTGCCTCATGTGCCTTGTAATGTCGCCCAAGCTGTCAGCCAAGGTTGGCTGTTTCTTCCACATCAGATCGCCAGGGACTGTGTAAAGGAAGGGGTTCTGGACAATGCACAAGCATCTGTTGAATTTGAAACAATCTATTGCAATTACACATCAAAGAAAAAGATGGAGTTTGAGGGTTGATGGTCCAGGAAAGAGATCAGGTCTTTCACCTCAAGCTGCTATAGTGGGCTCATCCCAGTGGGTGTACAGTTTAGCATCAAGCATTAAAAATCAACTGGTTAGACAAGAGATCAACATCTAGAGTTTAGATTTGGGTTGCAACTTGGAAACTCAGGATCTAGAGAAGAGCTAAAGTTTGGAGAAGGCTTTTCCAGGCTAATTTGGACAGAGAAAGGAAAAGGAAGCAATGAAGTACAGAGCTGGTGCACTTGACAGGGCCCAAGGAGGTTCCTACAGTATCAGGTCATCAGAGGCTAGGAAGGAGGCATGAATACATTCTCCTTCAGAACAACGAGAAGGAACCAAATCTTGCTGATGCCTTGATTCTGAACTTTTGGCTTCCAGAACTGAAAGAATAAATTTCTATTGTTAAACCCACTGAGTCTATGGTAATTTGTTACAGCAGCAATAGAAAACTAACAGCCTTGTAGAGCTTGCTTCAAGAAGCAATTTTGAGTTAAGGGGTTCAGAAATTTGCTAACTTGCTGAACTTCACATCCAGTAATAAGCTGAAGCCTGAGTTTCTGAGCCCAAAACAGAAAGCTTTGCTATGGATGAATGGGTGGATCACTTTGCCAGTTTCATTGCAGACCTTTTTTTTTTTTTTTCTCCTGAAATGGGTGGAAGTCTTTTTCTTTCACAACTCATGCCTACCAGCTTGCTTTGATAGCTGTCAAGTTGGATGAGTTTAAATACTTTTTTTAAAAAAAAAGATTTTATTTATTCATGAGAGACACACAGAGAGAGAGAGAGAGAGAGAGAGAGAGAGAGGCAGAGACACAGGCAGAGGGAGAAGCAGGCTCCATGCAGAAAGCCTGACATGGGACTCGATCCCGGGTCTCCAGGATCACACCCTGGGCCGAAGCCGGGGCTAAACCACTGAACCACCCGGGCTGCCCAGTTTAAATACTTTGATGAACAGCTAAAATACCATCTTAAAATGCAAAGTTTTTTTGTCATCTGTTAAAAGAGCACAATTCCGGAAACCACAGACAAGTGTTCTGAGCTCTGCTTTCATTAATTTATTTGTTAAAATATATGATAAGCATATTCAAGGTCTTTGTATTCTTGAGATTCATATTTCATAAGGTCCTTTCATTTATTACAATAAACTTCCTTTGACTTAGTTAAAGAAAAACTTCCTTTAAACTTCCTTCAAGTTCATTTCAGTTGATGTATAAAGATCCAGGCTTGCAAAGTGTATAAGAAAGAGGATGATGATTTTATAGAAAAATCCTTTGCTTCCTAAAAAGATTAAATACATGGTTCATTCATTCATTTAGCAAATATTTACTGAGAACCGTTGTGGCAGACACCTTTCTATGCACTGGGGATACGAGAGTGAACAAGGCAAACTTCCCTCATCAAGCTTAATTTCTAATGGGAGAGACAGACACTGAACAGACAAACCAATTATATAAATGAATAAACATATGATATAATGTCAGATGATAATAAGTTATGAAGAAGCCCCTTGCCCTCCAGTTCCTGGACATATTTTGACAGAATGTTTCTATCATTTATGACTTTTTTTTTTCCCCCAAGAAAACTTGGTTCCTCTACAGGCAACAGCTTCCTTTTGAACTCTTGGTTTCTACTCTTGAATGCAAACCTTCTGTCCTTCAGCAGCAGCCAAAGTGATATTCCTAAACACAAACCAGGTCATTTCTTCCTTGGCTTTGCCCTTCAGTGGCTTCTCTTGTAATTAGAATGGGATCCAGACTCCTACAAAGTCTTGCATTATCTGGCCCTGCCAACCTGTAACCTTGTTTCGTGCCAGTTGCCCCTTTGCTCACTTGTTCAGCCACATTGCTTTTCTCTCCGTTCCTTGAGTATCCACACAGGTAACTTACTTTATCTGTAATACTTTTCACTCCTTCCTCTTTCAAAAGGTCCCTCCTGTTATTTCCTACTACAGCATCTATTAAAGACTGGGAATATATTTTTATTTGATTTGTACTTGCTCCCTGCCAGTCTTCCCCTGATTTTGCTCATTTGAAACTCCCTGAGGGGCTAGGATTACAGTTGTATACCTAGAACATAGCTCAGCACTTGGCACATAGAAACTATAGGCAAATATTTGTTGGACAAATTTTTAAAAAGGGGAAATACAGTAGCAAATAAGCTCCAAGCTTTTAAGAAGTCAATCCATTGCAGAGTTACTAAAATTATTCTTCTATTAAATCATATTGCTTTATATATGTGCTATTGTCTAGTCCTTTTGTGTCTATGGCTGTAGGTACAGGAAGGAGAAAGTTTACTGGGGTTAGGTGATTTGTTGCCTGCAGACATACTTTGGTGTTCCTTTCCAATAATGATTTTTGGTTAACAAATAGAAGACAGTCATCTGACAAATATGACTAGCTCTTGACTGCATGTGATACTGCATGTATCACCAATAAAATAGGAGATAATGTCCTTCAACACGTTCTAGCAAGCAGGTCTCCAGTGTGAGCATTCAATCTACCAGTGACCTTTACATACTAAAGAATTCTGTCCCCTTTTTGAACCAGGTGGGATTTCATATTCCTTCCCACTATTGAAACTTTAGGTGATCTTAGTGATGCTTAAAGGAGGAGAGGCCCACAAAGCCAATTACTCTCTCTTTGTAAGGTCAAAGTTAGAAATCACCACTGCTTCATGTCTAATATGCGCTAGTGCTGGTGGCTCAGAAATGGCTGGCAAAGTCTCTGCCTCCTTGGAGGAGACTAGAGTTTGGTGGCTTGGCGTCATAGTTTTACCCATGCCATAGTTCAGTTCCCTTATACATTAAGTAGGATTTTGTGGGCTGATCTGGAAACCAAATAGCTCTTCATGATATTGTTTTAAAGGAAGAATGCAACCAGAGTGCCAGATAATAAATCTTCAAGGAAAAATTTAGAACTTAATTCACCCACAAAATAAGAATGAACTTCACTTTTTTTAATTCTCTGGAGAGAATCTGAAACCAATTTTTTGGAGTTATTGGGCCAATTTAGCTAATTTGGAGTTACTTAGCCAAGAACACTTGAGTTTTCTATTTTCTGAATTTTCTATAATGAATATGTCCTTTTTACTAAGAAAAAATATTTTTAGAAGAAAGCGAAGACATACAGGGACTACAATGGCATAAATATCATAAATGACATAATGACCCATCACAGTGGAGGCAAGGGTAGGAAATGTGCATACGGTTGGGAATCACTCACACATGATGCTGGCAATCCATGGCGGAGCTCTCAGTTTCAGCCTGAAGAGGAATGGATGTGAATGAGTAGATTCTAAACCAGAGTTTACACTGATATGGACAGCTTCCATTTGCACTCCTGGTTTCCATTCTTGAATGCAAATCTATTCTTCATCTAGCAGCCAAAGTGATATTTCTAAAGCATAAACCAGGTAATTTCCCCCTTGGCTTTGGCCTAAGCTTTGATCCTTCCCTTTGGAAGATGAGTCTAACTCTTGAAAGTGTATTATATTCTTTGTTGGACAATGTAGAGGGTGGCCAGAGAATGTATTTGCAGTCAGGCTTGGAAGTTGTCAGATTGTCATGTAAAAACCAAGCTGGACTCACTTTCTCCTTCTGATTTCTGTTCTACCATTGAGGCTGCTAAAGTCCAGATACTGCCAGTTTATACTAGGCTTCTCTTTTCCATCATTTATTCTAGATGTTCAGAGAAGGAGTAAAAAGTAAGTCACATAAAATCCTCTTCTGGGGAAACTGCTGATTCATAAATTGTAAAAAATTAAGAACATTTTTAATAGTTTGCATATGTTTGGCACTTTATAATCTACCAAGTGTTTTCTTTTTTAGAAATTAAAGAGAATTAAATGTGATAAATGCACATAACAAAAAAATTTTCATCTAACCAGTTTTAGGTGTAGAGTCCAGTATTCAAATTTTTGTGCAGTTGTCACCACTGTCCAGCTCTACAACTTTTCTCATTTTGCAACACTGGAACCCTGCACCCATTAAATAGCAGTTTACCAAATGTTTTCTTTTCTTGTATACTATTTCATATTTCATGCTCTTCTCTATAGCCCTGAAAGTGAGAGGGGAAGGTATTATTAGCTCTGTAGAGCACAATGATTAAAGGGGAAGGCCCTGGAATAGGGCTATCTGGCTTAAACTTCACTTATCAAGTATTAATTTGTTAACAATATAGAATCTGTGTTATGAGGTTGTTGTGAGGATTACATAGCGTTATTCATAAAGTGTTTAGAACATTGTAAACACAGAAATGCTGGCTATAATCAACCATATTTTGCAGATAAGAAAAGTAAGACTCAGGGGTGCCTGGTGGCTCAGTTGGTTGAGTGTCTGACTCTTGGTTTTGGCACAGGTTATGATCTCAGGGTTGTGAGATCAAGCTTGGTGATGGGCTCTGTGTTGGGCATGGAATCTGCTTGGGGTTCTCTCTATGCCTCTCCTTCTGCTCTTTCCCATTTGCATGCTCTCTTTCAAATAAATAAACAAAAATCTTAAAAAAAAGAGTAAGACTCAGAGAACTGAAGCAATTTACCAAAACCCCTCAAATTAATAAATGGCAAGTGGACACCTGAGCTGTGATTGATTTAATGTTCTTTCTATCAGTCAAGAATTAATCAAGTCTAAGCTCACAACCAACATGATAGGATGCAATAGTCCAGATTTTAGGCTAGCAAAAAGGAAATGATTGAGACTTATTTTATTATTTTTTTAAAAAAGTAGGCTCCACATTTGTCATGGAGCCCAGTGCAGGGCTTGAACTCAGAACCCTGAGACCAAGACCTGAGCTGAGATAAAGAGTCAGATGTTTAACTAACTAAGCCACCCAGGCCCCCTTATGTTTTGACTTTAGAATCAGGGCCTTGCAAACTTCCTTATCAGCCTTCGAATCCCATTGGAGTACTACACATGAACTTAAAGCATGTTGGGAATCCAGGAAAGCAAAAGCTAGGGATGGGGAAGTTAGAGGAAAGGTGGATGTAGGTCAAATAGGAGTGAGGTAAATTTAGTCCAGTTCTAAGCTAGATACTGGAGGCCCGAAGGGAGCTGCTTTTGAGGGGACTGGCAGAGGGAATGGTTTTAAATTGCAGAATAGCAACAGTGAAGGAACCAAGCAAACTTACCTTTCTCAAAATAAGATGAGAAATACAATAGGTTGCAGACGTAGGCACAGGGGTGTGTGTGTGTGTGTGTGTGTGTGTGTGTGTGTGTGTGTATACCTGGGATTTATTTTGTTTTATTTTTAGATTTTATTTATTTATTCATGAGAGACACACAGAGAGAGGCAGAGATATAGGCAGAGGGATAAGCAGGCACTGGAGCTGGATGCAGGACTCAATCCCAGGACCCCGGGACCTCAGACCTGAGCTGAAGGCAGATGCTCAACCACTAAGCCATCCTTACCTGTACCCTGTACCCAGGTGCCCCTATACCTGGGATTTAAGACAGGACTCTCTCTCACCTTCTTGCCCCACTCTGTACTAGTGCCCTGGGAATGTGGGGGAAACAGCAGAACTCTTCCTGTTCCAAGAGAGGCTAGGTAGAAAGGGAAAGAAAAGCGATCTGGTCATCCTATAGTCTAGGGATTGCTGAGGGTGAGAAAGAAGTTCTGTGATTAATAACACCCTGAAAGTGTTATTAAGGCATGGCTTTAAGGTATAAGATCCCTGCCAATTATTTCCAAATTCCACTGTTATAGGAATTAAAGGCTCTTAGTTATAGTGTTTCTAGTGGCAAGGTGGGGAAGTCTTTGTACAGTTGGATGCATCCTTCAGGGTTGGAATAAGGCAAAGACAGGACAGAAGATAATATGGATAATATTTGCAAGTGAGCTACATACTTCCTTATCCCATTTCCTATTTTTCCCTCAGGGACCATCCTCATCAACACCAATCTCCTCCATACCCCCACCCCCTGTTTTTCTGTACTTCTAACCTCTTCTCCATGGCACATTCTTTTTGTGTATGAGCACGTTCAAGTCTCTCATATAATTAAAAACCAAGGAAACAAAACCAACAAAATAGCCCCTCATCCTCAGCTCCCTGTTTCCTCTGGTTGCTGTTCTTTATTCTTGACTGTCTTCATTGTCACATATACTTCTCACGTCCTCTCTCCATGAAACTGCGGCTGCAAAAGGCACATAGTGCTCTGCAATCCTGAATCCCATGGCCACTTTTTCTCTTTTTGATGATAGTGCCTGGGTCTCTTTGTTTTTCACTGCTCTATCCTCATTACCCAGTAGCACATACCTGGTACATAGTAGGTACTCAATAAATATTTGTTGAATTGACCTCTTTGTGGCATCTTGTACTTTACCCTTCTCTCCTTTCTGTTCTTCATCAAGCTTCTTTCTTGCTTTTCTTCCCACAGGTACCCCAAAGTCAACATCTTCTAAGCTGAATTCATTCTCTCCTTCCTCAACCTGCCTTTCCTGTGAGCCTTTATCTCAGTGAGTGACACCCACTTGTCCAAGCCAGAACCTGGACCTGGGCTCATTCCTTGTTCTTCCTCATCTCTCATCCCTAATAAATCATGAAATCCGAGCAGTTCCAACTCCTTAATAGCTCTCAGATCCATCTTGTTTTCTCTAAAGCTCTGCCATCAGCAAAGTCCAGGTCACTGTCATCTCCTTCTCCATGATTGTGGTGGCCTCCTCATTGCTCCTTTTGGCTTCTGGCCTTCTCAGATTCTTTGTCCCATCTGTATCCTGTGTGGATAACATCCAGTCATTCCTCAATGTAACTTCCTTTAGGAAACTTCCCTAAGTCTTCCCTACCCCTGTGTCCGAAGATACGTTGAATGTGTCATACATGTTCCAAGCACTTAAATCATCCTATTATAATTTTTTATTTAATTGCCTAATTGTTTAACCTACTAGACTGTAAATGCTCTGTTTTGCATTGCTGTATATTTTAGCACCTAGCACAGAGCCTAGAGTGCATACATAGTACATAGTAGCACATAGCTCATAGTAGATACTCAACAAATATTTGTCAAATGAGTCAGTAAAAAGATCCTCTAAACTGAAGAAGCACCATTTTGTACTTCATCTAAAAATAAACAAGATCAGTAGTTTAGCAAATAAATCTGTGGTGTGTGTGCAAACCTCCCACTCTCAGTTCATGTGATTGATGAACCTCAACTATGTAAGTAAAACCTTATTTTCCAAATAAAAATATTCATTGTGAATTGCAGTGTCATAACTTTTGGTGCTCAGGGCAACAAGCAGCTGCAACAAACAAAATTAGCAAGGAAGCAAAGGTAACAAAACTTCATTTATGTTCTGGAATCCTTTCTGTTTAACTCGGCAGTAGCAGTTCAATAATTCAACTGCAAATTTGTTAAGATTCATTGTTTTCCAAGTCCATCACATGCTTAGGCCTATTTGCTTGTCTCTTTTTGCTGGGAAACTATTTGTCTGTGGAGTGGCCCAGAAAACAAATCTTTTCCACGTTAATTACTCAAAGATTATGAAAGGTAAAATAAGAGTTACGTAATAAAGGGTTTGTTTTCCTCCTGGATTATTTGGTGGTGAGCAGCATGCTTTTTCTTGGGAATGCTTACAATGATGTTATTTTATGAATGGTAGATTTTTCTTCTTGTGGCCCTATGAATCAGATACTAATTTCCATCTTCCTAGCTCCATCAATTAAATAGATTTATCCAAACCCTTATGTATCTGTAATTAAAGTTTGGGCTATTTATTATGTATATGGGAATGTGAGAATTGCCCAAGCAGTAGGAGATGTTTCCTAGGTCCTCAGTACCTTTGAAAGCATGGGAGCCAAACTCTTATGAAGCACATGGGATAGGGTGTGAGGAAGTAATTGGAACTAACACCTCTAGGCAGGGTTCTTTCTTACTAATCATCACCTAGTAAATACTGAATATTTAAACTCTAAGGGTGAAGTTTTTACAAACTGAAAAGTTGCTTTCTTCTTGAGGTGTAGTCTCTAGAATTATGTATGGTTGCATTTTAAGAATACTTTTATAATTTTTTTAATACTACAGCATGTATAGAAATCTATTTTAAAGGGAATAACTTGATTCTTTTCTCTCTCCATTCTTCCTTTTGTAAAAAACTAAGTGTCCTCTTTTTCTTTTTTAAAAGATTTTATTTAAAAAAAAAAAGATTTTATTTATTTATTCATGAGAGACAGAGAGAGAGAGAGAGAGAGAGAGAGAGAGAGAGAGAGAGAGAGACAGGCAGAGAGGGAGAAGCAGGCTCCACGCAGGGAGCCTGATGTGGGACTCGATCCCAGGTCTCCAGGATCACACCCTGGGCTGAAGGTGGCACTAAACCGCTAAGCCACTGGGGTTGCCCAAGCGTCCTCTTTTTTTTTTTTTTTTTTTTTAAGATTTTATTTATTCCTGAGAGACAGAGAGAGAGAGAGAGAGAGAGAGAGAGGCAGAGACATAGGCAGAGGGAGAATCAGGCTCCATGCAGGAAGCCCGATGCAGGACTCAATCTCCGGTCTCCAGGAACAGGCCCTGGACCAAAGGTCATGCTAAACCGCTGAGCCACCCAGGGATTCCCCCCAAGCGTCCTCTTTTTAATCAAAATAAATTGAACACACTGTTTGAAAAGTCAGATAATACTAAGAGCTTTAGTGAAAACCCATTATTCTCTTAATTTTTCCAGTCTTCATTGTCTCTTGTCAATTGGGCTGCCCTTGCCTTCTTCCAATAACTACTTTTAAAATCTTAAGCATTTTAATTCTGTATTTATTTCTAATATCAAAATACTATCCAGATACTGCTATTTCTTGATTTAATATTTTTAGGTATTATTTATTTTGTTTTTTTTTAAAAAAGATTTTATTTATTTATTCATGAGAGACACACACAGAGAGAGGCAGAGACATAGGCAGAGGGAGAAGCAGGCTACCTGTGGGGAGCCTGCTGCAGGACTCGATCCCAGGACCCCGAGATCATGACCTGAACCAAAGGCAGACGCTCAACAACTGAACCACCCAGGTGCCCCTTTATTTTGGCTTTTTAAAAAAGATTTTATTTATTTGTTTATTTGAGAGAGAAAGAGAGTGTGTGAGTGGGGGTTGGGGGAGGAGCAGAGGGAGGGACAAGCAGACTCAGTGCTGATCCCATCTCAGTCTGATCCCACCACCCAGAGATTATGACCTGAGCTGAAATCAAGAGTTGGATGCTTAATTTTTGATTCTATTTATTTATTGATTTGAGAGAGAGTGAGCAAATGAGAGAATGAATACGAGCAAAGGGGGCGGGAGGTGGGAGAGAAGCAGAGGGAGAAGCGGACACCCTGCTGAGCAGGGAGCCTGAGGTGGGGCTCCATCCTGAAACTCTGGGATTATGACTTGAGCTGAAGACAGACACTTAACTGACCAAGCCACCCAGGTGCCTCTCTCTTTTTAAAGATTGATTTATTTATCATTTTAGAGAGAGAGAAAGCAAGAGAGTATGGGGTGGAGGAGCAGAGAGAGAGGGATAAGCAGCAAGTGCAGGGATAGACAAGGTTGGAAGATAATTTTAACTAAATGTATTTAACTTAATCAATCTTTTTTTTTTTTTTTAAAGTAAATGGCACTGAGGTGCCTGGGTAGCTTAGTTGATTGAGTGTCCAGCTCTTGGTTTCAGCTCAGATCATGATCTCAGGGTGATGAGACTGAGCCCTGTGCCAGGCTCCACACTCAGCAGGCAGTCTGCTTCAGATTCTCTCCTTCTCTCTGTGCCTCCCTGGCAGCCCCACCCCATCCTCACTCACATGCTCTCTCTCCAAAATAAATAAACCTTAAAAAAAAAAATAAAAACAGCATTAACATAGATTTTTAGAAGTGTTTTAAAGACATTATTAAAGAATTCTACAGATAAGCTTTTAAATACTTTATAAAAAAAGAAGAGATGACATTATGATTTAGACATTATTTTTTCTTTATACCTTAGAGTTTTCATAAAAGACTGCTAAATTCACTAATTGACTTTGAATTGATTGTATTCTATTAATATTGTGTCAACTTAATCCCAAATTTCTGTCCTCTTTTTGTATTGATTAATTTTGGGGACAGGAAGTTGATCTTTTTCTTTTAATATAGCGATTCAACAATTCTATACATTACTCAGTGCTCATCAAGATAAGCGTATTCTTTTTTTTTGTTTGTTTTGTTTTTGTTTTTAAGATTTTATTTATTTATTCATGAGAGACACATAGAAAGAGGCAGAGACATAGACAGAGGGAGAAGCAGGCTCCACGGAGGGAGCCCGATGCAGTACTCGATCCTGGGTCTCCAGGATCAGGCCCTGGGCTGAAGGCAGTGCCAAACCACTGAGCCACCAGGGCTGCCCAGATAAGTGTACTCTTAATTCCCTTCACCATTTCCTCACCCACCTCCCCTCTGGTTACTCTCTCCATAGTTCTCTATAGTTAAGAATCTCTCTTTTTTTTTTAGTTTGTCTCTTTTCTTCCCTTTGTTCATTTGTCTTGTTTCTTAAATTCCACATATGAGTGAGATCATACGGTATTGGTCTTTCTCTAACTTATTTCACTTAGTGTTATACTCTCTAGATCCATCCTTGTTGTAAATGGCAAGATTTCATTTTATTATGGCTGAGTAATATATATATATATATATATATATGCATATGGAATATATATAATATAACGGATGGAATATATAAGCTTATATATATATCTCCTCTCTCTATATTCCATATATATGTATAGAATATATATATATTCTTTCTGTATAAATTCCATATACCCCATATGTATTTTTTTTCCAGTGTGTGTGTGTGTGTGTGTGTGTGTGTGTGTGTATCTCCTCTATATGTCCTCCTTTTTATCCATTCATCTATTGATGGACACTTGGTTGCTTCCATAATTTGGCTATTGTAAATAATGCTGCAGTCAACATGGAGGTGCATGTAGCATTTCAAATTAGTGTTTTCATTTTCTTTGGGGAAATACTCAATAGTATAATTACTAGATTATACAGTAATTCTATTTTTAATTTTTTGAGGAACCTCTATACTGTCTTCCACAGTGGCTGCACCAGTTTACCTCCCACCAACAGTGCACGAGGGTTCCTTTTCTTATACATCTTTGCCAACACTTGTTTCTGGCTTTCTGATTTTAGCTATTCTGACAGGTGTGAGGTGAAATCTCATTTTGGTTTTGATTTGCATTTCCCTCATGATAAGTGATGTTGAGCAATCTATCTCTTCTTTGGAGAAATGTCTGTTCATGTCTTCTGCCCATTTTTAATTGCATTATTTATATTTTGGGATATTTGGTTATATAAATTCTTTAGATATTTTGGATATTAACCCCTTTATTATTTTGTTTTGTTTTGTTTTGCATTATTGTTGATGTGGGACTTTGTTGATACTTTAGGTCTACACTGATTTGAGATTTTTTTTCTTTCTTATTTCAAAGAGAAAAGTTAATTTGGGTAGATACTACACTTGTGGTTAGAATTCCATTTTTCTTGGAGAGACAGTTCAAGAGACCTAGTTTGTTTTTCTTAATATATGTTCTTTATATTACATGATTATGTTAATCGTCCTTTGAGGTAGGATTTTTTAACTCATTCTATAGAGTACAACGGAGTAAATGGAACCAAAGTCACATATATAAGACCAATGCCACTAGGATTTAACTCATGTCTTTTCAACTTCGACTTTTACTTTTCCAATTGGAGAATTTGGAATTATCTTCCAAAATGTCAAGAGTGCTAAGATTGAGAAATCATGGCTTAGACAATTTAGGAAGTTTAGGGCAGTCACCTTCTTTAGGTGAATAATATTTCCAACATACATAAGTCATGCAGATTCTTATCAGAGATTAATTTTGAAAACTTCTTTTTAAAATTTTCTCCAGCAACTGTCCAAAATTACACCTGACTTCTTTTTTGACAGAACACAAAATACAGTAGCCCCCGTTTATAGTTGGCAGGTATTTACTTTGGCACTTAGAACAAGGCTTTCATTTGAGGCATTTCTAATAGTACATTATTTATAAATCTTAACTATCACTTTTTTCCCCCTGTTTATTCAAGGGACTTCATAAATCAGTGAAAAAAGAAAGGTGATTACATTTATAAAGTTAACACAATAGTTCTTTATCTTAAATTGGATCTTTTTTGTCCAAAATGCTTTTGGATGAAAAATATATTCTCAGAAACGTCTTTTTATGACTTGACTATTTTAAAGGGATTCTCAGCATGAACACACCACAACATTTGCTTGAGAAGTGTTTCAGATGTATGCTGAAAACTCTCTCAAGTTGAGAAACTGAACTAGATCAACTTTTCATTCCCTCTGTTTGAATTTCAAGTACTAACGAACACTATAGCATGAAAAGATGAGGATATTTTGGGATGGGGTTATTTTTGTAGTCTTGGTGAAAGGTTTTACTGTGTTATTTTTTTTCTTGTGCTTAGGTTTTAAATCAAGATAAAAAAGGAAGTAGGAGAGTTGATGCTTTGCTCTGAAGCTTTAAAAAGAGAAAAGGGAGGATTTGTGTCCACTCTGAACTTGCTGATTAGTGCATCTTAAACTCCAACCAGGCAGATGATTTCCAGACTTCCTGAAAAGAAGTGGAGACTCTGCAACCTTCTCATGTTTCCTATGCATATGGCTTTAGAACATTGGAGAGCATTTTATTATTATTTAAATCAAATATTTATTGACTAAATATTGCACTACGTGTGGGGAATACAGAGAATAATAAGATGTCATCTTTGCATTTAAGGGATGCATACATTAAAACATTAGCCACTTTCCAAATTAGAACCTGATAATTGCAGAAAGTCCAGGACAGGCAGTTCCTGCTACTGAAATCCCCCTTTATTTCTCATGTAGCCTGTCCTGCCTTGAACTGTGGGGCAAAGTCTGTTCTCCTAGGGATGTGTTCTGCATGACCCTTTTGCTCCTGGTGTGCTACAAGCACACCCTAGCTTTTGGATATCCACATGGACACTGGGGTTTTGTGTCTGTGGCTAGGCTTTCTTGGCTTGATGCACACCACCTTTTCGGGATTATTGACTTCTGTGTTTTGCCTGTCTCTTCCCTTTGCAGCGTGGCCTAATTTTGTTCCTTAGCAGCTTCTGGAAGGTGACAGCCTAAATTGGATCCACAACACTACTACCAGTGCTGAGCAGCTGACACTTCCTGATATTCCTTTCTCCCACCTTGGTCATGCTTACCCTCCTGCCAGAGAGGAGAAAGGACTTCAACTGAACCTTGTGCAAAACAGAACTTTGAAAAAATTAATCTGAGAGGGTCATACACACTGGAGTAAAGATTGGGAGACTTCATGGAAGTTTTGCAGTAGCCCAGGATCAGGGGATAAAGTCCAAATTGGTGGCAATAAGAAGAGATTGATGGTAGAAATGTCACTAAGAAAGAATTATCCATGGGACACCTGGGTAGCTCAGTTGGTTAAGTGTCCGACTCTAGGTTTGGACTCAGGTTGTGATTGTGGAGCCATGGGATCAAGCCCCATGTAGGGCTCCTTGCTCAGCACAGAGTCTGCTTGGGATTCTCTTCCTCTCCCTCTGCCCCTCCCCTTGCTATCTCTTTTTAAATAAAGTCTTAATAAAATAAAAAAAGAAAGTATTATCTGGATTGGGCAGAAGGAGAGAAGGAGAAGGAATTTTTGAATTGTTGGAAATGCTAGACATAAAAATAAAAAAATTTGCTCTAAAAGTAAAACTGACCACTGAGGGAAAAGCATGAGAAAGTTTTGAGGGATCATCCCCTACTAGGGTGACCAAATGTCCCAATTTGCTTCAGACTGAGAAGGTTCTCTAGAAATGGGATTTTGGGTTTCAAAACCAGGATAGTCCTTGGCAAACCAGGATGAGTTGGTCACCCTATCCCCAACCAGTGCCAGCATCACATAGCATGGTGTTGAATAATAGCTTTTATCTTTTTTTTTTTTTTTTTTTTTTGGTGTGGGCTCTTTTTACATTCCAAGTCAGCTTTGCGTGGGTCATCTTGGACAGGCATTTCAAACAGCTGTTGGGAATTTAGTAAAAAAAGTTGGGGTTTTATAAATGGGGGAGATGGCCACATATGAGTGTTAGGTGCCTTTGTGAGTATAGCCAACTTTTTTGTTTCCATTTTGCTGAGAGGCAAATTTAAAAAGTAAAAATCTTTCTTTTCGATGTACTTTCATTTTTCTCCCACCAACCCCCATAACTTCTGCTACCCTCCACAAAAAAATAATCAGAGTTCAATTTGTATGGCTTAAAATGTTTTGTCCTTTATGATTTCTTTCCTTATACTGGATAATTTAATACTTACTGACATGGCCCAAAGCAGAAATCAGAGAGACAAAGAGAAGACAAGAATAGGAGGGAAAAAGAACTCTTGAGAGTGAACAAATTGATTGCTGACCGCTGAGCTTGGCTTTGCAATACCCAAGGACAAGTAATCTCTCTGCTGTGAGATATAGATGAAGAGCTGATGAAGACCTCAAGGACTTTGAGCAACCAAAATAGATGCTACACATTCATACACTGATGCTTACGCATTTATATGAGAGGGCTAGGATTCAGAATACCATCCAGAACTAATTTACTTTTAACATAGATGTTGTGTCAACAAAGTTGTTTGGGTTTCCAGTCATCTGCAAGCTGGAAGCAATAAACCCAAAGTCTGCTTCTAGGGGCTGACTGTGAACATCAGTGCAAAGTGAACACTGAAAGTTTGATGATGTATGGAAAGACATAGAAATAAAAACATAAAAATTTGCCAAAGTAACCAAGAAAACATAGTGGCCTATTTAATATAGGGGCAAATAATTCTATGTATCTGTTATTGTTTTATAACGGATAGTTAAAGATGACCCTCTATCATCAGGAAAAAGTCAAGTACATTTAGCATAACTTGTTTGAGACCCAAGAGAACTACTTAACGTCTTAAAAAGAGTTTGCACCAAACCTTTACATTAACAAGTCTTCAGTTACTTGGAAAATTGACTTCTGTGGAATACTTTACTCCAGGAACTGACAATAAAGGGAAATGTTACTGCATATTTAAAACAAACAAAATGGAGGAACCTAAGGGAGACTCAGGACTCTATGTTAGGATACCAGGGACTCTGAATTTGTGAGAAAATTGACTTGCAATCTCCTTATTCAGCTGGGGCTGCACAATGGATGCCAACTGTAGGACAAAGCCGGATCTTGTAGACATTCTGTTGCCCTGACTGCCGGCAGAGAGCCATTACAAGCTTCAGTGCAGCCCCAAGGGGCGCATATATTAAAGAAAAAAACAAGAGCCATGCTCCAAAATGGCTTATTTAAAATGCAAAGGGTAACAAGAGAGCTACATTCGGGGAAAGCCCAGCTCTCAGAAACAGGAAAGTAATACCAAATCTTGGTTAAAGTTGCTTGCTCTTGAACTAATTAGCTAGGGATTGAATTCAGCATGAGAAGTCAGAATGTGGGTTAAAAGTGAAGGAAAATGTTATTTTTCCTTTTAGGTACCAGCCTGGCACTTCAGAATATAGTAGCAGGCGGTACATGATGAAATTGCAAAATTGTGAAAAACACCATGGCTAATTGAAAAAGGGGTTCCAGAGATATAATTTGGACCAGATGCATGATAAAAGGCATTTTTATCTTCTTTGGTGGTAACCTCTTTGTAAAAAGATATGGACACGTTTGTCATTAAAGAAAAAAAAAGAGAAATGAATAATACAGAATACAGTGGAACAACAAATACGTTCTTGTCACTTTTAAAATACTATTCCTACCTAGCATTGACCTTCTATTGTTTTCTTTCAAATTTCTTTTGAAATCATACATAAAAGAAGTAAGCCAAGATCTTTTGCTTTTATTTTACTTGCAAACCTTTGAGAAAAGGGTAGAAGTTTTAAAGAAAGTTGTATTGCCCATTCATGGCATCCCTCACTGGATATGTACCCTTGACAGAACATGTCTGCATACAGAAGCAAGATCTTTTTTTAATTTAAATTCAATTATCCGGGCAGCCCGGGTGCTCAGCAGTTTATTTTATTTTATTTTTTTACATTTTTTAAAAAAGATTTTATTTATTCATGAGAGACACAGAGAGAGAGAGAGAGCGGCAGAGACATAGGCAGAGGGAGAAGCAGGCTCCATGCAGAGAGCCTGATGTGGGACTAGATCCCGAGTCTCCAGGATCACACCCTGGGCTGCAGGCGGCGCTAAACCGCTGCGCCACCGGGGCCGCCCGTGCTCAGCAGTTTAGCGCTGCCTTCGGCCCAGGGTGTGATCCTGGAGACCTGGAATCGAGTCCCATGTCGGGCTCCCCTCATGGAGCCTGCTTCTCCCTCTGTCTGTGTCTCTGCCTCTCTCTCTCTGTGTCTCTCATAAATAAATAAATAAATAAATAAATAAATAAATAAATAAATAAATAAATAAATATCTTTAAAAAAATAAAAAAAATAAATTCAATTAGCCAACATATAGTACATCATTAGTTTCAGATATAAAGTTCAATAATTCATCAGTTGCATATAACACCCAGTGCTCATACATCACCTGCCCTCCTTAATGCCCACTACTCAATTACCCCATCACCCCCCTCCCCTGGAGCAACTCTCAATTCGTTTCCTATAGTTCAGAGTTTCTCATGGTTTGTCTACCTCTCCCATGACTTCCCATTCAGTTTTCCCTCCCCTCTCCTATAATCCTCTGTGCTGTTTCTTATATTCCACATATGAGTGAAACCATATGATAATTGTCTTTCTCTGGTTGACTTATTTTAGCAAGATCTTCTTAATAGGCCTGTGTTAGATTCAAAACTTTCATGCCTAATAGCTGTGTAAACAAATTTAGAATTTAGGGAATCTTCTATGTCACATAGGAGTGAAGGTTTAGAACCCATTTTGTAGATGGGTCCTCCCCAAATTTGATAGTATAGACTGTCTGAAATCCATGCTACCCCCGCATGGTAGTCCTTTTGACTCTTATATTGTGTATTCTGTGTTATTTCGGCTGCTGCTTCTTCATTCAGGAGTGCTCACAGTCACAACCAAGGATGGACTGAAGGTCTCAGGGAGAGAGTTCCACTGCCCACAAAATGCGGGGTGCATTTCTGAAGAGGGCACTCAGCTCTTCAGGTCCTGTCCTGCCAAAGCCCAACAGTTATGTAAGGTTCCCATGCCCAGATCTCTGCCAAATTTGAGAATTCTGTGAATTTCTCATTAGCCTCATTGCAGAATGAAAGGAGAAGCTGGTAGAGACTGTGCCAAATCAGGGGTTAGTAGAGAAATGCAATAATTGGATGTGGCCATCTATCGGCAAAGAGCACCCACTTCAACATCAGCTGGTCAGGTATCTATAGGGAAGCAGGAAGGAGGGTGGTGGCGGTTGGTACAGGTCACCTTGAGGTGGCTTTATCTTCTATGACTGACACGTAAATGGCAGAGCTCATTTGATGCTGTTCCAGGCTCACTGCTGGGTGTTTCTAACCATGTATTTTAATTAATGTTTTTATTGTACTTGGGCCCAGAGGCTGTTTCAACAGACCGGCATATATTTAGAAGTCTCTGAATAAATAAATGTAAAGCAAGGAAAAACTGACTCTGCTGGAATGATGAGAGTGATTGTTTCTAAAAAGATAGATGAGGTTTTCAGACTCTACTACTTGAAACTAATCCCTCTACAATATCAGTACATGTCACCTAAACACACCCTTTGGATGTAATGGCATGGCTTCCGGATCTTATCCAATATCTGGCTTTCCAAGTCTATACTCTGTGTCTTGAGGCAATTGGGGATACAGTAGAATTTATTGTGTCAATTTTGACTTTGAAAAGTTAGCAAAGAAATAGTAGGGATGTTAGGCTGGCCGTGGTAGCAAATTTCAGAAGCAACATTTATTTGGACCAGTGTAGAACTCTTCTCACTAGTGGAGGAAGGAACTAGTTGGAATGAGCTAATTCCTTTGTCTTTCCTTACTATTTGCTCTTGAAGTGTTGCTCTCCTTTTTAAAGGGTCTTATATCTTTTCTCCATGTATTTTCAGTCAGTAGCACTTTTAGGGAGTGGATTTAATTCACTTTAGCCAATCTTTACTGAGCACCTCTTCATTCAATATGGGAGCTAGACTTTGTAGGAGAATGAGATGTTTACAAGGTAAAGAAAATGTATTTATACGATACATTTTGCTTCTGAATATGTGCTAAATTTGGAGTAACTAAGAATATTCATGTATATTTCATACATGGCTTTGTCAATAGAAGTAACATGTTAAGTTCTGACATATACCATAGATTTGTTAACAGCTTTTTTATTAAAAGAAAAAAGAACAAGAAAAAATACCACCACATTAAAAGGACAGCTTAATTTTAGGGTATGACATACTTTCAGAAATATTAAAATGTGAAAATAATAGAATAAAGAGAATATTGTTTTTAATACTATGTTGTATGAGAGTAAAAGTTTACTTATAATTTTTTGAGGGCTATTTGAACTGTGAAAAAGGTACTTTTTAAACATTGCAAACGTTGCCTTTAAAAAAGATTTTATTTATTTATTTTAGAGACAGAGAGAGAGAGAGCATAAGCAGGGGGAGGGGTACAAGGAGAGGGAGAGAGATTCTCTCTCAAGGAGATTCTTCCTAAGCTAAGAACCCAACGTGGGGCTCCATCCCAGGACCATGAGATCATGATCTGAGTGAAAACCAAGAGTCAGATGCTTGACTGACTGAACCACCCAGGAGCCCCAGATATTGTCTTTTTAATGACAGATTTTCAAATGGGATTCTGAGCTAGGGAAGGGTTTCTCAATCTCAGCATTAGTGACATTTTGGACTAGATAGGTCTTTGTTGCAGGTGTCTGCCCTGTGCATTGCTGGATGTTTAGCAGCATCTCTGACCTCTAACCACTGGGTGCCAATAGTATCTATGCCTTCTAGTTGTTATAACCAAAATGTCTCCAAACATTGCCATGTATCCTCTAGGCAGGGGACAGAATTATCACCAGTTGAGAACCGTTAGGCTAGTGAAAAAGATATTTTTGGAGCAGCAGCTTGTATCAGTTAGTGTTCAGTTGCAGAGAACAGATCCCACTCTAGCTAGTTTAAACTGAAATGTGTTAATGACAGGGTATTCAGTGTTCTACAGAACTGGTCTGCGGGCTGAAGAAACAGACTCTAGGCTGATGGGCTTCCAGAAATGAATCCCAAAGCCGTACCACAACTGAGCCATCAAAGGAACCGCTGTGCTTGCCTTGATCTGGATGCTGCCCATCAAATGGAGACGCTGTGGTCGAAAGCCATTTCTGCTTCACTGGGGAGTTAACACTCCATCTGCAGGAGCAGAATGATGCTTCATGTCCAGTCTCTCTCTTGTTTCACTAAGTTTCCATTCATGTTCTGAAAGTGAATCTGATGATGGAGTCAACCTTTTACCCAGAACTCTAGTTACAAGGAAGTCATGGAAAAAAGCAGAAAGCAGTTTTTAGTTTACCAGCCTTTGTAATACACAGTAGGGCATTCCCGAAGGAAGTCAGAGTAGATGTTAAATGAGCTCATCTCTAGGGTTCTTCTTAGAGATCCTTAACTCACACCACCAGGCAACCACCTAGTCTAGGTAATTGGGTGGGCTCAGGTGTCCTCTTCACTCCTTATTTACATTTTTTTAGATCAAGTTAATTTGCCTTTTTCTTTTACTCCTTTCTCCTCCCTATTTGCTCTGATTACCATTCTTTTCACAAGTCATCTTTTTTTCCTGACCCTAATTATAGGTTTCCTGAGGACTTGAGTATATATTTCATACTTGGTTTTGTCAATAGACATGACATGTAAAAAGTTTTTGTGGATGGAGTGTGAACTGAGGCCTAGAATACCCAATGAACACCACTTGTATCTCTAGCTACACAAGGAATAGGAATATTCCTATATTCTATTCCTATATCCCATAGGAATAGATATTTTGGGGGAGAGGCTTATAGCTTTGAAATCATAGAAGAGTAGAGCACCAATTAACGTAAATAATCATATTGTCTGATTTGAACTAAATCAAATAGCCTTAAGTAGCCTTAAGAATCAAGCTATGCTTTCTGTCTCTGAATTATGATCTTTTCCAGTTTCAAAAAAGACAACTCTTCATGGCTAGGCATAATAAGTGATTGCTTACCATATGTCTTATATCTTTCTTCTAGTTTGTTGCTAAAAATATCCTAATTATTAACTGGTTTAAGCTCTGGGACTTTGACCCAAAGTTAATATTAAGTCAATAACCTTCAGAGAAGTAAAGATATCACAAGTCACTTACTCTTTAGCATAGAGGTGGTAGATTAAAAAAAAAAAACAGGACAACCAGTTAAATTTGAATTTCAAATAAACAATGGATAATTTTGGTGTAAGTATAATTTTAGTATAAGTAGGTTCCAAATGTTGTACAGGATATAATTATACTAGAAAAGTATTTGTGGTTTATCCAAAATTCAAATTTAACTGGATGTCCTGTATTTTTTATTTACTAAGTCTCATGTGAATGAACTGATCAAGTTATTTCTTTTCTTTTTTTCCCCCAAGATTTTATTTATTTATTCACGAGAGACACACACAGAGAGAGAGAGAGAGGCAGAAACATAGGTAGAGGGAGAAGCAGGCTCCCCTCGGGGATCCTGATGTGGGGCTTGATCCCAGGACCCCAGGATCATGACCTGAGCCAAAGACAGATGCTCAACCACTGAGCCACCCAGGCATCCCTGATCAAGTTATTTCTTGAGAGGGACAGGAGATGAAGAAAAACATGAGTGTAATAGACTCCTGAGAGGAGTACAAATGGCCAAACTGGGCTACATACAGAAATAAAAGGGGTAACTAAAAATAATCAGGCACTTAAACAGGTCCTGGTGGTTACTGACCATTCCCTAGACATGCAAATAAAGCCCTTATGTCAAGATAAGGCTCTATTTCTTCTCTGCAAATGTAGTCACTATCTTAAAGCATTTGAATCTGGTCCCAATGCAGCGTTCATTGCCCCAGCTGGACAAGCCAAGCTTCGAGGTAAGCGGAAGAGATGAGCAGCCCAGGCACTGGATACCTTGGAGCCTTGTAATCTTGCTTGCACAACCTCCAGATTGCATGGTTCTTGGCTTCAGTGCAGCTGGGCACAATTTCAATGCACATCTATGGAGACCATGTCACAACAACAAAACAAACCAACGTAGCTGCAAGTTACATTAAGGGCTTGAAAAAACAAGTCAACAGACTTGAAGACTGCTCTGGGAGCCCCTCCCAGGGAGTTAGTCTTTGGCAGAAAGGGAGTTACTGTGCCTCCTTTTTGACATTTTTTTCGGCTAAGATGAGTCTATATGATCTGGAGCTTGTCCCTATCAAAGAGTTTTAATTTATTTTTTGGAGTTAACTTTTATTTGCTTTATTGTTGATGAGCATTAGGTCTTTCTCAGGTGCAGAGTGTCCTGTATAGTATACAAGTTTCTTGTGCTAAGAGATGGTTTTCCTACTACAGATGTCACACCCATGCAATGATACATGCTTTCCTTACACTGCTGTTGGTCACAGATATATTGAGCCAGATTTTCCAAATATTCTGATACTTCAATCACTGCCTGGTTGCAAATTGGTGGAAGACTTTATACACCTTGCCGCAGTATCTCATATGACCATTCTGAAGTAATCTGTTGGAGATGTCTTGCTCCTTACAGGGAGTACATGAGTACATATAAACTGAGGCTAGTAGCACCCTCCCCATTACTGAACCAAGAACAAACTGGTTTCTAAATGTTAGTGGAGCAGGCCCAGGACTATATGTGGGTTGGAGTCTTGCCAATATCAGGAACCTCCTGTGCTCATATATTTTTTATTTCTGACTTTTATGAAAGTTTTGATTTATGTGCCACTAACATCAAGGTGTGTGGGTAAACACACTGTGAGGAAGCTGGTGAAGAGAAGGGAAAATTAAATATTGTGGAAGGAATATACTTAGTTGCCCAATGTGGTTTCTTTGAAAACAAATGTAAGGTATGCTCTATTTTGCTTCTGGAATCTTTTTATCTGATTTGCATATATCCTTATACTACTGTACCTCAAAAAACTTAGCCCCAGACATACAGTATAGCAACTCTAATTTTTGCCTTGATTAGTAACTATAAGCTTCTGTTTGTAAGAGAACAATAACTAACAAAAACAGCAAAGCCATTCTAATTTTTCTTATTTTTCTTTGGTTTTGGTTGTCTTTCTTTTTCTTTTTCTTTCTTTCTTTTTTTTTTTTTTTTTTGCAAGCCTCATCTGACTCATATCCTGGGCTATCTCAATTTGTGCATGTTTCCAGAATTGGGTTTTTATTGTTTTTTCATTTTCACTATTTTCTCTAGTTCTTCCTTTTCCCGTTATTCATTCCCCAACTCCTATTCCCACATGTCCTCCATTTTCTGTACCACCCCTTCCTACTTCTCTAGATCTTTGTGGAGAGACACAACTTTCTTTGCTCTTTCATCACAGAAATTTCATGAAATTCTGCTCCAAATCCCCTTACACTATGTGGAACAGATTGCCCTGGCTCCAGGGAACACACCAGTGAGAGGCATGGAATGACTCGGAGTTGCAAGCATGAAAGGGGATGTGTTAGGATCTTAGGCCCATTTCACTCTTATGATGCCATTATTCCATGAAGAGATACTCATGGGATTGATGTATCAGGTACACTCCTTTTGTGCATTTAACTTCTCTAACTTAAAATGATAGTTTGAAGTTAAGTTCTGCTAAGCTAAAAAATAAACAGACAAAAAATATTCCAAGCCACAAAAAATTTGCCTCTTTTTAGAGAGGCAAAATAATAATAATAATAATAAAATAAAATAAAAAAATAAATCACAATATTGTTAGATAGTCCGAAATCCTTATATTATCTGAAAGGGATTAACTCACAAGGCAGAATAACTGTAGAAGGATAAACTCCTAATGCAGTTAACAGGTCTTTCTCTGGTACACTTTGGTTCTTCCAATCTGTTGGTAATTTTAAATCCTCTCAGGAGAACTGGAGGTCATTGATACAGGTAGCATTCCATGCCCTCCTTTGGATTCCTGTGTTGAGATCTCTGTGGCAAAAAAGCTGCTGCCTGTATGGAAACTTGCTCAATATGGGAGTTACTAAAAAGGAAGACTGCAAAGTTCTATGTCACAAGAGGCGAGAGTAAATTCAAATCTATTTATTTTGTTGAGGCAAAATAATATTTGTTTCATAGTTCACCTACTCTTTTCCAGGTGTACTGTTACTCAGTGGTGAACCATGGTGAGTAAAGCCAGACATAAAGTTCCCACTTTCATGCAGTATAGAGTCTGGGCAGGGTTGCAGGGGGTGGTGGAGACAGGCAGTAATCACATAATCACACAAATATACTTAAAATGGTGTCAGTAATAAATGCTAAAAAACAAAAGGGAGGATATGGAACTATTGGAGCATAAAATAGGTGGGTTTGACATATTTGTGAGATGGGAAAAGGCCTAAAGGAAGAAGAGAAGGTTGTTCGAGAGTGGAGTGAGCAGTTCCTTAGGGTCAGTGCCAGAATACTGTGACAGGAGGGACAGAGAGGGGGCTAGTGCAGTGGGAGTAGAGTGAGGAGGGGTAACAGCGGTGAAGGGGGGACAACACAAGGATGGGCAGCAGGGGCCAGATCATTCAGAGGCTCAAAGGCCATGTTATAGATGATTTTGGTCTTTAATTCTAAAAACAGTGGGAAGTCATTGAAATGTTTTGGGGGTAGGATGATGCTTTATGAAGAGAGCTGATCAGACCTACATGTCAAAAATATTTATCTATATGTTATAGTAAGCATCCTACAAATTATTAGACCTCAAAATTTAAAACTGAGGTATGTTTTCTTTTTAAAAAAAAAATTGCATTGTGCCCAGGACACTTAACAAGAGATGTATATACTTAATAAATTTTAAGTGTACATCATTGTTGAATATAGACACGATATTGTACAGCAGATATCTAGAGCTTATTCATCTTACTTAACTGAAATTTTATGTTTGCTGATTAATAACCTATTCTCCCTTTCCCTACCCCCTGGTAACCATCATTCCTGGCTTTGATTTCATGAATTTGACTCATTTATATATCTCATATAAGTAGAATCATGTAGTATTTGTCTTTTTGTGTTTGGCTTATATCGCTTAGCACCATATCCTCAAGGTCCATCTATATTGTCAAATATTACAGAATTTCTTTTTTTTTCTTAAGACTGAATACTATTCTATTGTATACAACATTTAAAATAATCCATTTATTTGTCAATGGCAAATAAAGAGGTTGTTTCTACTTCTTAGCTATTGCGAATAGTGCTGCAATAAATATGGGAGTGCTAATACCTCTTTGAGATCCTAATTTTAATTTTTTTGGATGTAAACTCAGAAGTGGCATTGCTGAATCATATGGTAGTTCTATTTTTGATTAAAAAATTTTTAAATATTTTTTATTTTTTGAGTCTTACTTGTTTATTTTTGTTTTTGTTGCCTATACTTTTGGTGTTATATTCATGAGATAATTGCCAATACCAATGCCATGAAGCTATTCCTTTATGTTTCCTTTGGGGAGTTTTATAGTTTTAGGTCTTATGTTTAAGCTGATATGGTCCAGTTTGCATATGGATATCCAGTTTTCTTAATACCATTTGTTGAAGAGACTATCCTTTTCACATTGTGTATTCTTGGCACCCTTGTCAAAGATCAGTTGGCTATATGTGTGTGAATTTATGTCTGGGCTCTATTCTGTTTTTTGGTCTATATAGCCATCCATTGTGTTTTGACTACTGTAGCTTCATAATATATTTTGAAGAAATATAATCAGAAAATGCAATGTTTCCAGCTTTGTTCTCCTTTCTCAGGATTTATTTGGCTATTTGTGGTCTTTTATGGTTCCATATGAATTGTAGAATTGTTTTTTCCTATTCCTTATAGACTTTGATAGGGATTGCATTGAATCTGTAGCTCACTTTGGGTAGTATACATATTTCAACAACATTAAGTTTTCTAATTCATGAACACAGGATGTCTTTCCATTTGGTTGTGTCTTGTTTGATGTCCTCCATTGATGTTCTGTTATTTTCAGTACATAAATCTTTAACCCCTTTAATTAAATTACTTTGGTATATCTTTCTCCGTAAAAATGTAGTCAAGACAGCACAGAGTAAAAATGATAAAATAAAAAAATGGATAAAATTATTTTGGACTGTTTTTGCATTTTTAGGTATATATTATCAGTATCATGAGATCCTGTTCATCATAGGTATGCTTAGTTTTCATCCTTTTCAAATAAAATTTTTACTTTATCTTATTTGGAAGATAAGTGAAAAACTGTTGGGGTCCATATGCTACTTGGAAAGGAAGAGCTAAGAAAAGGTTGATCTTTCACATTTAGTCAATAAATAATCCTTTTATTTCTGGTTGTAAATAATATGGATACTTGTTTGGGATGGTTGCTGATTATTTAGTTCATTTGCAGTCACTTAAGTTCTACTCAATTATAATTACTTGATTACATTATTTTGTAAGTTGATAGTGAATTTAATTTGTAATTTATGACAGTGATTTATAATTTGACAGTTTAGAAAATTCTGAACAGCTTAAAAATATAAGAAGCCATTGCTTATCTTGACTATTAAAAAAATCAGATTCTATTTCAAAAAGTGCTCACCTGAAGTTATAGTTAATTCCCCACTGGTAAAATGTGTCATAATTTTTGGAATTTTTCATTTACCCTTAAAGGAAAATACCCCATTTATAATCGTCCTGGGTTGTTCCCAAACCAAGTATAATTTCTACTGATAAGTTATGAGAACCAACCAGAAAAAGTGATGAGTGAAGACCAAAAAGTACAGATGATAAATGTTTCATCAAAAAGAGCAATCTTTGGGATGCCTGGGTGGCTCAGCGGTTGAGTGTCTGCCTTTGGCCCAGAGTGTGATCCTAGAGTCCTGGGATCGAGTCCCACATCGGGCTTCCTGCACGGAGCCTGCTTCTCCCTCTGCCCGTGTCTCTGCCTCTCTCTCTCTCTCTCTTTCTGTGTTTCTTATGAATAAATACATAAAATCTTTATTTAAAAAAAGAGCAATCTTCTAGAGAAAAAATTAAAGTTCTTGAAAAATGTTAAAATAAGTGAATAGCTTCCAGTTCTTAAACTGGATGCATCTTACATTAATTTGTTATAAAAGTTATCTGATGAAATGTGGAAAAGGCAGCATCAGAATTGTAAGTGTTGAATTATTCTACTGTTTTAGATCAACAGTTCCAAGACACACTATAAAAAGAAGAAAAACTTAGGGCCACCTGAGTAGCTCAGTCTGTTAAACATCTGCCTTTAGCTAAGGTCCTGATCTTAGGGTCCTGGGATGGAGCCCCATGCTGAGATCCTTTCTTAGTGGGGAGTCTGCTTCTCCCTCTCTCGCTGCCTCTCCTCCCTGCTCATTTTCTCTCTCTATCAAATTAATAAATAAAAATCTTTAAAAAAATCTAAATTTTGTATATAGAATGAAACTTTTTTTAAGCTCTGGGCAATCATTTGCAAATCAGTTTCATGCATGTGTATATTTATGTTTATGATTGTGTATATTAAACCTAGTCAGTTGCATATTGGTTAAGAGGGGAGGCTCTGGACCCTGACGGTTTAGGCTTAGAAATTCTTGCTTTCTTAGTTATTAGCTATAGGACTTGTGAACAATTGTGAAAATGACTTAAACTCTTCCATCCCTGGCTTCTTCACTTCTAGAATGGGGATCATAATAGTCCTACTTTATAAGACTGTTGTCAAGTTTAGATATGTTACTGCATCTAAAAAATTCTACTTTTTTTTTTAAAAAAAGGGGGTGGGCAGCCTGGGTGGCTTAGCAGTTTAGCGCTTGCCTTCAGCCCAGGGCATGATCCTGGAGTCCTGAGATCGAGAACCACATCAGGCTCCCTGCATGGAGCCTGCTTCTCTCTCTGCCTCTCTCTTTCTGTCTCTCATGAATAAATAAATAAAATCTTAAAAAATTCTATTTGTTATTATTATTAAATCAATGCATCTAAAAATCTTACCTGTTGCTGTTGTTGTTATTATTACTAGTTACAGGAGAGAATTTTCTCACCTATTACAAATATCCTTCTTCTGAATTTAATATATAGTTAGTATTTGGAGAATGTTCTTTGCTACCTAAATCATTTTCTATGTTTAAATGATCTTCATGAAAGAGTTTCAGAAGCTGTGGCCTGTGTGTGTGTGTGTGTGTGTGTGTGTGTGTGTGTGTGTGTGGTCAGTCACTAAGATTAAAAAAATAGCATACTATTATATTGTGAAAGGAATCTAATATTGCAGGTATTAAAACAGCAGGAACATACAGACAGTAAAACTAATTATGAGAAGGTATTTAGAACTATTTGACCTTGGTAAAGCACTTTCTCATGTCTTGGCTTGTTTAAAAATTTTTTTTCAGCCATGTTAAATGCAGGCTGTGGACTACTTCCACAATTTCCTTCCTAAGCTTCAGGTCTGTAATACTCTTCCTCTTGTCTGAAGTGCTCTCCTTACACATCATTTTAATTATGCTTTACATCCTTGGACACTTATAAGATGGGCCAAGGTAGAGTATATCATCTGTTTTTAACCTACTCAGGTTTGTCAGTGGAAACCACAGTATAAGATATTGTATGAATATTAATATGGAAGCAGTGCTAAATGACAAAATGATGACGTTAAGAGAGTATCACCTAAATCCTTCGGTGCTTTTTTTTCTTTTAAGATTTTATTTATTTATTCATGAGAGAGAGAGAGAGACAGAGGCAGAGACACAGGCAGAGGGAGAAGCAAGCTCCATGCAGGAAGCCTGATGTGGGACTTTAACCCAGGATTCTGGGATCACGCCCTGGGCCGAAGGCAGACGCTCAACCACTGAGCCACCCAGGCGTCCCATCAGTGCTTAATGTTAATAGGCATTTACTAGCCTCTTACTGTGCTGAAGTTTCTTTTTTTCTTTTTCTTCTTCTTCTTTCTTTCTTTCTTTCTTTCTTTCTTTCTTTCTTTCTTTCTTTCCTTTCTTTTCTTCTTCTTCTTTCTTTCTTCTTTCTTTCTTTCTTTCCTTCTTTCTTTCTTTCTTTCTTTCCTTTTCTTTCTTTCTTTCTTTCTTTTTTTTTCTTTTTAAGAGGTAGAAGTTTATTGAGTACACCACAAGGTTGTAGTGGGCAGGACAGCAAAGGACAGGCTGTCTGCCTGAGCCGGTTTCTTTAGGTAACATATTCCATATAGAAGCTGCTGGAAATTTTTAATCTTTAACTTTCATCTTTACTACTCTGTCTTCTCTCCATTTATAAAAATCTGTGGCTTAAAGGACTATTTGTTACAGTTGTTGAGTGTCACCACCATCAAGGACCCCCCCATTTTCAAGCTACTCTTCTGGGCGTTGAGTCAATATTTGCTAATGTTCTAAATGCCAGGGCCTCTTGAGAACCTAAGAGGACTGTTGCTTAGGTAGCCATAGGGGAAGGGCAGATTGATGCCTGGCCCTGTAGCTGTGCAGCGAACTTTGGAAGTCTGGGCTGAATGTCTCCAAAAAATGTACCACTTATTACTACTTGAACTGTTACTATGTTGGTGCCTGCATCTCCCTCAGGCTGCCTTGAAATACTCTTTCATGTAAAAAAAATACTCTTTCATGTTAACACTGTGGAGGAGAGTAAGAATTCTTCTCTTTTCATTTGAAGAGAATTAAGGGAATCATGGAAATGTTGGTCTGTGAGGGCACGATGAGGCAAGCCATCCAGCTCACAATGAGGGCTCAGCAAGTTGCTTCATGTTTTCCATTCATAGCTGCTCTTCTCTGTCAGCAATTTTGAAGCACCCATAAAACAAAATAGGCTCATTAAATATGAAGGGGTAAGTGAAGTTGGCAGTTGTACCTATTCAAATAAGCTTTCTGTTTTTAGATGTTTACACTCCATAAAAAACAGTCAGAGGATGAATGCCTGCTTATCAGTGGTTACTGGTGGCCTCTCTCTGGGGTGAGTGTCAGTCGGGGTCTAGATGTGGGCGTTTTCCTCCAGATCTAGCTTTAAAATGGTCCAAGAGGTTAACATCACAGTGAGAACGTAGGATGGCTTTGTCATCATCATTTCGTTCACTAAGTTTGAGTATAAGGGTGAAGACTGTCTCATCTTCCTTTCTAACATTCAAGGGCATATCTTCATGACTCGTCCTACATGGACAAGGGCTTCACTGTTCCATTTTCCCAATAGGGACAAGCAATGGTTCCGACCCATGGACCAGCTCATCCCATCCATAGGTTCTCTGCAATGAAAATTTCTCTGCAAGTTTGACTCCTTTCCTGAACCTACAGCAACCACATTTTAATGAGGAAGAAGTCAAGATACATAAAAGATAGTTTTAACTCTTAAAATCTTAGTCAATAAATGAGGTAACATGTGATGAAGTTCAGTAAATCACTATGCAAATGTGAGGCAATTCGAGCTGATCCTCAAAAAATGGAAAACATTTCTATGCTCTTTGGTTGTTGGAATAGTTTGAGCAAAAGGCACAGAGATGTTTCTAATCAGTGGACACTGTTTTTGGTCTTTATTTTATTTGGTGTGACTAATATTTGATGCCTTTGACCACTTGCTTCATCTTGAAGGGTTCTCTTGGCTTCTGTGACACCATATTTTACTGGATTTTCTCCTGCTATTCCAATTGCTCTTTTCAGTCTCACCTCTATAACGACAGAGATGCTCACGATACCAGGCCTGTGCCTCTAGCCAGATTTCTCTCTTAAAGGTCAGACCTATATATCTGCTATGCACACCCACATATCCAACTTTTAGTCAAATACCTTATGTCTAGCATGGGTAGTTCTGAGCTCACCATCTTTATCCCCACTTCTGCTTCCTTCAGTGTTTCCTATCTCAGTGGATAATGTACATCCAGCCATTTAAGTCAGAAACATGGTAAATTCTTGATTCCTCCCTATTACTCTCTATATGATTAACCATCATACCCTTTATATTGTAATTTATTAATATTTCCTGAATCTGCCCAGGGCTCTCCATCTCCACTGCCACCTCCTTGGGTCAGCTCACCATCATCTTTTGCTCGGATGACTGATGTAGCATCTACGTTTAATTTCTCCCCCAGCTAATTCTTTCTGTACAGTGTTGCCAGATACATCTTTCTAAGGCACAAATATGGTCATTGTGATTTTTTTTTACCCTTGAAGCCCTTTAATAGCTTCTATTTGCCATAAGGATGGTATCCAGGTTCTTAAATAAGGCTACTTGCTTTTTTTGTCCTGGTCTGGCTGACCTCTCTTGCCTCTTCTCTTGTCACCACCACTCAAGCTCCCTAAGCTTCAGCCATTTTGAAGTGCACTTGCAGTTCACTGACTCACCAGGTGAGGTTTTTTTTTTTTTTTTTTTTTTTATTTTTTTTTTATCTCTCAGACCTTGTGTATACTGTTTCCTATCTATCACATTCTTCTTTCTTGCTGTTTCTGTGGTCTCAGCTGGGAAATCACTGTTCACACTGATTCTAATGGCTTGTTTACTTGCCTATATCTCTTAACATCAGTCAATACCTCTTATAGAATCTGAAATATTTTAGATATTTAGTAGATATTTTTTGGATGAATAAGTGGTGATGTGTTAGGTATTAGGTATTGGTGATTGAAGGAATGGCAGATCACTCAGTTTGACTGTAATGTAGGATATAGAAAAGACAGGTGTGAAAGATATAAAAGAGAGATGGCTAGGTGTCTTAGGTTGGGTTCCTTGAACATAAATTCTGAAATAAAGATTCCAGTGCAGGAAGTTTATTGGGAAATGCTTGTAGGGTCAACGCTTGTGAAGCAGTTAGGGAAAGGTAGAGGAACAAGTTGAGTTGAAATGAAGTTCCAACAGGGCCCTCATGGCATGTAGAAGCATAACTATACAAAATTGTCCTGAATCGAGACAAGGAAGTTGGGCCTTTGTATTCCCTTAGTAATCAGTTATTAAACATGGTCTGACTTTGGGGAGAAACAAACCTTGGGCCAAATAGTTCCTTTTGGTCAATGGCAATTTCTGGGGAAGAATTAAATTATGACCTGTCAGAAGCCAGCACTGCTAGCATCTAGGGAAATGAATGCTTTGGTACTGAAGGGGAATGTGGATGGCACACCACAGCATCCTTGACACTATGCCTAGTTCATGCCAGACTGAGGAATTTATACTTTATTTGGTAAAGGTGCCATTGAAGGTATTCTCTCAGAATAGTAATGTGATTCAGAGCTGCATGTAGGAAGATTAATCTGATTGAGGTGTTTGAATTGGATTGAAGATGGAGAAACTGGAGACAGAGAAGACAGTGGAAATCTTTTTAAACAGTCCAGGTGAGGAAATAAAGGCAAGGGTGTTGGCATTGGAAATGGGAAAGACAAGTGGTTGGTTATAAGAGATATAGCAATGCTAGAATTTACAGGCCCTGGTTTAACATGGGAAGTATAGAAGAGGAAGGAAACTCAAAAGTGAGTCTAAGGTTTTGAATCTAGCTGAAATGTAAAAATAAAGGTGCTGGTAATAGAAGAATAAGAAGACTATAGGCCTTGGTAGTAAGTTTGTTGAATTTGCAGGATGGCAGCCACTCAAGTAGAAGCAGCCTACAGGTGACTAGAAAATTGTTTGGGAGGGCAAAACACACATAAATAAAAAATTATATAATTATATGAGGATGGTCATGCACTGGTATGAGTATTAAATAGATAAATAAACAGTTAATGCTAAGGGAGGTCAGAGGAGAGAGAAATCACTGGCCAAGAAATCATCATAGAGGACACTGGCATCTGAGTTGGTAGATGGAGGTGTGGGATCTAGGAGAGAGGGAGGAGGAATGATAACATTCTAAGTGGGGGGCAATGGCTTAATTAGAGGCAGAGAGGTAGGAATACATACCACATGTTCATGGTACCATAAGAAGATCACTTTGGCTAGAAGAAAGGATTCATTGAAGGAAATACTGATTTGAAAATTATACAGTTGACTGTGGAAGAATTGAGTTACAGGCTGAATGACAGGGAGGTTAGAGGAATTCATATATATATTTTTAAAGGTTCGTTTATTTATTTGAGAGAGACAGAGAGTAGGGGGAGGAGCAGAGGGAGGAAATCTTCAAGCCGATTTCTCGCTGAGCATGGAGCCCAATGTGGGTCTGGATTCCATAACTCATGAGATCATGACCTGAATGGAAACCAAGAGTTGAATGCTCAACTGGCAGAGCCACCCAGGCACCCCAGAAATTCAGATTTCATGTAAAACTTTGCCTTTGTTTCTGAAGTTTGGTCCTATTTACCCTGAATGTAGGTGTCCATAAACCACAGAACTAAACTTTCCACTTGAGAGATACCCTCTGTGTTTTTTTACACCTAAGTGGCTCTAATGTAGAAGACTACTGGTCATTGACATTCTTTTTTATGGAGATTATATGAGGACACATTAAAGAAAAGTCCAGTCTACATGTATTTCTGTGGCTTTTATATTCAGTCTTTGCTTAGCTTTCATGAAGTGCAAAGAATCTGCGGCCTAATTAGTCAGCTGGTGTACTGGCTCACCCTGAAAAGTAAATATTGTGTATCTGCAAGTGGTAAGTCAGTATGTGTAATCTAGCTGCCTAGTCACGCCTGCCCCAAACCCTGTTGAAAACTTTGACCAAGGGCTATAAAACTGTCAAGAGCTGGGGCCTAAATTTGCTTCCACACCAAATAGCTTGTTACTGAAGCTATTGGGAATACAATAGGGCATGCATTTGACTTGCTGGGATCCCTTGTTTGTTACAGAAGCAGCTGGCAGAGCTAAATAGCTTTGTATTACATCATTCTTCATTTCTTGGTTTTTATTTATCCTCTACTTCGATTTATTTGACATCAAAACTTGCCCTACCCTCTTCTAAGTACATTCATAGAATAAAAAGGATTATCTTGATATCAATGCTATAACTTCAAAATGAAATCTTCAGATTGGCACTTAAAAAACAAAACAAAACAAAACAAAACAAAAAAAACAGAAATTTATTTGGGTCTTTGAGCAGATGTTTAAAATTTTCACCTTTTTCCAACGTGATCAAGGGCTGCTGTGAGACTTCCCCATTGCTATTTTGTGACATTCACATAATCACTTATTTCCTATTTTCTTTGCATAATTTCATCACAGAATGTTTGAAACATCTCTTGGGAAAGGGATTACTGTTGAAAGCACTTTTTTTTTTTTTTTTGAATAGGAAGTGGATGATGTTTGCTGAAGCTACATGGTGACTTTTGGAATGGCCTGCTAGATTTAGAAAGAGTGATGGAGAGAATGCCATTGATGTGTGAACAGTTACTTCTGTTAAGTAAAGAAGCCCAGGTGTGTCTGTAGCTTTTTGTACAGCTAATTGAATGAGCTTTCACTCAACAGAAGAAAACATGTCAAATCTTGAGTAATTAAAAAAAAAAAAAAAGCACCTGAGGACATTATTAAGTTGCAACTGATATTCAACAGCTCTACATTAATCTCTAAGAAGCAAACAAAGGAGTATTTCCTCTTTTTATCCATTGTTCAACTTTGTGCAATTGATTTTTTTCAGCCCACAGAAATGTTTACTGCAGTATAAATATTTTTTTTTAACGCTTATATATTTAACAGTGTCCTTTAGATACTTGGTCTATAGGGGGTAGAGCTCAGTGATCCAAAGAATCACACAAGGAGCACCTGGGTGGCTCAGTCAATTAAGTGACTGCCTTTGGCTAAAGTCATGATCTTAGGATCCTCTTTGCTCGGCAGGGAGTCTCCTTCTCCCTCTGTGCTCTCTCTCAAATAAAGAAATAAAAATCTTTTTTTTTTAAAAGAAAAATTCACAAAAGAGCTGTACGTGTTGTATTTTCCATTTTAATTAGAAATCTTAATTGTTTAATGCCTTACTTACTCCATTTAGATCCTTAGTGAATCTAGATTAATTTTTACAGCTACCTTAGACATCCCTTTTAAATGAAAATGAAAGGAACTTTTCATTTCTTCCCTATTTACCTTGGCTACAGATGTGGAAGAGTCATCTACTGACCCATGGTGTGATTTTAATGGTACTAAGAATTCTTTATTTCCCAAATTAACTCTCATAAATAGTACATTTTTATTGAGGTATAATTGACATATAGCATTATATTGGTTTTAGGTGGATAGCATCATGATTTGATGCTTGTATATATTACAAAATGATCATAAGAAGTGTAGTTAGCATCTGTCACCATACACAGTTACAGAATTTTTTCTCTTATGGTGGGAACTTGTAAGATCTATTCCCTTAATAACCTTCAAATATATAATAATTTTATTAGTAATATTCCTTTAACAGGTACCAAAGAACTTGATGCAATTTGCTTATCCATGGTGTCTGCTACTCTCATACCTCGTAGAGAGGGTTTTTGGTTTTACTAACAAATTTTTTTAAAAAGAAGCACAGAAAATATGAACGGTCACACAGAATTAGCCATTGATCAGTAATCAGGCCTTGGAGTCAAATTGACCTGAGTTATAGACCTTGCTCTATCACTTTTTACTTGTGTGACCTCTGTTTCTCACTTCTCTGAGGTTCAGTCTCCTCCTCTTTCAAGTGGGATGTAAATGCCCATATCATAAAATGAGGTAATATTGTAAAGCACATCAAATGTCTAGCATAGCAGGAGGCCGCAGTGTATGGCGTATAATAGGCACTTAGTGCTAACTCTCATCATTACTATTTAAATCATCTAGGCATTAAAAAAAATGCCTTTCTTGGAAAAGGCTAACACAGATTTGCTGACACTAAGCTCTGCCTTGAAGATGTTTAAAGGCATGTCTTAGATTTTCACCTGAGGTACCAACCTAAATCTCATTTTAGGAGATTAATGTGAACTGCTCAACACCTGAATCCTTGTTTCTGAATCTCACTTTAAATGTTTGAATCCAAACTGCTCCAGCAGCTTTTGCCTCTTCCATCTACTTATTTGATGTCTGGCACCTCTTGCCTCTGCCATTGTGTTAGTCAAAGTCTGGACTTTTCCCCTGGTACTCTATTTCCAGAAAGTTTGGCTTTGTTATACCACCTCATCTATCCAGGCCTGATTCTCTGGCCTGAGTTCTGTTTTTTGGCTTTGTCTTAGCAGGTCAACATTGATGGACCTATCCCATGGGCTCCATATAGGACACTAAGATGTTAAAGTTCTCAGTTAATGGGACTGGTGGACTTTATATCAAAATACTACTGAACAAGCACTCATATGGATGATTCTAGTAACCCACTCCCAGATTTTGGCCTCAGCCTCTAGTTTTAGTTTAATGTCTGTCTGTTATTATCTAGCATTTTTCCAAGTCTCCTATGGCTTCCTGAGTTTGCTTTGAATTTTTAAAAAAGAACTTCTTAATCTGACATGAAACTCATTATAAAAAAGGTAATAGGTTGCAGATACAGAAAAGTATAGAGAGAAGAACACAATGTTCTTTCAACCTTGTCCCAGAAATAACTACTGTTAGAATTGGGCATGCTTTTTTCTTCCAAAACTTATATTTGTGATTGCAATAGTATCTCCTATATTTTCCACTTTACACTATATCATAAACATCCCCCACTCTATATACTTCTCTTGATAAACATTTTAATCACTGAATAATATTCTACCATATAGATATGCCATAGTTTTAACTTAACCATTCCCCCATTATTGTGCATTTAAATGCTTTTCATTTGTTTTTTAGAAATAACACTAAAGTAATAATATTTGTGCATAAACATTTTTTATAAGTTTAAAACTCAGGTGTTTTTTTTTTTTACCTTTTTCTTTCTTTTTTTTTTTAATTTTTATTTATTTATGATAGTCACAGAGAGAGAGAGAGGCAGAGACACAGGCAGAGGGAGAAACAGGCTCCATGCACCGGGAGCCTGACGTGGGATCCCGGGTCTCCAGGATCGCGTCCTGGGTCAAAGGCAGGCGCCAAACCGCTGCGCCACCCAGGGATCCCTTTTTTACCTTTTTCTTAAAGAGTAAAGGAATAGTGTTCTTTCTTTCTGTCATCCTTGGATAAGAAGTAAACAACCAGGCTGAAACAATTGTGGATATTTACATATTCATTGAATGAATAAAAAAGGTATTGAAAAGGTGACTTGCCCTCATTAAAAGTAAATAAATGGAAATGTGGAACTACTTAAGGATTCTACTTATCCCTGAACAAAAGAAGTACACTAAAGAAAAGGGATGTAAAAAGAAAAAGAAAAGGGACGTAGAATTTTGAGGGGGAGGTTAAGGAAAAGTTTCCTGCACTTAATGCCTGCCTTCCCACCTGGGTTAGTGATATGCATTTTATTTTATTTTATTTTTTTCCTTTATTTATGATAGTCACAGAGAGAGAGAGAGAGGCAGAGACACAGGCAGAGGGAGAAGCAGGCTCCATGCACCGGGAGCCCGACGTGGGATTAGATCCAGGGTCTCCAGGATCGCGCCCTGGGCCAAAGGCAGGCGCCAAACCGCTGCGCCACCCAGGGATCCCAGTGACATGCATTTTAAAGAGCAAGGTGGAGGGAAAACAAGAAGGAAGGCTTCACCACATTTTTTTAAATTTATGATAATTACAGAGAGAGAGAGAGGGGCAGAGACACAGGCAGAGGGAGAAGCAGGCTCCATGCACTGGGAGCCCGATGGGGGATTCGATGCGGGGTCTCCAGGATCACGCCCTGGGCCAAAGACAGGCGCTAAACCGCTGCGCCACCCAGGGATCCCTGGCTTCACCACATTAAATGAAAAGCAAACAATATGCATATCAGCATCCTCTGCTAGGAAAAACCAAGACGAAAGAATTATTAGACACAACAGTTCAAAGCACACTGCACCTATCAAAATGTCCAAATGTCCATCATCTTGTATAGAAATGTACCATTCTAAGAGAAAGAGGAATCAAAGTCACTCAGGAGCAAGAGCTTCCTTTGTCTCCTTCATCTGGTCAACTCTTCCACCTGAAAGGCATTTAGCTTCATGCTAAAGATTGCCTAGACGGACAAAAGGGAGGTCTCTTTCATTGTCAAGGACAGTACACCTTGCAGATGACACTCAAAAGAGGTTAAAATGGGTCAAAGCAATTGCTGGGCTTATGTAAGGGCATGTGAAGCTAATGTTAAAGTCACACACAAAAAAACCTTGATCTCAAAGAATATAGTTTTAACCTAGAGTAAGTATGGGAAGGAAGGTACTAACATGTAATACTGATTTATTCCAAAGAAAATTTAAGGTGAGAGGGTATCTAAGAGGATTAGTTAATAGGTAGTCTGGGAATGGTCTTTGCCATTCCAAACGTCTGCTTACACCGTGTATTAGAAAGATAAATGTGAATCACTAAATTCTACTCCTAAAACCAGTATTACACTATATGTTAACTAGGTAGAATTTAAATAAAAATTTGAAGAAAAAAAAAAGATAAGTGTAATTTGGGGCAAAGCAAGAAAAATGTGACTTAAAATGATGTAAAATATGCAAGTGGTGGTAATTTCATGCAGCTATTACATTTTTAAGAATTATGTTTTCTGGATACACTTTAGGAAATATGTGTAGCATTTAGTGAGATGACAGATAAATGGCTGGGGGGTGGGCATATTTAAACGGTAGTCATTACTTTTGTACAATTTCTTAGATTCCTTAAAAGGAAAGCTTAGAAACCCGTCTGAGAAGAACTGATCTAGAGAGAAGTAGCATGGCAAATTCAAGTCAGCCTGCCTGAATTTATGGCCTGGCTCTGCTTTGTACAGATCACATGACAAGTAACCTACTTTGCAATTCTGTTTCCACTTGTGCAAAAGGGGATAACAGGGATGCCTAAGTGTCTCAGTCTAGTCTGACTCTTGGTTTTGTTCAGGTAATGATCTTAGAGTTGTGGCTCGATTCCTGCACTAGCATGAGTCTGCTTGGGATATTCTCTCTTCCTATACCTCTGCCCCTTCCCCTGCTCATGCTGTCTCTTTCTGTCTCTCGGAAAAAAAGGGGGAACAACAGGTCATAGGAGTACTAAAAGGGTTAACGGAGACACTACATCCAGGAGACATGAAAACATGTCTGTTTTGTACATGTCAGTTTTGAACACAAACTGACACATGTCAGTTTTGAAAACATGTCAGTTTTGTACACAAAAACTGTACACAAATGCTTATAGTGGCATTATACATAATAATCAAAAAGTGGAAACAAGCGGAAAGTTCATCAACTGAAGAATGGATAAACAAAATGAGGTGTAGGCACAGGACGGAATATTATTTGGACATAAAAAGAATGGAAAACTGACAAATGCTACAACATGGATGAATCTTGAAAAATTATATAATTCCATTCATATTAACTGTCCAGAATAGGGAAATTCATAGAGATATAAAGTAGCTTAGTGATCATTTAGAGCTGGGGGTTGGGGTAAAGTAGAAGATAGGAAGATAATAGGGAAAGGATGTAAGGTTTCTATTTGAGCAGGTGAAAATGTAAAATTGACTGTGATGATGGTTGCACATATCTGTGAATATACTAAAAGCCATTGAATTGTATACTTTAAACAGATGACTTGTATGATCAGTGAATTATATCAGTAAAGCTGTTAAAAGTAAAAAAAAAGAAATGAAGAAACAAAAAAGAGAGAAGGAATACAGAGAAAAATAAGTGAAGCTCTAACTGAAGAATTAGAGCTAAAATATAAATCTGACAGAAAATTATTCTGGTGCTTGAGTGGCTCAGTTGACTCAGCATCTGACTCTTATTTTGGCTCAGGTCATGATCTCAGGATCATGGGATTGAGCACTGCATTGGGTTCTACACTAAACATGGAGATTCTGTCTCTCCCTATCTCTCTGTGCACCCCCGCCCCACTAGCACACACACTCTTTCTCTCCAAGGAGGAGGAGGAGGAGGAGGAGGAGGAGGAGGAGGAGAAAGAAGAAGAAGAAGAAGAAGAAGAAGAAGAAGAAGAAGAAGAAGAAGAAGAAGAAGAAGAAAAAGAAGAAGAAGAAGAAAGAAGAGGAAGAGGAGGAGGAGGAGGAGGAGGAGGAGGAGGAGGAGGAGGAAGAAAAAGAAAAGAAAATTATTCTCTGCTCCAGTGGAACACTTCCATTCCTAAAGAATATACTCATTTGCTAGCTTCCTCATTTAGGCAAAAACTGCTAGCTAGTGTCCAAACCCATTTTCTTATCTTCCTGGACACACAGCTAGACTCTATTTCCCAGCCTTCCAGAGGAAGGTGAGCATGGTGATGGAAGCCACTTCCAGGCCTGCCCCATAAAAAGTTCTCACTTTCCATCTGTCATTGATCCATCTTTTGATGTAGATGAGCACAGGGCCTTGGAAACCTTCTGAAGATGATAGAGCCCCAAAATGAAAGAAGTATAGATTTCTGAATCTTTGCTTGAAAACAATTGCCTGCCTATCAGATTATGGGAGCCAGAAACCTAGGCTCATTCCTGACATGTCCTTCTCTGTCACTGTCATATCCAAGCCATCATTGAATTCTTTATTTTGTCTCCTATGTGGATTGAATGTGTTCACTTCTCTTCATGTTCTCCACTAACACTTGATTCAAGTGAACACATCTTTTCTTGGGCTGCTGGAATAACTTTCTAATCTGTATCCATTTTGGCCCTCTGCCAGTCTATCAAAACTTATTTTTCTTCTACTACTTACTCTGGTACTGAATGCTGTGGGACACATTGTGTTGTGGTAGTATCCTTGCCTTGAACCTTTGTACACGTTGTCAACACAGAGGGTTGTAGGAATATTTCTAGAACCAGACAGGAACTGAAATTAACCATATACAGAAGTGACTATGAATTGTTTAGCTATATCTCACCAAACTCAAACTAAATATACCCTCCTAACTTAATTTTCTCAGGCTGGATTCCCAAAAATGCTTGTGACCACTCCAATGCCATCCAACACGAAGAGAAATATGATGTGATGAAAGGGGGGAGGCATTAAGCAGAAAGAGCAGTCCTAATCAAGTCAGCTAAAGTATATTACTTTTGCAAATTTTACAAAAATATGACCATGTGAACACATTGCTAGGGTCCCTTTAGGACCTTGGAAGAGACTGGTGCATGGGAAGGGTTTCTTTTTTTTCTTTTTCTTTTTTTGGGGGGGAAGGGTCTTGAGATACAATTTCATTAGCTTCTCTGAAAATTGACCTTTGAAGGGCAACTAGTTTTATACAGTATTCTGTAACTGGACTTGTGATGTGCTCTGAAATCACACAGGTTCATGGTGTTAACTATATAATACTATTTTACATGACATCTTATGTGTCTTTGCATCTAATTGCATTTTGGGTATGGTTGTTGCTTAATTTGTGAGGTAAGTGATACTTGGAGGAGAAGAAAACTAGACTAGAAGAAGAGAAAGGTTAAGAAAGGAAAAAAAGATGGAGAACCAACAGGAAAAAGTCAAGGAAGAAGTTCATGTGATTTGAAGCCATCAGGCCAGGTACACGTTCTTCAGGTGTCAGACTCATCACACAATGCGCTGACCTTGGTCAGCCGATTTTCATGCCTCCCCTAACTCCCTGCAGCACCTGAGTTTACTGGGGCGGCAGTAGAAATTTCTAGCTCACTGAAAGCATCCTATATCAAGCCTCTGTCTCTCTTCCCATCTGCCTGAGGGCTTTCTCCAGTGCTAGGGAGCACCCTCTTCTGCAGGCAGTTATAAATGGGTGTGGTGTTAGTGTCCTTGGGGGCAACCCTCACAACAGAGTTGGAAGTTGTAGATAAATGGCCCGGTTTAGGCAGCTTCTGGTGGGATGCTTTTGAGGTGAGTTCCACAAGATTTCTCAGAGGCTCCCTAGAGGAAATGCCTACCAGTTGCCCATAGAAGTGATCTACTCATTAACTCACTCATTTGTTTGCATCTCTCCTCTCCCTGACTCATTCCCCGCCCCCCCCACTTCCTTGCCTGTTCTTTCTGAGTTAACCCCTCAAACTATCCACACTCAATTCTTGTGTCAGGGTCTGCTTTTGGGGCAACACACACTAGGACACCTGGTTTAAGTCACAGGCAAGTAATTTACCACTTAAAGAAATGTAATCTAAATATTAAAATACAAAAATGTGGAATACAGTTTTTAAAGGAAATAATTTGAAGATACTAAGGAAACTCAACAAAATTATTTATTTGTGTTATATGCATCTCTTTAAAAATAATGCTGTGATTCTGCAGAAACTAATTTCATTTCTATGGGAGGATAAAAAAGAACTGAATTACTGCATTCAGGTCTTTAAAATTCTCTTGCGTTTGTATTCCAACTCTGGCTTATTAAAGGGGTCTGTGCTCCGTTAAAGTACACATGCGCTTACAATATAAACAGCTTAACTAGACATCTGTGTTGACTACATATAAGAGGCAGTTAACTTTTTGCCTTGTTTCTGTTCAACGATCTTGATATTTTAGTCTGCTGGCCAGATGAAACAAGATTGGTTTTTTGGTACCAGATGTGTCACAGTTTGGGTTTGTATTTTGCAGGTGCTCCCCCCAGCTGGGAGGATGGAAATGTGCCATCTTTCTGAGATGATGATTCAGGATAGAAATATAAGTCTGTTAAAAATAATTCGACATATTAATGGAAGGTTTTGTCCCTTGTGGGCTTCTTATGCATACCATATGAGCAGACCAGCAGCTGTTCTGTATTTTAAAAGAAGAGTTAGAAAGTTAGAAGCATACACGGCTATTCAAAACATAAGCAACTGCTTGGAGTCATGGAAACAGGATTCAACAATAAACTTCTATTTGTGAAGCTTCCCCAAAAATAATAATCCCACTGGGCTGTTTTCAGGTGGTCTTAGGATACTGAACAATCTTTCTATTTCCATTATTTGGATTCATTAAAACATCTCCCTTGTAGAGGCAAAGTGGTAGAGATGACTATATTTATTAGATGTGGGGATCGGTTTCCAGCTGATTTCTACCCTTCGATATCTATATTTTAAAATTACAATCCAAAAACCCTACTTTTTACCATTTTTTACTTAAACATACTGTGAAAGGACTGAAAGCCCCACTGAGGCCTGAGTTGTTAATAAAATGAGGCATTTTATCTTATTCCAGGTGATGATGTTCATTGTTGTTCCTTCAAAAATCACCTAATGAATATGTCAAGGAATGGCAGTAATCTTTACATTAGCTCCTTACTTTACACTAATCCTATGGAAGGAAGGACTCTGTAAGCTTTTTGGCCCAGCTTCTGAACCAGGGGAGTGTTAGCTTCGATCCCTCTACACCATGGTTGTTCTCAAAATTCCCCCACGCAGACAGCTACATCTGGATCGTAAGTAATAGACTTTATCTTTTGGGAATTGCTGTCCTTTCCAGTATAGTAAGGCTCACATGATTGGTTCTTGACTTTGAATTTCTAGAGTTTAGGAGCATTTTGTGTAACATGATGACTTTTGCCTCTCTGGAGTTTTTAAAGAGAACAATCAGCTAAAGTTTAAGAAAATAAATCAGAATCAGGTTGGTATCTGTGTTATTTCAACACAATTGCATCTAGCAGCAGTGGTGACAACTGGTCATGGCAATCAGCAAAGCTGGTTCACAATCTAGGGTGGACTATTTGCAGGAAAGAAAGGGTTTGCTTGTTGGTGTTGAAATTCGGAGTATGGCCAACGAAAAGAGCTTAATCTAAGTCAGAAGACCTGTATTCTAGGCACAGCACTGTTGCTCAACAAACTGTGACTTTGAGCAAGTCTTAAAAATAAGATGCCCTGACTAGGTGGTGTCTAAATTTAGAATCCTGTTATTATTATTATTAATAATAATAATAAGTGCACATAATAAGAAATTTTATGTTTAGAGGGGGTAGAGATTGCAAGTTGTTAAAGAAACTAGTTAAGAGGGAAATTTGGCAGTTGAAGGGAACTTATTCTTTTTTGGGGCTGTCTTAACAACCAAGAGGCCTTTCATAATCACTGTCAGAATGTAATTGTCCAGTTAGAGAGCATGGACTTCTCCAAGGGCAGGTATGGTAAAAGAACGATGAAGTGATGGAAATGACTAGTTGTGGCCTCAATACTGAAACTTACTAAGAATGTACTTATTTCCCTGGAAGCATGTTTGGAAGCATGTTTGGAAGTATGGGAACCCATGGCTGCACTTTTTTCACTGGTGAAAAAAGGCAAAATGACTTTTAATTTAACATAAGTATTTATATTTCAGTACAGTGAAAAGGAGCAAAAACATGCACAATTTAACAGACTGAATAGCAGAAAAAATTATTTTGAATTGTAATTCAAAAATGTATAGCTAAATTGATCCTTGCCCCCGATAATGAACCCACAGTGTGAAGAACTATTTTGGTGAAAGCAGAAGGAGTTTTCTCTTCTACCAATGTCCAATGCTTCCCAACAGCCACTGCATAAAAGGAATGCTCAGATGCTTTAAAAAATTTGGCAAATTGAGCTACCTTATCTCTCAATGTAGCCCAGGGTTAGGGATTAGTTACAGTCATTAAAATTGGAAAAACTCCTTATTTCAATATCTCAGTTTTATGGATAAAGAAACCAAGGGCCTCAAAAGCTAAGTCTCACAGTGGTTAAGGTTAGAAATGGTTCATTTATTCTACATTAAATTCTTAAGTGCTGGAAAGGATTACCATAGAAGTTGCTCAATAAATGTTTGCTGCTGAATAAAAATGACTCTGAAGATGAATTTGTCTTGTAATTCCCATCTTTGGGAGCTGGTTTAAATCAGTGATTCTCATAGAGGAGGGGAGGAGGGAGTCATGTGTAGTTCGGAAACAAAGCAGGTCTTTGTCTTACTGCTTTGGTTTGTTTTTAGTGAAGATGTTTACTTTATTTTGAATTTCAAATTACATTAAAAAGAGAACAGGAGATTTTTATGTTTACTGAGGATGGTTGTACCTGTAAGGGAACTCATGTGTAAGCTTCCCAAAGTTCTTTCCAGGATTTTGCTTCTGTGAATGAAAAAAAAAATTTTTTTTATCACTTGCTATTTTTTTTTTTAGTTAAAAATGAAACTAAAAATGAGTGATTTAGGCTCATTTTTAGTGGATGAATTGAATCAATGTCCTTTTTGATGGGTAAGCCAAAAAGGAATTACAGGTGGAAACAACATATCAAATTATGTCTCTCAATGCATGAATGTGGGACAGGGAAACTGAAGGACTCCATAAAAAATCTGCTTTTTGCCCCTTTTCCTGCTTCTATTCTTATTAGGACCTACACCTCTATTTACATATGCCTCGAATGCAAATAGTATATAGCAGTTGATGATTTCTTTAGATAACATCTAAAGAAGGACCACGTGAGAATGACCAAATGAAGCCATCATATGCATATTACAGACCACCATTGTAGCTAGATATCTCAACACCAAGACCCCCTGCTTCCAAGGAATGACACCTTGGCCCTTGTCTTTGTTCTAACTGGTTCCTGGATGCCTGAGAGGACACATACACCAAACCACAATCCTTAATAAAAACCACCAAACTCCAAGCAAAGACCAGACTCCCTCCTTTCCTAAGTCTCCAAGACACTCCATGTATATCTGCTCTGAATCTTCAGTAAACTCTGCTCTCACTTCCTGCTGGCTCATGTTTGATTTCCATCCTGTGCAAAGCCAAAGACCCTCTTGGCTGGTTCTGCAGGACCTCTTCTGGGTCCTTGTACTCCACCTGCCAGCATCAAATGGATAAAGTGTGATATGTTTACAATATGGAATATTATTCAGTCATAAAAGGAAGTGAAGTACTGATCCATGCTACTACATGGCTGAACCTTGAAAATATCATGCTAAGTGAAAGAAGCCAGATACAAAAGGGTACCTATCATATGACTCTATTTATATGAAATGTCCAGAATAGGAAAATCCAGATACAGAAACTAAATTAGTGGTAACTCCTGTAAGGGCTTGTGGGTTGGGGTATGAGGAGTTGATACTAATGGATATGGGGTTTATAATGGGTATGGGACTAGATAGTGTTGATACTTGCATACAAGTATTCATGTGGACAGAGTGATAGGAATGTACTCAACAGTCCAGCTGTGTCGTGGCTGGCTGTTTTCTCTGCTTCCTTGTGTGACTCTTGATTAGATCTGTTGCCTCATTATGTTTCAATGCTCCTTTAACAAAAGCCCATCCTCTGTTCACACAAGAAGTTTGTGTTTTGTTTCTTGATTTCTTCTGAGCTTTCTTTTTGATAATTGCTGAACATTTAGTCAACTCTTTGAGAAACACTTGTTTCAGGGTCGAAGGTGCCTGGGTGTCAGAAGTTATTTCTATGTGCTTTTAAACTTGACGTAAGAGAAAATTGGCTGCACACCTTTTTGTGGCATGATTTTGGCAGGTTTTTGTTTCCTTTTCTCCTAGATTATCTATTAGAAAAAAATCAAATGGTCATTCTTGCTCTGGCAGCTATAACTAATTTTTTCCCAGAAAGAATTATATTGGCTGTTATTGGTTACACTTAAAAAAACTTCCAAAGATAGAGTGATCCTCTAAAAGAATATTTTTATTTAAAAATATAACACATCAAAGTGAAGCAGTTACAGTTTAAACAAATAAGACATAAAACCTTTTCTTTGAATTCAGAGGGAGGGCAACTTGCTTTAGTTCACAGTCACTCTGGATGCCAAGAATAAGAACTGTTCCCATTTTTTTCCTCTGTGAGCATCAGTTATTAAGATGAGAAATTTTAGTTATAAGTGAAGTTTTAGAGTTTTAATTTTATTCAGTAACTAAAGCTTTTTCAGTACAATACCTTTTCTTCATTTTGTTCTGCATCTTGAGGAAGACCTGAATTCAGTGATGTTCTTACCTTTACTGAGTGTTATAGACTGAATGTCTGTGTCCTTCCCAAATTCAAATTCATATGCTGAAATCCTGACTTCCAATGTGGTAGCATTATGGAGTTGAGGCCTTTGAGAGGTAATTATATCATGTGGATGGAGTCCTCATGAATGAGATAGTGCTCTTATAAAAGGGACTGACTCCAAGAGAGCTCTCTCACGCTCTCTCTACCATGTGAAGATATGAGTCTGCAACCCAGAGGACAGCTCTCACCAGAATGTGACCATGCTGGCACTTTGATCTAAGACTTCCAGCCTCCAAGATGTAAGAAATAAATTTCTGTTGCTTATAAGCCACCTTGTCTATGGTACTTTATTATAGCAGCTTGAACTGATGAAGACACTGAATTTGCTTCTTCAGGTCAACTCCAATATAGTTTAAAAAGAATTTGTTTTCTCATCTCCTCTCTGTAGATTTCTCAATATAAGAATCACTCTATGGATACCTTATTCACTTTGGGAATTTTGCTTACTTTTTTGTTTACATTCATAATAAAAAATTTCAGACAAAATTTAAAATATTCAACAGAAACCAGCATATTATACAATAATTATTTATTACTAAGTAATAAACAACTGTGTTAAGACTGCTTATGAAAATAAAACCAACACAAATATGGTAGATCCTCATTTTCTAAAGAAATATATCTTTATTGACTTTTTCCATTTTCTTACAAAGCAGTTAAAAAATTCATTCTTGAACTTGCATGCTGTTCAATGTTATGATGGTTGCCTCCTTATAAGACTGCCAGTGGAGCTGTAGTAAGTTTCCTTAAGCACCACAGAAGATAATCATTGCTTTGTCCCACTTTTACAGAAAAGAATCCAAGTTTCATTGGATAGAGTATGCTTAGCTCTCTTGAAGAAAACCAGTTTAGTGGATTAATGTCTAATTTACATACAGTAATAAAGACAAACTTTGAATCTTTACAGATTAAATGCCCACTTTATACCATGGTGTAACTGTTTGAATTACTGATGAGTGTACAGCATATAGATGTAGATGTACTAGATACGTCTATAAATAAAATAGTGCTTTATGGTAACAATATTCTTTGGCTGATTTAAATGCCTATACTGGACTCTTTTAAAAGACTAAAATGCAAATGGCCCCACTATTATTGTCAATCTTAACACTGAGCTTGTGCGGAAGGTTCCTATACTGTTGACTGTTAGCATCTCCAGGTCCACGATATATTCTCTTGGTCCTGATAGCGATTTCACAAGCACAAGCATTGCACTTACAGGACTTGTTTGCTAAAATAAAAGAAAAAAAGAGGGAGGGAGAGAATAATTTTCCTTGAATTGGAGTTTCTATTATTTGTGAGTATACCTAGTCTTATAAGAATTAGGGGAAGAATTTTGAGGGTAGGATAAAAGTCACTACTTAATTCCTTCTTGGTTTCAACCTTTCTTGGTTCTTTTCCCTTTGTGCAAACATAGTCATTAGTTCCAAGTTACAGAGACCTGCTTTTTTGATAGTTCTGTGTTTTCGGTTCATCCCTCTCTGTTAATGTTTCTCTTCACTTTTACTGAGTAGTACCAGCCTTTACAGAGACTGTAGTTCAGGTGAGAATTTGATAATTTTTGAACTGGTAAACAAAGTTATCATCTTTCACTTCTTCTTAGCATTATGCATTTGTTTACATTCTAGTACATGAAGAGACAATGTGAATAGTTCATTTCAATGGAACACAGCAAACGCTAAGATACATGAGGTTATGTAGTGTATGTACAAAGATACATAAGGGTGAAAAATATGGGGAAAAAGAAGAGGGACCTTGAAGCATTGAGGGGAGGCTTTGGATTTCTGAGGAGAGTCACCAAAGATGACTGGAAGTTTTGTAAAGAAGTATGTTCAGAACTGGATGTAGTTTCATTTTGATGAAGAATGTTATGGGTGCTGGAGAGTAGAGGAAAATGAGTTGGAGGGGCAGGTTAGGAGATGTGTGAATCTGAATGCCAGAGGAAAGCAGGGGGTAGAGACAGTGGGTTAGGATTTAGCAATCACTTCAGTGGGTGGACATTAAACCAAGGGAGAGAATGTATATGTGATAAGACTGGATTTGGGAGAGGCTAATATCTAAGGAGTGGGCAGAGGAGAAGCCATTGAGGGAAGATGAGAAGAAACAGATGATTAATTGGGAAACAGAATGGCCAGCAGTATCCAATGGCATAGTGAGGCTGAGAGAGACTGGAAATGAAAAATGCCCTCTGGATTTAGCAGTATAGATGTCATTGCCTTTTCAGAGCAACTCCAGTAGGGTAATGGGAACAGAAGATAGAAGGGTGACTAGGAAGTGAGAAAGCAGAGATTGTGTTTATAGGCTGTGCTTTAAGAACATTGGGTTGGGAGAAGAGAGAGAGAGCAACATCTAGAAGGAGGCAAGTTGAATACCTAAGAGGTAGATACAAGTTTGATGAAACAAGGTTCTAGAAGAGATGGATGGAAGGATATAGGTGGTAGATTAGCTTTGATTGACAGAAGTAAAACCTCATCTTTGGAAAAACTCAAGGGAGAAGGTAAGAAGGAGGATACATGAACTTAAATTTGTAGGGGGTGAGTGGGAAGTTCAGGTAATTCATGTCTGTTGGCTTCAGTGGTTTCAGAAGAGACCCTACTGAAAAAGAAGGGTCCAAATTGAAAAGATCTCCAAACTGAACTTAACTTCCTCTCTACACTGGCTCTATCTTCCCCATATTAATTAATGGCACCACCACCATTTACTGTTGCTCAAGAGAGACACTTATCTTTGGTGCCTCCTCGTCCTCCATTTCCCCATAGCAAATAACTCACCAAGTCATGTAGTTCTTCCTGTATCTTCATCAATTTGTCTGCTGTTTTTGGACTCACTGCTACTAGTGTAATACCACATTCTCTTGAACTACTAACTGGTCTTTTCATTTCCATTCCTGTCCCACTCTTATCCAGGCTCTGCAGTATACCAGGCACTCTCATTTTAACATGAAAATCTAATAGCAACTCCTCTACCTGAAACCTTAATATCTCTGTAAGGCATTCTGTGATCTAGGCCCTGCTCATCTCTCTAGGTTCCTCTCAAGCCACTTCACTGGCAGCACTTGGAGTTTCAGACCAACTGGACTGCTTTTTATTCCTTCTATTTGCTGGTCTTTAATTGTTAGTCTTCAGCTTAAGTTCACTTCTTTCAGAGGCTTCTAGATCACTCCTATCTTCTTAGCAGCTGACTTGGTAGGCACTCATGAGCACTTGCAACTCTCTATTGTAATATTCAGCATACTTGTGAGCACTTGCTTAGTGCCTTGACCATGAGCTCCACTGGGGCAGGAATTGGCTTGGGTTTTTTTTTTTTTTTAATTTTTACTTATTTATGATAGTCACACACAGAGAGAGAGAGAGAGGCAGAGATACAGGCAGAGGGAGAAGCAGGCTCCATGCACCGGGAGCCCGACGTGGGATTCGATCCCGGGTCTCCGGGATCGCGCCCTGGGCCAAAAGCAGGCGCCAAACCGCTGCGCCACCCAGGGATCCCTTGGCTTGGTTTTATTCACTGCTGTGTCTCCAGGACCCAGCATGGTGCTTGTCCCTTGAAGGTAATAGTAATCCCTTGAAGGCATTAGTTGAATTCATTCATTCATTTAAAAAATATTTTTTGAGCATCTGCTAGGTGCCAGGTATATTCCTTTTGCTGAGCATAGAAGAGTGGACAGACAGGTAAAGTCTGCTTTCATTACACCTGCACTGTAGACCACACATATAGACAAATGAATACTACGCAAAGTGGTGATAAGGGCTATTAAGAAAATAGCCTCAATAAAGTATAGGTATTGGGTGGCATGGGTGGGGAGAATGGTATTCTACCTACAATTTTATGCACTACTTCTATTACAATATGCCCTCTTTTCTAAGGATGAAAGTTTTCTCAGTATTCTCCCAAAAGGAATATAAATAAAAACCTGTATGCTACAGATCCTTCAAAGATCAGGTCCAGTATCATGACCATCAAGAAACATTAGAGTTTATTTATTTATTCATGAGAGACGTAGAGAGAGAGAGAGAGAGAGAGGCAGAGACATAGAGGGGCTCCCCTGGGGAGCCTGGTGTAGAACTCAATCATAGGATCTTGGGATCACAACCTGAGCCAAAGGCAGATGCTCAACCACTGAGCCACCCAGGTGCCCAAGATACATTCTTTAACTGTTCCAGTCAACATTAATTCTTTGATGTCTTGTATCATGGAATTGAATATAAAATTGCTTCTCTTTTCCCTTCCTAGGTGTTAACTTTTGCCACATGTAATATTTCAAGCCTTTAAAATAAGGAAGTATGTATTACATGCACCTGGTATGGGGCTGAGCATACAGTAGGTGCAATATTAAGGCCTGATGACTGATTCTTATGCATCAAATGTCCTCTACAAAAATGGATTTTTCAGTAGAGAAATTTTGTAGGATTCAACCTAATTACTTCTTGAATTATATGATAAGAAGTAATCTTAAAATGACTTTTTATTGGGCACTGGGTGGCTCAGTTGCTTAAGCAACTGCCTTCACCTCAGGTCATGATCCCAGGGTCCTAGGATTCAGCCCCACATCAGGCTCTCTGCTTCTCCTTCTCCCCTGCTGTGCTCTCTCTCTCTCTCTCTCTCTCTCACTATTTCTCTCTTGAATAAATAAATAAAATCTTTAAAAAAATGACTTTATTTCAAATAGTTTTTGTTTCAAATAATTTAATAATCAACTCTGGGATTATAAAAATTGCTAATGTTTTATATCATTCATGGAAAAAAGAGATTTTACTTGAGAAAAACACTGAGAATTTATATTTGAAAATATCAAGTCGATAAATGTACTGATATGAATCATAAAACTTTTAAAGTGCTATGTTTATTGCAAGGAAAATAACATGCTGGAACTTTGCTTAACTCTTGATTATGTTAGAAATTTTATTTTCTTAAATTATAGCTAAAAGATCAAAGTGGAAAACTATTTTTAAGAAAGATTTTGAGATGAACCTATTTTATTGCCATGGGTTACAAATAATGTTATTTATTTGGGCTAGAATGATTAAATTGGTATTATCTTAACTGTGTGAAATGCATTTAGAGTAAACTTCTTACAAATATCTAGCATATCTCAAATTTGAAGCATCTAATGTTAGAGAAGTTTATTCTTAGCTATTAGAAAAAAAGAACAATAATAGATTTTGGGTTGGATTTCTCTCTTCAGAAGTCGGTCATGAGAAATTAATCATTTCTAATTTATTGGCAAAGAAACAGAATCACAAAATTCTGGAGTTGGAAGGGAACTTAATATATCAAAGAATGGGATAAACATGTAAACATTAAAAATCTGTAAACTTTACCACAAGGATGAATTTCCCAATTTACTTTTCATGTTCTTAAAATGAAATACTGACTTTAAAATCTGATTAAAAATGGAGAGTGCCCAAAGGAGTTTTGAGAAAATTGTAACTGGATGAATAACATCCTTAGCGTGAAACAGTTACCGGAACCCTGCAAACTGCTTGGTGGGGTGCCATCATTTGCACATGAAGTGGTGAGCCTTATTTAAAATATGTCAGAATTTTCACCTAAAATGAACTTGCTGAGATTTTGCCTGGAAGGCTGAGGCACCAAAGTTAGGGAGATCTGCTTGGAAGCCCTTGGGGGGATGAGGGGCTACTAAGAGCCAGTTTAAAGGAAGAGAAGCAGGGGCACAGGGAAGCAAAGACTACCATAAGAAAGGAGAAACCATGAAGAAAGAAATAGCAGAATTCAGAGAAAGATTTCAATATCGGCATGAAAGAAATGGAAAACATAAAGATGACCTCACACTGTCTGCCTGGAAGTTTGCAAGAATGGTACAACTACTGGCCCTTTTGGTGCAAAAAGATGGGGGCCCTTTAGGGACTTCCGGGTTTCAGTTTTGGTGTGAATGTAAATGATCTTGCAGATGTACCAACAAGGAATTTATGGTTCTTGAAAAGCTCTCCAGGAATTATTTTTTCTATGTACAATCAAGTAACCAGCACTGATTTGTGGTATCTATTTGGAGTGTGTGTAAGCTTTTGTTTTGCTGGTCACACATGGTCACACACAACTGCATTAGTCTTCAACTTGGTATCTGAGTGACTTTAGAGAAGCTACTAAATCTGAGTCTCACTGTTCCGTATAAATGGAGATGAAATAGTAGTATCTTTCTGACAATGCTACCAAGAAGATTAAATGAGATAATGCACTCAGGAAGACTTACACAATGCTTGCCCATAAAAACTCCTTAAATGTTAGCTTTCCTTCTAAGTGAATACTGCCAAACCACAGCAAACTTGCGCCTGTCCCAACAGCTACAGCTGCCCACAGGGTACTACTCACTCTTAGGTAGAACTCTCCATTTTCATTTCCAGATTTAATCCGAAAAGTATTGATAGTATTGGCATAAATGGTTGTGGCCTGTATCTGGAAGATGTCTGATGGCACAGACCTATCAGATCGGATGCTCATGTACTTGTAGACTATAGACTGGGGAAGTTCTCGGCACACCGCACTTGAGACTGGGCAAACACATCGGCTGCAGAGAAAAACAAAAGTATTTCCCAGTTTATCGTGGTAAGACCAGAAAGTTCTCACTTTCAAAAGCTCTGATTTTTTCTTACTTCTCTGATGTTAAGACATAGGGATCTTGACAAGGATTTCGTGGGTAACAACGGAAGCCGCCATGATAATTCCAACACATTTCATCTTCCCGACATTCATTTGTGGTCTCACACTCATTTATATCTGTAAACACATAGGGTCAAAGAATTTACTGATCTGAGCAAATCATATAACACTTCATAGCTTCACTTCTGCTGTGCTTCCTCTGGACAGTGTAATCTACTCCCAGGGGATCAAGTCTCCACTTGCATGCCGTGCTTACCAAAACCATACCTGTAGGCTGTAACTCTCTTGGAAGCTCCCCAGCCAGAGTCAAATGCTCCCCGCATTGGTTTTGCTTGCTGCTTTCCCAGCCTAGAAGACCCTCACGACCCAACCATGAAAATCCCATCCCAACCACAAAAATCCCATCTAATCAGCACACTTCAAGGCCAATTGAGATTCTTCTTCCTTCCTGCAGGCTTCTAACCCTCTAGGCAGAATTAATTCTGCTTCTAATCTTCTAGTGCACGTATCCATCTCTTATTTAATTCCATTTTATTTTATAATTAACTGTTGCCATATCTATATTCTTAACTAAATTACAACTCCCCAAGGGCAAGGATTGGTGTCTTTCATGTTTATATAAGCACAGTCAATGGCTAACATTTGGCTTTGAATTCAACAGATGAACAATAGGTGGTTGATAAAAATATCATGAAATGACACATACTAATAATCTGTCTGGAATGACTCAGCTACATCTGTCCTCAATTAAATGCAATGAACTTAGGTCCTACTCAGTTTTGTGTCTAAAAGCACATTTAACTTAGCCCAGATCCCTATATGCCTCTTACCTTGCAAATTTGAATCTGCCTGAATCTGTTCCACCTTGGATGGCATAGCTATTTAGAAATAGTGTGGAAGAAGGGGAACTGAAGAAGGGGAATTAAAGAAGGGGCTGTGGTGAGAGGCAAGCCAGGAAAAGGCAGTGCAAGGAAGCCAAAAGGGGAGAGAGTCCCAGAAAACGAGGGCTGTGCTGGACAAGGACTGATTTTGGATCTGGGAATAATGAGCCTCCAGATGACATCTGAGAGAACACTTTCACTAGAGAGCCATTATATTTACTACTAGAACAAACAATGAAAATTATATTAAGATTCACATCCCTAGCTATGTCTACCTCCCTTTACATTTGAACAATGATTTAGATTTTATCCATTATAACCGTTTCCTGAATCCTTCTACCTAATAACCAGACATTTTCATTCATTAATTTACTCATTCCAGTTTATTTTAACCCTTCTATTAGCTTATAAACCCCTTGAGGGCAGGACTATAGTATCCATCTTTAAATCCCTTTATCACCTAGCATTAATACACTTGGGGGCACCTGGCTTTTAAGAAATATTAAAATGAACTAAGTTGCTTTTCACATAAATCATGCAGACATGGACAAGAAAGATTATCTCTGCTTGACATGGAGGAAAAACAAGTAAGGGTTAAGTAAGTGGCCCAAGTTCATACAGGTAGTCATAGGCATCTTTCCACTGTGAGGTACTACATCCCCTAAATGAGAATACTTTTATGCCTTGTCTTTGGAGGAAAAAATTTTTATTTTAGATTCCAAACTGGCCAAAGCCATCTGGAACCCAAGAGGAGACTAGAGAAGTTTCCAAGAGTTTCCAAGAGTCAGTTATACGAAGTGTCTTCTTTTGGACTGGCTATGGCTAAAGAACGAATTTAGATTTCTTAGAAGAAATCATAATTGACTTGTCCTTTCAATATTCTTCTCTTTTCTGAAAAATAAATATGCTGTTTAGCTACAAGGAAAACTAGGACTGGTTTGTTATATGGAGACCAAGAATGACAACAGGAAACTTTATGTAATAATTTCATTTATTACTTTCATTAATTTAGAGCCTAATGTAATCAACACCTTAATCATTCTGGAATGTTTTTCAGGAATTATTAATAGTATTAAAATATTTGATGAATGTGTGTATGTATATTCTCTCTCTCTGTTTCTCTGTCTCTTTCCTACTCTCTAGCCTCCCCCACCCCACTCAAACACAGAGAGTTTTCATTTTTGCAAGGTTGTGGAAATGAGAACAGTTATTTCATCCCGAAAATAAGCCTTTGATTAATAAGCCTTACTCCAAACTCTTTCAGTTTTACTTTAGTCTATATGGACAAGGTTGGGAAGAGATAGTTTTAGTGGAGAAAACTAATTGCTTTGTACTTTAAAAGAATGCTAAGCCTCTCTCTTAAAAAATGTTTTGGCTTAACCAAACATTCTGGAGCTGCATATCTTCAAGATATAACACTCTTGATTTTTCAAGAGTGCAATACTAGTATATTTGCAATACTAGTATATTTTTCACCTTAAATTGTAACAGATATATTTCCATACAAATAGAGTAGGTAGGTAAACTCTCCCTGTATGTTAATTTGCCTCTGTCTTTTGCTGAGCACCAAATATATTTATGATAAAAAACACAGACACATTTATTTGAAGGACTCCAGGGAAATTAGTTAAGATATCCCACTGGCTAACATTTTCCTCCATGTAATATTCATGTTAAAAGTCTCAGGCTTCAGAAAGTAAAATCATTGGAATGCAATGTTTTTCCACAATTAATATTAGAGTCTCTAGTAACTTTCCTGGAAAGGGGTATAAAGGTGTTCATTGTGCAATGAATGGCATTCTGATTATGTTCATACTTAGTGGTTGGAATCTAGTTGAATGATCATATGCATACCGTAAAAATCCCAGGTCCTGGGTGTTCCTCTGAGTTAATATTCTATAAAATCATGATATAGACTGAGAAGCCCTACTGTATCCTTGCCCTGATCTTTTTCCTTTCTCAAAGGATTTTACTGCCCTTGTATGTCCTTTCTTAGTTCTGATTAAAGAGGACTCTTTAGAGCAGATTTGCTACTAGTCACTTATATTGCTAAGTAAATTTTATGAAAACATCTTGGATAGTAAGGCTTTATTGTTTACAAGTAATTTTTATGTATGTTATCAATTTCATGCTCACAACTCCCTTTTCCAAATGAGAAAGCTGAAGTTTAGAGATGTTTGATATTATTTAAGACTGTAGAGATAGAAGGCAGTACAACCCAAACAAATTTTCTGTCTTCAAGTTCAGTCATTTTTTCCCACTCACTGTTTTATGCAAAGGCAAGTATCTATACTAGCTTTTCGAGGATTATGTATACTTTTGGCTTTATCTGAACAGACTTCTCTGTTAAAGAAATTTGAAACTACATGTAGCATTGGAGATGTGTAAGTATGAAGATCACCTGAATGTTTATTTTAAAACTGGACCCTAGGATATTAGCTATTTTTGTTTTTTTTCTGCTTAAGAATTCAAGCACATTTTAATATACTTGAGGCTGATTTTTCTCAGCACATTTAGGTTTATAATCTTGGTATTTTAGAGGATATGAGACTGATTTGAGGTTTGCCTACCCCACATGTTAAGTTTATTCCCTAGACTCAAACTCATGGTGAAATATTTTAATAATTGAATCTTTGGGGCAGGTGATTAGAAGATGTACATCATAGAGATTGAGTAGGCTATATAGAAGATATCAATATTTTATTAAAATTATTTACATCTTAAGAGCAAAAATTACTTTCAATCTAAAAAAAGTCAGTGCTAACTGAATAATACCTTTTTTATGAGATGAGCATATTACATGATGAACAAGGGAAAAAGGAGCTCAAATTATATATTTAAGAGGGAAAAATGAAAGTCCACGGTAGAGAATCCTGTAACTTTCTCCCTGCTTTTCCTGGTTAAAAACAAACACTTAACAGATATGAAAACAATAAACTTACCCTGACATGTTCTACTTCTCACCACTTGGTATCCCTGGGGGCACATACACGAGAACTTCCCAGGTTCATTGACACACTGATACTGACACAGGTAGCTTGAGGTTCTGCATTCATCAATGTCTGTTCAATCAGACAAGAGTAGGTACACAGAGTTGAAAAACTTACAGGTCACTACTTTGACAATATTTCTGAAGATAAGGTAAAAGGGTAAAAATACTGCAAACTCTAAACCAGAAATATAGGGTGCTTGGTGGCTCAGTTGGTTAAGCATCTGCCATCGGCTCAGGTCATGATCTCAGGGTTCTGGGATCTGAGCCTCCAGTCCAGGCTTCCTGCTCAGTGAGGAGTATGCTTCTCCCTCTTCATCTGCCCCTCCCCCTTACGTGTGCTCTCACTCTTTCTCTCCCCATCTCAAATAAATAAATAAAAAAACCTTAAACAAAATAAAACAGAAATATAAAACTTTGTAAGAACCTGGAGGGAAAATTCTACAATATCAGCTCATTTCCTCCAGAACTCCACCACACAGTTTTTCTGACTATCAGTTTTACTCAATGATTGCTGAGAGTCTGGAGAATCTTGGACTTAACCATACTGACTGAGCAGACTGAATGAATTGGGAGTTCAGGGAAAGAATGCTTTGCATTTCTCAATGGTGATGTCCTTATAGTTTGCTCAGAAGAACAGAGGTAGCTGTCCAGAACCAGCCCCTTTTGGTTTTGAGCACAGTGGCATGATATGAGGCCTCTCTGGGTGGGGTATGACCTTTGTGGCTTTAAGTAAAGCTGGAAAGAAGTCAGAGACATCAAGTGTCAATGGCATTCCCCTCAGGATGTCGTATGCCTTAGAATTGCACAGTGGAACATGCACAGGCAATGGACTCTGAAGGTCATCCTTCCAATTAAGTGGCCCTCTTTTTACTCATGTGGAAAGTGAAACGCAGGCAACTTAAAGAAATGTGTCCAAGTCACACAGTGGCGGGAATGAGACTAGAGGACAGGTCTCTTGGTTTATATTCTAATGTTTCTGACATGTGATTAGCTCTTTCCAAATTTAAATGTGCATACCAGTCACCTGGGATTCTTGTTAAATGCAGCATCTGACTCAGTAGGTCTGGTCTGGGGCCTGAGATCTGTATTTCTCACAAGTAGAGACAAGGATGTGTCAACGCTGCTGGCCATCACATCACTTTGAGAAGCAAGACACTAGAACACCCCTTCTAATTATTATACCCAGCCTACATCTACTATTTCAGTTATTTTGTTCCTTCTCCTTTCTCTTGATAACATACTAAAAAGAAAATACTATAATTGAACTTAATTAACTGTATTTTAAAATAGAATTTGCATGGAGAAAAAAATTGTTTTCATAAACAGGTACGTAATTGGATAAAGCAACAGTAATTATACAGATTGAACTGTTGTTACAAATTATTTGGAAAATATTTTACCTTCACAGTTGAGCCTGTCACTGCTCAGCTCATATCCTTGATTGCACTGACAGATAAATGAACCGAGAATGTTGTAGCATTGCTGAGCACATTGATTGCTAGCATCACATTCATTTATATCTGAAAGGAAATATTATATACATTTATATATCTATGTCTTTAAACATATCCTTGCTCCTTTGTACCTATGCCATTTAATGATAAGTGAATAATTCCTGGGTTGGATTCTTCGCCCTGCAGAAGCTCACTGGAGAACATCCATTCAGGTTTCATATTTATTGGAGTGACTTCAAACATCTGTCATGCACTTCTTTTAGAAATACCAGAATATTTCTTTCTGGGAATGACAGTTAGTTTTGTGTTTGATGAATCTTTCCAAAAGAATTTAATGATTCTAATAAATATACATTCCAGTATCTATTTTCTTTTATTGTTGTTCAGATGCAAAGTGCCAAGTCTATAAATAATTGATATAAGACATTCATACTGATACGGTCTCTCAGCATGCTGTGGTGAAGATTTATCTGTGCTATTTATTACTTTTTAAATGGGTTCTGTTAAATTCCATTACAATTATAACATAAGCCGTTGAGACCCATACAGAGTTTTGCAATGCTCTAAGGCACTGAAAATATTGTGAAAAGGCATTTTTCCCGCACTAGATTCTTTCCATGTCATGCCAATCTTAAAATTGTGGGCCGTGACACTGCATTCTGAAAGGGGAGAAGAAGCATGTAAAAATCAGATGCACTCTCAGTGGAAAGTTTATGTACTTGAACTTACAGTAATCTACTGGCACCTTCAGCATTTATATCACATACTGTTGACTAATTGGTGTGTGTGTATCCATTGATCTGTAGTTTTTTTTATATTTTTGATAGACTCACAGAGGAGGACTAACACCATGGTTAATAAAGTTTTCCATTCACATCTTGATGTGTTTTAAGAGGCAGATTGGTTATTGTCTTTATAGCTTTATGCAGGGAAGATAAAGGAGACCAGTCCACTCAAGAGCACAGAAAACTGGAAATACTGCAATGCGCCCTGACATTTTTTGTGAAGACAGAAATCAGTTAGGATGGCAGTCCGCCCAGAGCTTACCTACACAGGTATAGTTGTTTGCAGCCAGCTGAAACCCAGGACTGCACTGGCAATAAAATGATCCTGGTGTGTTCACGCATCTTTGGTGGCAATATGGAGGAATGGTGCATTCGTCTATGTCTGGGTTGTCAGGCACACACACAAAGAAAACCAAGTTATTGGCTATTCAGAGCTGGTAGCTCTTTAGTTCTCAGCAGAACATTATCTAGAAAACCTAGCCAGAGAAAAATCTCATTTTAAAAGGCATTCTGTCTCTCTCTTTTTAAATTAGGGTAAATATTCTTTTAAAAACAAGCTTTGGTTTGCATTCTGCAGTTGAGTGAGATGTTAAAAACAAAGACTTCATAAAGCTGGTTGAGTGGGTTGAGATTTAAAGACAGAAAAGTAATTAAGACTATTTCACATAGATATGAGAATATATATGTCAGTTCTGGGATCCAAAAGGTTATCTGTAATGACAGAAGTAAAAAAGCACTATGGAAGAACTGATTGATGTAGCATAAAACTAAGAGAAAGGAGGTGTGGTCTACTGCTCAGCTGCTGACGTTGCCCAAGTCACATAAACGCTTGGTATCTTGATTATTTCTTTTGTAAAATTTGGATACTAATGCTTGCTATGTGTATCTTATGAAGTTTCCATGAGAATCAAATGAAAGAACACTGTGAAAGGAATAGGATGCTAAACAAATTACCTCTTGAGACTGCCCTCTGACACTCTGATGAAGTGTTCCAGGCTGTGTTCTTCTCAGATAAATATTTCCAACTATAAAATGGTCAGTTGAGAACTTGCGGAGTAGGATTAACATCTTAGAAGCATAGTAAAATTTCATTAACTCTACACTTTGCGACAATGCTAACATGACGTGTGTAATTAAAAAATAACAATTATTAATGTACAATATGAGACTGTACACTGTACAATAGAAGACTGTACAATATAAGACTGACCCTTATGGTAAAAAACAAAAACAAAACAATACTTTATGTTGAGTTCTTCTGTCTAAAACTGTGGGAAGTGGTAGGCTCAAGTGGCCTCAGGATAACCTGAGATGAATCTTTGTTCTGGCAATTACTAGCATGGTCTTCTCAGAGCTTCAATTTTCTCTTCTGTAAGTGATAATACAACAATGTGGTAGACTTGTTGGGAGGATACCATGAAATTATAGGCAAATTTCCTTGCAAAAAACAGGTAAAAATAAATGGCAGCTGTTATTAATAGGCTGCAAAATATATTTGATTTCACTTGAATACTGAAATCAAAGGTAATGGCATTGACATGGCTTTCCACCTCATTTATTTGAAGTGTCTGCTCAAATGTCACCTCAGGGAGGCCATCTCTGTCCATCCATATAAAATGGCTTCTTCTGTCCCATCTGTCACCTTTTCCTGCTTTCTATTTTTTGTGGCCATTGACACTCCTTGATATTGTGTTATGTGTTTATTTGCTTCTTGTCTGTCTCCCTCACTATAAAGCATGGCAAATAAGACCTGTCTTCTCTTCAGATGAAAGTAGAGTATTTTTGTCGGTTCATTGCTATGTGCTTAATGCCTGGAACAGGGTCTGGCATAGTAGGTGCTCGATAAACATTAGTTGAATGTGTGTGCAGACTTCATATTGATTAAGAGCAATTTTAGCATAGCTCATCCTGTACCCAGTATTATAGCGAGGGACCCCTACTGACAGCTAATTTGTAAAAATAGTCCCTCCTAATAGCTCCATGAGGGACATGATTCTGTAAAATATGTTTGCTCACCATGAAGGCCCAGCACTTAGAACAGTATCTGGTGCACCATCATGGTGTACCAGCACTTAGAACAGTGTCAGTAAATACTTGATAAATAAATCATGCATGTCTTCTCAATCAGTGAATACCCACTGAATCACTGTTATTTGCAAGCATTGTGTTTGGCACTATAGTCTTATAATGATGATAAATACATACTTTATACTCTGTCTAGCATGAAGAATGGCACGGAAACATATTATTGCAAGGAATGGTAAGATCAACAGTAGAAAGCTGTACAAGGGACAGACAGAGCACCATTCTACTCAAGTGGCCTGCTGACCACTGTTGGTTCATGGACTATTTGGAACAGCCTGCTATAAATAAGTATAGAAGTTGAGAATATGTGTTTAGGAATAGCAATTTGGTGTTGCTACAACATTTTTTATTATACTTTTAGTAGTATTGATCTACAATAGACTGGAAATTAAAAAAAAAAAAACACTCATCAAGGTTTGAGAAGTAGTGATGCAGAGGAGGGAGGAACTAATCATATCTGGGTAAATCATGGAAGACTTCCCAGAGGAAGTGACCCTGAACTGGGATTTGGAAATTGAATAGGAGTTTGCCAGGGCAAACATGTTTTTGGTGCTAAAAGAGCTTAGGTAGAGGCAATAAGGTGTGACATTGCATGATGTTTGTGCGGAACTTTAGTAGACAAGGCTGCAGTATAATATTTTTGCAGGAAGAATGGTGTTGGTACAACAGAACTGGACAAGGATCTGATGGAGGAAGACCTTATATGCTCTGCTGGCAAATGTGGGTGAGGGGAACAGCAGAGAAGCCCCATGATTAGATCTGGATTTAAGAATGTTTCCTGCTACCAGATCCTATAGGGCTATAATCACACATTTTATTCCCTTTAATTGTTCCCATAGTAAGTTGAGTTGGTTCTTTCTCTTTACCTTTTATAGCCTCAATTGTTTATTTTCCTGACTAATCCATTGGGCAAAACTTTGGTGCCTGTCCAGTTTTCCACACAATCTTCTAAATCACAGTTTTAGTCACACAAACCCTGGGCCTTCCTCAGAGGCTGGGCACTCACCCCAGCACCTGGGCACAGCCCCATGGCGGGCAGAACCGGGTCCTCAAGGAGCTCAGTGTGTTGACATCTCGATGTCAAGAGCTAACATTCTCAGGCGAAAATTAATTCTAGCTTCCTATCCCCATGTTCCTATCCCCTCTGTTCTAAAGAGAAAATAAGGACTCTTCACTGATGTATGTTAAACGGTAGTATGTAAATCACCATGAATATCACATGAATACAACTGACACAGGGATTCAATTAGGACGTTTTATTCCTAGTGCTGGACCCCATGACAGAACCTGGAACACATTTACTTTTTACTGTTTACTTATTCGCCAGTCAGCCTCTTCATACTGTGTTCTTCCTGCCAATTGAAAAAAAAAAAATGCACGGAGCATCTACTTGGCAGGCACTTTTTCAGGTTCCGGAGAGACAGCAGTGACACAAATCAGACCTGGCTCCTGTCCTCAGGTAGCTCAAGTAGAGCTCTCAAGTAGAGGCACACGCTATACTTGGCTTTGCCTTTCCAGCACTGCACCCACTTGCAACACACCGAATGTTTAGTACACGTCTGTTAACTCATCACACAATAATAGCACACAGCTATTCCGTGCAATACTTGCCTCAGCTCGGAGCACTCCCACACATGAGCTCCTGAGTATGTAAGTCATTTGTCTAAAGCCTCAAAATGAGTTAGGAGCAGAGTTGGGATTTGAACTTCATTCATGTGCCCTATAAGCTATGCTATTTTATGAACCAGTGAATGAAGGTCACATCGTCAATGTTTTGGTGCTGTGGCCACCAAACAGCTAATTTAAAATTATTTCCTTGGTTGCTTTTGTGGTCTCATTCATACTCCAAATTTCTGCTTCTGCTTAGTCTAACATGGAACCAACATTTTGAAATCCAGAACGTGCTCACCCTTTAAGGTTAGCTCTTTCTTATTAATGTGGAAAATGGTTCAGTAGTCAATGACAGAACAAGCAGTTGGAGTTATCATTCTCCAAATAAATATGAATGCTTTGCTTTGAATGACGGGTTTAAACAAGTAAGAGGTTTAGGATAGAATTTTGCTTACTGCTCTGCTGTACTTACCTACGCACTGGTCTCCCCGCTTCTGGTACCCCTGGGGGCACTGACAGGCAAAGGAGCCTCGTAAATTGATGCACACTTGGTCGGCTCTACAGTTGTGGGTCCCTGCAGTGCACTCGTCTATGTCTGGTAAAGACAGCCGGCACAAAGTTTGAGTTGGTTGTGCAGATGTTACTATTTCCTCCATTTAAAAAAACCCCGAAGAAGTGTAGCTGACGCATAAATGACATAAGTTTCAGGTGCACAACATAGTGGTTAGACAACACTATACGTTACGTTATATTCACAGCAAGTCTAGCTACCATCTGTTACCATACAATGATACTATTGCAGTATTATTAACTATATTCCCTATGTTGAATTGCCATCATACTTTTTTAAAAAAAGATTTTATTTATTTATTTAACAGAGAGAGAGAGAGAGAGAGAGAGAGCATGAGAGAGACAGAGTAAGCAGGAGGAGTAGCATAGGGAGAAGCAGGCTCCCCACTGAGCAGGAGCCTGATGTGGGGCTCCATTCCAGTACCCTGAGATCGTGACCTGAGCTGAAGGCAGACACTTAACTGACTGAGCCACAGAGGTGCCCCATCATACTTTTTAAAAAGAAATAAAGTTTTCACTTTATTAAAGCAATACTCTGTAATATTATATTAGAAATGTTTAAAATGATAAATGATTTCAAACATTTGGAAAATAATTTCATAGATGCCAGTGTGTACGACTCAGATTTAACACATGCTAACATTAGCCATGTTTGCCTTGGCTCACTTTATTTTCAGAAATAAAACATTCGAGACATAACTAAAGCTTTACTGTATTCTTATCTTTTTATCTGCTCACCTACCACTGTCCTGGTGGGTGTGAATCCTTCCCTGAAAGGTTTTTATACTTTAATTATATAGATATGCATCCATTAGAATATACAGTGTTGTGTTGCATGCTTTAAAGCATAAATAAATTGTATAATACTTGCTTTTTCTACACAATATGTTGCATTTGAGATCATTTACATTGACAAGTCTATAAAGAACTGTCCAGTAACCAGGTATAAATCAAACTTTAATACTATGTATTTCTTGTTGCCTTTTAATTAAACTTTAATTGCAGGGGTGCCTGGGTGGCTCAGTTGGTTGAGCATCTGACTCTTGATTTCGGTTCAGGTCATCATCTCAGGATCATGGAATCTGTGTAAGGCTTCCACGCTCCGTGTGGAGTCTGCTTGAGATTCTCTTGCCCTCTCCCTCTGCGGCTCCCTCCACAGCATGCTCATGCACATGCTCTTTCTCTCCCTCAAATAAATAAATCTTAAAAAAAAAAAAACCCTTTCATTGCAAATTTCAAAATGCAAAGGATTCAACTTGATGATATTTCTCTAGGAGAGATAGATTGGTGTAGTTTAAAATACATATTTTCCCAAAGCATTTCATATCAGTTTAAAAAGATATTTTCCCAAAGCGATTCTTTAATTTACTAAATGTGCCCAAAGGAGTAGTAGACTATAATTTTAGAAAAGTAAAAAATGCTCATCACAATATAATGAATCTGTTATAATGAGTTTCTTTGGAATAAAAGGTGATATGAATTTATGCATGTGCATTTATATTACGGTGATTTATAAGTGAAATTTAATTTTGCCTTTTCAACATTACCTTCGCATTCAATAACTCTCTCACATTACGAAGTTAAGTAGGTGAGTTAAGAAGATGAAAGGATTATGTGATTTTGGCATTCTTCAACAACGGAAGGGTCTAAGCTTTGTTAAAAAAATATCATCAAACTTGGAATTCCTAGATGACAAATTTTGCATAAAAACTAAGACAGGCTTAGGGAACCTTAGATCATCAATGTGGTAAAACCAGGGTGGTGCTTTGGAACAAACAGTGGGCTAAAATTCAATACAAAAGATGAGCCATCAGTAATTAGAAGGTATTTCTCAATTCCTGCCTTCCTTTAAAGAAGCTCAGAGAGTGGCTTCTGCTGCTTTTCGCTCTATTTTCAGGGAGAACTGCTGTACTCACACTACCAGTGTAAGAATGTGGGAGATTCCTGTGGTAAGAGTTGTCCTCTGATACTGGATTTGAACGATAACAGACATTTTTCCCAAAAGAAAGAGAGAGGGGAGGTGAAAAATACTTTAGGGATGTATGGCCATTTATTGGATAATACCCTATAAAAGCATCTACCTGATTCTTTGAACCTGGTTTTAAAGTTTTGGTGAACTTTTTTTTGTTACTGTTTTTTATTTTTGTTTTGTAATCCACCGTCATCATCATCATCATCATCATTTTCAAATCAGTGATTCTAACTCTGTCCTTTGTAAGGTACCATGCAGAGGCGCCACGATCTTTTTTTGAAATTATCTGGTCTTTTTTCTGTCTTTTATTATATTCTCATACGCACTTGATGAAAACATTTCTACTGGGGTTTCTTTCAGAGCTTTATGACTCGCTAATGCAGAAATGACAGCAGAATTCCTATTGTTTTATGTCAAGAGCATCTGCCAGCATTTGCAGTGATAACAGCCCTGAGAGATACCGAAATGTGAGATTCAGATGTGGCAAGTTTCCTCAGTGCATGCTGGCAAAAGATCAAGGACTGGGGCTGTCTGCTGCATTTTCTAAGGGAGGCCTCACCAGTGACTGTGGCTTTTCTTTCTGAGACCTCTCTGCAAACTGCCTCCACCCCATTGCATTCCCTATATCCTACAGTTTCCTTCCTACTTTCTCATTCAGTTCTAAGGCTCTTTGATAAATAAGCCAATATTTCCAGTGGACTTAATATATCAATTAAATAGATTTTAAACATAAAAATTGTGCTACCTGGACCTACTCCTTCTTAAGAACCAGGTTCATTTACCTTCTGAAAAGGATTATTGAATAAAAATATTCGGTGAGTTAAAATAACTTAATAATTTTAAAAAATCACTGCCTTCACTGTCACTATATTCTTTTCCTTTCTCTATCAACAACAACAACAACCAACAAAACCGCAATAGCACTCACTGCACCTAACACCGATGGATGATATTTTTAACACACTTTGTACATACTTGAACTCACTTTAATTTTTGGATGGGAAACTTCCTGAAATTCAATAAAATACAACTTCATGAAATCCCCTTCAAGAAATTATTCCAAAGAAGTTGAGCATGTGCTTTGTCATATACCTGGAGCTGGATCTTCTAGGATATGAACTGACTACATTTTCATTGAGAGCTTCTCTAAATCAAGTTGAGAATATTTGTCCTCTCCTTTGCTCTTAGCAGTTTATCTAATAACACATAGACAAATAGGGTTTCTTTGTATTATCTTCGATTATACTGTCAATTCATACCATTACTTAAGTGACACAATTTTATTATTTAAAAGTTGCCCTTTGAGACCCTGTTATTATTTATTCATAGAGCATATGCCATATGAGAAAGTCATGTAAGAATTGTTATGCCTTGTTAAAGTCTTTTACAGTTTATTCTTACAGGATTTTATTTCTAAGTAATCTCTACACCCAAGATAGGGCTCAAACCCATAACCCAGAGATCAGGAGTCGCTTGTCCCACCAACTGAGCTAGCCAGGCACCTCTGCACTCTTCCTTTCTACTTGTATGCATTTCTGTTTGTCTTAAATATCAGAGAGTTAACGTGATGAGTCACTAAAACATACATCTATGTCAGAGACTTGAAGCAGAATATACATTCCTGTGCTGGTGTACCAGAAGACCTCGTTTTCCCAGGCTTTTCGTTTAGAAAAGGCTTCTGTGGTAGGAATATCCTGAGTGGCAAAAGCACTGCCTTATTCATAAGGAAACAACTCAGGTCAGTCATGATTTCCCTGGTAATCTAGGAAAAAGTACTCCAGGGAGAGGAGTTTTTGTTTTGCTTTTAAACTATAATTTATCCTCGACAGTGAAGCTCACTAGGTTCTTAAGCAATCAGTTAACACCTTCCCTGGGCCCTGGGCCCAAGCACATTGAGGATGGGGTCTACATCTCACTTTTTTTCTGTATTCCTAATGCCTAGCAGAGTACATGAAACAGTGGGTTTTCAATAAATGTTTGTTCGATAAATGGATGAGTGAATGATAATCGTGTGCTGGGAACTGATGCCTAGAGTTTGAGGGAAGTAGGATCAGTGTTTTGTCTTATGGAACTAATCATTTACAAGAAAGAGTAACAGGAAATATGTGAGAAACAGTAAAACGAGCACGATGTCAGCACATGGAAACTGTAGGAAAGCAATGGTGTTGAGAGGTGCAGAAACTAGGAGGCATAAGGCAGCAGCAGAGGTGGGTGGCTGTGGAAGGTGTGCCAGGCCAGGGGAGTTTTGAGCTGCATTTTGAAGAAGGTGAGGAGGCTCTTTCTAGGCAGGAGGCAGGCTGCATTAGAAAGCATCCAATAAAACCAATGTGGTCTGCAGGACAGCTGGAGTCAGCATGACTGGAGGGGCTGTGTGTGAGGAGCCTGCTGCAGTGCCTGCTTGAAGGTGCTCATAAAGTGGTAGCTCAAGTCATAAGCAGGGCCTTAAAGGTGGGATTGGAATTTGAATTGGACACCACGGGGAGCAGCTCTGAACTATGCAGACACAGCCTAATGTAAACATAGCCAAAGAACAAAATAATAGAGTGTGCTTCCTAAAATATCACAACACGTAAATCAACTCACATTTCATCATTCTAATGCATTAAGAATAGCTAAGGGCAGTATTTGGTGATTCCCTCATTTTTCAAAAATGTGCCCACACTCTCCCTCCTAGTGATTTATACTGTTGTAGGTCCCTTTCTTGCTGACTTTGGCACCATCATTGCTTCAAATAATGCAGTCTGATCTTTGCTCAGCTCTCACTCCTAGCCTCTTTATCACGCTGACCCGCAGTCTATGGAACCACATATTTGGTTTCCTCTCAAAAGTTAATGGAGGTGACTGTGTCCACATCTCTGTGGTGTCCATTAAGTCCCTGCTTAGGCCCTCATTCTCTATGTTTTTGGCTCCTTCCCGTCATTCTGACTCATATTTCCCAAACCCCTGACTCATGCTGCTTTCTCTCTCTTATGCAACATTTTAATCTCTGCAATGTTCTTTTCATAATTTGATAACTTACCACGACATGGACATTCAGTGTGTTTTCATGGGCAAACATTTTCTGTACCTTAAATGCTTTAGATTACCATTTAGACTTCGCTGCTTTAGGTTTAAGGAATAGTTCAGAACTACTTTGGAATAAGCCACCACTGACCAGGGAGGAGAACACCGTGAATAGAAGGAAGGGACTGAAATGATTTTGCATCTGTCACTGCCCAGGTGATCTAGGACCACGACATCAATTCTTTTCTCTCTGTTTCTCCGTCTGTAAAATAGACTGTTCATCCTTAATGACACAAAGATTTTTTTTTAAAGTTCAGAATCTTCAAAATATATCTTTTTGTCTCTAGACTGTAAATCCTTAGAGTAAAATATCCGCATCTTTACTAGGTCTGTGGGGAGCACTGTGCATGCTTTGTGAATATTACTTGGTGCTGTCCTTTGAGGTCCTGTGGTTAAAGCAAAGGCAGTGGTTAAATTCAAGTCGCTGCTATTTCTTCATCTGTGTGGATTTACATTCTTATATCTTCTGCAACCATACGAATTTAATCTCATAAATGGAGTAAAGTAGAAAAAAAGAGGTCAAGGATTCATGTTTGCTGTGAGAAGGAGCTACTTTATTCCTAGCCACTTTCCTTCCCTCCTCCCACCTATCTACCCTCCTTCTTTCCTTTCTTTCTTCCTTTTCTTAACAACTTAGATAGATAGCCATCTGTTCAGAATAATTGGTCCTAATCCTTTCTCATGACAGGATGGTAAATTAGTTCTCAGCACCTTTTCTATTTACTCTATAAAACTTTTCAAATAAAAAGGGCTCATTGGGTAAGTATCTTATTGTTATTTTGGGTCTTCATCTTATTTTTCAGTACAATCCTGGAAAGTGGGCGCTATCTCAACAAGTGCTGAGAGCATTGCTGTTTTACTATTGCTTCATCCATTCATGGCTCCTATTAATGATAATCTGAGTATTCAAGACATTAAATTATGTTGCTTAAATTTTGATTAAGAAAGAGGTGTGTGATATTTTATATAACCATACACAAATTTGTTAAAATTCTAAAATTAACTGGTGTAAAAATAGGTAAATGCTTAGCAATATTTAAACATCTATTATTTGGTTAGAAAATTAGATCAGTGAGCCTCTGATTTCATCCTGATAACAGCTCAGTGGAATAAGTAGTCACATCATGCACAATTTGTGGATGAGGCAGGAGGATGTCACTGAAGTGTAGATTTGTGAGGTAACCTGCCTAAGGTCACCCAGAGTAGAAATTCAAACCCCAGATTTCCATTTTTGTCCCTGCAATTTTGGTCTCCAGAAAGACTTATTTCCTAAGAACTCTGGATAGCAGGCCTTTAATTATAGTTTTATATGTATATGTATATATATTTAATTTTTCTTAGAAGTAAAAAGAGGGTCGTTCATCTGTAGTGCCTAGATTCCTCCCTTGTGTCTTTCTTCTACATTAGAATAACATTCATAGCTCTCCAAGTCTTCTGTTTCCCTCCCTAGTCCTTAGCCAATTATCAACAATTTTTGTCAAAGACTTTCTATTTCCCTTGCTGCTTCTTTCATAGTACTGGAATCAGATTTATCTGGGCTAAATGCCCAGTTCTAGTTAGCTTTTCACCCTTCTGAAATTATCAGCTAGAATTCGCCCAAGCTAAGCAGTTCTCGTGGAGAAAATAAATACTGATATTAAGTAACAAAAGAGAACTGTCTTCATCTATGGCCAGCACTAGATTTATAGTTCTAGATTCTTATCTGTTCTGGCAAAACAGATTGTTAATAATTTGGTGTGCTTTAAATGATAAACAAAAATATCACCAAAATCAACAAATATCAGCCTCACTGATAGTTCATTTCTTTGTTTTATAAAGTGGTGAATCAAGTGTTCTGGAAGTCCTTGTCATTGCACTGTGTTCTATCAGAACCTTGAAATATGCTGTTCTCATATGGAAAAATTATGCTACATGTACGGAGTTGCTTTTCCAGCAATGATGACTGATTTGCGCTGCAAATTGACCTTTTCTCACCCAGTCTCCTCTGTGGCTAGTGGGGTTCATCTGCAAGACGATGGGATGAGGTTAGACATGCAGTTCATGAACATGGGGAGAAAACCAAGTGGCACACATGACCAGTTCAATTTGTGACTCATCTGTACTACACACAGACCAAATGAACCAACTGCTCATAGGCTAAAACAGAACAAGCAAGGGAACAAAGGCCTTACTTATTCTTCAGCTCTTTTTGCAACTGGCAAAGTGAAGCTTATTGTTTTCAGAATATTAAGGAAAAACATTTTCTACTGATAAATGATTGCTAATCATCAGGAGTGTTCTCTGGCATCTCTTGAGTATGTCATTCCCAGCTAAACTTCCTTTTTTTGCTTCTTAAACTTAATTATCCATTAAAAACATGTTTGGGAAAAGATGACTCTGGTATTTGGAGTGATATTACAACTAGTCATCAATCCACAACCTTGTGGAGGTAAAAAAACTGTATTTTGTAATAAGTAGCACCATTAATCTTTGCTTTAGAGTGGCTCAATACCAGGAATTAAAGATGGTCTGTGTGAAAGTTCAAGCCCAGTCTATACAAGCTGGAGACCAGCTTCAAACTGGATGGCTTTCAGAGGAATTATGATCCCATCTGATTATGGGATGCCTCTGAACTGACATTTTAATAACTGTAGTTTCCTGGTGCCCTACCTCTTTACCTCGATCCTCTCGATCACCTTCCATCCCTAGCTCTAGATCAAATCCCCGGAGTGCAATGAACTGAATGGAGACTACATTCAGCTGAGTCCACCAGGCCTTGCCTAAGCACTGTGACTTGATTCCTGGCCCCCTCCGTGAGCCTTGCAGCCAGATTAGTCAGTCTCCCTAGCCCAAAGCACACACATTCTTGGCTTACTCCTTCAGGCCAATCATCGCTTGAGGTCGCACAAGCCCCTGGCTATGGCAATGCCAATTATAACAAGCATGGCTTGGTGACCTCCTAATTGTATGAAACCAATTACATTAAACTTGTTGTTCATTCAACAATAAACAGCTTTTGTGCCCACTAAATTGGGGCATACTACTAAATTTGCTGAGTGTAATTTGGCAATACTTCTCCAAATCATTAACTGCTTAAGGCTTTTTAAATAAAGCATATCTTTGTGCTTCTTGCCTTCAGAGCATGTTACTTTCTTGTGTATATTTTCCTACCCATTTCATTACATCTTACTTATGATGTTTCTGCACAATGTTTCCCCATATGCCTCAGGGCCCTTATGTTTTTCTGAATTCCAAATGAAGCAGAGAGGTAGGATGAAGGAGGGGTGGAACTCACCAAATTTGCACTAAATTCCTTTCTCTTTTTGATTCAAAATTCCAGCACAATGAAAAGCAATGAAAGGATAAATATGTGAGTAAATCTAAATGAATAGTGACTGTATAAAACAATAATAGGAAGGTCTTTGGGGATTTATAACATATTTGGGATTTATAACATATTTGGGATTTATAAAATATTTATAATTAAAATACACGAGAATAATAAGTTGGAAGGAGGGTAAATAGAGTTTGAAGATCCTTGCATTGTCAGGGAAGAGGTAAAACTACTAATTTATTTTAGACTTTGATAAATCAAATATGCATATTAAAATACCCCTACGGGAAAGCTAAAGGAATAGTAAAAGCATCTAATACAGGGGAGAAATGGAATAATACAAAATGGTCCATTATTTTAGAGAGAAGGCAAGAGAGGAAAGAAAAGGAAACTAAAATGTGCAGAACAAATAGAAGGCAAATAGTAAAAGGGTAGTTTAAACCTAATCATAGCAATAGTTGCATTAATGTAAGCAGACTGAAAGATCTTACTAAAAACCGAAATTCTCAGGTTGATTATAAAAACAAAACCTAAATATGCTGTTTCAAGAGAAACAATTTAAATATAAGGATGAAAAGAAAAGATAGGTTGAAGGAAAAAAGATGAAAAATGTACTATGCCAGCACTTATTAAAAGAAAGTTGGCTTTGCAATATTAGTATCAGACAAAGTTGACTTTAAGGGAAAAAAAGATTACTAAAGAATAAAAAATACTATGTAACAAAAGTTTTGGTTTATCAGGAAAATGCAGAAATTCAGAATTTAACTGCATTTAATCACACAGCCTCCATATAGATAGACAAAGCACAAATAGGTAAAACTAGAGGGAGAATGAATACACACAATTACACTAAGAGATTTTAACATACTTCTCTTAGTAACTAAATGAACAAACATACATTTTCAGAAATGAATAGAAAATATGAATAACAGATGACAAACTTTGACCTACTTGATATAACATGGAACACGGGACAGAATACATATCCTATTCAAGCATTGCGAGAATGTTAAAAGAAAAGGATTATATGCTGGCCTTAAGGAAAGTCTAAATACATGTCAAAAATTACAATATATGGATTTTTGTTCCCTCACTACAATGCAAATGTGATGGAAAAGACAGCAATTACCACAATGAAACTAGAAAAATCCCCCTTTTTTTGGGAAAAGAAGATGTACACTTCCAAACAACTCATGGGTTAAAGAAGATAAAACTGAAATTTGAGACTATATCAAACTGAATGAAAATGAAAATATCACATATGAAACCTTTTTGGGGAAAAAAGGGCCAGCCCTTCAGAAGGTTGATAACCCCTCCTTCTCTCTTTACATCTCCTTCTCTTTGCCCCCACTCTATTCAATTTAAGAGAGAAGAAAATACAAATAAGATTTGTATCTGAGATAGTCTGTTATGAAAGTGAACTTTAGGGTTTTGAAGGGCCACTTAGAGAAGAGAAAAGTCTTGATCGTATCTTTCCAAGGGCAGAACTAGAATAAAAGGGTAGAAATTTAAGGAAGGCAGATTTTAGTTCAGTCTGAGAGAGGAACATGGTTACTAGACACTTTAATATATTAGGAAGTAGTGAGGTTCCTATTATCAGAAATATGCAAGTGGTGCAATGTGGATCTCCATAGTGGGTGGGGATTTGACCAGTTATCTGTGTTTAAAAATGGTGTTAAGGCACTGCATACAAACATGGCAAAATGTTAACGATTTTAGAATCTGGATGGTGGGTGTTCCATATTCATTGTACTGTGCACTCTACTCTGAGTTTGAAAATGTTAAAGAACTGAAAAACAGGGCCCTTGGGTGGCTCAGTTGGTTGAGGGTCTGACTCTTGGTTTTGGCCCAGGTCACCATCTCAGGGTCTTGAGATCAAGCCCCAAGTTGTGCTCAGCCCAGAGTCACCTTGTCCCTCTCCCTCTGCACCTCCACTAGCTCTTTCTCTCTCTCTCTCTCTGTCTTTCTCTTTGTTGAATAACTAAAATATTTAAAAAATTGAAAAATAGAAGCCACATCGACCTGAATATAGAAAGTTGTAAGGATTCAACAACATTGAATGAATATCTGTGCCTTCTCTCATTTGACACAGGACATACATACATATATCTTTGTTGAGTTGCCATGTTGACATTGATGCTTTCATAATTTATCCTCTAATATCTGAAAACCTTGCTCTATGATAAAGTATTGCCAGGAAATATCTCATCTTAAACAGTTATTTATTTTATCCCTCTTCCTTGAGCAATGTGGCAGTTAAAACCCAGACTTATTATTCCTTGTCCTGTATGAATGTTTTTTCAGGAAGGTAGGCTCTACAGCTTTCTAAGGCATAAGATTATTCAGTGACTAAAATGTTAAATTTGAACAACTATTGGCTTATGTCCAAATGCTTCATATACTATTAAACTTTTTTTTTCTGTAACCATCTGCATTCTGTGAACCTTCTTTTTTTGTTTTTTTTTTTTACATTTTTAAAAAATTTAAATTCAATTTGCCAACATATAGTATAACACCCAGTGCTCATCCCATCCAGTGTCATCCTCAGTGACCATCACCCAGTTATCCCATTCCCCCCACCCCCCTCCCCTTCTGCAACCCTTTGTTTCCCAGAGTTACCAACTTCTTTTTTTTTTTTCCAACTTCTTTTTTTACTTTAATTTATGTCTCTTTAGGTTTCTGTAACCCTTGGGATTTGGCATTTACAGAAACACCATTATTTCAATTGTCCTCAAAGGACTAAACTTACAAATCAGGAGTGGGAATTATCCTTAACAATTAGAGTATTGCCTTAGAATCACAAAAAAATCCCTGCTTTCCTCTTTAAGAAAGAGGGCTTTGACTGCAAATTTATTTGCTACTTCAATCTGTTAAGCATTTTTATAAGCTGTATCTTCTCATTCTTTACATTTCTGATGCCTGTATTGAAGGATTTTGGAAGTGTCAAATGTGATGTGGTTTGGAAATGTCAAGTCTTTATGTGGACTCATATGAATATGTATCTACATTTATGAACCTTAGGGGTGTAGGTAATTAGAATATTCTTAAAATAGTTGTGTAAAAATCAATGATAGTCCATATTTTAGCAATTTCCTCCTCAGTTTCACTCTCAGTTCTTAAAACATTTTTTCTAGAGTTATACAATCTCAATTTATTTATTTTTTTAAAAAGATTTATACATTTATTCATGAGAGACAGAGAGAGACTTTTTCTAGAGTTATACAATCTCAATTAATTAATTAATTAAAGATTTATTCATTTATTCATGAGACACAGAGAGAGAGAGAGAGACAGAGAGAGAGAGACAGAGAAGCAGGCTCCACGCAGGGAGCCCGATGCGGGATTTGATTCTGGGACTCCAGGACCACGCCCCGGGCCGAAGGCAGGGGCTAAACCACTGAGCCACCCAGGGATCCCTACAACCTCAATTTAACTACAAGGTTTAAGACAGGGAAATTCAGAATGCTGGCTTACTTAATAGTGGGGTAGCTGACATATACCATTAAACTAAGTGAGATTTGACTTTTTGGTTTTGTTTCAAATTGATACTATAGTTGTCACTTTTTCCCAAGTTATTCATGAATTATCATGCATGTTTGAATTTAACTTGCTTATAACTTGTGCTGACATATATAGGCTATGGGATAACCTCCTGTCTATGTGAAGGCACTTTCAGTGCTGTGAAGTAATAGCATTCAAATAACTCCCATGAGTTCAAGGTACCTAAAGGCAATAGAGAACTAAAGAAAATATTGTTCAATAAAACTATTGAGCCTATGAGTGTTTCAATCCTACAGATTTCTCAGGCTAGCATATATAAAATAGTCTTTGGACTTTTAAATGAATTTGGGGCATTTTACCTTACATTTCCATCAGAGACAAAATTATGTTTGGACTATATATTCTCCGTGTTTGCTTCAGCAGCACATATACTGAAATTAGAATGATACAGAGAAGATTAGCAGGGCCCCTGTGCAAGGATGACTGGTAAATTTGTGGACTGTATGTCCTTTGAGATCTCTTTCAGTTTTTTTTAAAAGTTTTTATTTATTTATTCATGAGAAACACAGAGAGAGAGGCAAAGACATAGGCAGAGGGAGAAGAAAGCTCCTTGCAAGGAGTGTGATGCGGCACTTGATCCCAGGACCCTGGGATCGTGACCTGAGAAGGCAGATGCTCAACCACTGAGCGACCCAGGCATCCCAAAATCTCTTTCAGTTTTAAAAATCTGAAATTAAGGTTCATTTTACTGAATTCCTGGATTCTGTTGTAAAAAATATTCATTTTCCAGCTCTTACCTCTTTTGCCTTCTCTACCTTAAAATATTGGATCCTGGGAAACCTGAACAAATATGCTCTTGTTTTTTTGGGGACCATGATCATAGGTCTCTATTTCTCCCCCACCCTCCTTTTTTTCATGTTTCAGCAGTGGCTTCTGATTTGTAGAATCAAAGGAGGGTCTAAAAATGGGCTCATCTTTCAGGATTAAATGGCTCTGTTAGCAGAGTGAGATGATTAGAAAGTTCTCTTAAATGTTTAAATGCACTACTGTGTACCTGTAAAGTTACATACTTTCAGGAATTTAGACTTGCTTAATGTCTATTTGGCAGCATGAACTCTGAAAAAAATCTCATGGGGAAACACGCCCAATACATGGTTTCTCTGTCTATAGAGTACAAAGGGAGATGGACCTGTTCCAGTCATACAGTTGATATGTTAAAGGTAGATGCTAAGCTAAGTCAGTTTTTAAGGGAATTTCTTGGCATGCATAAACACAGAAGAAAAAAAAGACTATGTTCTTAGATCTGTATAGATATAGATATATATAGATCTAAGAACATATACATATATATATATTTTTAAAATTTTTATTTATTTATGATAGTCACAGAGAGAGAGAGAGAGAGAGGCAGAGACAGGCAGAGGGAGAAGCAGGCTCCATGCACCGGAGCCCGACGTGGGATTCGATCCCGGGTCTCCAGGATCGCACCCTGGGCCAAAGGCACGCGCTAAACCACTGCACCACCCAGGGGTCCCTATATATTTTTTTTTAATTGGTTACTGCATGGAACACATCCGTAGAGTCTATCATATTCCAAGTTTTCATTTTAGAAGAAAATGGAAAAATTGAGCAATTCATATTGTTAATTTTAAAATTAGCCTGGAATTATTTTTCCCTAGAAATGTAATAATTTGTTTATGGAAACCTTTAAATGAAAATCTTTGGCTTCAGGCATGTATGTGGTTAATGTGGATGACTGTGAGGCTGCCAGATAGGTAGGACCCATCAACTAAGGATCTCTTTCAGGGCTTTCACAATGACAACAATCATACTATTTTCTTACTTCATAAGATTTTTTAATTCTAAATTATTTTATTCGAGATCGTTTCTTTAGTTGCTTGTGCTAGCTTTTTTAAAACCTTATTACTCCAAGAATTTATTATTCCAAGAATGAGAGTTTATGGGAGGACTTGTTGATTTTTTTAGAAAGTCTGAGAACCAGAGAATAAATTTTTTTCTTACGTAACTTGAGACAGAATGATATGAAATATGACTGAGACAGAAGAGTGGGTAAGATCACAGGTTTTAGCATAAAATAAGTCTCAGTTTGAATCCAAGAAACACCACATTTTAGGTGTGTGTTCAGGTCAAGTTATTTAATTTTTCCAAGTTTCAATGACAAAATCTGTCAAGTAGGGATAATACCTATTTCATACTGTTATTGTGAGTACTAATTGAAATAACACACCCCTCAAATGGTATCTGGTTGACACTAAGTGCTCAATAAATTGTACTTAACATTGTGACATGGCTATGAGTTGGTGTAAATCAGGTTGGTACTACTATTGTCTACAGACTGAAGGAAGCAAAAAACTGCAGAAAGTCAGGGCTTTTAATATATTTTGCTATGCACTTGTATATAATTACACATCCTGTCTTTGCTTCCTTATTCAGTGTCATATTTTGAATGTGGTCGGTTATGACTGAAATCCAATCGGGAAGATCATCACAGCCTTGAATGACTTCCCTTCCTTTGGCATATTCCAGATGAACAGATAGGAGAATAGGCAAAACCAGCCTTTCTTTCTTAAAGCTATTTCTCATTAGGGAAATTGCAAACATTCAAACAAGAGAGATACAAAAGCAAAGAAATACCTAGCAACTTTTGCATTTCACAGTATTTTGTGATATGAAAGGACAGTTAATGGCTATAGGACCCCCTTCACAGCAATGGAGGGTTAAGGTTTATAAAGACTACTTAGCAAACATAGCTTTAATTGGAGCTCTAGGGATGCCTAAGTGGCTCAGCGGTTGAGTGTCTGTTCGGCTCAGGATGTGATCCCAGGGTCCAAATGAGTCCCACATTGGCGGGCTACAGCAAGGAGCTGGTTTCTCCTCCTTCTGCCTGTTTCTCTCCTTCTGTGTCTTTCATGAATAAATCAATAAAATCTTTAAAAAAAATAACTGGAGCTCTAATTAGAACCTATATGTAACTCTGAGAAAGAACTTCTGTGAACAAGTTCCAACTATGAAAAATCTATGAAAATATAAATTTTCAGCAGCAATTTTTATTATATTGGCCATGTCAAGGACATTGGGGTCATCATCTTTCAAGGCAGGGATGAAGTTATAAATCAGACCTAAAGAACAGATGGGGAATATTTTCAAATGTAGTGGAAACAACCGCATGTAAAAAGTCAGCACAAGTATTTCTGGTTGTTTATTCATAAGGACAAGACTCTAAAGTGAAAACATCGATGTCTGACTTTTCAAATTAGCAGGATTCTCTACAAAACATAACAGTGATCTACATAATCATTTGTGGTTGATGAAGCATCTGATCAATCATATCATACAGGAGAGTCTGATGTGGAGCCAATTTTTGTTTTGTAATGCTATGCTAGTGATATGGCAAAACCATGGCATATTAGAAAATATTCTTTAGAAATACTAATTTTGGTTTTCTCCAAAAGCTAAATGACCTATAGCTTTCATTATAGCTATAGGCAAATTATGTACGTGGATATGACAAACTCCTATTTCCAGATTAAGGCTTGGACAGATAAAATTAAGAAAAAAATAAAAGAATTTATTTTCATTATAGCTATAGGCAAATTATGTACGTGGATATGACAAACTCTTATTTCCAGATTAAGGCTTTGACAGATAAAATTAAGAAAAAAATAAAAGAATTTAAAGCATGAGGTAAAAGAATATGCTGATGGTGACAGTGTGACAATCCAGCAGACGGCTAGGCTAACTTCCTTCTGTCATCTTCTTACTTATTCTTTCTCTATCCTGCATTTCTGACTCCTTCCCCTTTAAATACTCAATTTTGCATTTGCCCTTCCTCAGTTTCATCCTGATTAGGCAGACCGTTCTTCTAACTTGAGAGCTCCGACTGCTGCCACATCTGAGGTAGTGTTAGGACATCTCCCGCTGGTTGTAGGTCTTGGGCACTGCTGCTTTAGCAATGGTTGGTGAGTGCTCTGGCCCAGTGCTGTGACTCTCCAGTGCACCCTTTGGGAGCTCAGCAGGGTGCCCTTGCCATCTTTATCTCCTCAGTGCAGGTAGGCTGCTGTCCAGGCCCCCTGAACTCCCTACACCTGCAGCTAGTCTCATCACTACTCACCTAGATGTTGATAAAATGCAGAAGGTCTATAAGATTATTTTGAGCCTCACTGCAGCATATTAGGTGGTTTTAATATAAAAACTAGCCTTTTCCTTAGATTCCAATTTGCCAATGTACTTTTTTTTTTTTTTTAAAGATTTCATATATGTCTTTGAGAGAGAGAGGGAGAGAGTGCATGTGGGCAAAGGGGCAGGGGCAAAGAGGCAAATTCCTCTCTGAGCATAGAGCCTGATGCGATTCCACTCCTCTCCACACCCCCACACCCCATGATCATGACCTGAGAGGAAACAAGAGTCAGTCGCTCAGCAGGCTGTACCACCCAGGTGCCCCTTATCAATGCATTCCTGTATGATCCTCTGCATCAGCCAGGCTACATATTGCCATGTGTAAGACACATGTTGCTACCTCTAACTTTGTCCATGAGCCTCTCCCTAACCCCTCTACTTTAACAGGACAGTTTCCTTTTCAAGATTCAGCTCACACCTACCTTCTTTATGCTTCTTTTCCTAAGTTCCTTTGGTCAGTGTAAGATCACTACAGAAAGCAGCTTATCCAGCTGACTTTGGGACAGATGTAATCTTGTTAAGAAAGAGCAGTAGCAGCAAGTTTGCTATCTCTAGAAAGTCAATTGCTTTTGAGAGGTGTTGAATAACTCCTCCTATCTTCCTCCTAAGTAGAGCCATCTTAAGGGTAAAGGTGTGCCCCTGGCACTTTATCTGATTCAGGGTCTGAAACAAGTTTTGATCCAACTACTGATTTCTGGCATTCTTCATTAGGAAACCATCTTCTGGATTACCCTATATACACATCAGTGGCCTATATAAATTTTATGGCCCTAATGTGTTGAAGGTACCAACTGAGCTCTCTATTGGATTTGATGCATAAATTCTGGCACCATTATATTACAACATTGCAAAACATAATAAATAATACTCAATGCTTCCATAGTATTTATACAATTGTTATTACATTTTTTTTTTACAAGACTAAGGGATGCCGTGCCAAGTAAGGTGAATGTACAGAACTTCTCATAGCTTCTGCAAAGGCCGAGTTAAATTTTACTTTCAAATTAGTCTTCCAATAAGTTTTAGTATAAACTTTAAGATGGAACAAACCCCAAGCAGTAAAAATCCTTTAAGAGTTACAGTTATATTCTAGGTGGATAAAATCATAATGGCCTAGAACAATGCACTGAATGCCAAGTGGATTTTTAATGCTGAGGTTTTTTGTTTATTTTATTTTTATTTTATTTTATTTTATTTATTCATGAGAGACACACACAGAGAGAGAAGCAGAGACACAGGCAGAGGGAGAAGCAGGCTCCGTGCAGGGAGCCTGATGTAGGACTCGATCCCAGGACTCCAGGATCATGCCCTTGGCTGAAGGTGGCGCTAAACCGCTGAGTCATCCAGGCTGCCCAATGCTAATGTTTGTAACTTTTCTTTGAGCTAAGATGTTTTCCCCACTGCATTTTATTTGGTTAAAATGTGAGCTGTGCTATTTTTAGAAATTTATACTTAATTTGCCTTTGTAGCATTGTTATATGTGGAGAATAAAACCTGTCCTAATTACTTACAAGGAAGTTAGGATTCAGAAATGTTTTGAAAGTAAATGATGTTTCCCTCCTCCGTGAGTGAAAAGAGTGGACTTCATTTGGATTTGGAGAAGTTTCATATTTGCATAGGATTTCTTTCACTTAGTGCAGATGAAAACTCATGTCACTTTCACTACCTTCAGGATGAAAGCCAAAGTTTTTAATGTGACATGCAAGGCCCTTATGATTTGATGCTTGCTTATCACCACGTACTACACACTGAATCACTGAATTGTACAGAATACTTGTTTCCTTTTTCTGTCTCTTACTTAGGACCTTAGCAAATGCTGTTCTCCAGGCATGGTACATTCCTTCTCCTCTCCTTCCCTTCCCCCAATTTGTTAAGGCCAATTCCTACAACTTCCTTAAACTGAAGCCTGGTGTCACCTTTTCTGGAAAGTCTTTAAAATGAGATTCAAAATGCCACATTGTAATTACTGCCCACTCACTCCTAGGCTGTGAGCTTTTCAGGGTAGGCACTATAAGTTCTTTTATTTTTATATTCTCAGCACCTACTATGCTTTGTACACAATAGTTCCTCAACACAGGCTTGTTGAATTATCTTAGAGTTAATAGGATGTTTGGTCTGTGGTCTTGTGCCATCTCCCAAACTGTAATTAACAAAGCAAATGTTAAAATTTTCTTTCCCCAACTCATTCCCAAATCCAGTATAAAAGAATAAAGTAAATTTAGGCAACTAATGCATCATCTCCAGAAGACCCCACTTCTGGGAGAAATACAGGCATGACTATTGCTTATGAAGTTAGAATTGAAACTTAAATAGGGTAATAAACAGAACATGTGTTTTACCTTTGCAAAATTCTAGCTCTTGGGAAGTCTTAACACACAGACACACACACACACACACACACACACACACACAGTATCACAACTAAGTGAAGTGAGATCTAAATCCAGCTAAAATTCCTTTGGATTATATCATAAGGTAAACTATATATTCTTAGGATTTTAAATTCTTGCTTTATCCACTTAGCAGTTCAGCTTTACCCTCAATCCCAAACAACACTCCCAAATCCCTCCTTCCATTTTTGTATTCTATTTAAATTCTTATTTTTAATGAAGGTAATTGTTAACTAGGAAATTCATTTCCCCTAGCCATACTGGGAGAACTTTTTGCTCTCCTCTATTTATAATGAGATTATTTCTTCGTTCATGCTTATATGCAAAATGGATGGTAGGGAACTTATAAGGGAGAGAGTGGGCCTATGGATAATTACCTTTTGCCATAATTTCCTGTAATTCCAAAAACCTTGTTTTAATCAGGGCATGACTCTGCTTAGGTTATGCTCATTGCATTTCACAGCATCTCAGCCTTAGCCATATTAGAATAAGAGCAACTGCTGTTAAAGGTCTATGTTCAGACGTAGTTTATGGTTAGAGACTTGCTCTGTATTCCTACAGCCATATATTATGACTAATAAACATTCTACAGTTTAATGGATGTGAGCAGAGGCAGAAAGGCTGATTGTTCAGAAGATCATTTAAGGGCTTATTTAGCTCCTAATTGGTTATTTCATGGGGCATAGGAGCTGAAATTACACCAAAATATTATTAATTGACTATTTGATGTTTTCCTTTGTAATACCTATGAATAAATATATTGTTAAACAATATTATAAACTGTTTACCCTACTTGGAGTGGAACTTGTTTAGAATCATCTTTGACTCTGGATTTGACTCATCACTTACATGCAAAATAGTGAATATGTCTGTTAGAAATGGTGTTAAACAAATTATTATGATCCTGAAAATAGTCCTTGGGGATAAAAGTCTTTATACTAGTCAGCATTGTTATCATATGTATAGTACTTGAAAATTAATGCAATTCTTTTTTGAGGAACTCACTCATTTACAAGAAGTAAGATCTACTCTCATCTCCCATCCCAGTCCTATTAAGATGATTTAACACATTTAACCATATGTGTATACTTATTTCCCCCCCTCATCCAACAACTATCTGGAGGTAGCATTTTTATTATGTCACTCTTTGCTCAAAATCTTTCACAAGTTATGACATCACTAAATCTAAACGGCTTAACCGAGAATTCAGGATTCATAGAAACTGTCCCTCCAATGATTTTTCTTGTTTCCGGCAGTCCCCACAATAGCCCCCCCCTTTCCTTTACCCCAAACAGCAACAAGATATTGTCACTATTATTCTGTGTATAGGGCATCCACCCAGCAAAGCCTGCCCTTTCTCTTCTCAGGATTATTTATATCCAGTTCAACCTTCATGACCCAGATTACATTCACTGCTTCTGAAAAGCCCATGATGGCCCCGGATTGTAGCAAGCAGTCCTTCCGCTGGACTCTACCACTGCTTTTACCATTGACTTCGTGGGGACTGAGGCTCTTGACTAAAGTTTTGTTGACCTGAATTGTTAAACTGAATTATTTGCATGATTTAATGTTTTTTAAATCCAACCTTACTTTACCTCTTCAGATAGCCTGAAAAGTCCTTGCAAGAAAGGTGGTATGTCTAGGCATCTAGTATAGTTTGATTACATAATAAATGAATACACTGATGCATGAATCGATGAATAAATGACTTAAAATTGAACAAATGAATGCATGAATGGTGCAGATGTCAGAGTAGACACGAGAAGCTATAACCTAAATTTAAATGAACAATTTGGGGTCTGATGAGGGAAGGGTGGAGTTCTTTAAAGCCAAGGCTCATGATATCTAACTGATCCTTTAATGCTTACAGGGCTAAAAGTAGTGGTTCCAGCAAGAATGGCCAGAAACAGGCTCTTTTAGTTCCGTAATCTTTCAGTTGAGCCCTGCGCATTTGGGAATTTAAGACCAACATGAAGTTATGGTGATAACTTGGCCAAGCAATATCCCCCTTTCCTTTCCTTCTACCCAAGGAGGGATTGTGACCTCATTCTCTGGGAAGGGGACTCTCCTCCAAAGCATTCAAAGACCATCTCTCTGAAAAATTAAGTGAAATCCAAAATGGGGGCAGTATAGAACCAATCTTACTCAGAGAGCATACATGAGTTCTGGGGGTTAAAGTCATTGCTGAGTTTTATATATATATTTTTTCTTTTAAACCTTTGAAAAAAGAGATCAACTCTGGTTTCAGTTTAATTTAAAAAAAAAAAAAACCCTACATGGCCACTTCTTCAAATTTGTTCCAGATGGATTTAGTCATAGAATGATTGATTATCCACTCAGTGTGAGCTATGTGGTTAAGCTCAGAAACCTACAACAAACTGGTTTGGAGCTGTGTTTCATGGTAAATGGCAGAGAGGATAATCCTTAAGCTGTCATTTTAGAGTTAGTGATGAGGAAAGAGGAATTTAGTGGGGCTACTTATGTCAAGAGAATGTATTAGCAAATGGATGGTTGAATATGAAGAAATCTTATGAGCGTAAAGCTTTTTTTTTTCCTCTCTGGCCTTTCCTCTCTGGTAAGGGGAACCAGATCTGACTGACAGCCTCCTTGAAGCTTCCCCAGCTTTCACTGCCTGCTCCCAGGACCAAACCCACCTCCCCAGGATGCTACAGGCCTGAGGCCAGAGGCTAGCCTCTACCTGGTTGCTAAAGCACCCATTTATCCTCTATCCATCCTCTCAACAGGCCCACAGAGGATTTTATCATTGGCATCAGAGACACCTGGACAAATCTGGAAACTGATTCTGGGGAGAGTGAACCAAAGAGAAAATGTACTGCATTCCACACAGAGCTGTATCCTGCACTTTAAAAAGCAATTTAAAACATTTGGTACCTTTTCATTTTAAGAAAAAAAAAACCCTGCACTTCCTTTGGATTTTAATTACTCCTTTTAATAGCTACATCAGCCTTTTATCTATTCTTTCCACTGGGTTTACAATTTAGCTACTAGAATATTCTTTTAGGAGAGATTGGATGTGGCTGGTGGCTTTCCCTACATGCACCATTTGATTTTACAGGTTCTCCTATATGTTGTTCAATTTTTTGGTTTCCATCTTCTCTGATTTTTCTGTTTTTTCTCATATATCTTTTCTCTTTTTTCTTTCCCTTAGAGGGCTCTTCTACATTATTATTGTCTTCTTGTTGAAAAACAAGCCACTATCCTGCCTCCTTATCAAGATACCTACTCCTTAGAGTCCTAAGAAAATCCATGTTGGATTTTATGATTTCTGAATTTTTAAGTCTAACCTATTTATTGTAATCTTAGGTTATGCTCAGCACGGTCTCCTAGTAGATTTTTGAGGTAAAAGAAAAAGATGTAAACAAGTGTAAACATAAAAATGATGGTTCTAGGTACAGGCTTTTGACTAGGCTGAAGGAACAAAAATGTGACCAAAACAGAACAGAGGTTTCTATGGGAGAGGTGGAGAACATTTTCTACAATTCCCTAACACACACACACACACAAATATCACAGATGTCTAGGACAAAAGTTAACATGAAGCAAGAAGGATGTTTATTAAATTTATTTTATGTAACAGGCATGTAGGTATATGTTAATCTGCAAGAATTAAGGTAGTTCTTCTGTTTGCTCGTTTTATTTTGCAAAACTTTTGCAAAAAGTTTTTATTTCAGGGATATTGTTTATAGAGTAGATGAAAGGAGTTTTTAATTACAAAGTTTCAAAATCAAAGGATATAGTCATAATTATTTAGGAATGGTTTTGGAGAGGATGGATAGCGTTTCAGAAGTTCCAAGTCCATGAAGGAGAGAAGGGTACATTCATTCAGAAGAAGCTGTCAGAAGAGTGAGGTTCTTCTTACAGACAGTACTTCGCCTATTTCAACCACACCCATCAGGCTTGTATCTGAATGAGTCATCCAGTCTCCTGCACTGCTGGGAAGGTGGGTACATTTTGCTTTTTAACTCCTATTTTACTTTTTGAAACCATTTGAAATTCTAGACTTAACTCTAAAGGTTTGGTTGGAATCAATGGAGGGGGAATTTTCATTATGGATTGTGGTAGGCAGCTTCTTACATAGCTCCCAATGATTCCTGACTCCTGGCATTCATGCTGTTGAATGTAGACTGGATGTTGTGACTTGTTTCTAATGAGCAGAATATGAGAAAAGTGATGGGTTGTTGCTTCCATGATTAAGTCACAAGACCGTGACTTCAATCTTAGTAGCATTCTCTCTCTTGTTTGTTTACCATGTTGTGAGATGGACTGTGAAAAGATGTATGTAGCAAGGAGTTGAAGGAGGAAGAACTCGTGACCAACAGAGGTAGGAAATAAATCCTGCCAACAACCACTAGTGAGGGAGCTAGAAAGTGGATCTTTCCCAGTGAAACCTAGAGATGACTTTGGCCTTGTGAAAGACCCTAAGCCAGGAGACCCAGCTAAGTCACATCTTGATTCCCGACCCAGAAAAAATGTGAGATAATAAAGGTTTGTTGTTCTAAGCTGTTAAGTTTTAGGGTAATTTGTCATGTGGCAACAGATAACTAGCGTGTAGACTTCCTTATGGTTTCTATGTGATGGATAATAATGCATATGCTCAGCAAAGACTGGTTACTATGGTTGTAAACCTGGTTTGAGTCTGAGGCTGAGAAAAATCTCCAAATGTGAAATGAACAGACTTATAGAACTGAAAGATTTTTCTTTAGTGAAAGATACTTAGGAAGGCAGGAAATCTTAATTCAAAATCAAGAATATAACACAGAGCCTTTAACAGTAGTGTTGCACCTTCACAGGTTACGGCAGTTTCTATTAAAACATGTAAAAAGGATATTTACTGTGCACCAAAATAAAAATAACTCCTTTCTCTGCTAGGATTAAAGTGGAGTCCTGGGCTGTACGTGAACCACAATAATTATCCCTGTCAGGGCCTGGGGAAAAGACCGTGGTGATCTAGCTTTAAAGCTTCAGTGATTTGGTCCAGACTTTTAAAAAACAACCAGTACTAGGTGTGAACTGTTTTGTCAATAAAGCTTCACGTCATTAGAACTGTCTGGTTTTTTGTTTCTGAGTCATTAATGCTATTATAATCACAGAATGCACCTGCATTCTTCCCAGGGCAGATTTTAACTTGCTCTGGTATGTTTTCTTGATAAAAATGCCACCTGAAAGGTGCAGAAAAACACCTATCAATAGAAGCAGTCTAAATGCCAGACATGTATCAATCAAGAGCCATATAGCTACAATACTTTGAAAGCTTATAACCTAGACAAAGTGCCCTCTGCTTACCTCTCTTTTACTTTCTTTCTCATTCTTTTAAAATTGTTTTGAAAAAAGGCTGGGAAGGACAACTTCTTAATTTTAACAGCTGAGAAAACTGAGGCCCAGAGAGGTTAACTGGCTTAATTCAGTGAGAGTCACTTAGAGGAAGACCCAGATGGGAACCTTTGTCTCTTGCTGAGTTTCCTGGGGTTTCTGCCATTCTTTGCTGCCAAAGACTACTTTCTGGGATCCTCCTGAGCATTCAAGCATAAAAACATTCCACCACAGGAGAAAATTCTATTAATTAGTAAGCAAAGGAAACATCTATGTATTACAGCTGTAGCTGTTACAAATGAATTTACATGGGAGAAATTGAGTACTAACCAGAAGAAAAAAATATCTTTTTGAAAAAACAAGCAAACAAAATCCCACCTCATGCAAATTATCCAAATTATACTGCATTTTGCTAAAGGCAGAAAACAGAGGATGAAGAATCACTAGGCATATCAGCTTCCTGATGGGAAGCACAAAGTGTCAACTACTGGAAAACAGACTCTGTTATATCCACAAAATCTGGGGGCTTTGTAGAAATGTGAAATCTCAGGTCTCATCCCAGACCTACTGAATCAGAATCTCCCTTTTAATAGGATCCCCAGGTAATTCGTGGTGCATTAAAATTTGAGAAGCACTAGCCTATCACACATAGCATATAGAAGATTCTCAAAAACATAATAGACAATTGAATTGCAAATTTAAAGACTCCACTAGCCAATTTTATAGAAACAGTAAAACTGATTTATTCAGAGTCACCTTCCCATTTTTCTTCATCAGTTTTCTTTTTGAGGAAAGTATGTATTTATATGTATGAACACAAGTAGGAAGTCGGTAATTGTAATACTATTTTATGAGAAACTTCAGTAGAACCTATTTTCAATTAGGGTAGTCTACACTTGCTCTTTGTCCTTGAAGCTCCTATCTTGTTCTCCTTTTCTCTCTCTTCCACTTCCATTCTACCTCTCTTTTTTTCTGTCCCTTATTCTTCTTACAGCTGCTCCTGACTCCCAGGGTGAGAGGAGACTCCTGGAAGGGAAGGATATGGCTCAGCTGTTTGCCCTATCTTGCTTTTTTTTCCTCCACAAATGTGTGAATATGGTCCTGGCCTCTACCCTAACAGGTTTGCTGCATTTTTTTTTCCCTAGATGACTGATTTTCATACTGAGTGGTATGTGGTGGTGGTAGGTAGTGTTGCGGGAGGGTGTCACTGTTCCTTCACTCTCTCAGCAGAGGATTCAGGAAAGTCCCATAAGAGGCTCACCATTCCATCCTAATAAATATTTGGTATATATATATATATATATATATTTGCAATCAGTCAATGAATAAGCAACACTTAAGTCCTGAATTTTTGGCAACTGCAGTTACTCAGTTGTGATCTTTGTGGATCATAGGTTCACCTAAGAGAATAGAGAAGTTTTCTTCTCCTTTAAGGAAAAATGGTATTTTTTTTCCTGCTGAGTAGTAGAACTGACATACCAGTGATGTGTCATCTATTAGAAGAATTTGTAAATGTAGCTCTCTAAATCAAGTGCGAAGGTGTGGTCTGATCTTGAATCTGCATTGACTCTTCCTAACTTGAGGATTCCATTAACTAGCAGGTAGTTTTACCTACTTCTCAGGACCTTTATTTGATCTTTTTAGCTCTTGAGAAAATTCAAAACCCTACTCATATTTAATCAAATAATTCATGCAATCTTCCTTTTTGATGTCTTCCTTATTTTCTCGTCACTATAAACTGTTCCCTTAACATGAGATCAGAAACTGTATTTTTCCAAGAAAAACCATGTTTTGGTTTGGTAATCTGTCTACCCCTGACTTTGAGATTATAACCAGATTTTCCAACAATTCTTTAAAACTTTCTATTAGGACTCTATATTGTTTGTGGCTCGGTTTTTACAATGATAACCAAATAGCCCGAGATCTTCTAATAGAGCGATATTCTGATGGTCTATTTGGGGTATTAACCATCTGTGACAGCTTGGCTAATTGAAAACTATGGCTCTGGCATGCTTACACAATCCATTTTTACGCTTAAATTGAAAAATCAATGAGAAGATTTTTTTTTAGTTTACTTAGAGTTGAACTCTAATTTACAATGGTTTTGTTATTTAACATTTTTTTTTGAATGAGCTATTCACCAAATAATCTTTCCTGGTATTTCAGAACTATCATTAGCTGCTTAAATTGCACCATGATTAAGTTTCCTTCTTTCATATAGCTTTTTTTTTTTTTAATCATTAGCTTTTTATTTATTTTTCAATCACTAAAGAAGGGAGGTAATGCAATTGAAATTCAGAACAAAGCACTGCATCTTTACCAGCTTGTGCAGAAGGATTTTTCTTTTTTTTCTCTGGCTACCTTCCTGGATTAGGGTTCTACTGATACACCAGGTCATGAACTATTTTTACAAAAAGGACCCACAGCTTTTACTGGGATGTTTAATCATGAATGACTGGAATTTTCTGTCTTGGTTGTTGAGTAGACTTTTATTCTGGGTTACCTCCTGACTATGTAATTTTCCAAAGTCTGAAGAATGAAAGGGCATGGGGATTCAGTGTCAGGCCCAAATAATCTGTTTTTTAAATCCATTCTATGAGGGTCTATCTGCAAAGTTTATTTTATTAAAAATTCCATTCTCATTGTAGAATGCTGAGATGGCCACATCCTAACACATTTACTTCTATTTTGTTGACCCTGTCTCTACTCCATCTAACAAAATTACTAGTTGATTAAATAATGCAGTAGCTGTCCAAGGTGTTCTGTTCTCCTATGATAGGTAAACACATGAAGTTTCCAGCGTTGGTTTTCCAGAAATAATGAGAGAGTAACGGAATCATGTTAGAAGCTTTATTGGCTTCCATCAGTTTAATTTGGATACATGTTACTTTCCTACCAAAAAGGATTGTGCATCATACATATCTGTGCATGTGTATGGGTGTGAACCTGAGTAGGTGTGTGTGTGCATACACGCGTGTGAGCAAGAATAAATGTAATCTAGGCAAGAAAGGGGGTGTTGAGCCTACAGAGGCAGATTTCTGAGGTGTCTTTTAACAACTTCTTTGTCTTTTTCTCTTTTTGGTGAGGTGTCTTGTGATATCACAAACTGCTCAGGAAAGAACATGGATGGATAAGGAGAGAAAACCATCTTATATAACCTTCTCTCTTCAGGCCTCAAATTATGAAATGTGGTGATTAGAAAAAAATTCATCAGTGGGCTTAGTAAAGTTAAATGATGCCAGATACCTCAACAGCTCCTGCATTTTAAGAGAATAATTAGAGCTGAACTAATTCTCTAAGAGGCTTCTGAATTGATTGAATAGCAGACTCCACAAAACAGACATACTGCTCTTCATAATTTTGGTAATTAATACTGAATAAAAGTTTTGTAATTTTTGGTAAAAAGCTTATTTTTTAACCAACATTTGGTTAAAAATACTGAGATATTTAAGTTTTTTATTGAATAGTAAAAAATGTCAACTACAACTTAGTGGCATACTCATTTGTGAATGTATGTATGACAGGAGAGCTCTGCTGCAAAACCTTTGCACATCAATTCACTACTGAACAAAAAAAAAATCTTCCTTAATCCATATTGTGATAGACCCTGGTATCCAGGGAGGACACTGAATAGAACCCCATGAGTTATTTCCCATTTTGGATCATGTTCTATACCTCCACTCAAGGGACTAGGAGTAGATTCCTTATAGTACGCAAAGCTGTTTAAGGTGCAAAACTTATTTCATTACAGTTGCTGGAACTTTTTGGGATTTAACTATATTCACAAAAGTAGTTCCAGTTCCCATCATGGTTCTTATTTGAGTTGGACATACATAAAAGCTATACACACAGCTTTTATGGTTATCTCTGTTTCCGTTCCCTACTTCACACTCTTATTTCATCCACAGTTTAAGTATAAGCTAGTTATTAGCTCCCAAGGAGCCCTCAGTAAGCTGGGTTCTTTCTTCTGGGGCCCCTGGGATCCATGGATTTCCTTTTCACTTCCCAAGCAATTCAGCTCTTCCTTCCTTGAGACCAGTTCAGAACTGTATTTCTTTCTTTCTTTTTTTTTTTTTTTTTTTAAGATTTCATTTATTTATTTATTCATGAGAGACACATAGAGAGAGAGGCACAGACACAGGCAGAGGGAGAAGGAGGCTCCATGCAGGGAGCCTGACACAGGACTCCATCCCAGATCACCAGGATCACACCCTGGGCTGAAGGCAGCGCTAAACCACCTGGGCTGCCCAAGAACTGTATTTCTTTAAGTCACCTACACTCAACTAAGTGACTTTCCTGGATTTGACCCTTCAGCATTTGAATTTCTGGCTGGTAGTTGAGGAAAACAACCAACATAGATTGCTCTGAACCGTTCTTCCTTTCTTATTCTTATTTTAGAGAGCATTATCAAGTGCCTTGAATTTATTCACAATATCAGAGAGTTTACATAAATATTTTCCAGCCTTATGATTCTGTTACTTCAAATATCAGAAATATTAACATTTCCCCCAAACAACTGTATTTTCATTATTCACCATTAGATTTCTGAGGAATTACATATTTGATACTAAGAAGTATCTTAGGATACCTGTATCATTCACTGGTGATACTTTTGCAGTTTGTGATGCACTCCTTGTGATGTCCTTCTTTGCTGGACTGTTGTCGGTTTCCTTTATTGCTTCTTTGATAACTGAAAGCTCAATGATGCCAAGTTCCCTTAGGACAATGACCACTCCTTCCTTCCTCTTTGATTCTATCAAAGTGCCTCACAATAGAAAGTGGTCCTCAAACTTGGTTGAATTTATTGAGCACTAACTGAATGGTTACCCTTGACTAGTACAGATACACAACAATTTGAAAAGCAGTTCAAGGTTTAAGAACTGATTTTGTCCAAATCTCAAGTTTTTCAGTCTATTTAGTACACATTTACATAACATTGATTCACTGTCTCTCCCTCCTTTGAATCTGTGGTCATATGAAATGGACAGCAATAGGTGATCCGTGCTGCTGCCAGTATCTTACCACTCAGCTTCCTTTCATGTCATTTCTTCACTTCATCTCTATTAAATGTTTACTAATCAGTTAGGTTCAAGCTACAAGCCTGAAATTGTAGCTAAATGCTTGCAATGACAGCTGTGGTTTTCTGCCAATATTTGAATGCAGTTTTCTTGATCAGTTTTGTTTTTTGAGTGTGCAATTTGCAGTTACCTCCTGGAAAAAAGAAGCATGCTAATGGATTTCAGATGTGGCGTGAATTACTTATTTGTACGTTCGTGCAAAATCAAACACATTTGGGACAAATTTTGTTTACTCTTTGGTTTCAAAGACTAGAATTGTGCCAGTAATTCAGCAAGTGTGAAGGCAATCCCTACAAATGGGGCAACTTGTTGATTTCAGAGAATACAGTTTTAGACTTTCTGCTAGAGACAGAAATAATGAGCCAGTATCAGTGCACATTCCTAAAGTTACCCAGCCTTGCAATTCTACTCTCATCTGCTTCTTTTTTGCTGCTATGGGGAGACGGAAATCCATTCCACAGAAGAAGTGTTAACTAGTTTTAACAAGAATCTCGTCTTTGATGAGAAGGAAATCTTTGATCAAGTTTAAATTTAACAGAAGACACTATGGGAACACTCTTCTAATATCTGATGATTTCACAGAATCTAAATAAATTGAGATGTCAGCTGAGCATCTGGTATTAGAAGGATCTCCTATCACTTTGGTAAATGAAAGATGCTTTAAGACCAAAGTCAGAGTCAATCTCCTCTTTTGTGACTCTGCATGAACTTCACCTCCAAACAGCATTAACTCATGTCATCAGTTCATGCTGTGAGCATATGGAGATGCTTATAGAAGGTATGAGTATCTCTTAGCACCAACCATTACCATAGCCAGAGCAGAACTTAGAGTTTCACCTGACAATTTAAGGACTGTTACGGTATTTTGCATTTGCAGGTTTTTTTTTTTTTAAGATTTTATTTATTCATTTGGGAGAGAGAGCAGGAGTAGGGGCAGAGGGAGAGGGAGAAGTAGACTCCCTGCTGAGCAAAGAGCCTGCTGTGGGGGCTCAATCCCAAAGTCCTGGGATCATGACCAGAGCTGAAGGCAGATACTTAACTGACCGAGCCACCCAGGTGCTCCAGCAATTGCAGGTTTTATAGAAAGATGCAAGCAAGATCTCGTTTCCTACTTTAGACACTTCCTTTCACTCTAGTTTGCACATATCATACCCTACTAACTAGGACTCATGACCACTCATGTTTAGGAATCAGAGTGCTAATGATGACAATAAGAAAGATGAGAGAAGTAAAATAGAAATATTATCATTTTTAAAAAGATATTATTTATTTATTCATTAGAGACACACATACACACACACACACACACACACACAGAGAGAGAGAGAGAGAGAGAGAGAGAGAGGCAGAGACACAGGCAGAGGGAACAGTAGGTTCCATGCAGGGAGTCTGATGTGGGACTCGATCCTGGGACTCCAGGATCACGCCCTGTGCCGAAAGCAGGCACTAAACTGCTGAGCCCCCCAGGGATCCCCAAAATAGAAATATTATATCCTAGGAACAGAATATATATTTTTGATGATTTGTCTTTCCTACTTCACATTTCCCATGTAAAGTATTATGACCCTACCCTCTGATTTTTGTAGCTGAATGCAATTTTCTGATGTTAAGATTAAGTTGGGGCATTGGTTCTCAAACTTGAGCACACATCAAAATCATAGGTTTGTTAAAACACAGATTGCTGAGTGCCATCCCCATAGCTTCTGATTCAGTAGGTCTGACAGAAACCAGGAATTAGCATTTCTGATAAATTACTGGATGATGCTAATGCTTCTGGTCTAGGGATTACACTTTGGAAGACATTGACTTAGGTAATTATACAGCATAGTCTTTTGTTGCAGAAGTGTGATCATACTTTCATCCTTTCACCTCAAATAGTTGCCGTTCAATTTTTACGAAGTAATTTTAAGGACACTTATGAGTGTGCATGAATCAGGTACATATACATATTGTTCACAAATGTATATTAGAAATAAATATTTTTTAAAGATTTATTTGAGAGACAGCAAGTGCACATGTGCGTGTGAGGAAGAGGGGAGGAGCAGAGGGAGAGAGTCTCAAGCAGATTCCCCACTGAGCCTGGAGCTAGAAGTGGGGCTTGATCTCATAAACCTGAGATCATGACCTCGGCTCAAACCAAGAGTCAGAGGCTTAATCAACTTACTCACTCAAGTGCCCCTACTAGACTTATCTTAATTAACTAGATATTCAGTGACTATAGTTTTTGGAAAAGTAAATTATGAAGCTATGCTAGATTTTTCAAGAGAAAATCAATTAACTTCTATTGCACTGCACCAGCTTATTGTAAAAAGTAATTAAATTATCCTTATAAACTCAATTTCTATCCATTTATATGGCTTTTGAGAATTTTTAGATACTCAAAGGCAATTAACAACTAAAAACAATGAAAAGCAGTAAGCAGGCTAAATACCTACTTTACTTTCTGCTTGAAGTATTCGTTTCTGTTAATATCATATTTTACTCAATTATAGTCTTCCTTTTGCAAAATATGTATTTTCTGAGATCAGAGTTTTTCACTGGGTTGTATAATTATACGTAACAAAAATTATGCATTTCCTCACAAAACTAAGCAAAGCAATGAGAAACCCTAATGACACTAGTGAGGATAAAAAAAAAGGGTAGTGTTTGAAAGCTGTTTTGTTATGACAATGCGAGGTATGCTAAGCCACTTGATTACACTATAATTTATAAATCCTCGTTTGGATATGAGATCATTTATGTTTCAAATGAAAGAAATCAAAGAAAGACGTCCCTAGCATCTGAGAATCTGTACATGTTAGTTCAAGTTTCTCCTTTTTAAAGTATATGTATAGATAATAACTTCTTTCCTTTTCAAAATAATATTTTAGTTATCCTTATGTTTATAAAGAAATGTGCAAAAGATAATAGGTGATCTCCAACAGTGTAGAGCTATTTAAACCCTGAGCATAATTTTTTTTCCTTTAGGCCTTAAAAAAAGGCAATTTTTTCTTTTTAGCTTTTTAGTTGCTCCTGCATCACAGACAATAGTAATAAAAATAAAATCATTTAAGATACAGCTAAAATTTTTTTTAACTTGACAAAATTTTATAGATGAAGCATGGTATTTAATTTGGCAGTGTAGAACATTTTTTTCACCAGCAGAAATGTGGGAAAGTGAGTTACCTATGGTATGATATGTATCTAAGTATGTAGGTGCTAATGTCTAGGTCCTCTGCACATGCAAAGTCTAGAACAATGTGGAATCCAGTTTATTGACAAGCTGGCAAGTGGGATCCTGATAACAGCAAAGAAAGACTTTGTCCAGGTACTTAACAATCAGTGAAGTTTGGTTTTTGAAAGTTTAAAACAAATTGGAAAGAATTATTTCACTGGGCAAACAATGCCCTAACCTGAAAAAATGGCTTTAACGTTGAGACTTTCTCACTCTTGACTGGGAGGTGCAAGAGATTTGGTTATTGCGGGTGTGCTAGAGTGATCAACCATCCCATTTGCTTAGGACCGAGGAATTTCTCAGAATGTGGGGCTTTCAGTTTTCAAGCCAGGATAGTCTTGGGTAAACAGAGACTGTCAGAAGGTTGTGTATTCACATCTCTCAATTATACCTTACATAATACAAGCCAGGTACTACACTTGGCTTGGCTCCATAATCGGCTTCATTAGGCATTTGTATCAAGTTGATTTTTTGATGTTGGAGTTTCTTTGGCAAATTAGTAATGATATCTGTAAATCCTGACTGATTTTAGTAATGGCTTAGTTATTAGCTATACAAAATACCCTATGTTTAACTGTTTGAAAGTTAAATTAAGTAAACAAATTTCTTCACATTGGGCAATTGATGCTCTTACTTGCCAGTTCCCAAATGATTTTTTTTTACTACAAGAATGAGGCTTTTAGAAAGTTATATATTATTTTAAAAATTCCTTTCTTAATTTGAACTAGTGATTTCTAAATCCATTACTTTTGAGGAAGATCAACAGAAACTTGCAATAAAGTTGTAGAAAAATAAAGTGACCCATCAATGCGTTATAATATATTCCCCATTCACTCAGCTCCCTTTTGGAGCAGATTAAGGTCTGTTGTCTTTTTTGTAGGTGATAGCTCCTATCATTAGAGGAACAATTTCTAAAACTTTGTTTATACATGACTCCAGGTATGTGACAATAAAATGATATTCACATAGTTTTATAGCTGCCAAGGATGGTGTCTGTCATTTGAAATTCTCAGTGCAAATTGCTCCCCCCAGCATTATCCATGGTTGGCAAAAATTCTCTGAAAAAAATTGCTCAGTGTGAATTGATATTTGGATATTATGTTGCTTTTTAAATCTCTTGCTTTTGCACAAAATTGAAAAACTATAGACAAATACATGAAAAGGAATAAAAAATATCATGTTTCACTGAATGTTAAAACACAGAGAGTTGGTCAGGGTTGTGAGATAGAACCCAAGTCAGGCTCAGCGGAAAGTCTGCTTGAGATTCTCTCTCTGCCTCTCCCCACCATATAAATAAATAAATAAATAAATAAATAAATAAATAAATAAATCTTTAAAAAATATATTTATAAAAGGAACTACTCTTAAAATATCTACTGGTATTTAAATTATTAGGCACCATCCATAACTGGTAATAATGTGTTCAAAGGTACAATTGACTTTAACACTGAAGGACAGTACAGATTTCAGCCATTACATTAAAAAAATGCCCTCAGCTTTAGATTATATAATGATAAACTGTACCTGTTGAAAAATATATGTGGAAAAAAGAAATTATTTTAATACAAATATGACTCATCTGTAGACATTCATTTATTCTGATCCAGCAACCATGGTAAATGTGTTTGGATTACTGGGCATAGTATGAAACATTTAAAAGGGAGTGGAGATCTTTATTAAAACAGAAGGCTCTTCAAACTCCACAATGATGTCAGAAATATAGGTCCTTGGAGCACATTATTGTTTTAAGCAGAGGTCCCTGCACTTTCACATTGGTTATAAAACATTATTTTGTGCTGCTGGCCTGGAATGAGAATGTCATACATCTGCAGGCAATTAGAAGAAGCTGGACTGCATGTTTGATTAGCTCAATAATAAACGGGCACAAGTGTGACTCCACTTATGTTAGTCAGATTCCCTAGACAGATTATCCTGTTGTTATCATATGAAATAACCCCCTTTTATCAACAATTAAGTAAATCCACATTTATGGGCACTTTGCAAAATTGTGAGGTGGGAAGAAGTCCAACTTAAGCCTTAAGTCATCCAAAAAACTTTTAACCCTGCTTTCAATGATACCGACCCCAACCCCAAGTTTATAGAAATTGGTTGAATTGTGTAGAACAGTTGGGTTAGAAATACCCTTGTGTGTACACAATCAGTAAGTATGTGTTTAGCATCTATCATAAGCAAGGCATTTAATAGTTTTAGCTTATAAGTAAAGAAAAAAATCTCATAAAAGTAAGAATTACAAATGTTTTAATCTGTGAAATATAACTTTGTCTAAAGTCTAAATCTTTTTAAGAAAAATTAAATAGGATTTCATTTTTATTATTCATCTTTTATTACACAGTTTCTACTGTAACCAATGAATGTTGTAAGTCTTGAATATGCTCTGTCCTGGAACTTCTTCATTCAGTTCTAGGCATTGTTCTTGAATTCAACCACAATTGTCAGTGATAGACTATAAGCCACTTTGGGAAATGACCCATTCATTTATCTGTTTTTTTTTTCTCTCTTAAGTACCATTAAAATATACATTTTAAGCATGAAAAATAATTCAGCATATAAAAGTCAATACTTAAAAAGATTTCAGCATAGATTTCCAGTTTCAGAAAAATACCACCAAACCATCTATTCCAACCATATATTTAAATAACACAATTAAAAGTTGCTATCTTAAATAAACTGAAGATAACTTCCTATCGATATTCATTCAAACACATACGTAAAGTAACCTCATAAGGCTATCTCCTTGACATAATCCTTAAATTAGATATTGGAGTATCAAGCAGATGCTGAAGCATTCATCATCAATATTGGAATTCTGACTCATGACAGTAACACGAAACAGATGCTGATATGATGCACCCTCTGAAAAGTGACACCATCACAGCATGGGTTAGCTCTTGATGTGGGGTACTTAAAAATTTGAACACAAAATACAAAATAATTAAAGTCAGGGCATGATAGGTGTCCTTCATTCATAAGCCATTTGAAATCTATCTCCTACAGAAGATAAAACTCAACACTGGTGAATAAAGGGCAGCATATCAGAGAAACAGAAGATGCTTCCTTTACTTAGGTGATCCTGATTCAACCCCTTAGTATTGAGGGAGGAAAGTGCTCTCTTCCTCACTTATGCACGGGTAGAAGGTAAGATCTGGACCCTTTCTATGGGCCAGTGTGTACCAGGCACCTGTGGTGTCATATGGGATCTACTCTGTCAGCCTCTGGTGGTGAAAAAAGGAGTCGGGGGCTCCTATGGCCCATTTCAGTAACAAGCTCCACACTAGGCAGATCTGAAAGGGTTTGCTAAATAGGAAAAGGGAAACAAAATCTCTAAGCACAGTCTAGTTAGTTAATATCCTACACATCTTCAAAGCCCAAGATTCTTATCATTTTGCTAGCATGAGTCTACAGCTGTTTCTAGAATACACAGTGATGTGTACTCCTTGTGAAAATAAACAGAAAAGTCCAAGCAGATGGTGCCATGGTGCAAGTGATACAAGCGAAATGTACTCAGATGAGGACTTAACAAGATATAAATGTGAGTAGGGGGAGATTCCTGCAAAGGTAACAAGAAACAGAAATCCCGTTTCTTTATCCCTCAGCGAGAAAAATAAATTAGTGGCAAGTTCAATGAAAAGAAAGTTTGAGAACCCAAAGGTGGACATTTATGGAGTAGCTTGACAGCACAATTTCAAATTCCAAATGAATAACCTGACTGCTCCTTCTGATGCCTGGGTTTGGAGGCTAGTTCTGCTCTCCCCACCTGTGTGGGCCCTGGTGCTCACACTTGGCTGTCTGCTGGAACCACTGTGAGGAGCTTTAAAAAATACCAGTGCCCAGAACTCACCCCTAGAGACCGTTATTTAATGGGGCTGGGGTGTGGCTTGGAGATGGAGAAATTTAGAAGCTCCCAAGTGGCTGCAGATAGATAAGTGCAGCTAAGGTTGACAATCACTGATGACCTCTCTGAGCCACCGCTTCCTCATTTATAAAATGAGGACCATACAGGCAGCAACCATCTTTTAGGATTTTTGCAATGATTAAATGATAACTCAGGCAAAGCACTCAGCACAACCGTGAGATGTGGGAAGCTTCTCAGTAAAGGTGTTATCATCCTCACCCCGAGGTGCACTGGGATCAGAACATTCTCGGTAACATAAATCATGCTTACCTTGGCACACGTTATGCTCACTCTGTTCGTAGCCCGTTGCACACTGGATCCGGTGAGAAGGGTTGGAGGGGATGCGCTGAGGGTCAGCTGGGTTCCGCCGGATGACAAAATTATTTCGGCCAGTCTGCACTTCAGGGCCTGCCACGGCGGCAGCACTGGCAACGAAGCCGCCACCGGGCATCACCCCGCTGGTGGCCATGCCACTGGCTGCCACGCCCCCGGCACCTGTCCCAGACGTGGCGGCTGCATTGGCTGCTGCACCCACGCCCTCTGCTGCAGGTGTTTCTTGTTGAGGTTGTTCATTATTGACAATAATCTGGGCTGTTTTAGGAAGGCAGAGGTATCCTCCGTAGTGGTTGACACATTTCATCCCACCTTTGCAAGCGTCTGGGACAATGTCACATTCATCAATATCTGTGGTCAGCAATAAAATAAATCAGGAATCTTCTCAGAGGGAAATCTGAACATGTAAAAATATGTTCATGCCTTTTTGGTAGAATACAAACAGGACAGGAGGAGTGACATGAGATGGAGACAGAGAGCTATGTTCAGGTGGGAAGTCTTTGAAGTTGGCTCACCTTTGCACTGCTGTCTTACAGGATCCCACTCATAGCCATCTGTGCATTGCTGTGAAGAAAACATCAAAGATGGGACCAGGAGACAGTTAATTGGCGTATCCACTTTCTAAGAAGTCACTCTAAAAGCTGCATTCTATGGCAACAATTTTTGCTCTAGAGTCCTAGATAGATGATGAGATGGATAGTTTAATGTTCTCGTGGTTCCTTCCTTCCTTCCTTCCTTCCTTCCTTCCTTCCTTCCTTCCTTCCTTCCTTCCTTCCTTTCTTCCCACCTTTTCTCCCTTCTTCCTTCCTTCGGACAAAGCTGTGCACTGGACCACTTCAGGGTTCCCTTCTCAATCACCAGCTGCCTTAACACTTGTGTTGTATTTGGTACAGTTGCCCGTCACCATCTCAGAATTCTTTTCTCTGACTCAATACTGATCTTCTCTAAACTCTCTGAATGTCCTTTTTGCTTTATTTGCCCTTCTCCCACATTATACATTTTAGGAAAAAAAAAATTCAACCAAGTCCCTTTTTTCAGCCCTTGACCATTCCTTTCCTCTCTTAATTCTGTTGGAGCATTCTAGCACCTGCCTTTCCTTATTCCTATTCAGCTGAGTCTCGAGCCTCCTACTCACACCCTGGCCTGCCTCCTAGCTTCAGTTGCTACAGGTCCTTTCTAGTTCACTCACTGAACAAACCATCTGCTGAGTACCTTTTCCTACAAGGCACCATTCTGTTCCCTGGGTATGCAAAGGTCATGAAGGCCTTGTCCTCATCCTCAAGTGGCTCACAGATCAGAAGAGGAGACAGAGAGGTAGACAAGTTGGAGTAAGATGTCAGGTGCTGTGACACAAGCATGCATGTAGAAGGAGTGATGGACTCTGTCCAGGGCTGTGTGGAGGTATAACAGGGTGCAAGAGAAGGCTTCATGAGAGAGGCCACAAGTGAATTGGGCCTTACAGGCTCTTCCCAGGGAAATGTGGGAATTCTAGGATGAGGGACCATGTGAGCAAAGGTGTAACATTGCATAAGAGAGAAGGGGTTGCAAATAGTCTGGGTGGAGGGATGCAGTTAGAGGGACAGGCAGGAATCAATTCCTACCTTGAATGTCCATGAACGTAGACCCAAAGGATCAGATTCTGTAGGTGTAGGTAGGAGGCTTGGAATCTGAATTCCTAACAAGCATCCCAGGTGATTCTAACACAGGTTGCCTACAGGCTACTTCTTGAGAAACGCGGCTATAGGTGATGAAGCCCCAGAATAGTTTTTTTAATTGATTATTTTGTCCCTAAAGCATTTTTAAGGAAAATATTTGACCAGATGCAGATTTGAGGAAGATGCTTCACGAAAGATTGAGCAAAAAGTAGAGTGAACAAATACACTTGAATCCTTTTAATAGAGCTGAGAGTTGCTTACACACACAACAGATGCTTGGCAAGTATACAGCTGAATGGAGACGGGGAGCTCAGTTTAAATATTTTAGCGATATATCTGAAACTTCTCAGGGTGGAAACTAAACTCACTTTATCTCCTAGGCTAATTCTTTCTAGTTTCTCCCATTTGTCCAAGGCACTACTACCTTTCTTGGGACCCCGGATTATAATCCTAACACCCACACTGACTTTTCCAATTGTGTTCCTTCAAGCTCTGCTGACTTTGTGTCCATGTCTATATCTACCACACCGGTGTAAGCCTTCCTGGCTTCAAGCATGGCCAAGGCTGCTTGGGTGTCCTCCATGTCTCTGTGCCCCACACACAGCCTCCACAGCAATCTTTCTTGCTCTCTTGATTATGTTACTCCTACATTTAAGAGCTCACATTGCTTGCAGACCTCTCAACTCCCACTTCTGTCATCTTCAGGTTCCCCGCACTACCTAGCTCCAGCCCATCTAACCTGGTCATCTCCTCAATGTGTCTCGGTTATTTTTACCTCTAGACTTTGATCATGACACTTTCTCTGATTGAGGTGCCCCTTTAGCCTTTCTGGATTAGTCTGACATCATTACTTCTTTCAAGATTCAGCCTAGAACTCGACTTTTCCCCAATCCAGTACTGACATTAATTATTTACTTGCTTTTCTATCTCTTTAGCAACTTGTATAGTATGTATGATTTGTACTTGCTTAGGAACTTTGTAGTTCTCAACAGTATTTTCCCGGGGCAAATTCCCTGAGGTGAAGGTCTGAGTTTTCTTAGTAAACAAACTTAAATTTTGCTGGTGGTAAGAAATGCTTATGTACATGGCAGCTACTTGGCAAGGAAATGGCTGAATGGACCCTAACTTTAAAATGGAAGGGGAATATGAGGCTGTCTTATGGATATGAGCTCAATCTTCCAAAAAGTATCTTTCAGGCCAGGCACAATGACAGTTCACTTTGAATAATCTGTATGCTAGCTAGCTAGAGAAAATATGCAGATAGTTTTAGGTATTTAGTTCCAGTACATTTAATATAGGCCTGTTATTAAACAAGCATAGGCTGAGTTTAGCTTCACCACTTGCTGGCTGTGTAGCCTTCAGCAAGTTAGATGCTCTCTTTGATATTCAGTTCTGCTATTGATGAAAGGAAGATGATACCACTTACCTCATACTTTGCTGTGAAAATGAAAGGAGCTAATGTCTCCACAATGGGGTACTCACAAAGTAGTTACATCTTATTCTTTAACCATGAATTATAGGTCATACCCAGTTGAAGAGAAAACAGACCTAATTTTAGAACAAAAAGGATGTCATATCTGGAAAATCTGCTATAATAATAATGAATCCTAGTTAGTGGTCTAAAACTATAGTGTTTAATGCACAGTGACCTTTCTCTGCTAAAGATGAATGTGATTTAGTTGATGAACTAAGACAGGCAATTCTAAAAGCAATAAAATATTTTATTGGATAAATATAAAAATGGGTAGTTAATTTAATTTTATCTAAGAAGGTAGTAAGTTTAGCCTGAATAATAAAACATTCTCATTTGAAGATAAACAACACATGTATTCATTTCTCATGCTTTATTTATCTTCAGCAAAGGAAGCAACTATATTTATCATTAAGTTAACAAAATATTTATGTGAAGCCCGATTTGATTTATAGTTGATCTGAACAACAACAAGGAACATTTTCCAGATGAATATTAACATTCTAGGGATAATAGGATACCGAAAAGTGAGATAATGTTTATTACCAGTAATTGACATTAGCTCACTTTTAGGAGTTTTATTTTCAAAAATTTTTCACATTCTTTTGAGTAGGATTACTTAATTTTAAATTGGGAGCAAGTAGAAAAATATGTTTTTCATATTCTGATCGAGGACAAATGTCACTTGCCTCACAACACCGGTTAAAGACTAGAAAACACAAAACAAAAACGAACAAACAAAAGAAAACACAAAGCAGAGGTGCAAACAAACTCACTGGAAGTGAGATAAGTACTGTCACCTGTTTTCGCCACATCCATTCCTGATAATAGGATGGGTCCGATGAGTTTTCAATATTTTATTAACATTGCTTATTTCCATGCAATCAACTAATTAATCAAATATTACTTGGAAATAATCAGATGCAATTAATTAAAAATTGCAAATTAATTAGAAAATGCAAAACCAAATTTCACACAATGCATTTTATTTTATTTTTAAATTTTTAAAAAGATTTTATTTATTCATGAGAGACACCGAGAGAGAGGCAGAGAAATAGGCAGAGAAGCAGGGAGAAGCAGACTCCATGCAGGGAGCCCGAAATGGGACTCGATCCCAGGACTCCAGGACCATGCCTTGGGCAGAAGGCAGGTGCTAAACCACTGAGCCACTCAGGGATCCCCCACACAATGTATTTTAAGACCACGTTAGCCAATACTGCATCCTGGTAGCACGTAAATTTTACCTGAAGGGCATTTATATGAATTATCAGTTATACCATAATTGAATATATAGCCTTTATAAGTTTAATAAAGGCCATTTACATGAGAACATAAGTCACATACACAAATGAGGTATGTGCTTTTGTAGTGTATGTTTTTTTCTTTTTTTTTAAGGTTTTATTTATTTATGCATGAGAGACACAGAGAGGCAGAGACACAGGCAGAGGGAGAAGCAGGCTCCATGCAGGGAGTCTGTTGCAGGACTTGATCCCCATCCGGAAGGGCCAGTATCATGCCCTGGGCCGAAGGAAGGCACTAAATGGCTGAGCCACTCAAGGATCCCCTGTAGTGTATGTTCTTATTTGACTTGTCTTACTCTGCAAGTTTTGGTTTTATCTGCATGTATATAGGAATCCAGGCTTTCCAATTCCTATCCTCATTCATTTATTAAATGTGTTGGAAACATGTAGCTTACTTTAGTTCTTGTTTTTAAAGGGTCTCCTTTTTGAGTCTTGCAGAAATCATTAAGTTTCAGTCCCTATCTCAATTGGTGATCTAAAAGAACTTTTGGAGGGACCACGAGTGATTTAAACAAATCTTAAATGTGAAGCCTACTAAAGCGTTGTTTAATTTATTACCCTCTACAGCCTACAGCCCACATACACTGGCAGGAATGGATAAAGTCCCCCTTGTGTCACAGAATCCCGCTGAACCACACTTATCTCAAATTCCATCGCCCCTTACCGTGTATGTGATGGTTTCTTCGGTGTCCTGTGACTTGACCAGCGCCAGAGTCAGCATAGTTAGGAAAAGGGCTTTCAACATCGTGAATCTCAAAGAAAACAAAGGACAAACTGATGCTTAGTATCTGCTGCTGGAGAAATAACAAAACCGTAGCTGTGCAGAAACAAGCAAGGAAGGGCAGGACGGAGAGGCGGAGGTTCCCTCATACCCAGTTTCCAATCTACTTTCTCATTCCCCCCCTCTCCCCCCCTCCCAACCTTCCCTGGGCCAAATGAGGCAGCAAAGCCTGTAAACCGGCTGCAGAATTACATTTCACTTTGCTCCGTCCAGCTGCGCTGAACATATACAAAGGATATTCAGCGGGTATTTTATACTGCACCTTCACAACAGGCTCCAGCAAGGGGGTGGAAGGGAAAGAATTTCAAAGGAGATGGTGCATGTGCGTGTGCATGTGTGTATGAGAGACAGAGACACAGACACACACGCACACACACCGAGGAGGTGGAGGGGCAAGCCTCGGAGTCCTTGAAATATTAGGGCTCTCCCGTGTGCTCACCTCCGGCTCGAGAAGTTCCTCGCACAGCTCAGCAAAAATACCCATGAACCGGTATGAATTACCCTGGCTTCAAACTTTTTTTTTTTTTTTTTTTTAACAAAACTCAAAGGGCAACCTCCTCCCCTAGTGGAATACCTGCCCTGCGGGGTTCCTTCTCACACCCCCCAGAACAAACTCCCAAATGGGCATTTCTGCGCGCAGCTCTGTGCGGAAGCCCCAGGTTGCGCGGAGGAGCAGCCCGGAGCGCCCGCTCGCCCCCGCCACCCCCCGGGGGGGCTTTTTAGTCCCTCCGGTACCCGACACGCCGCCTGCAGGCTCGGGCTGCTCCGGGTCAGAGCCCGAGGCGGTGGTGCGCAGCGGGGTGCAGGCGGCGGCCTGGCGCCCCCGGGGGGTGGGGGGAGCTCCCCGTGCTTGCAGCGAGATCCGGGCTGCAGCCCCGGAGCGCCGCGCTCGCGTGCAGCCAGCGGCCCTGGAATCCAGGTGCGGCTCGAGGCTCGGAACCTGGGAGCCGGCGGCCGGCCCGGCGCGCACCCCCGTGCCCATCCCGGCAGCTGTCACCCGGGCTCGCCCGCGCCCACACACGGTCCCGGACGCGCACCTCCGCCGCCCTCCCCGCCCGGGGGCCCCGCACGCCCGGGCAGCGCCCCCCCCCCCCGCGTCCCCGCGCGCGCCCGGGGCTCCTACCTGCGCGGCCGCGCTGCTCTGCGGGCCGGGGCGGCGGCGGGAGAGCGCGGGGGAGCGCAGCCCGGTGGGTCCGGACGGGCGAGGTCTGGCGGCGGCCGCGGCGGCGGGACCAGGAGGAGGAGGAGGAGGAGGAGAAGGGGAGGGCAGGGGGAGGGCGGAGGGGGGCGGGGAGGGAGCTGAGGGAGGCGCGAGGCCCGAGCCCGGCGCCGCAGGCCCCGCGGGGAGCGCTCTGCGCAGCCGGGTGCGCGCCCCCTCCCAGGGCCCGGCCGAGGATGGCACCGGAGGTCTTGGGTTCGAATCAGCCTTGCTGACGCTCCAGCCTTCCAGACAGTGTCCGGCGCCGTGCTGGGGACAGGGGACACGTCTCTCCAAAGAGAGAGACAGAGACAGCCGCTCAGGGTCCTGAGAAATTGCTTAAACTTTTTTTTTTTTTTTTTTCCCCAATAAGCGGATCCTAGGACAGTGGATTAACCGCATTCATTGAACCGGTTCTTTTGCCCTTTCTTTCAAACGCTTTATTTATTGGTTTTATTTATTTATTTTTATTTTTTTTAATTTATGATAGTCACACAGAGAAAGAGAGAGACAGAGGCAGAGACACAGGCAGAGGGAGAAGCAGGCTCCATGCACCGGGAGCCCGATGTGGGATTCGATCCCGGGTCTCCAGGATCGCGCCCTGGGCCAAAGGCAGGCGCCAAACCGCTGCGCCACCCAGGGATCCCCTATTTATTGGTTTTATTATTTGAGGTCTGCTTCCTCAAATGTAGGAAAAAAGAGAATCCGTTCATTCAACAAACGTTCTTGACCTACTATGTGCTAGGAGGGGCAATGAGCCAGGGATAGCTCAGGCTAACGACTGTGAGGTCAGCTTTGTTTTGGGGCTCACAAGCCTCTCCTGTCGGTGGGCCCTTTTTCTTACCTGCTGCTTCTCTTCTCTCCACCGGTTTGCTCGCGGGAGTACCCCAGGACTGGTTATTGAAAGTTGGGCATTTCACTTTCACCTTTCATACTAATGGTGGAATTTCCAGAATCTGGAGAGAGAGAGAGAGAGAGAGAGAGGGAGAGAGAATTCTGGCTTCTTCAAATCATACCACACAGATTGCTGTTATCTCTGAAGGCTCCAACTCTACAGTCAGATTAATAGTTTGCTTCCAACTCAGTCATATCTTCTAGGAAGCAAACAGCCAAATACAGCTTCATGAATGAGACAATGTGCCAACTGAAGGTGCTAAGGACTTTGACCTGGAATGAGATACAGAGAGGGTGGGAGAGAGAGGATCAGCTCCTTTCCCTTTTCTGCTGGCCACCAGGGAAGAAGGTGGTAGACACTGCAAGACAGAGAGGCTGTTTGTTGGGTGGAGGCCTCTCTCCTTATCTCTGGGGTATGCAGTGGGTTGTTTAGACCTTGCCAGATTGGTTGCAAGCCATACAATATTGGGCAAGATCAAAGGAGCTTCATGGCCCTGAACCTTACATAAGTATGTGGGATTTTGCTAATAGTATTGAAGATTTTTTAAATTTCATTTTTATTTTATTTTTTTAGTGTTGAAGATTTTTACCACCAAAATTCAAATAAGTTTGTGTTCCTAGTCATTAATGACCTCCAAACTTTTTTTAAAAGAGAGAAAGAGAGAGAAGAACTTTGTCTTTGTATAGTAAAAAAAAATCTACCCAGACACTTTCTTCTAATTTTTTAAAAAATTCTATCCTCAGCACTAGCCCCTGAAAAAGTGGGTTGAAACTCTCAAATTTCTATCTCCAACCTGGAACTCTTCCTGCCTGAATATCCAACTGTTGACGTTGTTATCTTCATCTGTACACCTAATGGGCATTTCAGACTTAGGTCTGCTGAGTCTCACTCTCCCAGCCTTCTCCATCCACCTGCTTCACCATCTCAATTAACAGCAATTTCAGTTTTTTCAGTTTTCTCAGCTCCAAGATCGGGAGTCACCCTTGATTTCTCTTTTTTTTCATACACCTTGCATTCAGTTCTTCAGAAAATTCTCTTGGCTCCATCTTCAAAATATATCCACTCTCCATCTCTTCTTTTGTTAACACCCTGGTCTGAGCAACCAGCATCTTCCACATGGATTATTACAGTAACCTCCTAACTGGTCTCCCTGCAGTTTTTTTTTTCTCAGCAGAAATTCATATAGGTGGATCCTAGAGTATGTACTCTTTCATATCTGGCTTCCCTCACTTAGCATGCTTTTGAGATGTATCCTTATGTCAGAAATCCACTCCTTTTTATTGCTGATGCTATTTCAATATATGAATATACCCTGACTTTTTTTTTTTTACCTGTTCACTTGTTGATAAATATTTGGACTGTTTATGAATAAAGCTGTCATGGACATTCATGTAGAAATTTTTGTGTGGATGCATGGTTTCCTTTCTTTTAGGTAAATACTTAGGAGAGGAACTACTGGGCTATGTGGTAAGGATATGTTTAACTTTAAAAGAAAGTGCCAAAGTGTTTCCCAAAGTGACTGTACCATTTTACATTCCTACCAGCAACATGTGAGATTCCATTTGCTCCACATCCTTGCCAATACCTGGTATTGTCAGTCATTTATAGAGTTAGCTGTTATGGTGGGTAAATAAGTAACATCTCATTAGTGGTTTTATTTTACACTGATCTCATTTTTAATTATATTAAGCATTTTAAAATTTCTTTATTGTCCATCAATATATCTTCTTTTGTGAATATCTCATTAAATTAAAAAAAAATTTTTTTTGAGAAGAAGGGTAGGGGGTAAGGGAAGAGGCAGGGAGAGAATCTTAAGCAGGCTCTATGCCCAGCGAGGAGCCTGACATGGGGCTCAATCTCATGACCCTGAGATCATGACCTGAGCTGAAATCAAGAGTCACTTACCCAAATGAGCCACTCAGGCACCCCATCCTTCCTATTTCTGATGATAGGGTATTTCTTTACTAGTTGAAAATAGTGAAATTGTTAATGGCATTCTTGGGCTACTGATTCAGGGGTAGTCTATTGTCCCACTTCAAATTAATCAGAACTCAAAGGAAGTACTTCATTTCCAGATTTAGGGGAAAGGCTTTCAAAGCTTACAGTAGAGGGGAGCAATAGAGCTCTTTGCTTCAGTCACCACTGGCAACCATATTACCACCTGGAGGTAAGCCAGCCTGATCTGGAAGGTGGTACAATCTGTGAATGGCCCACACATGGATGGAACCTACGTCCTTGATAGATTTTTCATGGGGCTGACTGGTCCTAGGAACCATGATACTTTTAGACGTTCTCCACAATGTTTTATTTTCTTATAAAGTCAGAGGAAAAAAATTTCATCCAGTCTGAATTAAATGTCTTAATACAATTGCAGTCTATGAAATACATTTTTTTTTTTTTTTTAAGTGGAGGAAGAGGTCCATGAAGGCAAAAGTGCCCAGGGATCATGAAAGTCATAATGTGGCCCTGATTGTTGCACTTCCAAATCAGGCAATGTGGACTCTGTTCTACCTCTACACTCCAGTCTTGTGAGGTAATATATTTTCTAATGGTCCAAGTCAGGTGTTCAGTTACTTGCAGAAGAAAATGTACTCACTGCTAGCGTGAGGAAGCCTCCTACTCTGGAAGTTCTGGCCCTTGTGATGTGCTATGCTTGCGTCCTGCACTCCAGAGTAGAAGGCTCTGAGTGTTTCTTGGGAGAGGCTGTTGGGAGAGATTCCCAGCCTGCTCTGTCCTTGGGCAAGCTGAGTGTTCCAGCCACTTCTGCTTGGATCAGCTTGTGAGTTCCTCCCCACCATCCCCTGGCATTTTTGTATGTGTGTGCGATTTTTAAAGATTTAAGACTTGAACGCTCCCTTTAATTCAAGAAGGCAACTCTGGCCTCTCTTCATATGATCTGAAAAGTAACCAGTGACTAATTTTCATAAGGAGGCCCTCTGCTTCCTAGTTTGCCGACTATTACACTATATGTATTGCAAAGAAGAGTTTATATTACATGTTCTTTAATATTTCCCTTTTTAAAAATTCCCTGAGAATAATTAGAAGTTTCAGGGACCCACAGACTCGTTAATTAATTGAGTCATGGAGTCAACAAATCCTGTGGTTAAAACCTGATTAAGAATATTCACTGAGGGATCCCTGGGTGGCGCAGCGGTTTGGCGCCTGCCTTTGGCCCAGGGCTTGATCCTGGAGACCCGGGATCAAATCCCACGTCGGGCTCCCGGTGCATGGAGCCTGCTTCTCCCTCTGCCTGTGTCTCTCTCTCTCTCTCTCTCTCTCTCTCTCTCTCTGTGACTATCATAAATAAATTAAAAAAAAAAAAAGAATATTCACTGATGTGTGGGCAATTGAAGACAGTGAAATCTGTAAAAAACAAAGAAAAACAACATTAAACAAAAACCAAAATGAACTCAACAAAAAAGGCAGCAAAGATGAAACAGTTACATAGGGCTTAATAGCAGGGTAATCAATTCACCCCAATTTGTCCAGGACTTTTCCAGTTTTTGCACTGACAGTTCTGTGTCTTGGGAAAGTCCTCAGTTCTACACAAATTCAAAGGTTTGTGTAGTGAGGAAAAAAAAATAGGACAGGTAGCCAGGAGTTCTTGCCTGGACTTTGCTATGCTCTAGCTACATAACCATGGCAGTTACTCAACTTCTTTGAAACAGAACTGCACAAATGTTGACCAGGGTAACAACATTTATAACTGTAGTTATTATATTTACCTGATTTTTTTTACCTTGTTTTTGCTGGTTCCTCATCTATTCCCTCTTTTTCTGGTAATAATATCCTGACTTTCCTTGGGAAACCAACCCTTATAGTGATAGGCCATGACCAGGTCTGCCCACAGAATGCCACTAAGTATACAAAAAGAGAAAACTCATAGGTCCTAAAAATAAGGGGGAATGGCCCAGTGCCAGTACAACAAGAATGTCAAAGCCCAAAACCTGTTTATCAGGCCTACTAATGCGGCACAATTATTGTCTTCTTGTTTCCATATGCTGATAAGAATGAGGATACAAAGAACACAGGCCCATCATTCCATGTTTCTTTGACTGGAAGGAGCCCATTCTACATGGGATGTCAAAGCTGTAGACCAGCATCTGAGCTATAAGGCAGGGGGAGAGCTGAGGCCTACTCCCTGAGTCCTTATTTCATTATATCCTTTGCTGGCTGACTCTTTCTTTCTTTCTTTCTTTCTTTCATGATTTTATTTATTTATTTATTTATTTATTTATTTATTTATTTATTTATGATAGACACAGAGAGGGAGAGAGGCAGAGACATAGGTAGAGGGAGAAGTAGGCTCCATGCAGGAAGCCTGATGTGAAACTCGAGGATCACACCCTGAGCCAACGGCAGATACCCAACTGCTGAGCCACCCAGGCATCCCGCTGGCTGATTCTTTCCATCCCTGAATCCAGACACCGTGATTTGGTCTAGAGTATTTCCAATCCAGATGATTTGCATGGAGCTTATTTTTCCTCTGACTCTATAGGTAAGCATGTGAGCCAGGCTCTGCTAGTCATAACATCAAATCTCCTATATCCACAGTTATTGGGTCAGAATTGATAAATACACCTGAAGACAACCCTTACTGAAGGGTCAGTGGGCATAAGAATAGAATTCTGGAGAGTCTGGGTTCAAGTCCTGACTGCCACTCCCTGGTTGTATGAACCTGGGAAAGTTACTTAAGCTCTCTGGGCTTCAGTTTTCTCTTATAGAAAATGGGGATAATGGTGATTCCTATCTTGCAGAATTTTTATGAGTATTAAATAAGAAATTGCACATAAAGCCCTTAGTATAGTTCCTTGCACATAGTTATTGCTGCTGTTGTTATTATTAATCCCAAGGACCTATCACTCAGGGGTCTGTGCCATGAGCTTATAGATCAGATTCACTGTACAATAAGTTAAAAGAAGTTACTAAGGTTGAAAATTATCTTCATATTTTTGTTTGTAACCGTTTGTAGTTTATGGGATATTTAGAAGAAGCAGGGTCTGGACACTTAATCTACTCCAGTTTTATGACTGAGTCATGGAAATGTGTGGCCTCATACTGAGAAATGTCCTGAGGTGACAATATTTTGGGAATAAGTGACTCTGAGATACCTAATATTCTGAATTTTGAATGGCTAAAAATTATATTTCTTTACTGATAATAAACAGCAATAGCTAACAGTTATGTATTCTTTATGCTGTATCAGGAACTATAGTAAGCAGTTTATATGTGTTAACTCAGCAGCACTATTATTATGCATATTTTATTAAAAAGGAAATTAAGGCACAGAGCAGTTTAGTAACTTGCCCTAGTCATATAGCTAGTGAACAGTAGAGTAGTGGTTCAAAAGCAAACCGTTTGGTGCCAAAGCCAATGCCATAAATGCTCTTTTATGTCACTTCCTCCCTACCATCAACTGAACTTAGGGCTGCAGGGACAGAGCATAAGTATGGATTATTTCTTCAATGTAATGCAACTACAGAGATCCAACCTAGAGTCATAGATTGCGCAGACCGCAATTAGAGATTGCAATAAATTCACTTTGTTAAATTGCTATGAGCTCAAGGGAATCTGAGATTTTCAAGATTTGAAGATCTGTTTGGTGGGGGGAAAGTTACAATTTCAGAAGAGATTCACAGATGTCGATGACCATGCGTTGTGCTCTAAGTCTCATAAAATATGCTTTAATCTATGTCTGAATCAAACACGTCCTGTCAGTGTGGCTCAGTTCTAACAGTGGCTGACTAAAGTACAGGCAAACTGTGCCTAGCAAGAACCCACAGTGAGTATCCCTGACATTCTAGAGACTGAGACATGAATTTTAGAATTAGCCTACAACTTCTGGCCATGTAGCCAAACCAGACAATATTTGGGTCCAGTGGTTTGCAAAAGTGTATTTCTTTATGAAGCTATTGAAAGAGAATCCAATACTGAAGCCAGAATTGGCTGTATAAGCCTTTGACTTTTGTAGAAAGAGTTCATTTGTTAAATACTAGTATTCTTAGTGACATGATAAAAATTGATCTCTGCCTAATGATAGCCCTGTAACATGCCCTTTCAAGAGTAATGTTGATTAAGTTATTTATTTTCTTGAGCTGCTTTCAAACTGATGTTTAAAAATTCAATATTTTTGAATAGCTAGGTTTACTGTTCCTATTTGTGAAAATATTCTCATGGTGAATACACATATGGATTTCTGATATACTTCCCATTATTGAAAATAAGTTCTTGGAAGAGATAGCTTCTAATACACTTTTTTAGTGCTAAAATTCCTTGATTCTAGCTTGTCTTTTGGAGTCCACACCAGGCCAAGAGAAAAGACTAATGTAAGTGGTCTTTCAGCAAATACTAAGTCTATTCTAATACACTCATTCGACACACACATACACAAACTGTTATAAACTTGTACACAGAAAATAATGTGTATTTATTAAATTGATTGCTATAATATCCCCCAAACATTAAGCCATGTGACTGATGGCTTGTGCTTTAGAAGAGAACTCATTGAAATACATGGAAGTTGGATTGCAGCTCTGGCCCCAGAAAATATTGGCAAATTTGAGTTTATGTGACATTAATTTGCCTCAAGTATGTCATTGGTGAGTTCTTTATTTTAGTGAGTGCCAGATGTATTCTTCTTCAGAATGTATTTGGTGAAATGCTCTTCCTGAATGCCAAACCGACATGAGAAAACTTTCAGTCATCTGGAGCTTGTAAATTGTTCTGAAATTTCTGGAATTTTATTGAAGGCTTGATTTCATCATAGAGCAGAGAATACCTTGGATGAATTAAAAGCAAATCAATCAGAAATGATTGGAACCAGTAATTAAAATTTCCTTGGAGAAATAAAATATATGATGTAAATCCACTGCCTTGCAAAAAAGATTGCTTTCTAACAAGTTATCAGATCTTACAGAGCAACTTCAGATGCTGACACAGATGTGAAACTTTATTTTGTTTTCAGCTACAAGTTCCTCCCTCTCCTTTCAAACTTAGCTTTTCCGGAAACTTCATTTGGCTAATCAAGACTGATGGGGTTTCAAGATGATTGCATTATGGAGCATAAAATTAGAAAAGAAATACCCCCTGTAAATTAGTAATTTGATTTCAATATGTAATTTAAAGAACAGGATCATTACTCTCCCACTTTTGCCAGTTTGGAATCTTTACATAATATTTTGTTGACTTTTAGAATTTCTATGTTCTACTTTCCAACTTTATTTTACCTTTGTGAATTATTTTTCCCTTACTCTAGATTTTTATTAAAATAGAAAATCCTCCTTATGTGTCCTTTTGTGAATACTTAATCTTCTATCTTGATACGGATCACAGATAACAAAGTGGGTTTTGACATCTCTTTGAAAATATTTAAATTAACTTTTTAGGAAGCAGTGGTTCAAACAACATTGAAAGGTTCCCACTGAAATCTAGAATTTAAAAAATGTGTAATAATGTTAGAAATACATATTTTGTTTTTTCCCATTAATATGTCATATCCTATACAAATGGAACTGCTGAGACCAAAGCCTAAAATGGAATGGACATTGTTTTGTCTCTGCCTTTTGAGGAATTTTAAGGCATAAATTATTTTGGTTAACTATCTTTAACTTCTTTCTCAGTATAGAATGTGGAAAGGCAAAAAAACGCCAAACCCTTTCTACTTGGGATTTATAGTATGCTGCTCACACAAAAAAATATAGGGAATGACATATCTGACTTTTATTGTTGATTAAATAGGGCAAATGTGGAAACTCTATTCAAGGTAAGAGGTTGAAAGTTTACATATCCACAAGGGAGATATCACAGGAATATTACTTAGATTTAAGTATTTTTTTAACTCTGTTCAAACAGATGCTTCAACTGTAGATGGTTTTTAAAAGGACCAAAACTTATAAAACATGAATTTGTTCAACTCAGTTGGAAGAATGGCAGGATCAGAAAGGACTTTCCAATCTGATTTAAGATCGATGTATTCAATATCATGGTGAAAAGGAAATGGATGGAAAAGGGGATCTTTGCAACCATCTGTTCCAACTCTTTTGTGAAACTTGGAGCTCAGATGACTTGTTCAAGTTAACCCTAGTTCGTGGCAGAGCCAAAGACTAGAACCAGGTGTCTTGATTCCTCGTCTTGGGAGTGTTCCACCTCCCTGCATTATCTCTTTATTTTCAGCCTTATTTGTCTATTTGACGTAATCTTCATTATCATCATCTATCCATACAACACAAATTGAGCATTTGACTGAGGTATGTTTCTAGGCCTAGTGAACTGTTGGGTGGAGCTAACACATACATGTTCAGAATGAAATGAGTATTTTCTCTCTTTTCAGCCAGGCTGTGATCTTGAAGGCAGGGATTGTGTTTGTCCATCTCCTTCCCAGCCCACATTGCACATATATGCTCTATGAAGCTTTATGCAGAATACATTTGGCCTCAGTAAATTTCTCCAGCTGTCTTTATCCTATGAACTCTTGTCTGTTTTGATTTCTGTCCCATTGTCTCCTACTAGGAGTCCTTCTCTCTAGTACCCTCTCTGGACTGACCATTCATTTCAAATTGACTTTGATTTTGGTGTCTTTCTTGGAGACTACCTTTTATATTATTTATGTTTAACACTATGCTTCTAGGGCAAGTGACCTACATTTCTGCCCCTACTGCAAACTCCTGGGACACTGTCCTCATCCCACCATAGTGCCCAGGCCCCATTTGTCTGGCAATTGAAAGTGATAGTCTTTATCTTTGTATTGCTGAAGAAATAAGGATAGCCTGGGACTTGGTAGATTTTCAATAGATGTTTGTGGAATGAACAGTAAAGACACTTCATTGCATCATATTTGTCCTTATCTTCATCTTTTTATTGAACATTTAGCTTGGAGAGATGATGTTAAGTACCCTGTGTGATGTAAAATGGTCATGGTTCATTTGATCCCATTCAGATACATAAATAGAACTTACTCTTAGTCTTGAACTTCAAGATAGTTGGTTTTAAATACTTGGAAAATTCTACAAATACCTGGTTATTTTTCTCCCTCTTTGTATTGTAAAGACTTAGTTTGATTATAAGTTTGTGCTGTATTAAGGGATTATTTTCTCTTCTCTAATCAGTGAAGATTGTGCTATAAACCCTAGTTGAGTTTCTATTCCTTAGTCTTCTTTTATTTTTTTATTTATTTAAAAAATATTCTATTTATTTTGAGAGAAAGAGTGAAAGCATGAACAGAGGGAAGGGCAGAGAGAGAGAGAGGGAGAAGTAAACTCCTTGCTGAGCAGAGAGCAAGATGGGGTGGCAGGGGTGGGGGTGGGGAGACTCAATCTAAGCCAAAGGCAGATGCCCAACCAACTGAGCTATCCAGGTGCCCCACTTAGTCTTCATTTAAATATTTTCAGAAATTCTGAGTTGGAGCTAACTAATACTTAACAATTTAAAAATAATGTGTGTGTGTGTGTGTGGGGGGACACCTGGGTGGCTCATTTGGTTAGGCACCAGCTTCTGATTTTGGCTCAGGTCATGATCTCAGGTTGTGAGATCAAGCCCTGCATCAGGCTCTGCACTGGACATGGAGCCTACTTGAAATTCTTTGTCTCTCACCCTCTCCCTCTGCCTCTCCCCACCTCCCCACTGCTCACACACTCTCTCTGAAGAGAAAAGAAAAATGTGTTAACCAGTTTCATTTTAGAAAACAAAATGTATTTTTCTTTTGCAGAATTATATTAAAGGAGATAACAATGAGTTTAAAAATGATTAGAAGCTTCTTTTCCAGTGATTTGCTAACATTTCAACATGAATTTATTATGTTTTGAACATTCTGTAGTTTCCTTCTTTCAAATGACTCTCTTAAATAATAGTATTTGTTTTTTTCTGTTTTTAAATGTAATATATGCTCAATGTAGACATTTTACAAAATATACGAAAATATGAAGATGTACATTAAAGTCATCCATAATAAAATGACTTAACTGTCATATAAAGAGATCCAGTTAACATTTTGTTGTATTTCCTTCCAGATTTGTTTATATATATATTTACTCAGTCTTCCTTGATTTTTCTCTCCTCCCATATTCATTCTAAGTATATATGGAAATATAGACAATGGTGTTATTTTGAAGCATATACATTATACATATGGTACCAAGGGTTATATATTATTTTTTCTTTATCAACATTTTGTTTTAGACATTTCTCAACTATTCAATGCTTTATAAAGCTTATCTTTTATCTTCTTTATGAGCAATCTCTAGACCTAGGTTCTAGTCATTACTGAACTGGACTATCGTAATTTCCTGGATAATAATCGCACTCCACTTTCATAGGTTCAAAATCTGTCTTTCACAGGAAAATTATCCCTTCTATTTTATGACAAGTACAGATTGGTAAATACTTGTCTACACTCTAGCAGCACCATGTGTATTTCCCTTTTCATTACACTGACGTACAGTCTATGATTGCCATGGGCATATACATCTGTGTGTCTGTTTCCCCTCTGGGATCCAAGCTCCTTGAGAGGTCAGGCCATGTTAATTTTTATATTCTCAGCACTCAGCAGAGTGGCTTTAGTTGGTGCTCCATGTGTGTTTATTAAAGAAAAATGAAGAAAAGGAGGCCCAGAGACATTACATGGTCCCAGTGAGCAGGTTTAGTTTAGGCCTCTTTCCTGGACAGGGCTGATCTTAGGTTCTTTGTTACTGAAGTTACTGCAGACCACAGCAGGCCTATATTGAGAATAATAATTTGTTTTCTGGCCTTTATGTCTTTTTTTTACTGCAGGACCTTCAGTCTCAAAGTCTTTCCTCCTGGGAAGTTCAGCTCTGAGGGTGGTGGTCCCGCATAGGCTCATAAATGTGTCCTTCTCACTTCTGCTGTTAGCTGAGAGCTGCTGAGCCTGCAAAAATGGCATAACTCTCGTGGGAATGCTGCAGCCTAAGGCATTCTATTGGGCTTTGAAGTTTCCATGGTTGGGTTGGAACCTTCAAGGTCTCCAAAGTGAACTGTTTTCTGGAGCTTTCAATGCTCTGACACTGCCCTGCACCCATGCAGAAGTAAAGGAAATGTCTCTTTCTTCCTTTTGAGCTACATTTTATCACATGGGCACCAAAGTGGCATTGCACTGGACATCAATATTTACACAATCAATAACAGAAACAGTATCTTAGGTCTATTCTCTCATCAGTACCTTTTCTTAGGAGTCAGTGTGTGAGGCTTTGGCCAATAGGAAAAATCTGGGTGATGGTATGATACTAAAAACACGCTGCTACCCTCTTTTCTTCCTCCCCAGCAACTGTGTCTTTGTTGTTGAATCGAGTCTCCAGGAGGCTTCTCAGTCTCCCAGTGCAAATCATCTTCTAGGAGGCCCACCCTCCCAGTTCACCAGACAAACTCATATGTTTCAAAGAAGAACATGGCTTATGTATCTCTACATCAAATTATACTTTGATCTGCAAGGGTGATCTGTAGATCGATAGAAGATAATGAAGGATAATGAAGATGAAAAGGATTTTGAACATCCAGCACAGACTGAAGAACTTTTGAAACTTCTTAATTCTAGATTTCTTTTGGATTTTCCTTGAAAAGTTTTACTATTCTTGCTACATATTGGCTCTTACTGGTATGCCTAATTACTATTACTTTTTTTCTCTTCCCTGTAGCATCTGTTATGTGTCTTTCTTCCCTAGAATCTTTTCGCCCCCTCCTTTATTTTTCTCCTAGCTGCTGAGGAAAGCCAGATTTCTTAAACCAACATCATTGCATTGACATAAAATAGGTAACAACTGGGTCACAGACAATAAGGGTACCATTGTCCCTTTCATTCTTCTTTTTCTATAATAGCTTTGAAACTGGAGTTGAGCAAGTTAATAATTAATTTAAATAAAATAAAACATTTCAGAGTCTAGATTTCAGCCTGTGGATCATTTTTTAGACCCTTCTTATTTCCATATTCTCCTATTTATCAAAATCTTGCAACATTAAATAGGCACTAGATCTTTAATTCTTTGACTTCCTATGCCAGTTTTGTTCTTTTATGATTGTACTTCAGAGCTACAAGTTTAATCTTATTCTATTCTATAGGTTAAAAAATTTACCTAACAAAAGACACACAAACACATTTAATAGCAGAGATGGATCTGGAATTCTGGTTTCTTGATTCTTATCCTGTATAATATTCATCCTTTGATTCATTCTTAAGGACTTTTTGAATGCCTGCTATGTTCCAGGCCCTGGGTCAAGTGTCAGGGTTACAAAGAAGAAAGCTCAGTCTTTGGTCTATCCTAATTTGGAAGGAAAGAAAGATAATGCTTAATCCTTCCTAGAGGAGTCAAAGATATTTTTGAGACACACAATATACATTTATAAGGTACTTATCCAGGTCTGAGAAATAGTTTATAACAGAATAAAATTATAAATGCATAGTTTTGAGGCAAGAGTTAAGAGATTCAGATTTTTTTCAGTAATAAGCTACTGTCAAATATATATTACAACTGAATCTAAGCTCTACAGGGGCAAGGGCTGTTTCTGTCTGTCCACTTCTGTGTCAATGCTTGCCATTAAATAGATTCTCAAAAAAAAATGTGTTGGATGAATTATTGAATGAATAGTTAGTTTTTTCTTGGAATCTGTGGTTTAGTTGAAAAATCTCACAGAACACCATAAGGATATTATCAAGAATATGTCTTCCTTCCTTCCACCTTCTGCTAAAGAGTAACTGGCTTCAAAAAAAAAAAAAAAAGAGTAACTGGCTTCCACAAATGTTTATCATCTTCCTTTTGCAACTCTGTTTTGCTGCTACCTTTTTTTTATTATATCAAAAAAGCTTAAGAGATTGTTTGTTTAATAGACCTTAGAAATACCGTAGAGTTAATCTGAGTATGTTTTAGTCTTTCCAAGTAGATTTCTTAAAATGCAAATTTGTAAAAGTTTATGTCTTTTTCTTTTGATTTCCTACTTTGTCTGGACAACAGTGAGATTTTAAAGCACATAGAATGTTCAAGACATGCCCAAACTCAAAACTCCTCTCCAAATGAAAGTGAATGTGTATTTCCATTATTTGTGAGTGTTAATACATTAAGTTTGACTGGCTTCCAATCTGTGCAAATAATGTTTATGTGAGAAAACTCCTAGTTATGTATTTGAAACTGATTAACAAACTATGTACTAAGTTCCCAATACTAAGCACTGGGATTACCACAACACCTCTAAGGATATTATAGTCTAGAGGAGTGTCAAACACCTAAATAGGCAATTATAACAAAATGTAATGGGGCAGCATAGAGAGGTCAAGGAAGAGGCAACTCATCCCATCTTGGGAGGCCATGGAAGGCTTGCTTTGGAAGGAGAGACATCTCAGGGGAGTCCTGGAGAATAAATTGAGTTAACCAAGGTAAGGAAGGAAAATAGCCCTTCACAAAGGCTCAGGGAGCCTCCAGGGAAGTAGTAAACAGATTATCTGACTGGGGTAGAGAGAGTAAAGTGGGAAGTTGAAGCTGAAGAGATAAACTGGGGTTAGATTATGAGACCTTTTTTTTCCCCCAGACTAGGCAATTGGGACTATTTGGTACTATGTAAATGGGTTTCAAGTATATTTGTCTTGAACTGGTAAGTGTTGACTGGATTTAGAAATAGAATTTATATTCAACCTTGAAGAGAGCAGTTAACAGGAATGGATGGGAGTGGAAATCAGAATGCAACAGGTTGAAGAATGGCTAAAAAATGATGGTGTAGAGACAGTGGTTGCTATCAAGAAGTTAATTCAATTTATGAAACAGTGAAAGTTTGTATGCCATTAAATGCATAGAATTAGTATGGAATTTTAGGTTGGTTACAATAAGAGAGGATAGGATTACTATCATGTATCTTTCTTGATGTATGCTAATTTTATTTTCCAAGAGTACTATGAAGAAAATAATGTTAGGTGATAAAAATGTTTCCTCCAAAAAGAAGTTTTAATGAACAAGGTTAATGTTTCTACTGAAGAATTATGGTGCATATGAAATCTGAGAAGTTTCTACAAAGTTTTGTTTCATAGTGACTGAGAGAATTTAAAATAGATTATATTGTGTGTGGAATCTAATTTTTGAAAACTTGAGCTCATAGATACAGAGAACAGATTAGTGGTTGTCAGAGGCAGGGGTGGGTAGTAGGTGAAATGAGTGAAGGTTATCAAAGGTTCAAAGTTCCAGCTATAAAATAAATAAGATATGGGGATTTAATGTATAGCAAGGTGATTGTAGCTAATAATACTGTATTGCATATTTTAAAGTAGCTTAGATAGTCACTTAAAAGTTCTCATTACAAGAAAAACATTTCGTAACTATAAAATGGTGATGGATGTAAACTAGACTTATTATGCTTACCCTTTAGCAATATATACAAATATCACGCTGTTATGTTGTACATCTAAACCTTATATAATCTCAAAAATTTTTTTTTTGAATTAGTCTCCATACCCAGCATGGAGTCCAACAGGAGGCATGAACTCATGACCTTGAGACCAAGAACTGATCTGAGATCAAGTGTAGGATGCTTAATGACTTTGCCACCCAGGCACCGCTAATCTCAAATAATTTTTGAGTAGTTATGGCTACAAATAAAACAGTTAACAAGAATTTAACTTTTGAAAATAAATTATTCACTTTATATAACAGACATTCTTGGCATTATATAAGAATTCTTGACATTGGTTGTAGAATTTCTTTGGCTCTTTTATACATGTAAAATTATTTTATTTATAAGACTTCCTTGTTCATAATATTATAGAAAGCAGTCTACCTGTACTGTTAAGAATCATGCTGCCTACCTTTCAATAAAAACTACTTTTCAGGCTATAGCATTAAGAATTAAGCCCATAGATGATACTTCTGTTCTTGAAACTCTTATCAAGGGTCGATTTACCATGAAGTTAATGAGACTTCCGAGCCCCCTCACTTACACAGCCTCCTACCTAATTCTGGATTTCCAATTCCTAAGATCTTACACCTAATTTTGTGTTTATAATTTCAGATTCTTTTTCTTAAAGAGGGCCCTCAAATTATATAAGTCTCAAACCAAGAAAAACCTGGGTCTTCTTTGATTTATCTATAATAGATAATCTCTAGAAAAAGAATCTCAGTGTAGGTATTTAAAGCTTCTACTTTGAACATTATCAAGAAATTAGGAGAATAGGCTACTGGAGGGAGAAACATGCATACTTAAATTTTAAGCAAATGTCAACGAGTAGAGAATATTCTTGGAAACTAACAAAGCAAAACATTTCTACAAAGAAGTCATTTTATGTTATTTTTGTGTGGCTTTGCTATCTAGTAAGAGTTCACAATTTTAGGGGTCACTGTGAACTAGGCTCAAATTAATCTACACAGCAGACTGGGAGGTAGGGTCTGTTTCTGTTTGCATTGCACAAAGATGAGGAGACTGAGGCCTACAGAGCTGAGGCTCATCTGGGTGTGTCCATTAAGAAAGTGCATAATTTAGCTGTATATTGTTCAAATGTTCAATACATTCAAGTGGTTCAAGTGGTGAGGTTTTTCTGTTTCATACCTGAACAAAGTTCACTCTTCAAAGAAAAATATATCTAAAGACAAATGCCCTGGTCATAAAGGTACTATTAGGAGCCATGGCTGGCTCAGGGCAAATCCATGACCACACAGGAAAAGGGACCCCAAGCATGTGTCTCGTCAAGAGTAAATTTTGACATGTTAGCCATAAATGATGGTTTATTGCTTTGGTATATTTTAGATGGTTGTTTTACCTGAGGGATTTTATTAATTTTCCACCCCAGGGATGCCTGGGTGGCTCAGTGATTGAGTGTCTGACTTTGGCTCAGGGCATGATCCCGGAGTTTCAGGATCGAGTCCCAAATCAGGTTCCCTGCATGGAGCCTACTTCTCCCTCTGCCTATGTCTCTGCCTTCTCTCTGTGTCTCTCATGAATAAATAAATAAAATCTTAAAAAATTTTTTCCACCCTGAGAGAGCATTAGACAACTCAAAAACCACTGGTTGTCCATAATCAGAATTTTGTTGGAGCATTTGAATGGCTATCAGGAAAATGACTTTTTAAGAAAGGAGAGGTAAAGTATTGTCTTCTGACAAAATAAAATGAAGGAGATGGGCCTAAATTACCTATGGCTATGGGAAAAAGAGACATTCAATAAAACATTCAATAAAAATATCCTGAATAGTTTGTATATGATGCAGATGCCAGTTGTTGCACAACAGCCTAAGATCTATTTTGTCACTAAAATACTTAGGTGATGGGGTGCCTAGGTAGCTTAGTCAGTTAAGTGACTGACTTGGTTTGTCTTAGGTCCTGATCTCAGGGTCACGGGATTGAGTCCCCTATCAAGTTCTGCACTCAGCGGGGAGTCTGTTTGGGATTAGCTCCCCCTGCCCTTACCCCCACTCCCACATGCACAAGTGCACACACATACACTCTCTCTCAAATAAATCTTAAAAAACAAAACCCAAAAAACTTCAATGTGAATGGGGCTTGTGGTAGACATAGCCAGAGTCATCTATGCCAAAGTCATCCATGAGTACCTGAAGTACCTGAATGGGTCATCCCATTTTTGTACCCAGCTGTCAAAGCATTTATATTACCAAAATGGGGTCATGTTATCCCATAGAGCCAAATGTATGTTTAATTGAATCCTCCTGTGGTGATTGTGTTTTCAGGCTGATCCCTGGTCTTCAGAATTCTTTCTAGAAGCCTGGAAAGGGTTTCATTGTTTATTACAGGTTTTTCCCGGACTATTAAGGCTTCCCTTACTTTCCTCCCAGTCCGGCAATATTTTACTTTTAAGGAGCACCTGGTACTCCAAGCATAGTGTATTTTTATGTCTCAAATCTAAAATCTGGTTTTTAGAAAAAACAAACAACTGAGATTTCTTCGTTTTAGTAACATTTTTAGGGTCTTTGTATTTGGTAAATTACAAAAAAAGAAAGAAAGAAAGGAAGAAAGAAAGAAAAAAAGAAAGAAAGAATGAAAAGAAATCTGTTAGAAATTTACCAAATCATTTTATAGCCAAAAGAGCTGCTTCTGAATGTTACATGTAACCTGAATAGCTGACAGATTTATCCTTTCAATAACCTCCCACTCCTGCCCTTCTAACCCCCTACCTACTAATTTTGTCTTATTTAGTCATGAATAAATAACATTTATGATTACAGTATGTGATGGCTCTTGGGAACTGTGAGATGCTCTCAACTGGAATTTAAATTTCTACAAGCAATAATCCAATTTGTCAGATTTTGGGATCTTAGCCATGTATACTTAGCATTATTCAATCACCGAGTCATATCTCTAGGAAAGAGCAGGTCTCACCACATAAATTTAGCCTCTGAATGAAAGCCAGCGTGAGTTAAACAGACACAACTAATTGGGTCTTCACTGCAAAGAACTGTAAAGAACACTTATTAGTAAGTTGTGGCTAATTGTTCATTATCTGATAGAGAACTCCTTATTGGGAAGATGTTTTGCTATGAAAATAGAAAATATATGAGTTAGGGGTACTTTTTGGGAGGTAATCATTGGGAAATTTAAATCATGTTTTAAATATAACAGACATCTTGGAATTTTGATGCTGGGGAAGCAAATTCTAAATGAAATTTAAGATATTTTTGGACTGATCAAGTTTGTCTTCTAATTATAGCATGGTTTCGTTTGTTTAGCAAAAAGCTACCAACACTTGCATGAAAGTTAGAACTGAATGATTTTAGGTGGAATTTAAACCACCTGTTGCCCTGAATTTTTTACTCCCTCATTTCCTCTTTCATACATACACGGTTATTTAGAGAATGGGTAAAAATCAGGATTTATCTTTAATTTCTAAAGCTTTTGTAGGGTCCTAGTAGAAATGCCACCTCAGTAGGTAGCTTTTTGGATTGAATATATTTTCTCTAGGCAAGTATGAAATATGGGTTGTAATTTTTAGTTATTTGTTGATGTAGGCCAAATTCCAAACAATGAACTAGAGGTAAAAGTCCGTAAGTCCTATTATGAATCCCCATGGTCCCTTAGGTTCCTTTCATTTTTCATCTCATTACATTATTAATTGTATAATGTCAGGGGATAAATGTCTATAATGGAAGCACAAAGAATAAACAATTTATAACTTAGAAAATTCTTCATTTTAGATGTAGAGTTCTCATATTTAATGTATGCATACCATTATTGAACTCTAAATAACTTTTCTTTTGTTAAATTTCTGCAGATTTTTTTTCATTTTCCCCCTGATATTGGATTTTAATTTTTATGACTTCTTTACTCTTCTTTATATTAAATTTGTGGACACATCCAATATGGCATTTAAAAATGATTTCACTTGTGACTTCTACCATGTTCCATAGTTGGATAGTCTTGTATTGGATTCCACAGTACTTCTTGAGCTTCAGTGTGTCCCTTTGGAAAGTGTTGGATTCACCATAAAGGAAAAGGTGAAGTTTTAAAAAGTGGCGATGGTATTATCTCTGGTGCTGTTTACACACCAAAATATTTTTCTAAATATTACATTTAAAATATTTTTCTCTTGAAGTTATTCATTATATGTGACTGTTATACAAAATAAGAAAATGATAGGCAAAGAGACATAAATTAAGATCACCTCAAATCCTATCTCTGTTACTCAGAGGTAACAAGTGTTAGTATTTTTGTTTGGATGTGTTTTAAATCCTTCAGTGTCTTTCCATTCATACACAAACATATATAAGTGTATATAATGGGGTCATACTATGCCTACTTCTAGCACAAATGTTTTTTCCCATCTAATATGAATATAGACACATTTTCCTGTCCACGATTAGGTATTTATGCTATTATCTAGTGGTTGTTTAATGTATTATTGTAGATTGCTGTAATTTATTTAGCAATAATAATAATTAGCTAGTTGCCAATTATTAGACATTTAAATTGCTTCCAAATTCATATTGTCATAAAGAGTTTTCCAACCAGTGAATTTATACATAGATGTTGTGCTTTTGACTGATTATTTTTTTAGGATGAATTTTTAGAAGCATCGTTCCTGGGTCACTGAGTAAGCACACATTAAGGCTTTTTGATATCTTTGCTAAATTGTTTCCTAGAAATATTACAACAATATATAGTCCATCCTGTTAATATGAGTGATCTTTTATCCCATACTATCCCTTTCTTCTTAGTCTTTGGCATTCTCACTGTTGAAAGTGACGTCACATGGTTGCTCTGATTTCTGTTTCATTGATTACTAGTGAGGCTGAATACCTTCAATATATTTACTTGTACAACTATGATCTCTTAAAATGGGTTGTCTGTTTCAGTGTCTAGCTTATTTTTCTACCTGTAGGGTTTAAAAATGCAATGACTTTATTTGATATGACACAAGATTTTAAAAGTTTTATCATTTACCTTTTAATATTTGTGATATTTTTGATATACAATTTAAACCTTTAAGTTTTATCTTAAAAATTAAATATTTGTACAAGAGAACATGTAAATACCATACCATAGTGTTTGAACAGCAATAATAATAAACTCTGTACTCACATCCCAGTAAGGACAGTACATTTCCAAAACTCCTATAGAATTACATTTCCCCTTCTTTCAGAGACAACCAATTTCCTTAAATTTTGACTTCTTTTCTTTATAGTTTTGTCACATATGAGTAATTTCTAATAATATATTATTTAATTTTGTGTATTTTTGAATGGATATAGCTAGAGTCATACTTTATGAATTCTTTTGTGATACCCTTTATTTATTTTTTTGACTAAATGTAACCCATTGAAAATCACCCATACAGAGTCATCCTTTTTGATGCTTGTAAGGTATTCCATCATGTAGCCATATCACCATTTATTGATTCATTCTGTTATTTCCAGTTTTTTTGTTATAAAACAAAAATGCTACCATAAACCTTTTGTACCTATCTCCTGGTACTTATGTGCAAAAAAAGTGTATTCTTAGTATTGGAATTGTTGGCTTGAAGGATAGGCATATTTTCTGCTTTAAGAAAACCCAAATTGTCTTCCAAAGGATTCATACCATTTTGTATTCACACCAGCAGTATTTAAATTTCTCTTGTTCCACATTATTAGGAATAATATCACCAGTGGCTATAGTTTCCATTGTAATTTTTTCATTTCTCCAATTTCTGCTGAAGTGAGCATCTTTTTCATGTTTATTGGTCATTCATGGATGGCTCTTCTGAGAAAAGCTTTTTTATGTCTTTTGACCATTTTTCTGTTGAGTTGTCTGTTTTTGCTTCTCTTTCTTTTTTCTTTCTTTCTCTTTTCCTTTCTTTTCTTTTATTCTAAGGTGTTCTTTATATATTCTGGATATTAATCTTAAGTTAGCTTTATTTATGAAAGAATGCCCTCTTTCAGCTTGTGACTTATTTTTTCCACTTCCTTTTATGATATTTTTTGGTGTCATAATTTAATTCATCAGGCTTTACTTTCATGATTTGTACTTTGTTATTTCTTGTTTAAATCTTTTTTCTACTCTGAGGATATAAAGATATTCATCTATTTTTTCCTGAAAGATAATGGTTTGTTTTTCATATTTATATTCCTTTACACATCTGATATTGGTTTTTGTGAGTAGTTTCATGTTGTGTGGTAGGTTGTTTTATTGTTCTCAGTTTTTCACCCCTCCCCATATTCTCTTTGGCATGTGGTTTCAAGTTGCTCCCACAAAGTTAGAAGTTATTTCCCCAATGCTTGAGTTGGGATCAGTCACCTGGCTTGTTTTGGCCAATATAATGAGCAGAAGAGACATCAGTTTCAAGCCTAGGCCTTAAGAGGCCTTGTGTGTTTCTGCTTCTTCTATTGCTATGAGAAAAACATGTCTAGGTTTGTTGCTAGTCCCAAGAGAAAGAAAGCTATCCTAACTGAGCAAGCTGAGCCCAGTTGATTTCAATAGAATTCCAAAGAACTGAGACTTGTCAGTGATAATAAACCATCACTACTTTAAGCCACTGGGTTTAAGGTGGTTAGTTCTGTAACACTAGTTAACTGATAAAGGTGCTGATTCAATTTCATTTTTTTTTTTTTTCTGGATGAAAACCAATTGTTTCTCTTTTCATTATATAAGGTCATGTCTCTAGTTTTTTGGTTTTCTTCTGGTTAGTATTTGCCTATTATGTTTTTTTCCCATATTTTTCCCTTATTGATTAGCTATCTCTCTCTCTCTCTTTTTTTTTTAAATTCTAGTCTAACAATTTTCTTCTTTGAAGGAGAAAACAGCCATTTTTATTTATAGTGATTATTGTGATTTTGAATTCATCTCTACCATCTTAACTTTCATTTTCCTTTTGTCTTATCTTTTCTATGTTCTTTTTTCTCCCCTTTGCCTTCTTTGGGACTGGTTTGTTATGCTATTTTGTTCATTTTACTTTTTCTTCTAGTTTTTAATTATATGTACCATTTCTATTAATTTTGCGGTTATCTTAAAATTTTTAGCATGCATATTTATCTTAAAAATATTCAAAGATAATCACTCTCTTCATCCTCTTGAATATTATATGGACTTGAGAACATTTTAACTTTGATATCCATACTTTGTACTATTGTTTGCTTTTATTTTTGTTCTGTATTTTTAAAATGCCACACATTAGACATTAGTATCATTGTATCCAATTTCTATTTAATTTGCCAACATGTTTACTTTCTCTCAGTATTTCCTTCTGTATTCAGACCTTACTTCAGGGCTTTGTCTTAGAGTAGTTCCTTTAGAAATTCCTTTTGTATCTGCCAGTGATAAACTTTCTCCATTTTTGTTTGTCTGAAAATGTCATTATGCTCATCTTGAAAGATACTTTTGTTGTGTATATAATTCTAGGTGGAGAGCTATTATTATCTAACATGTTGAAGGTATTATTTTCATAATCTTCTGGCTTCCGTGATTACTCTCAAGATGTTAGCTGTCATTTTAGTTGTTCACTTGTACATAATCTTTCTTTTATGTCTAACTTCTTCTAAGACCTCTTTAATTCAGGTATGTGGCAGTTCCTTGTGATGTGTCTAGATAAGGATTTATTTACACTGCATTGGTGTAATTCTTGAATATGAAGATTTATATCTTCTCATAATTCTAGCAATCTCTGGCATCTTCTCGTTGCCTTTATTATCTTCTTTGGCTGTCCTTTTAAACATATTTCTATCTTTTTCTTTCCTTCAAGTTTCTTGATGTCTCCTTTATACAGTTGATCTCTTTGCTGCATATTAGTACTCAGATTTATGTTCTGATTTACTGTTCTTTCTTCAGCTTTATCTAATTTGATGATTAATCCGACAATTAAGTTTCTAGTCTTAGAAACTTAAGAAACTCTAGTTTCTTAATTATTATAGTTTTCATTGCTAGAAGTAACATTGCATTTTTTAAAAGCCTGTCCATTTTTTATAGTCTTTTATTTCTTCATAATTTTCAGTACTTTTAAAAACACATTAAACTCACATTTAAAAAAATCCAATATATTATCATTCCAACACTCCAATTTTCTTAGTCTGATTGAATGGCTTGGTTTTTCTGCTGACTCTTTTTTTATGGTGACTTGGTTCCTTATGTGTTTTGGGATTTTTGTTTGTAAACTCATAATTATTGAAACTCTGTGGGAAGCCTATGAGGCCTGGGTTAAAAGTATCTTCTGTAAAGAGAATTTTCATTTGCTTCTGTAAACCAATTAGGTGCTATGAAATCAAAGCTACTTTGGCCTAATTTAATTTTTTCCCAGTCCTCATAGATAATGTGAGGTCTGTTACCAAACCAAAATGAAAGTTGACTTAAGGTTTAGTTTTTAGATATTCTCATCTTCTTTTCCAGAATCCAGAATCCAGAGCCCTTCTTCTGTGGGGCAGGAGTAACGGTTTTATTTTGTTTGTTTTTTTCAGTTTATCTTTTTCACTGAGAATATCTCCTTTCATGATTTCAGCTTTGTGGAAGTATCTTAATTTTAATTTCTGTTTTGAATTGACCCTGTTTCCTGTTTCTCATTAAAATTGAAATCTTCAAACTACTAGAAATCAGAAGTGGCCCCAAGAAACTGTGTACTTTAGTGCTTAATTATCTTTTTGGGTTCTAGCTATTAAGTAATTTTTGCCTCTGAAGAATTCCCTTATTTTCTTCCTTTTAAGCTACACTTCTAAAAGGTCTTAAAAATATTTTATTCTGAATGTTTTGGTGCCCTGTACAGAAGCATTCTTTGGGGCATACCATATTGCTGGGATTATAAATCTAGAAATTTAAATATTTGATGTAGTTAAATCTATCAATATTTTCTTTACTGGGTTTTGGTTTTGGTGTTAAACTTAGGAAGTCCTGTTCCACTTCAAGAATATTCAAACATGCACATATATTTTCATTTTATAATTTCATAGTTTCATGTTTTAAATGCTTAAATATTTATTTAGAATTTATCATGATCAAACACGAGAAGTAGAAATCTAGGTTTATTTTTTTTTCAGACAGTTAACTTGTCCCAAAATCTAGGTAATTTATCAAAACATAAAAACATGAAATAATTAAGGCTGAAGTAATTATTGCCAATCAAAAGGGTTTGTGTTGAATAGAAGTTACAAGCGTATGTATTAGCTGCATAATATGGAAAAAAATTATGAAAATGACTGCTTTTGTATTTTTTAAAGTTTCTTAATTTCCTTTGTACTCTTGCAAAGAGAATGGACTTTTACATCCTTGATTTTAGTTGCCAATGCCTACGGTGGAAGATATCTTTTTTTCACAAAAATTCCCAGGATACTATAAGATGGGGCATTAAAATAGGAAAACCTGCAGAATTAAAGATTTTTGCTGACCTCATGTATACATTTGTTTTTCTGAAATCAGAATCTTGCTTATATTGAATTTCTCCTTTGTGACATGATTTTTTAAAAAAATTTTTATTTATGATAGTCACACAGAGAGAGAGAGAGAGGCAGAGACACAGGCAGAGGGAGAAGCAGGCTCCATGCACCGGGAGCCTGTCGTGGGATTCGATCCCGGGTCTCCAGGATCGTGCCCTGGGCTAAAGGCAGGCGCCAAACCGCTGCGCCACCCAGGGATCCCCCTTTTTGTGACATGATTATTGGTGATCTAGTAGAGAATTAAAAACAGACACGTTAATTTGGAAGGGAAAATCGGAACTTGAGAGAGGTGTGTGGATAACTTCTGTAGAAGAATCTTAGGCTCTTTTTCATAGATTAAATTGTGCTTTTTAGTCAAGCTTCCCTGTATCTATTAAAACATTTCCATGCAAACTAGAAATTCACTGTTCTGTGAGACTCGAATTATGAACATAATCTCAGTCATTCAGCAGCTATTTGTTGACCCTTCAAAATCTCATTTTGGGTTTTGTGTAGGGTACAAAAAGACTTCACCCCTTATTTATTTATAATGTAGAATAGTAGGCCATTTTTATTAATAGAACATATGAGTTAGTCACATTTTTTTCATAAAGTCAAATAATAGGAGTACATTTGAAACCAAAAGTATGTGGAAGAGACTTTGAGTCTCTTTGGTGCTTCCAGATTTTATAGTCTTTGCCACTTACCATCGGAGCATTGGCTGTTAGTGGCCTGTGGTTAGAGATGAACAAGGCTGTTTAGAATTGAATCAGAATTACTTTTTGATGTATTTGAAATTACTTTATGGACTACATTACTTTTTTGATGTGTTAGAAGTTGCTTGTTTACTTGTTATTTTTTTCCTCACAAAAGGGAAGTTATGCAGTTCTAGACAACATTTGTGACATATACTACAGTATCCAAAGCAGTGTTAGGAACATAGTAGGTATTCAATAATCACCTGTAAATTAACTGAAAAGGGAGCATAGGAAAACATCACCCTCTTTGTTTTAACATTCTTGTTTATTGCATCCTAGATAAATGACAGTTTATTGTAGGGAGAAAAACAGAACCTGATGGAATCTAGGAAAGGGAGGGTTGTCCAGCAGGTCAGGAAATTTGAACCCGTTGTCAAGAGTTCTGAATGTTTTTCCTGTTGAATGTTATGAGGTGCTTACCCATCATTAATTTTAGTTTGTTTTTATGTGAGCTTAAACTTTGAGTGATTTCTTGACTAGTGCTTTTTTATTTAACATCAGTTTTTTTAATGATTTGCATTTTGTTTCACAACAGTTGCCTAAAATATCCTTGAAAAAGGAGGGCTGTGTTCACCTTTAATACTTAAAAATCACTTGGAGGCAGTTCAATTGAGCATGAGTATGTGTTTGCAAGAAAGTAAAACATAACCAGAATGAGTAACCTCTGTTCTCTGAGGCTTATTGCATATCATTTATGCTTGAAAAAACAGAGTGAATTTATTTGTTTTAATGTCCAAAAACTTTGACCCAAGAGTTAAAAAGAGCTAGCTGACCAGTACAGTAAAAATAGCTGCAAACTTACTTTTTAACTGGGGTGATATTTAACCTCACATCTCTTTATCACAGAACATGTTGAAAACAGTTTGAAATAATTTTCTAGTGTTAGAGGCACATTTAGAATATCTACTCTGGTAATATAAAGTGTAGGTTGGCCAAATCATCTGAATAACGCAGGTTGCCAAACCCACCCTGGAGATAAAGGAGAGTTATTTTTTTAGTTTAAATTATCCAAATAGCTTATCTTTATAATCCCAAGACACTCAGTAATTGCTCAATCTTCATCGGATCCCTGCTGCCTTGTGGACAGAGTTATATTAATAATATGAAAGGATTTCAGGAAATAGTATGTCAGGAATCAGCAGTGAAAGGCTCATTTTACTTTAAAAATGTTGTTTTTAAATTAAAAATGATACATAATAATTGAGTTAAACCTGAAGAAATCCTGATTAATTTCTTCAAATAGCTATATTTTATTGATTAATCCTCAGAGATTTTGCTCTGTTGTTTTCTATTTTCTCTCAAGGAGTGGGTGGATCTTTGCTTGATTTGATGTTCTCTCTCAGGCCACTAATAAAGGCAGGCCTCTTTTCCCAGAAGATTTTTTTTTTTTTTTTTTTTACTATCTCTCTAGAAAAATGCTGATGACAATATCTCTTTTATTACCCTTAATACTGGGCCTCTTCATGCTTCCTCAATTCAACAGAACAGTCAATTATTTAAGATTTAATGAATGATTTTGGGTCAAACAAGGTCTTTTTCCCTCCTGCCAGTCTAATTTTATAGCTGTCAGAATAACTTAGAAGGCACAACAGAAAATATGAAAATCACACATTTAGTGATTTCTTTTAGACTCTGAGTTTGATAATAGAGAAAGTGATGTTGATAAAATGAGCTTTCAACAATTAAACACTTTTGTCCTTGGTATTATGGGGTATAAAAGCTTAAGATGTGTTACTATCAACAACTCACAGTCTGGATGAAGTGGTCACATTTACATCTGAGCATTTGGCAATTAAAAAATGGCATAAGACATAGAACGTCTGCATGTGAAAATAAGCAGTTCAAACAGCAAGTACTGTGAGTGCTTCTTCTGGAGGTTAAGTATCAGTAGACTTATGACTTAGCCAGTGGAGTCACATCTCACTTGGGGGTTTGGTGCCAAACAAAATTAATACCTGATATAAAAGCTATGTGAAGTCCGTATTTTCGAAAGTCTCTTAAATCGCTCATAAATTTCAATCGTCACAAATACGAGCCACATTGGATACTGACACATGCCTTCTCTTAGCAAGTTGTGTTCAGTTAGTGTTTCATTTATTGTACAAACAGGTAGCTGGAGAACCTGTCTCAAGTTTATATTCAACCCCCCAAATCAGCCTCAGCATCATGAGCTGCTTGTACTGTGAGGGGTGCATGGAAGGTGCATCTGACTGACTCGGTGTCTCTCGCTCCTTTATCAGAATCAGTGGCAGAATTTTCCACCCTTTATGGCTCTTTTTCTCTCACTCTCTCCTTCCAATCAAGCCTCTAGGGTTACTTTACACAAGTTAAATGTGTATATGATATGTTCTACTGTATATAAGTTACACAGACTCTTGCCAACTCTTCCTCTCGCTAAAATTTGTGTGGCATAGTTAGCCTCGTATATTATTTTTTCATGATTATATTTGTAAGATTGAGGCTCTCTTATTCAGGACTTTTGTATTCTCCTCTATCATTTTCCTATTTCTTCCTTCTCATCCTTTTAGTTTCATGGGAGGAAATATACCCTACCTTTCCATAAGCTGAAAACACTACCCATCCTGTGTCCCAGTCATTTCCTCTAAAATTACACCCCCTAAAAGATTGACCAATCAGCAAATATTAAGGAATGGCTACTACGATGCAAGTACTGGACTAAGATTTGGAAAACACACTTTGAAGTGCAGCGGGGAGGAAAGCTCAAAGCACCATGTTGTAAATGTCAAGCCAGTGATACAGAAGGTAAGTGGTGTGGCCATTCGGAGGAGGGAGACACTCACTACCTGGAGTGAAAAAGTCTTCGAAAGAGCTGAGACTGAGTCAAGCCTGGAATCTTGAGTAGGATTCACACAAGCAGAGGGCAAAGTGCACTCATAGCCACATTCATTTAGACCTAGATAAATGAGTACTACCTGGTACTAATCCTCTGTGAGCTCATAGTCTAGTGATGGAGACAGACAAGTAAAAACATAAATTTCAACATAATGTGGTAAACGTGCTCATCGAGGGATTGGAACAAAGTCCTGTGAGGGCACAGGGACTCAGTTAGATTCTGATGGGAAGGAAGAAAGGAGGAGCTATTTGAATTGCACTTTAAAGGTAGGTAGGGGGCTTCTCAGGGTACAGAAGGAAGAAAGGCACATCAAATCAAAGAAAGCTCTCCTCCTGGGCATGGATCTAGAAAGGAAAAGATGTCACCTGGCAGTGATAAAAGACTGGGGGTAAGGGTTGTCGGACTTGGGGAAGCAGGTGATGAAACATCTTTTATGACAAGGGGAGGACTTCTGTTTCATCTGGAAGGATAAAGGGAGTTAAAAGAGAGTTGTGAGTCACAGCATGACATTATAAGATTTTGTTTCCCATAAAAAAATGCATTAAGCCTATGGCAGGGAGACCAGCTGAGATCGAAAGCTACACAAGGGTGAGGTCGTGTTTATCCCGTTGGTATGCCTATCATTATCACATGTTCTATAATATTTCACTGAGGTAAACTTTTTGATAGCCTGAATACTCTAAGGAAAGATTGAGAGCCCAGACTCAGGCCTTAGCAGTAGAAGTGGAAAGAAGAGGTCAATTTTGAGTGATGTATGTGTGATGGAATCTGTAGGACCTATTTGATCAGATGTGGTGGGAGGTGATTAGAAAGAAGGGAAAGTTGGGGATAATGCCAAGGCTTTTCACTTCAGAGACCAGATGGATTTATCATGAATTAAAGTGTAAACCACAGGAGGCACCATGGGTTCTCTTTTGGAAGTGGACATGTTTTGTTTAAAGGACCTGTGGATTTCTCATTCAACCATATCCAGTGGGCAATGGGAAATACAGGCTTGGGAAGTTGGGTTGAGATTGAAGCTGGGAATACAGCTTCATGAACAGAGATTAGAGAAATTGGAAGTAGAGGGGACCACATTGGAATGGTCACTGTCTGAGGAAAGGTTCAGGATTGTCTTGGCTTGAGTGGTGTACCCCCAAAATTCATGTCAACCTGGAATTTTAGAATGCAACCTTATTTGGAAATAAGATCTTGGGTTTTAAAAAATATTTCATTTATTTATTATTTAGAGAGAGAGCACATGCAAGTGTGGGTAGGGGCAGAGGGAAAGGAAGAGAGAGAATCTCAAGCAGACTCCACACTGAGTGCAGAGCTGATGTGGGACTTGATCCCATGACCCTGAGATTATGACCTGAGCTGAAACCAAGAGTCAATGCTTAACCAACTGAGGTACCCAGGCGCCTTAGGATCTTTTTTGATGTAACAGGTTAAGATGAAGTTATAGTGGACTAGGTTGGGCCCTGATACAATGATTGGTGTCATTTCAAAAAGAAAAACAGAAACAGAGACAGCGGAGAATGCCATGTGAAGACAGAAGCAGAGATTGGAGTAATGCCCATGTAAACCAAGGAATGCCAAAGAGTGCCAGGAACTACCAGATGCTCACAAGAGCTAAGGAAGGATCCTCCTCTTGAGCCTGCAGAGAGGACATGGCCCTGATATCACCTTGCTTTCAGACTTCCAGCCTCCAGAATTGTAAGAGAGTATAATTATATTGTTTTCAGTTTCCCAGTTTGTGGCACTTTGTCATAATAGTCCTAGGAGACTAATACAAAGACTAGGGATGGATCCTGGAACCTGACATTTGAGGGTAGCTGAGGAGGAGGACCTGTGAAAGAGGCAGAGAAGAAACTGTCCCAGAGGGAGGAAGAGCCACATGAGCACAGGTGTGCCTAAGTGCAAGCATCATTTGATCAGAAGGGCAACTTGTGATGAGGGATGGTTTAGAGATAGGGTCACACAGGTACTTAGAACCAGTCTGTGGGGGCACTTCTGTGCCAGATGCAGGCATGTGGTCAACCTGAGACCACTGCGGGCAGGCAGGGAGCCGAATGGTCTGGGCTGTTTCCACGTCTCTGATCTGTCTCTCAGGGCTAGCCTTTCTCTCTCTTGCTTCCAAATTTATACAGGTCTCTCCTTTTCTATAAAGGACAGAACAAATGACCTTGGATCTAACCAGCCACCCCCTTTCATCTCTCTTTGCACTCACTGCCTCCATTTCCTCACCACTCCCCCTTGGGCATTTGATTCTCTCTTTAGTTTTCTGATTAGACTTTAACTTGTTAAGTCCAGTGACTTTTTCCTTCTCATTTTCCTTAACTTTCCCTGCATTGCTGCTGTGTTAACATTTCTGATCTTCTCTGCCTTCTTAAAAGTTTCTCTTCCTATGAATTCTCTGCTGCTATATTATTCCACTTCTTAAATTACATCTTGGTCTCCCCAGGGTTCTTTCTTCCTGCTGCTGCATAACGTGAACTAGATAATTCTTTTGGTTTAACCATGACTTCTGTGATTCCCTTCCTCCCTCCTACAGTCAATTTATATCACTATTCATTGAATGAATTAATTATGAGTTAATTCAATAATATTAATGCCATCAAAATCCCTTCTCCACATCTGACCTCCCTCAGGCCTAATCTAATTTTGGTCAGGAATATTGAGCATTCACTCTAATCTGTGTCTGTTTAGAGTCCTTCTTATTTTACTTAAAATGTTCCCTTAAGGAATTCATTGAAGAAAATTTGGAGAATATAAAAAAGGTAAAAGGAGAAAAAAATTACCCCATCTTTTCATTTTTTTACATGTAGAGATTTATTGTTTATTTTTATAAGCATAGTTAAAAGCAAGTGTTTTATATATGTATGTGCATATCTGCAACATGTTCGTCTTCTGCTTTTTTAAAAAAGATTTTATTTATTTATTCATGAGAGACAGAGAGAGAGAAAGAGAGAGACAGAGAGGGAGAAAGGCAGAGACACAGGCAGAGGGAGAAGCAGGCTCCATGCAGGGAGCCCGATGTGGGACTCGATCCCAGGACTCCAGGATCACACTCTGGGCTGAAGGCAGGCGATAAACCACTGAGCCACCAGGGATCCCCAGTTTTCTGCTTTTAAATTTAATATTATAATATAAGCATTTTCATTTCATTACTGTTCACAAATATTTCTTTGGCTGCATAGTATTCTGTTGAGAGGTTATATTAATTTTTCCTTAACAATTTTCTTTTTTTCTTTTCTGAACATAGAAGTGTTTTCTTTCTTTCTTTCTTTTTTTTACATTTTTTATTTAAATTCAGTTTAGTTGACAAATAGTGTAATACTAGTTTCAGGGGAAGAATTTAGTGATTTTTCAGTTGCGTATAACACCCAGTGCTCATCACATCAAATGCCCTCCTTAATGCCATCCTCCATCCTCCAGTTACCCCATTCCCCCATCTACCTCCCCTCCAGCAACCCTCAGTTTGTGTTCCTATAGTTAAGAGTCTTTTAGGATTTGCCTCCCTCTCTGTTTTTATTTCATCTTATTTTTCCTTCCCTTCCCCTAAGTTCATCTGTTTTTCCTGAATCATTTTCTTAAGTTCAACATACAAGTTGTTTCTATGTTTTTGTATCATAGATAATGCTGTAGTAAATATCTTTGTGCACAAAGCTTTACATTAGCCTAGATCTTTTTTAATGATAAGTTCCCCAAAATGGACTTTTAGGATCCAAGGTATAAATATATTGTTGAGTTACTTGTGAGAGAGTTTTGTCAACTTGCACACAGCAATCTAGAAAAGTACCTACTTACCACAGCCCTGCTAAAATGTTTAAATTTTTTGCTCTCTAAGTAATTGACTCTTTTCCTCCAAGAACACTGGTGGTGTGTCTCAGTGAATAAACCTACAATTCTGATATATTTTTGTGATATATGCGTTTAAGGACTGATAGTAGAAACTAAGCTGATGACAAGGGTTCGCCTTTCACTAACAAAAGCATGTTTACTTGAAGAGCAGAATTTCAGAAAAAGAAAGACCTGAGAAGAGAATTTGATATCGTTTTAGAGGCAGTCTCTTTGAATCTGTGGGACAGTATTTTGGCTTGAATTTCTCTGTAATTCCTCTGCAGAAAAGAAAATATTCTTAATTTCTTAACTTTAAGCAGAAAAGCAATTCCAACAGAGAGGGAGTAGCTTTCTCTCTGCAGATATGGCACTCACATATCCTTATAGAAAACGTCTTCCCACAGGCACGTACAGATGAACATTTCTGATTTGCCTGTTACCTGCAAATGAAGTGATTATGTAGCAAAACTTTTATGAGAGAAGCATATATTATCCTAATGTAGGTATGTGCAACTAGTACATAGGGTCAGTCCAAAACATTAATTAAATTCTTGCTAGTTTATACAGACCATAGTGTGAGCTCATGGAAGAGATGTTTATGTGTTTGCAGAGTTCTTTCAAAGTGTCTGAGATCTGATACATTACATAAAACAATCCATGTCTTACCAACTCGGATTTCTGAAATCACTTTTTCATGATCTCTGGTTTCTGAAACGAATAAAAGAGAGACTTATAGGTGCTTGATACCACACAACTGGTATGTTCTGTGCTTGCAACTTTTGGAAAAATCAAACCACTATTAATATGTTGAAAGCTAAATTTTGTAGAATGTTAAACATTCATGAAAGGAATGATGAAAGAAAGGATAGGTTTCCTGCCAGCATTGCGGTCAGCAGCAGTGTTCTGGCCTGATTACTTAAGCCCATGTTTTTCCTAAATCAGTCATGAATCAGTAATTATCAAGTTTTGCAATACTAGGCCATTCTCTTGAGAATAGCAAATGATTTGTAATGTTAAGTTGATAGCTTTTTTTTTTTTTTAAAAAAAAGAAATAATTTGGCTCCTTCTGGTGGGTTTCCCTGGGCACTGGACAGAACCCCTATTGATTTAATGGGGCTTTGTCTCTGGAAGCTTTGTAGATTGATCTTCCCTATACGATCAAATAGCACATATTTGCTTTCTTTCCCCACAAAAATAAGAATGCTGCTGGTGTGTGGTGTGTTGGTTTCACTTCCATTCATTTGGCTTAACTATTTAAACCACAATTGAGTCCCAAAAGGAAAAAAAAAAAAGCCACAAGTCAAAATTCAGGAATCAAGGTTTTTGTTTTATTTAGTTTCTTCTCGCATGTTTTGTGATGGCCTGTTGATGACTATTTTCTTCAGCTATAAGATGTTCTCTTTTGCGCACTGGGATCTTAAAGTTGGAAGGGACTCCATGAAAGTTTTCTTATTCACTCTTTTCCTTTGTGAAGTTCAGAGGAGTCAAACTGTCTCAGTCACAGAGCCTAGAATTGGTTAAATAGGGATCCAAATGTGGACATTTTCTCTTACTTGATACTGCATCCACCAACATGCCGACATCAATGCAATTAGCTTATTTAGATGTGCGAAACCTGGAACCCAATGAGCCACACTTTGCCATTTGTTTTGATGTGCCCTATGACACAGGATTTTAAACAGCTGTTTCTTGGTTTCCAGGACCCTCGTGCCATTGCTTCTCTTTTACACCTACCATCCTCTGACTGTATATTCTACCCAGACTTATTCTATAAGTCTTTATAACTTAGCTTTGTCCATCCCCTGCTTATTTCTCTTTGGAGATACTCTCTCTTCCTGGGCACATCTTTGGCAACACCTTTGCGTGGACGTTCTCAAGAATTTTAATGCCTTAATGTCCAGGAGGGCCTCTCAGCATGGGGGCCAAGGAAGTCTGAATCAGATGAGCCTTTCAGAGTACTCTAGAATCCTCCATCTGTTTTCTCCTAGGGGCTACAGCTTTAGTTCTTGTGTTAGCCTTTGTTTGGGATGCTTCTTGTCTGATAGCCATTATCTCCTTAAAGTACCAATGAATTTTGGCATCCTGAGGCCTTCTCAGATACTCTTGGAGTTTGGTCAGGCTCTTGGTAGAAGCTATATAGTTCCATTTTCTCTTTCCTCACCACCAGTCGGTCAGGGCACTGGTACCCTGAATGAGGTTAACCCGTGGCTAATCTGCAACATTGTGACTGTTCCACAGCAAGCGTTCCCAGATTCGTGGAGCTGCAGAAGTTCACACAATCACAGGATTGGAAGGGAGCCTACTGGTCACTGAATGCTTGAGTCACCTCTACAAATCACTGCCAACTAATTATCTAGCCTGACGGGAAACTTATTACCTCCCAAGGCGGTTCATTCTAATTCGGACAGCTCCGACTGGTGGGAAATTCTTTCTCATACCTCTTCAGTGGGGATGTGTTTCTTGTATTGAGTAAAACAGAATTCCTATTAATTAGGCCCCCCAGAGACTTTCCAGAGTTGACTTAACCTAATACCTTTGGGAGGAAAACTTATGTGCATTTACAGAACCTGGTGGATGCTGCCTTGTGAAATTCAGAATGCAGCCTTACATCATCAACAGACCTATAGTGGGCATTTAATATAAAACACTTGTTGAACTAAACTGAATTATTCTCTGAAGAAAGCAGTGATGGCTAGGAGTATAGAGCTTACAGTATGCGTCATTCTTTTGGCAGCTACTGCCTTGGGCTCTTAGTTATTTTGTAGCATGAATCTTGCCTATACAGCTAGTTAAACTCCTAGGGGTATGGACCTCTGTATTGTGTATAGTCTCTAACAAGCTTTACTCATGACCTAGCATTCAGCTAGTGTTTTGCAAGAAAGTGAAAGTGTAAGAATTACTCCTTCTGTCACTGAATTGCTTTTCTTTCTGGCCCCAGATGATGAGTGGTGGTAGGGGTGGTGGTGGTGGTGTGTGGGTATGTGTTGGCAGGAGCCCAGGGCCAATTTTGTCTTATTGAAGGTTTTATAACTAATCTCCCAACAGAAACAAGTTTCCCCAGACCATTCTACAAAAACCTGTTCCTTTTCTGTCTCTGACAGTGCTACAACATTAGCAGAGCTACATTGGGGTTAAGTTGATACTTGGGTGTTGGTCTGGCGGCGTGACAATCACATACCAGGAACACCCTTTTCCACTCATCTGTCTGGTGCACACTTCCTCATTCTTCAGGCCTCATCAGGAGTATCTCTTTGTGGAACCTTCCTTATCTACTCAGGCAGAGGGATGACCTTTTCTTTCTTGTCCTTGCTGCACTGTGGACAGTCCTCTATTTTTACACATGCTGTGCTGTATATATATTATGTGCTTCTACCACTTTCTCCTTTGTTATTTTGTGAACTTCTGGAAAAAGGGGACTGAATCTCATTTCTTTTTGTCTCCCTGTGCCAAGAGCAGTGACTAGTTCAAAGTGGGGAGATAATTAATATTTTTGAAGGAATGGCTATTAAAATAAATGAATTGTTTGTGGGGACTTGGGAAATGCATTCTCAAGTGCTAGAGAACCTATTTACAAACAAAGTTTGGAACATAGCAGCGTTTGAGGTTGGGCATCACTTGCCCTGTTTGTTACTCACAGGGCTCTGCCCATGATAAGCAATGACTAAACAGCATCCTTTCAGTTAACAGTATTGACAGTAGTGCAGTCTGGGATAAGCCATGAGTGAATCAGGAGCAAAGCAAGGCAGGCTCGATGATATAAACCACTATAGATGTCCTGAGGGAGCACAGGGACAAGTAGAACATGGTATCCCCTTGGTCTGGCAACCAAGAACATATAAGGTGAACAGTTGGCTCTAGGGAGTCTGTTGGAATCAGTGACAAATCACTGATTTGTCAAATAAAGGAGTAGGAGGAGTTGAGGAAGAGGTGACTGGCCGGAGGGTCGAATGCTAATTGGTCCCCTAGAATCAGAGAATCTGTCAGCAGGTAAGAGTGTATGTGTATTTATGAAGGGAATATTGGCAAGAGCTTGGCAGAGCTCTAAACCTAGGGGAACACTGGCATAAAGACTTTTATCATTTGTTCAGCAATATGTGCTGAATATTTGTGTCCTCTCAAATTTAACATTGAAACGTCATCCCTGGTGAGGCAGTACTTGGAGGTGGAGCTTTTTGGGGAGGTGCTTTTGTCATGAGGATGGTCCTCATGAGTGGGATTAACATCCATAGAAAAGAGATCCCACGTGAGGACACAGTAGAAAGCCCTCTATGAATCAGGAAGTACATGGTCACTGGACACTAAATCTGCCAGTGCTTTAATCTTGGATTTCCCAAGCTTCAGAACTATGAGAAATGGATTTCTATTGTTTATAAGCCACCTGGTTTAAAATAGTTTGTTACAGCAGCCTGAGTGGATTAAGAATATGCTTCCAAGAGGAGGTGAATTCCAGATCTGGTTGTCAGCAGGGAAAGAAGGAAGGTGCCTAATTGTTAGCATCGGGACACATGATCAGGGTTGGACTAACTGCTGGGAAATATGTGAATTCCTTATTATGGGGCTGGAGCTCTCCTAAATGTCTTCTGTTTCCAGTCAGACTATATCCTAGAGACAGGATGGGGCAGAGCTTCCAGGGCCAAATATACCTGCTGTGGCAAGAAGGTCTGCAGGCTGGGTACCGACGAGGGCCGGACAAATGTCTCTTGACTGATAGAACTCCATATAACCTATAATTAACAATTAAATCATTAAATATCGTTTATTGGCTACGCCAAATGTTGGCACTACATAGCAGAGAGCAAGAAACACTGATTTTAATATCCTGCACTTGAAAAATACTCCATACTTACCAAAATACTTTCACATTTCACTATTTCACGAGGCTCCAAAATTCTTTGATATTGGTTGGGATGGTGTTATACCCACTCTTTGGGTGGGTAACAGTTTAAATGAATCATCTTACTCCTGGTCAGCTAGTGGCAGGGGCAGAACTGGAACTACGAGCTCCCCGTTGCTAAGTCACTGCTCTTTTCCTTGTGCCACTGCTTTGCTCCAGTGATGCTGTGACATCTCTTAAAGGACCATGTTCACTGAGAATTCATTCCAGGTTTAACTAATTTCTGGGAAACAGGACCCAGCTTGGTCTGAGCATTCAGGAGGATATTTTCGGCAATAATCGTGAACCCAAGTATTGTTTAAGATGCTTGCTTTAGGGACCCCTGGGTGGCTCAGTGGTTGAGCATCTGCCTTTGGCTCAGGGCGTGATCCTGGGGTCCTGGAGCCGAGTCCTGCATCAGGCTCACCACAGGGAACCCACTTCTCCCTCTGCCTGTGTCTCTGCCTCTCATGAATAAATAAATAAAATCTTTTTAAGAAAGTTACTTGCTTTAAGAAATATGCTTTAATTCTGATTAAGTGGGTTCTTTAAAGGAGGTCTCCTTAAATGTACTGAGGCAAATTAAGCACTATCAGAGATTTTTTTTAAGAAATCAGTTTCTGGTAAAAAATGTTCCCATTTTTTTGTGATTTCACCATGCTGCTGCATTACTGAGTTCTTATGATATTCAAAATAATATTCTAAGGTTTGAGAATATGGCAACAGACAAGAGACAGTTTCCGTTGTCATAGGGCTGTGTCCTAGTTAGGGAGAGGGTGTTTGAGGAGGAAATTTACAGAAACCAAGTGAAATATAAAATATGTCGGATGTTGATAAATGCTGGAGAGAAAAGTACAGCAGGGAATGGGGACAGGATATGTGGGAATTGGGAAGGGTTGAAATTTAAAATAGGATGGTTAGGGAAAGCCCCACAAAAAAACTTGAAGGAAATACATATCTGTGTACAAATTCAAAGTAGTAGACATCAAAACTAGTAATTATTAGTACACACATGCATATGCACACATGTGCACACACATGCACATACAACAACCTAACATTTACTTTTCAAATTAACCCCCAAATCTATTCATCTAAAAAAGTGAAATAAATTTGACTTTATGTTTTTGTAGAACTATAATGACACGGAACTTAGCTATCACTAATCTCTGCTTTTTGTTTGCAGACCTCCCACTGTTTAGCTCAGTGATAAAATTCCACAATAAATTTTGACTTGAAAGATTTCAGGATATCACAAAAATGAGAATGACGAATGAAGGCTATGAGATGAGGCAAATATTTGGCAAATCCTGTAAAGCACTTAGAACAAGCTTTATTAAGTGTAGGGGAATCAGATGATTATTACTGTTTTTATTTTTATCTGAGGTCAAACATAATTAAAATAAAACCTCTTCTGTGGGTTTCCAAATTAGTCTAACGATTTATTGGTCTCCAAAGATCTTTGTAGACGGTCATCTTGGCACAAAGTTCTAAAAGAGGGCTCTCTAGATCTGGAAAGAAGTTGGAAAATAATTTGTTTAAAAACAAAACAAAACAAATCCCGAGAAACACCATGAGAGAATATTCTGTGACATATTAAGGATTCGGTTGAAAGGTGCTATCAGTGATCTATGGCAGGCTGGGCCTTGAAATGTCCAGTTTGTCTTCGTTTGGGACTGCAAAGATCAAGGAGGAAATGTTGTAGCTGCCCTCTTGTGGCCAGATTGGAGGGTTTTTGTCTCTCTCAATACTTGCAGAAGGGATATCAAGCCTCACTCTCCAACCCCTAAGCTATTCATGAAATAATGTAACATATTAAAACATTTCAAGTTTTCAGATGGGCTCAACAGATCTTTCCCCAAAAGCAAAACCCTTGCAAGTCAGTCAATGCATTTTTCGGTGGAGCAAAACTCCTGGCTATTGATAGATTAAAATTGCGGCTCCTTCCTCAAGGGGAAGTCATGGGCAATTCCTGGCGACTATTAAAGATGAAATTTTCAAGTTTACAAGTACTTTTTTGGGAGTTACAGAGGTAGATATAAGAAATAACAAGAAAGGCTTTGGCACCTCTCAACTGGATAATCAAGGCTAAGTCGCTTAACCTGAGAGCTTAGACCTCAGTTTCCTCATGTGAGCAAAAGAGTTCAAAAAATATCATATATTTTCATACATATTCAAAGAAATATCCCCATTAGCTCTAGAACTCTGTGAATATGTGAGTTGATGAATGCGGCAAACTACTTTTCAGGCCCTGGAATTTCTTTCAGGTTAAGTGGCTTTATGGTTGGTGAACTGAAGAGCCACGGGGAAATTGTATGATGAAACATTTGAAAATTGCAGAGCTACAGAGAGGTTTATAGAGCTGCCCCATTGGGCTTGTGAGAATTTTTCAGTTTATCCATATAAATGCTGAATTTATTAAGTATCTTCTATGTGCTGTGCATTATTCTAGGTGCAAGTAATACAACAGTGATAGAAAATAGGAGTACCATTGTCTTTAAGGACTTATTGTTTGAAAAAAATTCCATCATTTTAATGTATCTCTACATAGTTTGCTTTTATGTTCATATAGTTCTGAAAATAATAAGAGGACTTAACCTTAAACTTTACCTCCAAAGATTTTCTAAGTGAGATTGGCTCAAAGCTTAACAAAACTCCCAGTAAGCTTGGGCAAGAACTGGTTCCAGAATCAAAACTTAAAGGTAGGGGGAAGTGTCCCTTTCGGTGAAGCTTCTAGTGAAGAGGTACCTGGTTGTGCTTTGATCATTCTGAAAACTGTTTTTTATGGTTATTTTTTTTTAACAAAAAAAAGGAATTTCTAACAGATCCCATATCTTTTCAGAAAATGCTTTTTCTATGTCCTGTTTTCACATTTATGCCATGCTAAATGTGAATGGATTAATGGAATCCATTAATGGAATGGATTAATTCCATTAATTCCATTTAATTAACCAGGAATGGTTAAGTAAAAAGCAAGATTGTATTTTACGTGATTCATAATTTTATTTAAATTTTTTTGTTTTATCAGGATAAGATTATTTTCCTTGTTTTTTTTTCCCCCTCTTCAAGTCCTTGTGCATGCTCTGATGTTAAGAGAAATCACCGTAAATTTTGAAATATTGTTTTGGATGTGAGAAATCTTAAGCTATACATTACTAATATCAAAGTTGACTTATGTTATTAGTTATAAGGATATACACATATGTGTTATGACCAGGTTACAGGGTCCTGATAGAGATGATTATTTCAGATTACAATTAATTCTGGGAGGACCTCTTGATGATAGAGATTTTTTTTCCTGTTGCCTTGGTATTTTCGGAATATCTTACACATCATCTACTATATGTGTCTTTGTTAAGTTAGAGTCTGGTTAGATAGAACATTTGAACTCTATTCAACTTGGCAGTGTAAAGAGCCTGGAGTCCAATGATTTGTCTTTAGGGCGGTGTTTGGGGAATAACAAAATATTTCAGAATCATTAAGGGTATCAAGAGGGAATTTGGGAGTGGTTGAAATGCTTTGTGTACTTCTAAGAAAGCAGGATGGGAGAGATTAGAGGAGGAAAATCGTTTTAAAAATTTCATTTAGTGATTTGTAAATATAATAAGCATTACTGCAGGTTCTTAATAAAATAAAATGATTATAAACTGGTAAAAAGATGAAGTTTATTCTGATCTCAGTTTAATAAAACTGGGTTTAATAAAACTGAGAAGGTAAAACAAAAACCAATTCAGATGTTACAAAGACAGAGTCATTGGTGACTAATATTAGAGCTCCCTCTTGGGCAAAGATATATCTTTTAGGAAGACTTTTAAATACAGGGTGTGTGATATCATTTTGGTACAAATGGTAATACCATAGATCACTTCTTTAAACAGGACTTTTAGGTTGATAGGCTGTGAGGAAGGTAGTATGAAGTCTTAGAGTATAGACTAGGTTCAGATATGCTGGGTCAGCTGGCTACATGGTCTTGGATAACTTTTTGGTCTCAGTTTCTTTCCTTGTAAATTGAAGTGATTCCTCTTCTCTCATAGGCTTATTACAGAAAGGCTCTATGCTTCCCCTCTCCACATTTTTCCAGGTTTCTAGGAGAGTTTTGCTATGTATCTGTCTATTCTCCAAGATCATGCCAATCACCAAACCCTAAAATGCTAAAAGAAGAAAAAATGGTTTAGAAGTTGTTGCTTGAATTAGGTAGTACATGAAGATTTAAACTACCTTGTCTATCTATGCCAAACAAATAAGGATGTTTTTAACATTGAAGGCAAATGGTTCTTAGTCCCATAGGCTAAAAGGAAACCTGCATTTTTTGCTCTTTGTTTAGGTGTGGAAATGAGGAGAGGAACAGTAGGGGTTTATGAGTCTTGTACATATGACTTGAAAGCTGAGCCAAGCATATATAAGTGGTTGTGATTTGAACATAGTTGTTGATTGCTTTTTACTCAGACTTCTTTCCTGCATTCATTTGTTCCTTCAAATCATTCAAACGTTTTGACCATTGGGTGTGCAATATTGAACATAGTTCTCATGTCTTTATGGACAAAGCTATGTTTAGAGCACTGCCTAATTCTGGATCAAAAGCTCAAATGCGTGTGCAGGTTAGAAGTGAAGCAGGGCCTACCTAATACCACTGTGAGCACCAATGACTGTACTGAATTGGAGAATACATGTTTAGTCCAGAGAATAGCCATCAGTCAGTGGCTGATTGCTACAAGGGTGTGGGCTGTATATTGCTAGATATTCCAATTAAAAAAATATTTTGTTAATTTTTTTATTTGAGAGAGAGAACAGGGGGAGGGGAAGGGACAAGCAGACTCTGCTCTGAGCATGGAGCCCATCATGGGGCCAATCCCACCACCCTGAGATCATGACCCAAGCTGGAATTGAGTGAGCTTCTAACCAACTGAGCCACGCAGGTGTCCCAAGATCTTCCAAAAATTTTTGAAAGAAGTCAGAAATGCAGGCTTTTAAGTGGACTCTCTTGATTTTTAAATTGATGTCAACCAAACAGAACCCATTATCTGAGGACTGCCACTATGTATTCTCAGATTCCAGCTGTGGTTAGCTCCTTTCTCATGATATGCCTTTCTGATAGCATGATGGTTAAGAACTTGATAACCCAGATACGAATTATAGTGTGTATGACCTTGGCAAGTTACTTGGCATCTCTGTGCCTTAGTTTCCTCATTTATGAAATGGAGATGATAATAATAGTGCTTATCTTATAGGGATTTGGGGGAAGAATCAAATGAGTTAAAATGTTTAAGTGCTTAGAATGGTACTTGGGATGTAGCAGGTGATATAGAAGTATTTAATATTAATACCTCTTTCAGATCCTCCATTTAAGAGGCCATATCCCTCTTCCTGTGAGGTCTGGGAAGAGAGGAGGAAAAAGAAAAGGGAAATAAGCCTTTATTGTTTACTAAGAATTATGCCAGGTGCTTTGTATGACATTTTCTCATTTAATCTTCATGCAGACTCTTGAAATGGGTTTAATTCCCATTTTATAGTACAGAGAACTGAGACTCTATGAGACTCAGTAGCTTGTCCAAGGCAGAGTTGGGATTTGGACTTATGTGGATCTGATTCCAAAGCTCATCATTTTATACCAGAAAGCTTACCATTCTTGACCTAGGGAGATTTGTGAATTTGATGCCTGACTGGACCTCCTTCATAAAGAGTTTTAAGAGAAATTGCCTTCTAAATGAATCCTCTTGGGTCCAGATAAACTAGGGAAAACATTGCTATCCATAGACCCACCCACCTCTCCTCAGGGAAGCTTGAGCTCCTTAAGGGCAAGGACTGGGTTTTTGCTCTATATGGAGCTCCTAGTATATTCACTGAGCTCAAATACTTACCAAGAAACGAAAGAGGGACTCAAAGTAGGAGGCTCTCAATCTACAGAGTTTTTGAGGAGTCTGGACTCAAACTGTGGTGACAAATAATTAATTAATTATTGCACTAAAAGCCCCCTGGACATTATAGAACCTTTACCTCCCTTCCCAGCAGGTTTCCTTCTGGTGTTAATGAATAGAATCAGAGTGGATGGGCAGAGTGGAGGTGTGTGTGAAGGGAAGGAAGAAGGGAGGAAGAAAAGAAGGAAAGTGGGAAATCTGCCTGTTTAGATAAAAAGAACTGGGGTGTGAAAGGCAAAAGCCATCAAGCAAACTTCCTGTCAGCTGCACGCAATGATCTTAGGCTCCATGAACTTCCCAAACCAGGACAGAATAAAAAATCACACACAACAGTTTCTTTGGAAAGCCCTTTTCACCTCCACATGCTCTGCTGAAAACAGCTTTTGTTTTTGGTAGATGGAATAAAAGAGTATGGGAAGTTTACTTAAAAGAATATCTGCTATTATAAATCACATAAAGTCTTTCCCAATTAGGGCTTAAGTCACATCCATCTACAACTCTGAAGTAGAAAAACATGAACATCTTTCTGCTGGCTAATGATATGTTTTTAAAGGATTTCAATTCCTCTTCCATATGAGAAGTTTGAACATCTACAGTTCATGCTAATCCTTGCCTCATTGACTCAGATGTGTTAGGAGTCAGTGAAATTACAAAAACCACAAACTAAATGATTAATAGTTTTGTTTTCAAGAATCAAGTGGAAAACAAACAGGTCAATAGAACTATAGTTCCCACTCCGTCCCTTGATCACTTTGATCTCTCATTAGAGGGAGGAGACTGTCAGATTTGCTGCACCATCACACTGCTGCTTTTCTTCACTCTAACCAGATGGAATGCCAAGGCTATGAAGGCCGCACTGTCCCACCCCAGGGGTCAGGCAGCCTCACAGATGGGCCTTTGGAGCTAATCCAGATGCAGAGCAACACTGAGCCCATCCATCCAGGGTCAAGCATCCATGTCTGAATGAATGTCCCGCAAGTGCTCTTTAATAGGCTTAATCTGGCAAGTTACTAAACCTCGCTCCATCTCAATTCCCTCACCTGTGAAACAGGAATAATCTGAAAATGAACTTCACAGGTTTGTGATGATTAAATGAGCTTTACTACATGTAAAACACAGCAGTGACTAGCAATGCTCATTAATATTTTTAATATAATAATGTCTTTTAGAGGTAAAAAGACATTCTATTGTTCATAGATGTAGGTGAACGAATTTTTATTGGAAATAACTTCTTTCAAAATGCTCTGACTTTGCAAATGATTTTAAAAAGTCTTTGGTGTGAGATTTGTGTGTGTGTGTGTGTGTGTGTGTGTGTGATTAAGCACCTTTATTCACCACTCTCTGAAAAATAGCTATTTCTATTATAGTCAGACTTTTGTCTCTTTCTGCAAATTATCCAGACTTTCAAAATGGTCTTGTTCCTTGGAGGGAAAAATGGTATAACTATAGAGCAACTCTATGTGGATAAAGCAGTGGTTGAATTAAACACGACTTTTAAAAATCAATGAAAGGCGGGGGGTAAGCTTCACTTTTTAAAGAAGTGACTTTGTTCTATACTGTTTCCCTATACTAGATTTTTTCTCATTTTCACTAAATGGAGTACAAAATTGTCAGGCCAAAATAAAAATTTCACAAAGCTTGGCTTCCTAGTTCATAACACAAGGTATTCTTTTATTGGTAGAATGCATCATTGTCAATTCTCAGGGGCTGTCCTTCAGACATTTTCCTATATCACATTATTGTAGGTGGGAGAACTGACTAGCATTATAGTGACAAAGCAGAATTCAGAATTACACTCTATAGTCACACTTCACTTAAAATATATTCCATCTTCAAAATCTTCCTTTGGTAATGCTGGGATGAGGCAGTATAGTTTAGCAAAAGGCCACAGGCTTTGTCACCAAATAGACTTGTATTTGAATCTCAGATACACCACTTATTACTGGGTTTTGAATGTATTAACTATTCTAATAAATTTATGGAACAAATGGTTTTCAAACTTCAACATTTCCCAGAATCACCTAGAAGGCACGTTAAAACATACACTGTGGACACCACCCCTAGAGTTTCTGGTTCAGTAGGCTTGCTGTTTGGCCTGGGAAGTTGCATTTCTACTTTGTTGCCACATAAATATGGCAATGATGCTGGTCTGAGGACTATACTTTTAGAACCACTAGGATACTTTATGTGTAATAAGTTAGGTTCAGAAGGTTCCAGTTGGGCCAGAGTTTCCATATCTATAAATGGGAAGAATATTGACTTGCAAGATTTTCTGTGAATATTAGAGATATTGTATAGATTCACCCAGCCTTTAATGGGCAGTCAGTAAGTAGAAGATATTCTCTAGAGTCAGACAGCTCTGGATTCAAGTTCAAGGACTGACTGATTGCTGACTGAATGATCCATTGTAAACTCTATAGCCTCTCAAAACATCATTTGTTTGTAAAGTGGATAGTATGGTCTCAATTGTATTCCCCCCAAATCCATATGTTGAAGCCCTAGCCCCAATGTGATGGTATTTGGAGATAGGGTTTTGGGGAGTTAATTAGACTTTGGTTAAGTCATGAGGGGGGGGGAGGGGCCTCATGATGGGATTAGTCTTCTTATAAGAGACTAGAGAGCTTGCTTCCTTTCTCTCTTTCTCTACCATGTGAGTACATGACAAGGAGGTATCCATCTACAAACCAGAAAGAGAGCCCTCATCAAGAATCTAAATAGTTGGCACCTTGATCTTGTTCTTCTCCAGAGCTGTGAGAAGTTCCTGCTATTTAAGCCTATATATTTTGTCATAGCAGCCTAACTTAATGCAGTGGACATAATCCCTACCCTGTAAATTGTGTGTGTGTGTGTGTGTGTGTGTGTGTGTGTATGACTTGGAACAGTGCTGGCTACCTGTAAAAGGAGGCAGATAGTAAGTATTAATGGTATTATTTAATAATTGCAGTCATCATTATGTCCTTGCTTCCAATCCCTTTGCAGGATTTATCCTCATATTAACTTTGCTAAGAACTCCTCAAATCTGATGGTAAACTGATTGATTGCAGGGCATGTGGATGAGATGAGAAGTGTTGAGGGCTAATTCACATCATTGCCTTTCAACTTTGTTGCTACAGATTAATTTCTGTTCCAGCATCTCATCTTTGGACCAGCACATATTAGATAAGAACAACAATGCTATCAACCTTGTTTCTGGGTTCAGCCTATCCATGAGAATAAGGCCTCTCACGTGGCTTATTTTCTGGTGACGATCCTTTTGTCAGAGCACAGTTGTCTCCTGGGTGGTATCTTGCACATGTGTTTTCCATTAAAGTAGCAGCTAAAGAGTGGCAGCTGTGAATCTTTTCTGGCTGGAGCTCATGTTCCGTTTTCTTCTTTTGTAATTAGCCTAGGGTGGAAGTTTTTAGAGGAAGGGAGGGGGAGGCTTCTTTGTGAATTGAAAATTGGACTTCATGCATATGACATTGGTTTAAATTGCTCAAACTTAACTGTGATGAAAACTTTCCCTGGTTCTCCCTCTCTCGTTAAAATTTCCTCATTTATAAGTAGATTCCTCAGGCTTTACATTTCTACAATTTTCAAGCATCTAACTTTATTTAAAACATCATATTAAAGTATTAAAAACTTGATTGAAGCTTTAAAAGTGAAAAGAAAAAAAAGCCAAACGCTTTTGATTTTGGGGGATAATATTTTATCATGGTGAATAATGTTGGAATCACTTAGATATGAATGAACAAGCTATCAGGGGGTCACTTTTAATAGCTTTTTATTATTTTACTTATAAAAAAGGCATTGTGTACCACCACTCTGGAAAAAGTTGGGCAGTTTCTTATAACATCAAACAGACATATACCATGTGACCCAGTAATTACACCCTTAGGTATTTACCCAAGAGAAGTGAAAGCTTATGTTCACAACAAACCTTGTCCTTAGATGCTTCATGCAGTTTTAGTCATAAGTGCCCCAAACTGAGAGTAACTCAACTTCAGTGGGTGAATAAACAAACTGTGATACATTCGTATAGTGGAATACTACTCAGTAGTGAAAAGGAGCAAATTATTAAGACAAGGAACAATTTAGATGAATCTCAAAGGCATTTTTGGTGAGTGACAAGTTACATGAAAAAAGTTATATGATATTTTTTAAAAGATGAAACCATAGTGGCAGAGAAGAGATCAGTGGTTTGCCAGTACTAATTTATAAATTAGCACCAGAGAATTTGGGGGGTGATAGAATTGTTCTATACCCTGCACAGCAGTGGGTGGTTCCATGTCTCTATACATGTAGTAAAATTAATAGAAATATACATCAAAATATGTCAACTTTACTGTGCTAATTAAAAAGAAAAAAGATTGGTGGAGGGAGATAATATGCCTCTTTCAGGAATATAAATGATTGTCCCAGTATGGCATACAGTGAAGTATTTAAGTGTGTGTTGAGTCAAATCTATTATAGAATATCTGTACAGGTAGGAAATGTCACAAAAGGACTTATTTATTTATTTAGAGCACGAGAAGGGGCAGGGGCAGAGGGAGAGGGAGAGAGAATCTTAAGCAGGCTCTGTACTCAGTGCTAGAGCCCAACACAGGGCTTGATCTCACAACCCTGAGATCATGACCTGAGCCAAAATCAAGAGTCAGATGCTTAACTGACTGAGCCACCCAGGTGCCCTACAAAGAGATTTATTTTTGATTATTATGCATAATGGAGAAGGAATGGGTTCATGTATAACAACTAAAAATCCTAAGATAATATAATGAGTTAATAATACTCATAAATTGCTTTTTGAAATCTCCAGTCTTCACCAATTATTAATTTTCTGATCTCCATTGCATTTTCAAAAATGAATTGCATCTGGATTCTGAGATGCTTGAGATGGGAAGTAGTTGGGTCAAAAGTGGGAGTTCACTTTCCTTTATACTGTACATCAGCTATTCATATCCTACCATCTGAAACTAATTTGTTTTGTGTGATTTATTCCATAAAGTTGCTGGAATAAACAATGCATGCACAGCTCCTCAGATGTGTATTCAGCAGGGACTTGCTTGCCTGTGTATGATTTTCAGCTTTCTCAGAGCTTTCAGAAATACCATCCAGCACATGGGATGTCATGCGGGTTCTCGGAGGGACTATGATTTATAAACTCGGGTACTTTCGTGTATGTGTATGTGTTTTTTAAATCTGTGATTGATGCGATATGGGCCATGGTCCCCATTCCCAAAATGTTCCTAAGTCCAGTTCAGTGAGTTAATAATGGAGAACAGACACGTCTGCTCTATGTCTCTGGTCCAAATAAGCAGAACAGGATTGGGATTGTTTAGTCAAATGGATGAGAAGTTACAGCATTGTGGTCTGTCACTTGCCTCCTAAGGAAATGAAAGGTACCTCAGATGGTGCATTTTCCATGGTGGCAGTTACTTGCTGGGTGTGGCCTGACTTCTGTGAAGTGTATGCAAAAGCATTTCACAAAGTTTCTCAAAACCTTCCACCTCCCATTCTTGCTGCCAGGAGCTTTGCTAAGTGATGGTATAATCTAGAGGAATAAGACATAGTCCTTCATATGGACTTCACATATGTCTTCACAGTCCTTATAATGCAAGTGGGTCCTTATCACACTACATGTTCCAAACTACATTTTTCCTCTTTTAAAGAGAGACTATACTAGAGCAGCCAATACGGGTCACATCTAGTACTCTTTCTCCCCCAAACCCACATTTTTGTTTTGTCCCCATAATCCAAGCATTGCTTAAATATTTCCCTTCTGATTCCATATGCCATCATTATCACTTTAAGATAGAGAGTACAAGTAATCACAGAATGTCTTAAGAATGTTCTTGTCAGTTCTAGAAATAAACTTTTGAGTTTCTCCTTTAGTGAAAGGATTCCTTCTTCAGGAATCTTCTGGCTTACACTTGAACTTTGGCATGCAGTTCTCTCTTGCCTTATGTTCTTAGAGGCCATCAGCCCTTAAGGTATTCAAAAGTATTTTGGGGGAAGAAAAAGTATTTTTGGAGTATCTTCTATATAGCACTGTTCTAGGTATTGAAGAAATAAGACAAAGTCATAGGCTTCTAGGATTGAAGAAGAAATAGAATCAATAAGGAGATAAAAATAATTTCAGAGTGTGTGAAATGCTAGGAAGGAAATAAAACATACCATAGAGTGAGTATGTGTATAAAGGTGGGGAGAATGCATTACTTTAGACAACAGATGGTCATGGAAAAACCTCTTTGAAGGGGTCACATTTGAGCTGAGTCTGGAAATAAGCTAGTTATGTAAAGATTGAAAAAAGAACATTCTAGAGCAGGTTGTTTAATCAATTGGGCACTACACTCTTCATGTTTGAGACATGGGGATGGAAATCGCCTCCCTTACTATTTTACTTAATATTCCACTTAGGGAATTGTTTCTTCTCCTTAAAGCCTTGAGCTGGGTGGGTTTGGAGATCCTAGTAACCAAGAGAGTATCCATTTCCTCATATTCACTTTCACCAAGGAACTAAAGTCATAATCTGGTGAAATTGGAAGTTGTTGCAGTTCCTGCTTCTGTAGATGGTCATAGGCCTATGTTGATAATCATAACAGCAATACTATTCCTTACCCTCTTCCAGAACATTGGCTAACCAGAAATTTTTACCAGGTGAGGTGAATCAAATGTTTGTGCCTGCAGGACACAAGTCCTTGGTGGTCTTGTCTTTATTGGGTCACCACTATTTCCATTGACCAGTATTTTTGTGCTCAGGAGTACTATGGGGTGTTCCAATGGATCTCCTGGGTTCCAGACATACTCTTTCTTGCCCTTGTTGTCTAGCAGCAACCCAATTTCCCCTTGGTAATTGGGGCCAATCACCTTGGACAGTACAAGGATGTGCATGTTGGCTTAGTGGTTTAAAAAGCCCCAAGGAAGCTCAGTTTAACATAACTATGTGTGAACATTCGTTGTTTCCTTTCCTTCCCTTTTTCTGCTAATTCATTTGAAGAGCATTGGTGGTGACTAACTTTACAATTTAGGTTTGAGGTAGGTATAACTGAATTAATATTATACCCAGCATCAATAAAATGATTATAGGACCAATTGTGTCAACTGAGTTACGTACCTGGCTTTTTCATACAGATAAGAAGGACAGGAGATGATGTTGAGGAACAAAAGTGATGAATTGTACTGGAAATTTTGCATTTACCTTTCCATATATACTTTCTACTCTTCTGTATGCCAGTAGGCTCACCTCTCAGACTCTATTATCTGGGCTCCTTTGCCTTTTGGCATTCAGGTGAGTTTACCCAACAGGAAACACTAGATGGAGCTCAAAAGGCAGGAGGAGGAAAGAAGTTAGACTATTTTTTCCTGTACTCCCACACCCAACCAGGCTATGATTTGATAGTGGCTTCTCTGTCAGTGGCTCCTTTCTTAGGGCTCCAATTCTGGTGACCACTTACTCTACTTTTGTCCCTTCAGGACTAGGTGAGGTATTGGCTTTCCACTATTGCTACAGTTAAAAGTCCTTGAGTCCTTCAAAGTCTCTGGGCTCTTTAACCCTCACTAGGGTTTTTGTGAAGTCCCTTCAATTACTCTTTAAGGTTCCTGCTGGGATCTTGACTCCTAAATATAGGGAGCAAATTGTGTGACATAAAATTGGGAAGGGTAGACATTATTGCAAAACTATCACCACAATAAGCCTAAGTCATGCCCCTTCCCTTTTTTAAAGAATTACTCCACCTATCCAGGGAGAGACTGTTGAGAAATACACATACACAGAGCAATCATAATAAAGTAATAATTGAATAATTGTTATACTAATGGCTAACATTTGAGTGCTTATTTTATCCCACACACTGTCTTAAGCATTCAAATGCATATTCTTCTCTCATCTTTATAACCTCCTCATGAGGCTATTATTTCCATTTTGCAGATGGGGAAACTGAGGCACAAGAAGTCAAGCCATTTGGCAAATCCCACTAAATAAGTAGTGGAGTATTCTGATTCTAGAGTCTTCACTCTTAACCATTAAGCAGTGTCTCCCTGGGAATAGAAATGGGGATCTAGAGGAGGCTTTTGCAGAAGTATAGGAGAGTGGGGAACCTGGACTATAATGGAAGAAGTGGTGATGATGAGGGTTGTCAGATATGGTCTATATTTGGGATGAGCTGGAGGGAATGACATAGAAAGGAATCAAGGTGAATCCCAACATCATGACTTGAACAACTAGATAGATGTCAGTGCCTTTGCTGAGATGGTGAAGATGGACAAAATGGCAAACTTGTGAGTTCAAAACATAATTTATGTTCTGGTCATGTTAAGGTTGTCCATTCAGATGAGGATGCCAACTACATTAGGGTTCTCCAGAAAAACAGAACCCAAAAAATCTATCAATCTATCTACTTATCTATCCATAGAGAGAGATTTTTTTAAACACTTTTTTTTGTATTATTCATGAGAGACACAGGGAGAGGCAGAGACAGAGGCAGAGGGAGAAGTACTTGATCTCAGGACCCCAGGATCATGCCCTGAGCCGAAGGCAGACGCTCCACTACTGAGCCATCCAGCTGTCCCCAAAGAGAGATTTTTATAAAGAATTGGCTCACATAATTATGAAGACTGAGAAGTCCTTAGATCTGCAGTTGGCGAGCTAAGGATCCAGAAGAACCAATGGTGGAAGTTCCAGTATGAGGGCAGAAAAAGACTGATGTCCCAACTCAAGGTAGTTAGGTAAGAAGAGTTACCTCTTACATTTGAGAAGGTTAGCTTCTTTTTTCTATTCAGGCCTTCAGTTGATTGGATGAAGGCTACTCACTTTAGGGAGGGTAACCTGCTTTACTCAGTCTCCTGCTTCAAGTGTTTATCTCATCTAAAAATATCCTCACAAACACACCCAGAATAATGTTTGACCAAATATGTAGGCACTCTGTAGCCCAGTCAAGTTGACACAAAGAACTCTCACAGTCCACGTTTTGTCAATCTGGCTACCCATGAGCATCTCCTTAATGCACATTTAATCTCCAAATAAATATAATAACAATATTATTATTCCACCTAACATGATAGACCTATCCTGCATATAACCCAAAATGCACAAACCCATTGCACATAAGTAAAGTTTACTTGAGTAAAGTTTACTCTTCTTGATATCCTGTAACTTATGTACTATGATGTAAAAATTAGCAATAGTTCTTATGTTACATGATAAGTAGACAAAAGAGAAAACAAAGATATTTGCCATATATAATATATATACACACATTTATATATTACATATATAAATGTATATATAATATATGACACATATATATAAATGTACATATAAAAATACACATAGACAAATATATTCATAAGAAAATAAGGAGGAAATACTCATGACAATTGCAGTGTTCATTGCTGTAACTAATTATGTGGTTAAGCTCATATGTAGCGCTACTTTCTAGTACCCATTCTGTATTTTCTGCCATCAGGAAGCACCTGAGCTAGTCATGGTTATTTACCTAGTGTATGACTCAAACCTTCATACCTAAAGAGTCTGAGCCATTGGTAGTCTTGCCTAGGTTGCATTATTGTAGTTTTCCATTAACTCAAATCATGGAGTATTTGACACACTAAGATATCTCCTGTATTCCAGACATATTTTCCTTTCCTTCACTGTGGAGTAGCAGCCCAATTTCTCCTTAATAGGATCAATCACCCCAACCAGCCTAGTAATTCTCTTCTTCGCCTGTGATTCAGAGGCATGAGGAATTCAAAGTGGCTGGGCAACAGTCTTCACTTCCAGTTCAATGGAATCATTGTTGTGTCTCTTGGTGGAAGCATTCCTCCCTTCGGAACAAAGACATCTAGGCCAGCAGAGCATAAGGTCATGGGAACAGGAAACAAAAGTTTTGCTAGTGAGTTGCTAGGGGTGATAGTGAGTGGTACCACTCCCATTTCCACCCCTTGATTCCTGGACCCATGAATCCTGACTATGGGAGAAACAACACCATATATGGATGCTGATTTAGAGTGTATACAGCCTTCTGGAGAATCTTGCCCCAATCCTACACAGTATTATTACCAGCTGATGTTGTAACTGAGTCTTCAGAAGGTTATTGCACCATTCTTTCAGGAAAACTGCTTTGGGATGGTGGGGAACACAGTAAGACCACTTAATTCCATAAGCATGCGTCCATTGCTATACTTCTTTTTCTGAGAAATGAATCCCTTACTCAGAAAAAAATGCTTTGCGGCTTAGCATGATGATGGATAAAGCATTCTATAGGTCCACACAGATGGTGGTTTTGGCAGAAGCATTGCATGCAGGGAAGGCAGGCAAATCTATACCCAGAGTAATTGTCTATTCCAGTAAGAACAAAATGCAGCTCCTTTCACGATGGAAATAACCCAATGTAATCAATGTGTCACCAGGTGCTAGCTGATCACCCTAGGGAGTGGTGCCACACTGAGAACTCAGTAGTGACCTGCTGGCAGATAGGGTATTTAGTAGTAGTGATGAATGGAAATCCATGTTGCTTAGCCCATGCAAATCCTCCATTCTTAATACCATGGCTAAGCTACTTTGTTTATGAGCCTGTTGCCTGATAACAAGGGTGGCTGGAGAAAGATGTTGACTGGTACCTACAGAATGGGTATCTAATCCACTTGATTATTCAAATCCCCCTCTGTTGAGGTCACCCTTTGGTGAATACTCACACGAAACACAAATATCTTCATGATTTTTTAGCCCATTCAGAGAGGTCTATTCCTATACCTCTCCCCCAAATTTCCCTGCCACCAGTTTTCTAATCATGTTCCTTCCAAATCCTTGATCATTCAGCCAAATCATTGGCCACAGCCAATGAATCAATATATATTTATACTTATGGCCATTTCTTTCTCCAAGCAAAGTAAGCAATCAGCTAAACTGCTTGAACTTCTGCCCACTGGGAGGGTTACCTTTCATTGCTCTCCTCTGAGCTGTCCCGGAAAGAGACTGTAGTGCTGAAGTAGTCCACTTTTGGGTGATGCCTGCATATCATGCAGAAGAACAATCTGTAAACCAGACCTGAGTTTTTTCTTCCTCTGTTAACTGGTTAGAGGGAACTCCCCATGAGGCCATAGGTGCAGGCTGGGAGAAAAAGGGCAGTGTAGCAGGAAGAGGGACCATGGGCATTTGGGCCACTTCATATAACCTACTTGTGTCTTTAGGGCCTGCTTAGGTTAGATGGCAGATCTACCCCTTCCGTTTGATAATGGAGTACTACCGTGTATGCCCAACTTTATGGCTTGCTGGATCAGATTAATGCTCATTTTTTTTTGCCAGGCATCTCAGATCACCGGTTAACTTAGCGGCCCATGGTAAAGCATTCAGTCTCTAATAACAGTAGCAGGCCAAGATCTATTACTTAAAGGAAAATAGTTATTTAGGGGAGTTGGTAGGGCTTTGAACCAAAATCCTAAGGGCCTGCACTGTGACTTACCTATAGGGATATGCTGAAGGCTTCAAACAATGTACTTTCTGTCACTAATACTCTGAGCACCATTGGATTTGTGGACCATCTGGCCCAAGTGGAAGAGCAGCTTGCACAGCAGCCTTGTCCTATTGCAGAGCCTTCTCTTGTTCTGGTCCCGACTCAAAATGAGCCACTTTTTCAATTACTCAGTAAGGTAAAAAGAGGAATATATTGCTTCCAAAATCCAAAGAGGCCCACTAGGCATTGTGCCTCTGCATTAGTTGTAGGGGGGCCCCAGATACAACAACTTATTCTTCACCTTAGAAGAGCTTTCTTGACATGCTCCATACCAGTGAATTCCTAGAAATTTCACTGAGGTAAAAAGCCCTTGAATTTTTTTCAGATTTTCTACCTCTGGCAAGCAAACGTCTTACCGTTAGGTCTAGAGTACTTGCTACTTATTTACTAGGTTCAATCAGCATAATGTCATCAATGTAATAGGTATGATATCTTTTGGAGGTAAAGGGGATCAAAATCTCTGTGAACTAAATTATATCATAGGGCTGGACAATTGACATATCTCTGAGATAGGACAGTGAAGCAAATTGTTTCTTGTAGTCCCCATTGACAGGTATGGAGAAAAAAATCATTTGCTATATCAATAGCTGCATACTAGGTACCAAGGAATATATTAATTTGCTCGAGCAATGAAACCACATCTGGTAGTACTTGATTAAGCTTACAATAATCCAGTCATTCTTCTAGATCTATCTGTCCTTTGCAAAAGCCAAATGGGCAGAATGAATGGGGATGTGTTGGGAATAACAACTCTTGGCTTCTGTTAGGTCCTTCATGAAGGTACTAATCTCTGCAACTCTTCCAGGTGTGAGGCATTGCTTTTGGTTCACTATTTTTCCTGGTAGATATGGCTTGCTTGCTTGCTTGCTTGCTTTCTTGTTCTTTCTTTCTTCCTCCAGGTGTGAGGTATTGCTTTTGGTCCACTGCTTTTTCTGGTAGATATGGCTTTTTCTTTCTTTCTTTCTTTCTTTCTTTCTTTCTTTCTTTCTTTCTTTCTTTCTTTCTTTCTTTCTTTCTTTTCTTTTCTTTCTTTTCTTCTTTCCTTTTCTTTCTCTTTTTCTTTCTTCTTTCTTCCAGAGTGGCAGACGGAGAGGTAGACTCTTAAGGAGGATCTAGGCCCAGCATGGAGCCAGATATGGGGCTTGATCCCACAACCCTGAGATAATGACCTGAGGTGAAATCAAGAGTGAGATGCTTAACATATTCAGCCACCCAGGGTCCCTAGGTAGATATAATTCTAATGGCTTCTACATAACCTTTCCTACCATAGTAGGCAATTATGGTCAGGTTATTAATGTGAGAATTCTGCTGGTTTCTGAGTATATATGTTCCAATTTTGTGTTCTAAAATACGGGAAATAACCACAGGGGAATAACCACAGGATGGGTTCAGGTACCCGTTGGGCCAACTGTGAGATAGACCTGAGCTAAAATTCCATCAAATACCTGACCTAGGGATCCCTGGGTGGCTCAGCGGTTGAGTGCCTCCCTTTGGCCCAGGGCATGTGATCCTGGAGTCCCGGGATCGAGTCCCACTTTGGGCTCCCAGTATGGAGCCTGCTTCTCCTTCTGCCTGTGTCTCTGCCTCTCTCTCTCTCTCTCTCTCTCTCTCTGTCTCTCATGAATAAATAAATAAAATCTTAAAAAAAAAAAAAAAAAAGACCTGACCTACATAAACTCAGACTCTGATTTGTGGACCACAGTAACATTTTGGTTCTCATGGAATTAGTATCAGTTTAGAGCAGTGTTCATATTCCCTAAAGGTCTAATTATTTCCTTTCCCTAGTGCACAATTACCTTGTTAAAAGTCTGTAGGTTCCTTTGGAAATGGGACCTACTGGGAGAAAGATAAACAGTATAAAATTTTGACAGTGTACTGGGGTCCTTCTTCAAGGGGACCGAGCCTCCCTTCACTCAAGGAGTTCTGGGTCTGTAAACTGGCTCAAGTCTAGGAATTGATTGAGGGTGGTTAATTTTATGATTCAGTTTAGTCTTTTGTTCACTTGACCTAGAACTTTTCTGTTTATACAGATAAGTAAGAATTTAGTAGGCTTCCTATTTTATTTCTAGAACTACCATGATTGACTAGCCAATGCCATAGTCATGAGTTAGACTATTCCTATGGCCCCTTTGAATCTGCTGTCCCTTATGGGAACCATGCCCACCTTGCCTTTGGTGGTTGAGTGCTGCTACCACCCAGGATCCAATTATTCCCCTCATATTTAGGTTCCCCCAATGCAATGGCCTCTGTTCCCACTATAAGATCTGACTTAGTGAGAAGAGCTCTTCAGGGATCTAGGGTTCTCTCATGAATTTATATGTCTTCTGGACCCTCCCTGCGTAGTTGAGCAGGTCCTAAATGACAAGTCCACTCTAATACTCCAATCTCCCTAAGTCTTTGAATCCTTCATTTTACATTTAACCAAGGTAGAGTCTGACATTTCTAACTCACTCATTCTAACTCACTCACTTATTTCTAATTCACTCCTTTTGGTCCATGTTTTAGCTAACCGATCAAACTGTTAGGGCCCTTTCTAACTCTCCATTCTTCAATATTAAATTCAAAATCTCTACTTAGTGAGCTCATATCAATAAATTTGGCCCTGATTCAACTTTATGTTCCTTCCAAAATTATTTCACACTCATATTATCCATTCCCACACCTATTCTCTGAATTTCTATCTATATAAGTTAGAGAACTCAAGAAGTTTTTCTGGATTATAGACACATCCTCATGGGACACATTGTACCTCACCTTTAAGGGCCTGCTGGGGTGAGGGTGAGGGTCTCTTGCGGAGACTCCACATCATCTTACAAGGAAACTACTGCAGTAGAGACCATTAGTTTTCTCAGGAAGTGTAGGGTTAATCCCATCAAGTTGGAGGAAGTGGGGAGGAGGTGGAGAGACCACTTTCACCACAATCACCTCACAATTTAGAGGTTCAATGTCCCCAGCTTTGTCAGGAACTTCCCATCTGTCCCCATTCCAACTTTCAGGATCCCATTCCATCCAATGAATCCAATCCAGAGTTGGATATATTGGTCTGGAGCTTAGGGGAACAGTTAGAGCTAGAAATACAAATTTGCGATTCTTTTGCATGTGGATAGTATTTAAAGATATAGGACTGGATTCTAAAACCTCCCACCCTCCCCCACCCCAGGAATGACTGTAGATAAAGGCCTGAAGACCTAATTAGTAGTCTTTCTAAAATTTCATATTTAGGTGTGCACTATTGTTCTGAAAAGAAGAATTAAAATGATGATTTCCAGTACAAAAGCCTCCTTTATTCAAATAAATACTAAAAGCCCACTATATGCCAGGAAATTTTCTAGATGCAAGGATACACAGTCCCAGCCTTCAAGCTACCTACATTCTGGTAAGAAAGTCAGAGAATGAAAAAAATCCCAAACAAAAAAATAAAAATACAACAAATGTCAGGTAGTGATAGGTACTATGAAGAAAAATCAAGCTGGGTAAGGGGATAGAAAGTGATGGAAATAAGTGGTTCTACTTATTTTTTTTAAGTTTATTCATTTATTTAAGTACTCTCTACACCCAACGTGGGGCTTGATCTCAACCTCAAAATTAAAAGTCATGTGCTCTTGTGACTGAACCTGCCAGACACCCCTGGAGGTGCTATTTTAAATATGGTAGTTGGCGAAGGCATTCTTGAAGAGACTTGAAGTGAGCTAATTATGTGAGCAGTGGGGAATGGAGTGGCTGGGTATTGTAAACAAGGAAGAATGGAAGGAACTGGAAGAGAATCCAGGGGTCTGATTCTATAGGGTCTTGAGAGTGAGAGGGAAAGGGAGAAGGAAGGGGGAGGAGGGAGGCAAAGGGGAAACTAGAGTGGCCGGAGGAAAGGAGAGGAAAAAAGATAAAAAAGCCAGGAGGGCCGGGGTCTTGCAGTTGGCAACTGTTAGAGAATTGAGATTCAGAACTCCTGAGCAATTATGAGGGCACCAAAAACAAGAGAGGAGATTCCTAGAAGTGTTGCTAAAGCTTATGAATTGCTTTTCCTTTGATGTTCTTTGTCAGATATGACTGGAATTGGGGATTGCTTTTATAATTAGGATAATTAGCCTGTGTAGTACGCCACTGGAACTATACTGTATGGCCATATTTGGGTTGTTTTTAAATTTAATAAACATTAAATTTATGTCTCACATTACCTACTGGAAAGACTATTCAGAGAGCCTGCATAGTACCCTTTTCTCCCTTTGGGGAACTTATTCAGCTGACTGTATGAAAATATATATATATATAACATAGAATATATGGCAAGTAACTTATTAAATTGCTTATGGAATTTATTTAACAAGTATGTACCCACAAAAGTTGTATTGTTGCTTATATACAATATTCTTCAATCCATGTTAAAACATGTCTATTTTAAGACTGTTATTCTTCTGGAAACTCTTGATTTCACACAGAATATTACAAATTAATTTTTAGTCTGCTCCCTTCACTAGTATGTAAAACTAGTATCATTTTGCTCACTCCTATATCACAAATGCCCAGGATAGTAGCTTGCATACAACAGGTGTTCAGCAAATACTTGATAGTGAATTAGTAAGCGAAGTAAAATGAGCTAGCTTGTCAAATTGCTGGAACCCCTCAACTAGAAAGTGCTAGAAGTACAAATGACTTTCTGCTAGTTGAAAGTAGAATTTAATTAACAGGTTATCTTTTATAGTAATTGCTTTGTAGCATTTTTTTCTTTTAATAACATTTATTTTAGTGGTAATAGTGGGAAATAATCCCTATTCGAATAGCAATGCTTATGTAAACCCCATAAGCCTTTAAGTTAAAAACAAAACAAAACAAACAAAAAAAGCAAAGGTAAGAAAATCCAAAATTGTCTATTAATTTTTTCCCAAGTTATAAAAATAATCAGCAGCTTTAGGTTGTTTTGTTGAGTAAATATATTTAGCAAGGAAAGTACCAGTGTTAGAATAGGCACAAACATGAGACTAGATTGACTTCCTTGGCTTCAGTGATAAATCTGTAAAAGGGTAGGCTAAAGATAGGTTTTTTAGCATTTTGGGACCATGTCTCTTAGAAACTTTTCTCTTCAGGGTTAAATTAAAAGTGCTTCTTTTGCTGTATAACCATAAACACATCACAGCACATCTAACATGAGGTGTTCACTGAGGCTTGTTTAGATGCTGAAGGCAATGCATTAGGAACTGATGGTGACCCATTCTTATCCAATCAGTTCCTGATGCAGTATCTGCGACATCAAAAACTCGTAGTAATTATATGAAATATTTATTTCCAAATGCAACAGCTGTGTTCTTTTTGTTCCTACATATAAAATTTGCAATTAGGTAAGCCTTTTTAACATGTGCGATAAAATCAATCCAGCGTCACACTAATGAATAATTTCCCCAGTAATTTCCACACTAATGAAACTGGAAAGTTCACTGATTGCTGTCTGTGTGTCTGTCTTCATTTATCTGAATACCAAGTAGACCTGAGTGTTAAGGTTTCACCATATTTTGAGAGACATTGGAAACCTGATATATATAAGATTCGTGTAGTATAATCATGTTTTTCATAGCAAACCAGTGTGTAACTCTATTTTAAAGAGTATATTTTAAAAATAGCTTTCCTTGGGCAGCCCTGGTGGTGCAGCGGTTTAGCGCCGCCTGCAGCCCAGGGTGTGATCCTGGAGACCAGGGGATCGAGTCCCACGTTGGGCTCCCTGCATGGAGCCTGCTTCTTCCTCTGCCTGTATCTCTGCCTCTCTCTCTGTGTCTCTATGAATAAGTAAATACAATCTTTTTTAAAAAATAGCTTTCCTTAAACTACTTGTTCCTGTTTTTTTAATGACAATTTTGAGAATGTTAAAATCCTAAGGTGGGTGTGAATGAGACAAACTGGTGAGCATTTAATTTCAGATTCTCTGATTAGAATACATTGTATGTACATATTCAAGATAGGCTGATCATGTCTTTAAGTTGTTCTAGAATTCTAGCTCGCTGAAATGATAGAATGAGCAGATATGAGAGGCACAGGACACCAGGAAGAACATAGTGGTCAGATACAGAACTCCAAGAATGTTACTGGTTTCCTACCATATTGATCATTTTGTATATCATTTTTTTTTACGATCTTTTCAGAAAATTCCAATTAGTCCTCTAAAGCTCCCCCAAATATAATGAATGAAGGGCTCTAGTATCATTTAGAAAATCTATCTTTCTATCCAATGGAACTTTTGGTTTACATGGACTATCTTGGACACAAAGGGTAGGAAATAACTGGATAGGGGATTTGGAAGTAGAATAGAAGTGGAGACTACAGAATGGAAACTGGAAAGTTCACTGATTGCTCTTCATCTGTCTTCATTTATCTGAATACCAGGTAGACCTGAGAGTTAAGATTTCACTGTATTTTAATTCTACCAATGGTACAATTTTGGAATACATTAAAATAATCCAGCTTATTATTTATTCTCTTTCTAGAGCTCTTATCTATGAGCTCTAGAATTTGTTATATATTTTATATAATTGAGATAACAGGCATTATTAATTATAATTATTAATTATTAATTATAATTAATTATTTTAACAGGCATTCCCTTAAAGTTTATATGCTTTTCATAGAGAGTATTTCAGTAAAGTGAAAGGACTTGTAAATAGAATGGTCCTGGGAACCTTGAAGACCCCCTTCTCCTCCCTGGAGAAGAAACCCCAGGAGAAGGACCTGAAAAGTCAGCCCATCCTAATATTTCCCTGTAGCTCTCCTTGTCTCTCACGAGTATAGTTTTTGTTTTTATGGGTAAATTTGACAGACTGGGGAAAGAGTTAATAACTCCAGCAGTGGCTGGGAAATTAGTTGGTATTGTGTCATTTGTGAGCTAGAAGGAATGTGATAAGGAAATAAAAATAGGTGAGGAACAGGATCCCTCAAGATTTGATTGTTGCAATTATGCAGTGTGATCTTTATGTAATCTCATTTATCCAGAGTAAAAGAAGTCCGTTTGCCCACATGCCATGATTCTAGGCTTCTACTGGCTATTTGGAGTGCCTAGTATAGGACAGCAATGAATTTTTGAAAGCCCTCAGGACTGGGACATGGTGGCTGGGATGGTTGACTATGGGAATATCATCTGTAATTACAAACTGCTACAAGGAATTGGGTGGGAAAGGAGAGATTCATAGAGATGGGTAAAAGCTCCTATATAGGCCAGTGGTTATCAAGCTTGAACATGCAGCAGAGTTGTCCAGAGGCTTGTTAAAAGACTACTGGGATACACAGAGTTTCTAATTTAATAGATCTGGGATGGGGCCCAAGAATTGGCATTTTTTAACAAGTTCCCTAGTGATACAGCTCAGAGACTATAATTTGAGAACAACTGCTCTAGCCTGGTCCAAGACTCTATGGGCTATTGGAAACAAATGATCCTAACCAGGACTGTGATAAAATGAATGTGATGATCTAGAAGGAAAAAGGGCCAGAATGAAGCACCTACAGAAGTTCAAATTCTAGTAGTTATTGGAGTTTGGGAATGTTGCTCCTCAGACATCATATTACTATAGATCTTTTAGGAGTACATTTGCAACGTCCTGTTTTCATTTCCTTTCACCCCAGAAAAATTATATAATAAAAACTCTTCAGTTCTCTGGATTACTTGAGTTTGGAAATATAGTTAGTTTGCCTGTGGACAGGGCAAAATGATAGTAAAGAAAGACAATTCAGTAATCTTTGGGGCGTTGTATAGGCCAAAGACATCTCTGTAAGAGAGAGCCCTATAGTAGAATTAAGAAGCAGAGGGTTATTTTTTCTAAAGGATCTCCCAGAGGGTTTAGTAGAGAGATCCTCCTGGTATATCCGTTCTAGGTGACAAGAACGTGGGACAGCCAGGTAGCAGAACTTCTCTGTTTCTAGAGTTGATGAAACTCCTCCCTTCTCCCAAGGTTTTCACCATGCTGTTCCCACAACTCCTACCCTTTCTTCAAATCTTGACCTTACCTTCCTTAGATGAGATTTCCCCCATTCTTAGCTCATAGCAGTTAACCTATTTACAGTGGAGGTATTTACATGATTGGCTTAACCACCAACTCTTCTACTAGGGGAGAGACGGTTTGTTTACTGCTGCATTCCCAACTCAAAGCCTGGTACTTCACTGGTTTTAAGTACTTGTTGAGTGAAACATGAAAAGCAGCTGTATCCTATGGGGAGAACTTGAAACCAGGGTTTCTTGAAGATCAAGCATGTTGGCTGAGTTTGGAACCTTCTCCATCTTTACCGGCTCCAGATCATCATGTTCATTGCTAGCAGAGTGTGAGATGCAAGCGCAGCAGTTTTTAAGACTGTGATTTAAGTAATGCCATAACTCCCAAGAGAAAGTGTGTTTTTAAGGAGAAGTTTGGACTTCAAGGATTACTTGAAGAATGGGCTAGATCGTATCCTGGCAAGATTATGGATCTCGAGGGGCTCTAGGTGATATGGGATTGAATCTGTAACCAGGAAAGGTTTCTTTAAACCTCCTCCACCTTGATGGAAGACAGCAGCTCTGGCTTAGATAGGATGGGCAGCTATAGACTTGCTGAGACTTTGCAATCATCAGTGAACCTATAAGCCATTTTTTTGTTTTGTTTTGTTGTTTTATTCTGATTTTTTAATTAATAAACCATTTATTTAGGAGTAGGGTTTGGCAAAGTAAGACAAAGATGGTCTTTCTGGGCATTCAACGACTCTTTATCCTCTAGTAGTATGGCCTGGGGAGGGCCATAGAAAGTTCTAATCTGGATATACATAGAAGACAGACACTATGAAACTGGGGCCCCTTTGTAGGTTGCATGGGGGTGCTGCTAGGATGCCTCTGGTTGCTCTCTGTCAGGGACTTCTTGGTGGCAGATGGAATTTTTATGGGCTGATTTGAGCCTGCCCACATTCCTTACTACCTAATTCAGATGCAGAGGACAATAAAATCCTTTGAAGGCAGAAGAGTGGTTCATCTCGCTAACTTGTTCTCAGTAATGGAATAAATAAAACCTGCTGTCAAGTTGGGCTTCCTCATAGCACTGGGCTCCCTGCAGCAGCTGAAATGCTAGGTCAACCTCCTGAGCCAGCATCGCTAATGGTCTAATGGGGCTGGTAATCTTACTTTGCTTTTTGAGCAAGGACTGAAATGTTGACTTCTAGTACTAAGATAGCTCAGACAAGAGTTTTCTAGGGGAATGAGCTCAGGAGGAGACCTTTGCTCATTTGGAGGAACTGACAGATAGTATGGAAAGCCAGGAAATTGGTTGGAAAAAATCACTGGACCTCTGGACTTCTGTCATTCTGGTAGGCACCAGAGCTGGGTGGTGGTGAGATACCTCAGGGCTGGCAGTCTATAACCAGGGAGGAAGCCAGGGATCTTTAGAGAACACTCAGTATAAGTTTTGGGCAACACAGGTTGATGTGCAGCACATACTGGGACAACTGGTCAAGGAATAATCAGGCAAGATCTAAAGAAGCAGTCTTGGGATGCTGCTTACGTGGTGCCCCAAATAGCTAAGGCTGTAAGAGGCACATGGTCACTGTGGCAAAGTCAAATCTGGGTGTAGAGGTGGGGTCTGACGTGAGCAATGCTTAGAGCTTCAGTGAGTTGGGATCTATGATCAAACAGGAATATGCAGGCTGGGGGATGAAGAGAACATGGTCATCTGTATTGAGCAGGAATAGAATTCAGGTTTAGTGCAACAGCTCAGGATCATAGATTGAGCACACACCTAAGGGGTGGGCCTGCAGACTGGCAATAGCCTCTGCCTGCTTGCTTCCTCTGGCAGAGGGGCCACCGGGCTCCCACTTTGACCTAGGTAGTCTTCACGGTATAGGTAGTGGAAGACTAACAAGGGCCACAATGTAGGTGCTGGCAACTAAGGTGGAGACTTGGTTCCTAGGAGCCCTAACAAGATCTCCAATAGTGAACAAGACATAACCTCCCTACGAAGTCTGGGAAGCCTGTTGTACTGTATGTTTGAACAGTCATAAACTAACCCCTTCTAAACCCCAGTCATAAACTAACCCCTTCTAAACAATATTTTGAATGTCTCATTGACAGAGATGCCAAAGCCAAAGGCTTCCCTTATTTTGATGCTAATTACCAACTGGGTAAACTCTAGAATTTTTAAGCTTTTTTTTTTTTTTTTTTTAAGTCAGATTCTATGTGGCTGAAAACATAGGTGATTTGTTTTTTTCTTAACAGTAATAAAGCTAATCAGTTGCCAAAAGGAGATGGGGCTCCTAATTCCAGAGCCAGTTTTCTTTGCGTTCTTTTATACTAGCTCTCCTCTTAGTAGGAACCTACCTATCTATGGTCCGTGCTGAGGTTTAGTTGTGAGGAGGTTATTTGGAACCCACAGCAAATATTTTTTGTTAGAGTTTATAAATTATGAACTTCCGAGAAAATCCTATTTGATCTATGTGACCTAATAAACAAGTCCTGCTACTTCTCTCATTAAAACTCTTCCACACTTTTCAAGTCATTCACAGTGAAACCCCACATCCTTACCATGGCCCACCCAGCTCTTGCTCCAACTCTAGCGCCTATCAGTTTCTCTCTCACTCCGCTCCACTCCATCTACATAGCCTTTCTGTTGGACTCACAGACACTGATTCTCACCTCCGACTGCACCTTTGAATCTGCTGGGCCTAGGCATTCTGATTTGATTCACCTGTGATGAAGCCCTTGCCATTGGCATTTCTAAAAGCCCTGCTGGTGCCTGTATGTGTAGACAGTACAGCAAACGTCTACAGTACTTACTGCATATGCCAGCATGACAACAAACACAGTTCCTGATACATAGTATGGGCTCGTCTATTTAAAAACTGTCTTATCCTGTTCAATTACATTACATTTTTTCTTTTGAAAAAATGACTTATCTTTTTTGAAAAATTGTCACCAAGAGTTGGAATTGGTCATTTTCTAATGTTGGGGGGGAGCTTATTTCAACAAACAAGAAGATACAGATGAACTTTGGAGAATTTCATAGCTATAAAGGGCCCTAATGAGCCCTGAGGATTAATATGAACCCTCTTCTTACCAGGGACAAGTTATTTCCTGGCTTAACGTTCAGGATTTGTCCTGTTAGTCTGGGAATAACTAGTTCCCAAACTGACTTCCTACTACCCAACATCAATTTCTGGCAAGGAAATCTAATACATCACAATAGCAGAAAGTAATTTAATGAGATAGATGTACAGACTTTTTCTCTTCCTGAAGATACTCAAGGAATAGTTCCTGTGTGTCAGCCAAGACCTTTGAAATAGCATCTTTAATAATTTCTGTTAAGATTAATCTTACATTAATTATAAATTTGCTCTGTCTAGTTTGTTTTGTACTCCTGGGTGAATGAGGAAGAGAACTGGCCTCGATTTTTTAATTCTAAGGAATTACATTTGTTCTCAATCTTTTTCCAGAATATGGTCTTCTGCTCCTGTTTCCAGGGGTCACCAAGAATTAGAGTTAGCTATAGCTCAAAAAAGTCTTTGAGGCCAGAGTCAGAGTTGATTTTAAATTTCACTATCAATTAGGGCGGTTGAATGCAAATGTTCACACATGAGGAAGAGCCATTCGGTGTGATAATCTGGGCAGCTGAAGTTTGAGTAGGGCCTGGCAGATCCATCCTCTCTTGGATTGGTTGGAATTTGACAGAGTAACACCCCAAAAAAGAATGGAAAGAGCTTTCAGAAGAAAACATTTTAAGTTTAGCTTCTAACACCTGAACTTGGTGGTTTGTTGTTTTTGTTTTGTTTTAAAAAAAACAAGGAACCTTGAAGAAATGCTATAAATGGAATGTGAATCCAATAAAGGCAAATTAACTCCCAAGGCTGGTTGTCTTTTCCAGCATAGCAGGACTTCAGAAAAGACTTTATCAAGATTGAAAGAGGTTGAACATGAAATGGTAACCATAGCAGCTTTACTTTTTCTTTTTCATGTAACAGACATTTGGTACTGTAATTTTGGTTGCCTATAAGTCTTTTGATCCATGAGGGCAAGGAAATTGCTCTGTTTAGCATAATCCCAGAGACCACTGTGGGGGATTGTATGAACATCTCACAGTTGCCAGCTGAGATTAAGCCAACTCACAGCCATCCAGGTTAGACCTGCAAGAAGAAGAGAATCATATCAGCAGAGGCACATGGGTGCCTTAGGTAAAAACATGGCGCTGTTCACTGAGCCCATCAGCTGAAGACCTGTGTCTCCTGCTTTTTTCTTTTTTCTTTTTTTCCTGCTTTCTTCTTGATGAGACATTATCAAGCTACTTCTCTCGGTGAATAGAAACCCATTTCCACACATTTCTAGTACATACAACATTGCATATAATGTCCTAATCTTTGCATTTAGAAAGGATTTGTTCTATTTAATCCTTACATAATAAGAAACACAAGAGTATATGTGAGTATAAAAACAATCACTCAAAACCCATTTATAAGCAAACTTTATAAAGAATTTGGGAATACCAAAGCCAACACCCTAAAATAGTTCCTCAGATAAAAAACAAAACACAAAAAAACAAAAAACAAAAAACCCAGCAATTACAGATGTTAAAAAAAAGTAATGACCATATACTCACCAAAGGGGCAGGTGTGACAATGGGGGTCCAGGTCTTCACCTTTTTTAGATAGTAGTTTCTGTGTCCTTCCCTTTGCCCATGCTGCTTTATTCAGCTAAATCTGATTAGGCCATGAACCTCAGCCTTTTCAATTCATTGAATGGGGCTGATCAATCATAGGGATAATGATCAAGAAAGGAGGGAGAGGGAGACTGCAGAGGTTCTCCATCATCTCCTGCGGGGATTCTCAGTTTCAGGGAGCATGAGAAGCATCGGAGGACCTTGTTTCAAATACAGATCCCCAGGATCCAAGTCCAGAATCTGATTCTGTAGGTCTCATTTGGGGCTGGGATTTGCACTTAGGTACAGATTTGCCCCATCTTTTTTTCTACTTTCCCTGCATACTAACCATTTCCTCCCATACACAGTGGACTCCAGTATAACAAACTGCTTGAAGTTCCAAGAATCCAATGAGCTGTATTATGCCTTTGCACATACTTGGGATGGTTTCCTCTTCCTCACTCCCTCCTTGAGCCCTGCCCCACCACACATGCCCACATACACACCTTGTGGGACTGACACACACATTGAATCTAACATCAATATCAGACACTTCTTTCTCTCTTCTCTCTCCCTTCTCTGTGATCCTGTTCAATTTGTACCCTCTCTATTTTGACATCTATTATGCACAGTGGTGTTTTCTTGCTAACATATTGCCTCCTTCATCAAACTATGAACTACTAAATGTAAGGACCACTGTTATACATCTTTATAGTCTCAGCCATACAATTCTCAGTATGGCATCTGGTACTTAAAAGGTACACAATAAAAATTTGTTGAGCTAAAGAAATGTTTGTTGTAGCAAAGAATTATAGATTCCAGCTCATAACTTGTCACTAAATGAGACTTGACAGAACAAGGATAGTGATAATTTGCTTAGTTAGAAAGATGGCTTTTCATGGAGCAAATTCAGGTAGATATAAAGTTACAAAATAATTAAGAAAGAACAAGAGAGGGATGCCTGGGTGGCTCAGTGGTTGAGCATCTGCCTTTGGCTCAGGGCATGACCCCAGTGTCTAGGGATCAAGTCCCGCATCAGGCTCCCTGCAGGGAGCCTGCTTCTGTCTCTGCCTCTCTATGTCTCTCATGAATAAATTAAAAAATCTAAGAAAGAAAGAACAAGAGAATATAATGTGGTTTTTCATATGAACTCCTAAGTAAAAGGCTACTTTTTGAAAAGTAAAAATGTCTTCTCACTGAAATTTAGCATTTAAAATACAGTTCTAAGCCTATTTTCTGGGGTAAAATTGCTCAGAATCAAAAAGAAAATTTTATCCTAAGCAGAAAACAAGGGCCTATCATTTCTCATGTTTTTTTTTTTTTTTTTTTCCTCTAGGGGTTAGGGTAAATCAGATCCAGCCTCAAAGAAACATGCGTGCTGCTTCACTTCTTCTTTTCTCTTAGATTTAATTTTCCTTTCTCCCTAGAAGGCGTATTACTGAAAACTGACTGTAAAGAGACAGCAAAAATAAAGATGTAGTTCTTCTTCCCTCTACTGGAAAACATTAGAAAAAGAAGATCATACATGGAAATACTGTACATTGATGAGGAAAATGAAAGGTTGTGGTGAACCCAAGACAATAGGGTATGTCATGCCCACAACCGCAGTGGAGAAGGCTCTGAAGAGAAAGCATAGACACGTTTGCTGCCCTGCCCCCTTTACCAAGTTGTCGTGATGGGCACTTAAAAGGAAAAAGGAGGGAAACGATAGAAAGTGGCTATGCTAATGTGGCTGGATAATCCATGGGCCAGAAAAACTGAAGAAATAGTAGCAAAGTATCAAGAAATAAGCTTTTTCTAACACTGTTCATCCTATTCAAAGATATTAGGGATATTACCAAAGGAAAGGAGCCTCCAAATCCATAGTAAAGTATTTCTACAGGCATCTTTGGGGGCATTGCAATGTATGCACTTGTGATCTTAATTCTGTAAATTCTTTGATATTACTCTCTATAGATTTGTATTGAGATGTAACAGAAATTTCTATCAGATCATTGGATCTGTTCAGATAGAGGCAATTTTAATATCTCTCTGAAGATCATGTTATTTACTCAAAGTTGGCAGTTTTTAGATACCTTCTGAAAAGTTGAGAGGATTATTCCTCCTGCTGCAAGTTTGACTCGAACATACCATAAGTTGTTGGGAAGCATATGAGATTTGGAGTGAGGTAGACTGGGGTGTGGTTTTTGGTACTATCACTTACTAGTGGGGCACTCCAAGGTGAATCATTTTATTTCTTGGAGACTCAGTTTCTGCATTGTTAATTCTTGGGGGTGAGATTATTAATGACTAAGTGGGATAATATTATGAAAATGTCTACCTAGCACAAAATCTGATACATAGATACTCAATAAATTCTGGTTTTGTTTTAATTTTGTTATCATGTGCCTTGGTTCACTCAATTGCTTTTGTTTTCAAATTTCCAACCTCTAGATTTTAGAAAAGGTGCCCAAATTCCACTCTTATTTTTATGCTTATGTTATTTTCTTTCTTCCTAGTTTTTCCAACCTACTTCTGTACCTTGCTCGAGTTACTGATTTATTCATTGATGTACCAGGGTATTTTAGGGTGTAGGCCTAGAGAGATCTCTATATCTACATTGAGGGGCTTCTGAGTTTGTACGATGTTTATGATTTCTCAGAACCCCATGGTATCCAGAGTTGATATAAACAATTTTGTAATCCAGTGTGCCCTTCTTTCTGGATATGAGCACTCCATCATTTGAGACATGTTTAGAAATCTAATCCTTGGGCAGTCCTGGTGGCTCCACGGTTTAGAGCCACCTTCAGCCCAGGGTGTGATCCTGGAGACCGGGATCGAGTCCCATGTCAGGCTCCCTGCATGGAGCCTGCTTCTCCCTCTGCCCTGTGTCTCTGCCTCTCTCTCTCTCTCTCTCTCTCTCTCTCTCTCTCTCAGTGTCTCTCATGGATAAATAAATAAAAATCTTAAAAAAAAAAAACACTCATGACCAATTCTTTAAAAAAAAAAATCTAATCCTCTCTTAGTCTTCAAGAATTCTGAAAAATCTTAAGTCTTTAGGTACTCAAACTCACACTGGTGCTAGAATAGTACTAATTTTGTTACATTTCAGTATATTTTACAATCCCTCTTTTGGAAATGAACTCAAAAAAAAGGCAGAAAAATCTATAAAAACCAACTCAAAAGGTGCTGATGAGTGAGAGGACTTATAAGAACTCATTCAATGAGACTCTATTCTATATCCCAATTTCCTAGCAGTTGTGAGGAGCACCTGGTCTCCCCAAACAAACTTCCTCTTTCTGATTCCTGGATGAGAATCACTCTCCAGGCAATAGCCTTTTTCAGGTCTGCTTCCTTTTTACCTTGCCTTCTTGTTCTTTATGGGATTGGGACTTTGAATCCCTTGAGGCTTGAAAGACAGCCAAACATTATTTATTATTTTTGTAGCTTTGTAGGCATTCGAAAAATGTTTGGCTTCGAATTGGTTTCAATAAAACAGTTGGCTGCAGTTACAAATGAGCATTTTGGCTGGAATTTTGTTAAATACCAGTTTGAAGCTGAATTTTGGTAAAGCTGCCCTGAATACATCTATCTTTGTCAATGGATTTGTTTGTTTATTAAGTGCATACTTTCTGGATTTTTGTGGGAAGAGAAGGTCAGATAGAGGAGCATGAGGATTAGAAGTGATTACGAATAAAGAAAAGGATTCATGGAGAATGGTGTCTAGAGATAAGGCGTTACGAGAAGGGAGTCTGAGTCATACTGTGCATAAGTGGGTGTCCAGCCCAAAGCCAAAGCCAGAACTGCCATTGAGCTGAGCTTCCCATTGGCATGTTTTCCACATTCTGAATGGTGGAGACATTCTTGAATAGGTAGTCACAATTAATGACAGAGCAGAAGTGTAATTGATATAAAGAATGGTTCCCATAAAAAAAAAGACTTTTTATACTTCTCTAGTTTAAGCTTCTAGAAAGCCTTAAAAAGAAGCCAGCCCTAGTTCAAGGAACACAGTGTATCTTTTACAACTGAAGCCAAGCAGAGGAATAAATGACCTCTTCAAGGAAAGCCATTAGTAGGTTGGATAATGATATTGATATGAGTAACTGGGGAGAAATAAATAAACTAGATGCTATCAGAAGATTAAGGATTGCCTATGTATAATTGGGTGTAAGTCTTAAGACAGTGTATGCCACCTTCCATTTCTTAAAAAAGAGTATTTTAAAGGTCCTCTTTCTGGAGGCTAAAGACAGCAATAGCTAGCTTCAGTGACATGAGGCATTGATCATAACTCAGCAGGGTTGGGGTATGAGTGGCTGAATCAGCTTAAACCTACCTTCTTTTGTAGAGTATACCTATAGTAAAAGAAGGAGGAAAGTTTAGCCTGGAAATTTTTAGGAAAGTGTCTAGAATTCCAGACCTCTGTAGATTTTTGCAACAGAGAAGAAACTTTATAAGTTTGTCACAGTTTTCTAAGGTGATACTTGGTTTGGGATGATGGGGGAGATGCTAAAGGCAACAATCACAAAAGACTTCAATATGATTAATTAGGGTCTTGGAGCCTACAAATTTTTAGGTCTCAAAGACAAAATTCTGGGCAAGATGGTGACAGGGCTGACTTACCCATTGTCTGATCCTTAGAGGCAAGGGCCAGTTTTGAGATATCTTCTATAATTGCAACCCAGTGGCTTCTTGTTGAGGGGTTGAGTGCCATGCCACAATCTGGCAGGATGCACATCCTGCAAGAAGGTGGTTATTTCAGAAGCAAATGCATCTCTATGGTCAATTTAATTGGCAAGTGACCCAGACAAATGGTGTAACCCCTACAAAACTCAGTTTTTTATTTTAAAATAGCATCCCAAATCTATTTTGTACTATTATCAGAGGCTTAAATAGGATTATCTGTGTACAGTGCCTAACAATGCCTGATATAGAATACTCAAAAAATGGTAGCTGCTATTTTGTTATTCTCTCAGCATTACAACAACTTTCACATGTTAAGAATTTAAGTAGACCCTATGGTCATAACAAGCAAAAAACAACCTTAGCTAATCATATTAACAATAACAAAAGCTGCTATTTGATGAGTGATTACCATGTGTCTATTTTACTTAGTATGTATAACTTAGTATCTTATGTAGAGTATTCCATTTGATTTTTACAACAATCCTCGGAAGGATTCTTATAGAATCCAGGAAGGTTCTTATAGAAACTAAATTGAAAATGGGAGAATGTGCTTTTCAATGAAGTTGGAAAGAAACATGGGACTCATTTTCTGGAAGTACAAGTTCCAGAGGTACAGTGAGAAAAAGAACGAGAGCGAGAGTAAGAGGCATGGTCATTTTTAATCCTATGAGACCATCTTGAAGAGGAACCTGAGAAAGCCATAGAGCCAGCACCTGCAAAAGGACAGCTAAATCTTTGTGGTAAGGGTGGCTAGAGAGCACACTGTGAGGGAAAGATGAAGGATACCGTTTTTGCACTGTTTTTGAGATATTAAGATAAGATAAAGACTTATTAGAGAAGACAGGGACCCAGTCAACAGAAGAAATTCCCTGAGGGAAAAAAAAAAGGGGGGTGAGAATATCTGATGAGAGAGAGGCCCTACAATCTCTTGGATTGAGGTTGAAGAGTTAAATCTCTGGGGCAAAAAATGAGGGCTTTTAGGAGTGGGAAAATAAGTACTCTCCTGCGAAATCAATTATTCTGATGTGGGCTTGCATGTGTTTGGGAGGGGATGTCAGGACTCTTTATAAATAGGCATTTCTAAGTTATTTTGTCGAGGTAAATAAACACTTATAGAAAAATGTACAAATCATAAGTGTACAGCTTGATGAATTATCACAAAGTGAACACACCCATGTAACCACCACCCAGGTCAAGAAAGAGAACATTACCATCTTTATAAATATTTACTACTCATCGTTTTCACATGCTTAGTTTCTTAAATGAATGCCTGTCCCTCTAACATAGATATTTAAAGAGAAATGGGGCCAGTTAGGATGTTTTATATATAAAATGAGAAAAGAGAGTTTGCTCTAAAAACAAGTTGAAGAAAACACTTAAAATCCATAAAATTCCATAAAAATGAGATGTTAAAATCTGAATAAAGTATAATTAAAACCTGAAATAAGGGATAATTTGGGTAACCTCCCAAACCATTGGGGCACTGAAAATTAAGTTTCGGAGAGGAGTCTCCACTAGAAAAAGGAATACACTGTCTTCTTTGCCTAAAGCCTTCAAAAACATAACAGCATTTGGCCCTGTTCCAAGCACATGGTGTGCTCAGCAAATATTTGTCAATAATGGTAATGGTGCTAAGTTATAAACTACATGGGATCCCTGGTTTCCTTAAAGCAATCACCTGGGCAAAGAAGTATGCCTTTTAGTTCTTCTGACGCTCCTCCGGGGGCGCCTCGAGGGAAAGAAGAATCTATGAATAAGTGATGATGTGTCTTAACATAACAGTTGAAATGATTCTGCCCTTCACCTCCATCCCTCCCTACAACCAAACACAACTCTGAGTTTTGCAGAGATGAGGGTAGCAGGAAGGAAAGAAAATAAGAGGCAAGATGGTGAGAAGCAAGTATAGGAGGGAAAAACAAAAGGCTGGTTAAAGCCCTCAGGAGAGGTCCCTTTATACTTTCTTTTGCTTTAGGAATTAATGTTGCAACTTGTCATGGCAATTAATTACACTTTTTATTAGATCAGATTTCATTTTGCACTACTTTTATGTTGGTAGGTGATCATTTGTGAGATGAAGGAAATTATTCATGGCTGCCACCAGAGTGGGTGACCACTAAGACAGAAAATTAAAAGGCATCTGTCAAATGGAAAGTTTATCTATTTTTCAGGTATTTTAATATCCTTAATGGGCCCTTCAGTGGAAACTTTACAGAAGACAGAGTTGACAAATGACATGGAAATTTGATGATGAGTAATAAATTGGTAACATTTACCTGTTCATGAGTGCCAATTCAAGCCTGGGCTTACAAAACCCCAAAATGATCCTTTCTGTGCTACAAGTAGACCTTTTTTGATTTATGATGGGGTTATATCCCAATAAACTCACTCTAAGTTGAAAATGCTGTAAGTCAAAAATGCATTTAATACACATAACCTACAGAAAATTGTAGCTCAGCCTCACCTACTTTAAATGTGCTCAGAACACTTACATTAGCAACATTGGGCAAAGTCATCTAACACAAGGCCTATTTTATAATGAAGTGTTGAACATATCCTGTAATGTATTGAATGCTGTAGTGAAATGAAAAACAGAATAGTTGAGTAGGTATTGAATGGTTGTAAGTCTCTTGGTTGTTTACCCTTGTTTATCCTACACCACTGAATATGAGAGAGTATTGTACCATGTATCCTTAACCTGGGAATAGATCAAAATTCAAAGTATGTTTTTTACTAAATGCGTATCAATTTCCCACCACCCTAAGTTTGAAAGATCGTTAGTTGAACCACTGTAAGTCAAGGGCCATCTGTATTAATGATTTGTTTTGCCTTGCTTTTTAGGTTGCCAGCAGACATTAGGAAAGACACCTGTTTCATAATGATGAGTGAATTTGATGGTTTGTGTGTCCTCAGGAATGGGAAGGCATGTGTTTAGCACTTACCCATTAAAGTATGAATAGATGGAGAATTCACATGAAACTTTCTTCCTTGATGCCTACTCGAGCTGGTGAATTAAAACTTAGCAGTTTGGATTTCCAGTCAGCCACTAGGCTTATATGACAAATTGAATAATTCTTTAGGACACTTTCCTAAGAATATACACAGTTCAAGTAGTAACAAGTGTCACATGGTGCAAAGAAAACTGAAGTCTAGTTTTAGGCCTACCACTAACCAGTTATGTGGCTTGGGGGCACTGAACCTGGGCCTTAAAATTGGGCAGTTAAGATGATAGGCTGTGGGGTCGAACAGATCTGGTTGCAGGCCCTTATTAAACCTCCAGGAGCTTCAGTTTCTCATCTGCAGAATGGTACTACTAATAATCTGATTTCATATGAGGTTGTTATAAAGACTAAATGGGACAGTGCATGTGAAATGCCCAGCATACAATCAGTGCTCAATAAATAATAGAGTTGGAATACGTAGTCACTCTTTTCCTTTCTGGAGTTAAAATATTAAGATTCTATGGAAGATAGAGTTTGTAAAGTGTCTGAAGGACTAGATCTGTTAGGAATTTCAGGTTTTGGAGGGGTGGTATTTTGTAGCCAAGCTCTATTTCTGCATAGGCTTTTGGGCACTAGTGTATTTCAATTACATGTTTGTTGAAAATCCTGACATCCATTGAAAGCAAAATGGAGGAAATTTGCTCCCCTGTCAAAAGAAGAAAGACCATGTGAACTTGTCTGGCACAGCCCTTCAAGAAATGGTGTCTCTGGCTTTAAAGATGAGTGGCCTTGGGGTCACTAGAGTGGGGCAAAGGAACATGGCTGGGCCTGGGAGGGAGAGTGACCAGAGTTTTGAGAGAGGCTGATGATAGGGGCAAATTAGTATTTCCAGCAACATCCTTTCTCTTGCAGTTTCCACAGCTCTGGATTTATGATGGGGGAAATAGCAAGAGACCAGGCCATCCCCAAAGCTTGCCCAGTTCACCTCATGTATTATAACAATGTCCTACATTTTTTCAGTTCTTTATCATTGGCAAGTGTTTTCCCTGGCCATGGGAAGTAAACAGGAAAAGAGGATGCATTGTTTTTAAAGATGAGGACATTTAGATGCAGAGGCACAAATTAGGGAGTCAAATATTCCCAGCCCAGATTTGCTAACCTATAGTTCCCTGTTTGTTCTCCATACTATTTTGTCTCCGATGTATAGTTGTGCATGTTGTTTTCTTTCCATTTATGTCTTTCTCAACTTTAGTTTCTTTGCTCACAAAATGGGACTGTTAATAATGCCTTTCTCTTCAGGTTTGTGTGAGGACTAAATTAGAAAATGTGTATAGAGTGTTTCACATTGTTGCTCTCAGACAGTTTGTAGCTCTCCTACTGCCTGGGGGGATGCTAAATTCCTAGCATCACTTTTTATTGTTTCCTCCAATGAACCCCATGTTCTGAAAGATTTGGTATATCAAATTGGTAGTATTGGTTAATAATTTTTCCTTTTTTATTATCACAGACACTTAAAAATACCAATTGGAGTACCTGATCAGCAATTTCATCAATACTGAATTGATTTAATTATAATAAGAGCAAAGAAACCTGGTATTTAGAGAGCCTTTTCACCCTCATCTAAGTAAATGCACTTCTTTCAGGATGTTTGAGGTCTCTGAAACATCTTGCTGTTCTGTACCATCTTTGCAGATTCTGGACATAACTGGGCTCTCACTTGTCAATGAATAAGCCAAATCTTATAATTATAATCTGAGTAACTTGTCATTTTGTGTGTGATCTAATTCAATTTTTGAATGTTACAATTTTTTCCATCACATCATGGGAAACTGGTGTGGTCGAGAAATAATACAAATGAATTCATTATGAATGAAACCGAAGATGAATTTTTGACATGCTACCAGAAGTTACTGATTAACAGGCATACCAGTATTTCAGATACTACATTCTCATATAGAAGAACTAATTTGTGTATCTTATCCATTGTCATTAAAGGCCAACTTTGATTATAATTTTTAATTTGTATTTTTTTTACCTTTCAGCCATACAATTTTTATATTAGAAAGGAATATATTTTTTTAGTATGCAGAAATTAGATCTTTTTTTTTAGCCAAACTTAACTGTTAAGAGGGGAAATTATTGAAGATATTGAAAAAGACAAATTCATATAAACTCATCTCTTATTTTGAAAAGATATATTACATAGAGAACAAGTCTTGAGTCTTTCAGATATTATTGGGTCAGGCTAAAATAATTTCATTGTGAGAGCATTTTCCTTCTCTGTGTGCAGTCTAAGTGCATATTTTGTGCTCTTAGGAATAACTTTCCAAAGCTGTGTGAAGAATGTAGCAATAAAATCTAATAAGAATTATGGCTCATGACTTGAATGATGTCAGTACCCTTTTAATCCTCCCAAACATGAAAACGTTTTCTCCTCCTAAATAAGATTTCTTAACTCTTTATTTCTAAGGAAAATTGCAGAGCTCTGCAATACCATTGGCAAAGTAAGAGTTAAAGAAAGATGTTCCATTCAATTATTAACATTTACGCGTGTTATTAAGATAATCCCCTTAGAAAAGACATGTATCCTACATAGTAATATTTTTGTGAATACATTGTCCAATTTTTTCATATATTACATAACATCAGAAGATTTCTGAGTTCAGTGTTCCAGCAATAATCTTTTGTTTTCTGTAAGCCAGTGGTTCTCAAACTTAAGTGTGAATCATGAGCTTGTTAAAACAGGCATGACTGGGGCTCATCCTCAAAGTTTCTGACTCAGGAGGCCTGGGCGGGGCATGAGAATGTGCATTTCTAATAAGCTCCCAGGTGATGCTGATGCTGTGAGTCTGGGATCACACCTTGCTCTTAACAGCTTTAAGCCCTTTAACCTTCTTATCTTACAGATTAATTCAGTGGGATTCAACCATCATGAGCCCTGTATGTCCCCTTAGTTTAGAAGAAGCCAAAGTTCAGTAAATTATCTATAGTTATTTGGCCAGTCCAGACTTATTACAAGTCAAAGGACTGCATCCAGAAAAGCATAGTTGATGAATGGTTCGATGCTTGAAGATGTCAGACTGCAGAATCTCTACGGGTAAGTGTGTGATTTCTTTAGTGACATCACATTTGCCTGCAGAGATTTTCCAGTCTGTCACTTTTGAAGTTGTACTTAAGATGGAAAAAAGCTGTCTTCTTTCTACAGTGATCTTTCCAGGAAAGCTAGATTTTAAACCTAATTTACCCAAGATCAAAACTGAATGGGAAAATGGAGTTATGGTTGGGGTTCAGATAGGAGAGTGAAGGAGAATGGATACTCTGAATCTGGCACACAGCTCCATGGAGAATGAAGGAAAATAGGAAAAGTGAACCTTCCTCAAACCACAACCAATCTCATTTGCAACAGTGTTTCTGCCACACTGAAATCTTTATGGTCAATCCAAGTAAATATCCTCGAATTTCAAGCAATTTTATCTAATGGTTAGACTTTGCGATTGGGTTTCCCAGTCTTTCTTAATTTACACACATGTCTAACTAGTCACAAAGGGGATGAGTGGAATGAGGAGGTACGCTTCTCACTTGTTTTCTCCATCTCTCTTCTACTTAGGACAGCTGTCTTATAAATGCCATTACCTGCTACTAATTTTTAAAGTGCTGGAATAATACATAATAAGCAATATTTACTTCAGAAGGTCAATAATCTGTGAACATTGTGATATCATTAAGTTTATAACTTTGGGATTTGTTGTTGTTGTTGTTCATTTGTCAGAACATGCTTTTTTCCCACATTAGCTGTAAATTTATTTCAACATCTGACTCCAAAACAGGGACCTTGTGTATTTTGTTCCCTGTTGTATCCCAGCATAAAGAACAGGTCCTGGCACGTAACAGGTACACAGATACTCAACAAACAGTTATTTAATGAATGGACATTAATTTACTTAGTTTTTTCTTTTGTTGTTGTTTGCAAAAGCTTATTTACCATTAGAAAGGCAATAGATATATACATTAAGTCACATTTTATTGATATCAGAGTGAACATATTTAACTTCACACAAGACAAAACCAGAACATTTAAATATCAAAACTCTATCTTGGTAATAAAGAATATTCCTCTAATAAAACATTATAATGGAAGCTTTAAAACTTTTTGCCTTATAGTCTAACAATGCTATATTATGCTTTTCTGGCATGTAGTTTTATTTTAGATGATGAGTTCTTAGTCCTGGATTATATCCAAATTTATGTAATGAGTCACAAAATTAAGTTTGATTTTGTTTACACTGCACAACACAGCATCTTGATTATCTGTTAATCTGCCGTATACACATCCTTTGACCTCAAAATGACTTTAAAAGCATCCTATCAATTGCCTTCTGACTTTTCTAGATAAACCATAAATACAAACTTAACCTTAAATCTCTCATAAGTGTGCAGAGGATATAACAGGTGGCCCTGATCTGATGTGAGTGGAGCTAAATAACGTGTTGAAGTAATTGGAGCTTAGAAAGATAGAAAACATCTGGTTTTAAAAGAGGACATTTCCATCCATTTTACTGCTTTTTAAATAGAGAGCTACATCATTTTGGGTTATGTAGAAAGAAAGGGCTAGTGTTAGGAACTCCATGAACCTCATTCTGATCATCTAAGCTCCAAAGGGTGGGACTAATGTACTCGATTATGGAAGGAGGATAAGGCTTCTTATGCCATTTTTTGTTTTTTCTTTTTGGGCGATGCTTTTTGTTTCCTATGTGTTTGCAAGGCCTGGCTAACAGTATCACTTGTGCTTTTGAAGGAAAATTGATCTTGTGAATGATGGAATCATAGTTGCCATGTCCCTGATTGTTGACATCTTGTTTGTTTCTTTGCTCCGTGAGAAGGCATGGATGGAACATCTTTGGAAGAGCATCATCATTTTAACCGCATAACTAGGCTCTTTAGAGGCAGCCAGCCTATAACACAGGGCTCCCATTAGTTTAAACACTTCCACAGAGAGACCCCTTGATAAATGCAAATATTTTGACATATAAGGATTATCTGACATTAACATATCACAGATGAACTTAGAATACTACATGTACCAGAGATTAAAGGTCTGAAAAAAAAAATCAAACAGTACAGTTATATTTCGAAAGATCAGGAGGCCAAGATCTACCAAGTAGTTCTCAACCTGGACTGCACCTCAGAATCATCTTGGAATCTATGGAATAGACAGGTTGCTGTGCCCCAACCAAGACCTCCTGAACATGAACTTCCCAGATGTGAATTTGAGAAGTCTCTATTTAAAGAAAAAGAACTTTATCTTTTAGAGAACTTCCATGTTCACAGAAAAATTGAGTGAAAAGTTCGGAGTTCCCATGTGCTCCCTATTCCTCCACACTCACAGCCTTCCCTATTATGGACGTCATGCACCACAGTGATACGTACATCCATTGCAATCAATGAACCTGCATTAACACATAATTATCACTCAAAATCCATGGTTTAAATTAGGGTCATTCTTAGTGTTCTATGGTGACATGTATCTGCCTTTGTAGCATCATACAGAATAGTTCCAGTGCCCTAAAAATTCTCTGTGCTCTGTCTTCCATCCATCTCTTCCTCCAACCCTTAATTTTTTTTTTTTAAGGATTGGTTTATTTTATTTTAAATTTTTTTTTTAATTTATTTATGATAGGCACACAGTGTGAGAGAGAGAGGCAGAGACATAGGCAGAGGGAGAAGCAGGCTCCATGCACCGGGAGCCCGACGTGGGATTCGATCCCGGGTCTCCAGGATCGCGCCCTGGGCCAAAGGCAGGCGCCAAACCGCTGCGCCACCCAGGGATCCCTACCCTTAATTTTTTACCCCCTCCATAGTTTTGTCTTTTCCGGAAAGTCATAAGGTTGGAATCATACAGTGTGTAGCCTTTTCAGATTGGCTTCTTTCACTTAGTAATAGGCATTTACTTTTCTTCCATGTTTTCTCATGGCTTGATAGCTCATTTCTTTTTTGTCATTAAACAATATCCCACTGTCTGGATGTGGTACCACAGTTTATCCATTCACCTACTGAAGGACTTTGTGTTTGCTTCAAAGTTTTTGCAATTATGAATAAAACGGCTGTAAACATTTATGTGCAGATTTTTATGTGAACAGAAGTTTTCTGTTTATTTTGGTAAATATTAAGGAGCAAGACTGTTGGATTATATGGTAGGAAGATACTTAGTTTTGCAAACTGCCAAACTGTCTTCCAAAGTGGATGTACCATTTTGCATTCCTACCAGCAATGAATGAGAGTTCCTGAGGCTACACATCTTTGTCAGCATTTAGGGTTGTCAGTGTTTTGGATCCTGACCATTCTAATAGGTATGCAGTAGTCTCTCATTGCTATTTTAATTTATAATTCCTTCATGACATATGATGTTGCACATCTTTTCTTATGCTTACTTGCCATCTGTATATCATCTTTGGTGAGGTGTCTGTTTAGGTCTTTTACCCATTTTATAGTTGAGTTGTTTTATTCCTGTTGAATTTTAAGAATTCCTGGCATATTTTGGGCATTGGACATTTATCAGATGTGTCTTCTGCAAATATTTTCTCCCAGTCCATGGCTTGTCTGCTCATTTTCTTGCAGAATGGAAGTTTTTAATATTAATGAAGTCCAATTTATCAATTATTTCTTTCATGGATTGTGTCTTTGGTCTTGGATCTCAAAAGTTATTACCATACCCAAGGTCACTTAAGTTTTCCCCTATGCTACCTTCTAGGACTTTGTCTATTTTACATTTAGGTGTGTTATCCATTTTGAGTTAATTTTGGTGAAAGGTATAAAGTCTGTGTTTTTGTTGTTGTTTTTGATTGTGGATATCTGGTTGTTCCAGCACCACTATTGGAAAAGACTATCTTTGCTCCATTGTATTGCCTCTGCTTCTTTGTCAAAGCTCAGTTGAGTGTGGGTGTACTTCTGGGCTCTATTCTGTTCCATTTTTTGATTTGTCTATTCTTTCACCAATGCCACACTATTTTGATTACTGTAGCTTTATAAGTCTTTAAGTTGGGTAGTGTCAGTCCTCCAACTTTGTTCTTCTAAAAAATTGACTTGGCTCTTCTGGGTCTTTTACCTCTTCATCTAAAATTTAGAATCTGTTGATATTCACAAAATAGCTTGCTGGGATTTTGATTGGGGTTGTTTTGAATCTATAGAGCAAGTTGGTAAGGACTAGCATCTTGACAATACCGAGTCTTTCTATCCATGGGCTATCTCACCATTTATTTAGATCTTTCTTTAAATATTTCACCAGAGCTTTGTAATTTTCCTCACACAGATCTTGTACATCTTTTGCCTGGATTTATATCTAAATATTTCACTTTTTTTGAGGAACTCATATAAATGGCAATGTGTTTTTAATTTCAAATTCTACTTATTTGTTGCTGGCATATAGGAAAGCAATTGACTTTAGCTTATTAACCTTATATCCTTCAACCTTGCTTTAATTACTTATTAGCTCTTGGGACTTATTTTGTCAATTCTTTTGGGTTTTCTGTATTGATAATCATGTCATATGCAAACAAAGACAGTTTTATTTCTTCCTTCCCACTATGTATGCTTTTCTTTCTTTCTTTCTTTCTTTCTTTCTTTCTTTCTTTCTTTCTTTCTTTTTCTTTCTTTCTTTCTTCTTTCCTTCTTTCCTTTCATCTTATTGCATTAGTTAGGACTTCTAATACAATGTTGAAAAGAGTGGTAAGAGGGATATCCTTGCTGTGTTTCTGATCTTAGCAGGACACCTTCGAGTTGTTCTCCATTAAGTATGATATTTGCTGTAAATTTTTTTAAAGATTTTATTTATTTATTCATGAGACACACACACAAACACACACAGAGAGGCAGAGACACAGGCAAAGGGAGAAGCACGCTTCTTGCAGGGCGCCTGATGTGGGACTAGATCCTGGATCCTGGGATCCGGACCTGAGCCAAAGGCAGACGCTCAACCACTGAGCCACCCAGGCGTCCCTGCTATAAATTTTTTTATAGATTTAAAAAATAAAGTTAAGGAAGTGCCTCTATTCCTAGTTTGCTGAGAGTTTTATCATGAACAGGTGTTAGATTCTACCAAATGCTTTTCTGCACCAGTTAGTATGATCGTGTGATTTTTTTTTCTTTAGTCTGCTGACAGGAAGGATGACATTTATTGATTTTTTGAATGTTGAACAGAATAACATTTATTGATTTTTTGAATGTTTTTTTTAAAAGATTTTATTTATTCATTTAACAGAGAGAGAGAGTGCACAAGTAGGGAGAGCTGCAGGCAGAAGAAGAGGGAGAAGCAGGCTCCCCGCTGAGCAGGGAGCCCAACACAGGGCTTGATCCCAGGACCCTAAAATCATGACCTGAGCTGAAGGCAGATGCTTAACCAACTGAACCACCTAGGCACCCTGATTTTTAATGTTGAACCAGCCTTGCATTCCTGGGATAAATCCCACTTGATTATGGTGTATAATTATTTTTGCACATTGTTCATTTGATTTGCTAATATTTTCATGAGGATTTTTGCACCTATGTTCATGAGAGATATTAGTCTATTTTTTATTTTCTTTTAAGTCTTTGATTTCGGCATTAGGGTAATACTGGCCTCATGGAATGAATTAGAAAGTATTCTATCTTTCTGGAAAAGATAGTAAAAATTAGCATAATTTCTTCCTTAAATTTTTTGTAGAATTTACGATAGAAATTATCTAGACCTGGTGCTTTCTGTTTGGAAGATTACTATCAATTCCATTTCTTAAATCAACAGCGGTTACTCAGATTGTCTATTTAATCTTTTCTGAGTTTTGGGAAATTGCACCTTCTAAGGAGTTTGTCCATTTTATCTAGGTTATTAAATTTATGGGCATAGAATTGTTCATAATGCCCCCTTATCCTTTTAATGTTCACAGAATTTGCATTGATATCCCCTCTTTCATTTCTGTGTTAGTAATTTGCATTTTCTCTTTTTTGTCATTGGCCTATCTAGGGACTTACTGATCGTATTGATCTTTTCAAAGAACCAGCTTTTGTTTTTGATGATTTTTCTCTATTGATTTCCTGTTTTCAATTTCTTTGATATCTGCTGTAATTATTATTGTTTTTCTTCTGATCACTTTGGATTTATTTTTCTTTAGTTTCCTATGGTGGAAGTTTAGATGATTGGTTTTAGAGCTCCCTTCTTTTTTTTTTAAAAAAGATTTTATTTATGAGAGACATAGAGAGAAAGATAGAGGCAGAGACACAGGCAGAGGATGAAGCAAGCTCCATGCAGGGAGCCCGACTTGAGACTCGATCTCGGGATTCCAGGATCACGCCCTGGACTGAAGGTGGCGCTAAACCGCTGAGCCACCCGGGCTGCCCCTTCCTTCTTTTCTAATAGATGTATTCAGCGCTATAAATTTCCCTCTATGTGCTGTTTTCACTGCATTCTACAAACTCTGGTAAGTTTTCATTTTAATTTGGTTCAAAATATTTAAAATTTTCTCTTGAGTTTTTTTTTTTTTTTTTTGGCCCATGTTTTAGGGTTTAAGAAGTGGGTTGATTAATTGCCATATATTTTGTGATTTTCCAGTTATCTTTCTGTTAACTGATTTCTACTTTAATTCCATTGTGGTCTAAAAGCACATCTCTATTATTTTAAAATTGTTAAGCTGTGTTTTATAGCCCACAACATGGTCTATATTGGTGAATGTTCCATGTGCTTGAGAAGATGTGTAATTTGCTGTTGTTGTATGAAGTAGTCTATAGATGTCAATTATTTCCAGTTGACTGATGGTGCTGTTGAGTTCAACTATGTCCTTACTGATTTTCTGGCTGCTGGATCTGTCCATTTCTGATAGAAGGGTGTTAATGTCTCCAACTAGAATAGTGGACTCATCTATTTCTCCTTGTAGTTCAGTTGCTTTTTGCATCATATATTTTAATGCTCTTCTTGGGTGCATACACCTTAAAGGATTGTTGCGTCTTCTGGAAAATTAATGCCTTTTCCTTATATAATATCCCTCTTTCTCTATAATAGCTTTACTTGCTCTGAAGACTGCTATGTCTGAAATTAATATAGCTACTCCCACTTTCTTTCTATTAGTGTTAGCATGGTATATTTTTCTCCATGCCTTTACTTTTAATCTACATGTGTATTTATATTTAAACTGGCTTTCATGTAGACAATATATAGTTGGTTTTTATTTTTTAGTATACTCTGACTGTCTGTCTTTTGTGTATTTAGACCATTAACATTTTAAGTGATTATTCAGGTAGTTAGAGTAATGTTTACCGTATTTACTACTGACTTTTATTTGTTGTCCTTGTTCTTTGCCCCTATTTTTGTCTTCCACACTTAGGCCTTTCATTGTTTTAATGGAGCATTTTATATGATTCCATTTTCTCTCCTTTCTTAGCATATAAATTATATTTTTTAAAAAATTTATTCATTGTTTCCCTAAAATTTGCAAAATACCACTAATCCAAATAACAATATACCATTTCTCAAGTAGTGTACTTCATAATAACAATATATTCCATATTCCTCCATACTATTCCTTGTATCATTGTAATTCAGTTTATTTGTACATAAGCATATATATTTATAAAGGTATAGATAAATCACATGTAAACATACATAATTTAATATGTTGTTTAATATGTTGATTATTATTTTGAAGAACTGTTACCTGTTAAGTCAATTAAGAACAGGAAAAATAAAAGTTTTTATCTTACCTTCACTTACTCATTTTCTAATGCTCTTCTTTATTTAGATCCAGGTTTCTAGCTTATATCAATTTCTTTCTCTCTGAAGAATTTTAATCTCTTTTGTAGGGCAGATTTTCTGGCAACAAATTTCCTCAATTTTTGTTTTGTTTGATAAACTCATTTCTTTTCAGCTTTTGAAAGATAATTTCACAAATTATTAGATTCTAGGTTGGGTTTTGTTCTTTTTAGCACTTTAAACAAATTTCATTCCAGTCTTTTCTTGCTTACATGGTTTCTGAGGATAAAACTAATGTAGTTTTTGTCCTTCCCTTTTATAGATATGGTGAGTTTTTTCTTCTGAGTTTTTTTGAGATTTTTATCATTGATTTTCTGAATTTTAAATTATATGCCCAGGTACAGGTGGTTTTTGTTTGTTTTTGCTTTATTTTGTTTTGGCATTTACCCTGCTTGGTATTCTCTGAGTTTATCGATCTGTAGTTTGATGTCTGATGTAAATTTGGGGACATTCTCCATCATTATTCTCTCAAATAGTGCCTTTGTTCCCACCTTTCTTCTATAGTTGGTATTTTCATTACACATATGTTAAACTTTCTGCAATTATCCCATAGTTCTTGGATATTCTGTTCTTCTTAAAAATTTTTATTGCTGTAGTTGATGTACAATGTTATACTAGTTTCAAGTGTACAACATAGTGATTTGACAATTCTATACATTATGCAATGCTTGACATGGTAAGTGTGGTTATCTGTCACTGTACAGAGTTATTAAAATATTATTGACTATATTCCTTATGATATACCTTTTATTCCCCTGACTTACTTACAACTGGAAGTTTGTGCTTTTTTTAGTTGTTTTTCTCTTTGCTTTTCCATTTTGAAGGTTTTCATTGTCCTATCCTCAAACTCAGAGATTCTTTCCTCTATTATGTCCACTCTACCAACTAATTTATCAAAGGCATTCTTCATTTCTGTTAGTGTATTTTGAAGTCTACCATGTCTTCTAGATTCTTTATTAAAACTTCCATCTCTCTGCTTTCAATAGCCATGTATTCTTGTATGTTGTCTACTTTTTCCAGTAAATTCCTTTCCATCGTTTAAAAAAAAATTCCTGATCTGATAATTCCAATATTCTTGCTATTTCTGACTCTGGTTCCTAAGTTTGTTTAGTGTCATCAAATTGTGTTTTGCCTTCTAGTATGCTTTGTCATTTTTTTTGTTGAAAGGTAGGAATGTACTGGGTAAAAGGTAAAGGTAATGTACTGGTAAATAGGCCTTTAATAATATGGTGGAAAGGTGCTGGGTAAGTAGAAGCATTCTACAGTCCTATGATTAGGTTTCAGTTTTTTGGTGAGCTTGCACCCCTGGACTCTGAACTTCAATAGCGCTTCTCAGTACCCCTATTCCCCTACCTTAGGTGGAACAGGATGGCTAGAAAGAGCTAGAATTGGGCTTCTCCCAGGTCTGATAAAACTCCAATAGGGGTCAGGCTCTGGTAAAATAGTTTCACCTGAGGGGAGGCCTTATTAAGAAAGACTGGATGCTCTAGCATATTTTCAAATGGTTCCTTTTCCCCTACCCCTACTGGAAGCACAAGGAGGTTTTTCTCCAACATAAGCCACAAGGACCTGGTGGAGCAAATGGATGTAAGCCTCACGAAAGTTTGGGGGGCCCTCTATGACTGAGTCCTACTGGAGTTTTTAACTCTCAGGCTTGTCCACACTGAGCCTTTGGCAATTCCTCGATAGCATTTCAGGTTTTCCTACCTTGGTACTGGTTCCCGTAGAGGTTTCTGCTCTAGTAAATTGTTATTTTCTGCATTCACCTGTCTCTCCTATTGTGGAGGCATTGGTTTGTGCTATGAATTCACTTCTCTGATGAATCTAAGAAGAGTTGTTGATATTTCAGTTTATTCAGCTTTTTATTGTTAGAACGGAGCGGTGACTTTGAGCTCTGTCCATGCCAAATGGGAGTATGGAAGTCTAGAAATCTATTTTTCAAGTTGAGTCTGATAACTGGGTTTGGAACTCACTGGCTTTTAAACTTTAAAAAGGCAATATGATCTTGTTTCAGAGAAAAATCTATGAATTTACAAATCTTTTAAAAATACATAAAATTGGTAAAAGTGGAGGCTGTTCTGTTTGGAGTGTGTGTGTTGGTGAGGTAGGGTCCCCTTGTTTTGTCCTCTCAGACCCTCATCTGGTGGCAGCACCAAACTGCCTGTAGAGTCCTTCAATTACCATTCATAGGGCTCTCTCTAGCATGGAATAAGCCAATGATCTCTGAAAGCTCTAGGAGAGGGCTGCATGTGTGCCGGAGTGTCCTGCCAGAGCAAGGAGGGACAGCATCCAAAGGGAGAATGACTTCAGGTATCTGGCCTGTAATTGCCACTGGAAAGTGAAGCGGGCAGGAAGGTGATGCAGTTGGAATGGAAGTTAGAAATCTACCTGCTGCGCAAAGACCTTTTTGCAATTTGCCCCCTTTAAACGTTCCTGCTGGTGCTGGGTATTATTTAGTTAACCCAGCCTAAGGGGATGTTTTAAAGGTGGAGGATTGCCCTGGTGATGAACAAATATGAGAAATAAACTTCCAGTGGGGCTGGGTTGCCTGCTGACTGTGATTTCCTGATGATCTATAACAATGGTTATTCACTAACAGCTGGCGCATGTCTCCCTCGGACAAAGCCACTGGGAAGCGCAGGCGCTCAGATTGGTGAACCAGAACCGTTTCCCTGGTAACCGTTAACTAGCACGTGTTTTATTGTTTCCAACTGCTTTTCCTGGGGTATTTGCAGGTGGTGGGAGATGCTTTCTTAAAGAGGGGTCATAACCTCATGAACTTTCAGATGTTGCAACAAATTGGGGAACAAAACATTTTTTTCTCTTTCAAATATATTAAGTAAATCTTATTACATAGCATTTTCAAGACAGATGCAGCCCAACAGTTTTTCTATTTTGCCATTATTTCCAGATGTTACCAATTTTAAAGTCAGAGTTCCCTTTTATTATCAGGTCCTATAGGAAGTCGATACTAGTGATGTGTATGGCAGCAGTATATCATTTTGGCCTTTGGGGTGTGTTGTGGTTATACACTTTGCTATAAAGTGGGAAATCCAACCATAAAATCTGAGTGTATTTTTAGCTGGACTTCAAATGGTTTGTATGCTTTGCCTATTCATTAATTTAGCTCAATGTTTTTGCTCTTACTGGACGTTTTCTTTCTTGTTTTTAATGCACCAGAAAACTTGTAGTGTTGCTATAAAATACAAGACCAAATAAGGTAAGACTTGGTCATGTTAGAATTTCCTTCTATATTTATTTGACATATTTTTGAAAGGATCAGTTAATTTCCTGATGGATAGCTCCCTCTTCTGTCTGGTTTCTAGAATTTGCGTCTCCTGAAACCACAGATGGAAGATGCACCATGTACCACAGAATTCTGTAGCTTTGCTGAAGGTAAATATAAGTTACTCTATCGAAAAGCAAATTCATAATGGGAATTTGAAAGGTGTTTCCATCGTAATTATTTGGTTTAAAATAGAGTTATAAACCCTGTAAATGCTGGATGAAAATAAATGAAAACATACTTTTAAGTTAGTATTGAATAGATATCCCTGAAAAAAAAATGCAGCCCTCATCGATCATTTGTCTTAACTCTATTTGAAATACCTGGACTTTGGTCAAATAAGCATTTGTAGCTTGATTTGCAAAGAATCCCAACAATACTGCAACTCAAGTCTTTTCTTGAGCCTAATTTGCAAAGCCTTTTCTTGGAACTGTTCATGTGTTTTCAAACATGCACCTATTTATAAATTACATGTGTGGCATTCAAATGCTCTCCTTCAGGACCTTAGAATGTCTAAAAGGCTTTTTTAAAAAAAAGTATTTAAAAATATCTTTGTGTCCTCGGGTCCAGTTTAGTCACAACAAGCAAGAGTTAGGGTTATGCTCTGAAAATGAACACAAAAAGATCTACAACCTAAACTCATAACCATAGAACTAAAAGAGCTAGTAAGTTATTTACGATGATGAGGGCAATTAAGTACAGTATTTGTTTCACAGTGATAAAGTTTGACTGTGGAAGAAAATATTGATTCATTTCAGATTTACCCCTCTCATTCCCTCCAGTAGCAGGGTTTGGGGGCATATATGACCCTAATCACATAAATATATATGCAATGAGCACTGTTCATAATTCTCTGCTTTGCTTTTGTTGGGGCAGGCACACCTGAATGAGAGACCTCATTTCCCCTCACACACTCCTGTTGGTATTGTGTCATTGTCTTCTTAGTTTTGTTCAAGAGGTATAAATAGTGATTTGAGCATAGTGGAGTAAGAATCAGCAAACTGTTATTGATATTGGAAGACTGAAGCATACATTTAAACATTTTAAATTACATCCTCATCTCACAGGTAATGCTCTAAGTCACGAAGTACTACATGGTAAATCTCATGTGTAATTAGGGATTGTCGGAAATTCATACACCCAATTCAACCTCCCCTTCCCCAGCAAGGAGCCCAGAGAGAGTAGCTGCTTGCTGAGGGTCCTGCAATGAGGTGGTGACATAAATGGTTTTTCTGGTTCATGTCTGAGGATTCTTTTGGCCAAACTACACCCTCTGCAGTGGTCAGGGAGTTCTTTACTATTTGGCTGTGGCTCCATAAATGGGACTTCTGTGATTTCTTCCCTCCTCCCAGTACACCTACTCTCCCCCTACCATTTCCCAGATTTGCATCCCAATGGCTTGCTAGCTGAGTGACTTTGGATTAGTTAACCAACCTCTCTGTGCTTCAGTCTTCCCTTCTATGGAATGAGGCTAATAATAGTGCATTGCTCATAGAATTAATACCAGTGATAGGCATGGCACTGTGACAGTATATAGTAAGCCCTTAAATATTGGCTATTTTTATTACTATATTTTTCTGCCATTCTTTATCCAATGTGTACTATGGTCTTCATTTACTCTGTAGCATGCGGTATTCACTTTCGAAAACAACTGAAGATTGTACCCCCATATTCATAGCAACATTATTTACAATAGTAAAGGTGGAAGCAACCCAAGTGTCTCTGCAAGGATGAATAGATCCATTGTAATATATACATATACTGGAATACTATTCACCCTTAAAAAAGAAGTTTTGACATGTGCTACAACATGGATGAAACCTGAGGATACTATGTTAAGTGAAATAAGCTAGTCACAAAAAGGCAGATACTGTATGATTCCACTTACATGAAGTAGCTAGAGTAGTCAAATTCAGAGATAGAATGGTGATTGGCAGATGGTGGGGTTGGCAGGGGCTGGGGTAGAGGGCATAATGGGGAGTTGTTTGAGTACAAGAGTTTCAGTTCTGCAAGATGAAAAGAGTTCTGGAGATTTATCACAACAATGGGAATGTACTTAACACTACTGAACTATGTATTTAAAAACGGTTCAAAAGGTAAATTTTATGTTTGTGTATTTTACCATCATTTAAAACTTTTAAAAATAAAAAGTGTGCAATTAAAAAGTGTGCAATTAAAGCATATTAGTTGTATTAGTCAATCTGGACATTCTGATGTCTCGGTCTTAGCGCTCCTGGTCAGTGCAGTGGGTCAGAACAGAGAATGTTTTGGGGGTTAAGTGTGTGATAGCAGGTCATATCTGTTTTAGTTCTGTTTCTTTCCTCTGGGATTGCTGACTTCTTGCCAAGGATGGACTTAATTTCTAGGGCCTTATATTTCATGGACCAGATGAAATTACAGAAGCACACTTTCTCCCACAGACATATGAAGAAACTCCAGAGACTTTTCAAAAAATACAGACACATGAAGAGCAAATTTGATTGATCAAGTTTACCACTAACAAAAAAACATCTTCAGGGGGTGGTATGGGCTGAAATTACCTTACTGAACAAAGCAAGCAAAGAGGTAGAGAGAGAGAAAAAAGAAGAAAATTTCATCTGGGAGTAGGATTTCTTTTCAAAATTCCAGTTTAATAATCATTATTGTCTACAAAGATGATTAAAAGCATCATATAGTTCCAGGATAAGAAGCAAGTGCAACCAGAAATGAGTTTATGCTAAATTAGCATTTGATAATTTCTTGTCATAATCTGATATAAAAGTTGTATCCCTTTTATTTCAATTCATGAATTCCTTTTATTCAATTTTAATACCCTTTTAGTTCCAGTTCAGTAACATATACTGCATATCTATTATACAGTGTCTCAGATAGACTTCTGGGTTGGAGTTTTTTGTTTTTGTTTTTTTTAAAAAGCTAAAACTTAAAAAAAAATGTTTGAAGTAACTGAATACACTGGAAATAATAATAGCCATCCTTCCAAATAACATTCCCATCGTGATCACGGGACTTATATAAACTAAATATTTGTAGAGGAAAATTCTTCAACTATATTATAGCAAGACGGTCTTCTTTCAGATATGCTAGTAAGGAACAGTCACCACACAAATGGATGAGTCTGCTCAAGCCAGCTCAAAAAAGGGACAAGATAGGTACTTTTACAGCTCATCAAAAAGAGTAATGAAAATAGTAACAGGACATCACCAACATGTGCCCAACTATGTCACTTTTGATATGCCACATTTTAATTTTACTTTGTTTTTATGGAATAACAATGGGAAGTTTTAATTTAAATGTTATAAGTTGAGCACTGACATGAAATTATTAGCTTGTTCAGGCACACTATCACAATCCTAATTTCAGCAGCATCTTAATAAAAAGCCTAGGTTTATGAATCTACTAACTGGCCCTTTATTGGAATCCAAAGAGGTCAGTAACAATCTGGAAATCACAAAATACACAGGAAGAAGAAAAACATAAGACTTACCAAGAAAAACATCTGTAACAGCGTTAAGACAAAAGGCCAGTTTGATGACATGATTCATTCTTTCAGCATCCACTACTTATTCCGACCATCTGAAGGCTCTAGACATAGGAGGGGGAAAAAAAGGTGGTGGCTTTAATATTAAGAGCTGTGAAAGGTGAGAAATGGACCTTGACAAACACATCTAAACACATCACTGTATTTCATAATAGAAACATTTTCCTTTTCATTCTCAATATTTCTAGTTGAATAAGTAGCCACCACTGCAAGGATTTGTAACAGAAACATTTTCACCCTTTTGAGAGAGAGAGAGAGAGAGAGAGAGACATCATTAAGTGCATTTTGAAAGGTTCACATTTAGCTTTTAACCAAAAGCGAACCTTTGGTGGCTTTTCCAATCCTTTTCAAGTCAAGAAGCCTTAGAAACTGAAGTGAAAGAGATCAGATCTCAGCCTACCTCTTTCAGCCCTTGAGAATCCCTTTTCCAGGTAGTTTCCCAAATAGTGAGGCTTTATCGGAACCCTCAGTTCTTCTCCTTGGAAGTTATTAAATCAGCAGAAAGACAGACAATAATGGCACATGAAATCTAAGTTTTGTATAGGAAACGGACAGGCAGTCTACACTTTGTTATTCACTTGATAGACAGAGCCATTTTGACAGCCCTAACCTTGGAAACCACAGGTCCTGCTGAGCTCAGCAGGAGTCAAGCGCTGAGTACCATCTGTCAAAGCTTTATTTTCCCCTCCTTCTTATCCACGCCTTTACCATAAGATGCTGAAAAGAGCCCTGAATGAAAAGTCTGCTACCTACAGTTAAACTTGTGTGCGTCCTAACGCTAATGTTGGGGTAAGAAATTCACCCTGCAGCCTACCAAATCTGGGCGAACTGTATTAGGTATGCTATGTCCTTCCTTAATAGTTCTCTTCCCAAGAAAGTGGGGGTGGGGGGGGGGGTGGACTGTAACTGCACTCCCAACAGCTAACACTACAAAATTAGGAAATTGTACCTAGTTATGGTTTTTGCCAACTCTGCGGCTAAAATCATGGATGGCTTGGAAAGTTCTCAATTCTAAGGATTCGTGGGGTTTTTTTTCTTAATGTAGTTTAAACCTGTACAAAAACAAATCTGCTGCTCTCCCCAAATAGAGGTTTTAATGGGCTAACCTCTTGCTTCATAAATCTCAGAGTGCATAAATAAAATCCACCCCCTCCATATCATAATCAATTCTAAGAAGTTAACAAGCCTAATCATAATAAAATCAATTAAGTCATGCTACACTTGTATAGAAGATGATGTATCAATTGATAATAAAGGAGTTAGAAACGGCATTGCTTTTGATTAGGTGCTACCAAAATGCTACATAATTTTTGAGGTACAAATTTATTTTGCATTAAAAACTTTGTATATTTAATGAATAATTTTAGGTGTCTATTTGAAATCTTTAAATGTAGAACACCATTTCTAGCATACATAGTTCAGAAGTTTTCATAAACACAGAATCATAAAATAGAAGTTTTGAGTTTGAAAGTTGAAGTGAGGTACTTTCTTTTTTTGCAGAATTATTCCAAATTTAAATTTTCAGTTAAATTTTGTGCTTCATTCTGACTTGTTTTACCTAATCACTCTTCCAATTTTCCTAAATGCTAAAAAAATTTAAGATAGTATGTCCATTATATGTACTAGATTTACTATTTTACAGTAAGTATATTCATTGTCTAATGGATAATTACATTGTCAAGAAGACATTGTAAAAATAAGCATTTAGTTGATTACAATTACACAAATATGTACTTTTTACATTTTATATTTTACTCAATGTGCCATATGTATGTTGTACGGAGATTTGAGAGCTCTTACATATATATGCTTAAAATGCTTTATGTAAGATATTTTTTTACGTAAGATATTTTTAACAAACTACAAACCCAAAAGGTGATTTTCTTAAAGTGACCAAGGATACTTTGCAATGTCGAAACTAGATAACAAATAATTTCTAATTATTACCAGATTGAATTTTTGTGTGTCAGTTTTGTGAGATGCTTCAGCCGTATATGCTTTTGTGAATCCATGTGCAAATGCATTTGGACAAAGTCTGAATTGAGTGGGGACTTGGCCCCTTCCCTGAGCTTCCCTCACCTGCCCTTCCTCCTTGGAGGGGCTGATCTCCTTCGAAGGCTGAGAAGGAAGCTGACTTTGCAGGCAGACAGGGTCCCTGCTCCGTACATACCTCTTCCACCAGGGCATTAATGCCTGAAATCCTTTCTCCTGGGGGGCAGGAAACAACTTTTACCACACCAAGAGAAAATTCAAAGGCAAATGCCCCCAGGGAGAGACAGCACGTGGATTTAAATTAATCTTGATGACAGTTATTCAGAGAGCAAAAAGAAGCGGAGGAGAGCAGGAGGGGAGGCCCTCCAGATGGAGAAGGGGTGAAGGCAGGAGAGGCAAATTGGGGCTTCCTCAGGATTTCACCTAAGGAAGACTAGTTCAAGGGTCCATAGAGTCACCTTTGCTTGGCATTATGCATGTGTAGGTTTCTCGAGTCTCACTGTTTTTTTGTTTTGGTTTGTTTTTTTAAGATTTTATTCCTTTATTCATGAGAGACACACAGAGAGAGAGAGAGGCAGGCTCCATGCAGGGAGCCCGATGTGGGACTCAATCCTGAGACTACAGGATCACGCCCTTGGCCGAAGGCAGGTGTTAAACCACTGGGCCACCCAGGGATCCCAACAAGTCTCGCTGTTAATGTCAATTGTCCTAGTATCAGAATCTGAGCGTTCAAGGGATGCTCAGGATCGTTGAGTGAAATTCTGCATTTATAGAGATGAGGAAATTGAGATACAGACAAGCCTACTCTAGAGTTTATCCAAACCTCAGTTTAAAAGCTATTTCAATGTGATTTAACTGTGTTTAGATCCTTCCAGAGAATTTAACTTAATAATTTGCTTTCCAGTCAGTGACCATTACATCCCGTGTTTTATATTTTATGTATATATTCGTACTGCAGTTGTTTCTAAAAAAGGGTGGAGGCAAGTCCTTATTTTTTTTTTTTTGAGGCAAGTCCTTATGTTTACACTGTAATTTCGAGTTTATGAAGTACTTTTTTTGCATGGACTCTTACTTTCTTAGTTGATCTAGTATAATAGCTTCTCTCTCTCTCTCTCTCTTTTTTTTTTTGGTGGGTGAGTGGAATCTAGATGTCATGTTTATTATTTCTGTAGTCAGTTCAAGTCTACTGGGTTTATTTGAGCATGTGCTAGTTACACTGTTCTACAGCAATCTTGGGGAGTCAGAATAATATTCATTCAACAAAGATTTATCAAAGACTTGCCATGTGCTAAGAATTGGGAATACTAAAAGCCTCTGCATTCGGAGACACTACATTATAGCAGATAGGGTGGCAGTGACAGGGCATACAGAAACATTAACTACAGACTCATGCAAATATTATAAAATTACCACTCCACCAAGTAGCATGAGGGAAAGAGACCCGGAAGGGGTGAGTGGGTCCATAGGGTGAGCTTTTCCTATCAGACAGGTCTGCAGGGCTCCCTGAGGAAGTGGTGAGGGAGCCAAGGCCTCCTGGGAAGGGCAAAAGGAGAGAGAGAGAGATCCCCAGGCAAAGGGTGTGCCAGCCAGTGTGAGGACCTGCAAGAAAGCTGGTGTGAGGGCAGCTTGGACTGTGAAATGGAGAGTGACAAGGAGGCCAGACCCTACAGAGTTCAGTGGACTGTGCTAGGGATGATGTGGCTTTGTCCTAGGGGCAAATGGTTTGAAGGAGAAGTGTGATAACCTGACTAGATTGGGTTTTGACATGGCCATTTTGGCAGCAAGGTGGGAAAAGTTTGGGCGAGGGTGGGGCCTTGGCTGGGAGAGGCTGACTTGCTTGTGGGGCGAGCAGTACCAACTACGTGTTCCCACTGCGCGGATGGGGCAGCTAAGGCCTGAGAAGTGACACAACCAAGCTCAGAACCCATGTCTCCTAATTTTTAGGACCGATATTGCTGGCTCCTTTCACTATCCCACCTTAAAGCATAACACAGATTTCTGTTGTTTAGCGTTTGCGCTCTGAAGATGATATTGTCCAGGAGTGTTTGAGGATGCCACCTCAATCCATACCCTCGTATGAGACAGTCTAGTATGGTGCTGGTATGTAAGGGTCCCCACAGTCGGGGAGCTGCTTCTGTCTCCAGCTTGACAGGAAAACAAAGTTCCCACCCAGTATTTTCTCTCTGTGGTCTTTTTATAGAACCACATAGGTTAACAAGACAGTATTTTAATTCTCATGAGAAAACTGCAAGATATATATATTGTGTGCACGGTGGAGTGTCAAAGAGGCTGAGCGCTGTGTTCTGGTTTCCTCATCTATAAAGTGGGGATGAGAATATTACTGTTCTCAGAGGACTCAACGAACTATGCTGACAAGGCTTTCGACACAGCAATGAGCACAGATGGAGTGCTCGGTCATTGTTCACTCTTGTTATCATCTGTGGAGTTCAGGGCCAGATTTAAGGATAATTTGTAATGACTGCATTAGGTCTCATCACTACTACATTCGTTTTTCTCTTTATAATACTTGTTTTGTTTTAAAGAAATAATAAAAGTAATTGGATAACTACTGAAAGTTTAGAAAAGAGTCACCTATATCTTGTTCATCCTGATAAAACAGGATAGGTTTCACAAATGTTTTCCACTGTTTTCTAGACGTGCGCCTGTCTTGACATGGTTGGAATTATAATGTACCAGTTTTATAACCTGCTTTTCCTCTTGGTATTGTAACAGAATTTTTCACGCTGCTGCCAAGTCTTGGTGAATATCATGTAAAACGAGCAAACGTTCCATATTTTAATTAGCCATATCCTGAAAAGAGAGTATTTTGGTGGCTTTCAGTTTTTACCTATTATAAATAATGCTGTAATGATCATTTTAGTACATGGAACATTTTCTTCATTGGGATTATTTTCTTAGGATATGTTTTCAGAAATTGTAGATTAAATTAGAACTTGATATTTTTATAGTATTTGCTACTTATTACTAACTCATGGTCCTACTCTATTCTAATTTTAACATAATAACTTTATTTTATAAATGTTTTTCATTTCATTTGGCTTTCAACCTATTTTCTAAAGAAGTGATTTGTTCAAAGTCATGAGGGTGAATAATGATAGAAAGCGTACTTGAAGTCTTCTTTCCATTATACCAATGATTCAAATAGGGAAAAAAAAAAATTCATGGTCCAGATGTGAAAGAGCCATTCCTTAGGACTAGCTGAAGCAGCAAAAAGGGCAAAAATCTAAGATCTGGGAATACTGAGTTCTGCTACCACCAGTCATCTACTGTTTGACTTCAGTCTTCTCAACTCTAACATAGACTCATTGATTCTTGCCTGTATATCCTGGGAAGTTTGAGGCTTGCATCATGCTCTGGAGTACTCTTGGAGAAGTGTAAATCACTCATTGGTATAGGGCAGATCTTGCTCTCTGAATCCCGAGCACTGACTTGCTCTAAGAAGCTGTAGTATAGTGCTTCTCAGACTTGGATCTGTGGAAGAATCATTTGGGGTTCTGGTTAAATGCAGTTTCAAAAGGTCTGGTGTAGGGCAAAATTTTACTTTTTTTTTTTTTTTTTTGAGAAAGCTCCACCCTCAGTGTGGAGCTCAAAGAGAGACTTGAACTCAGACCGTGAAATCAAGAACTGAACTAGTATCCAGAGTCCGATAATTAACTGACTGAGCCACCCAGGAGCTCCTGAGGCTTAACATTTCTTACAAGCTCCCAGGCAATGTCTCATGCTGCTTCTGCTAGTCCATGTACCATACTTTAAGAAGCTGGCCGAAATAGCCACTCTGAGTAGTTGTTCACTGACACAGGTGACTATGCCCACTGTGCAGAGCACTCTGTCCACAGAGCAATTTTAATAAGTGGAAAAGAGTAAGAGTTAATAGTAGTTGGCCAGATGCTCCTGGAGTGGGGTCTAACATGCTGGAGTGTGCAGTATGTGAATATTCCTGACCTGTTTGTGGAGGAAGTGTTCTCTGATCTGTTTCCTCTTGAATGCTGGAGATCCCCTGAACCTAGGAATGTCCCTTTTCCTGAGATGTGGTAGGAAGTGGAAAGCAGTAGGCTGGAATAATGGAGTAATATGGAAAGGTCCTAGCCTTTTATTATTATTTCCCTTATCTGAACACAAACCCAAGAATGAATTTTTCCATCCTCGTTTTATATTGTTGGCAATCCCACCAAAGTCCCCTTAAAAGCTGACCGAGAAAATTTGCCAGCAGCAACTTAGGAGCCATATGCATTGTTCCAACTCGTTCCAAACATCTGCTGCATGAAAAGAAGCAAGATCTTGCAATGGCTGAGGGCAAGAGGGCATCTCCGAAGTGGGATGTCCCAATGCTGCTCTGAGGACGCCCTTTCTCTGCAAGCAGGCTGCCCTGGGAGGCTCCAGCACCTGTTCTTACACATTCCTGCTGGCTTCTGTTGTTTGCAATTGCTGTCAAAAGGCTCCCAGGAGAGGGCCAGACGAGCCTTGTCAGGGAATAAGAAAAGCCGAGAGTGTGGCAGTTGGCCTTACAAATGCGAGGATGTTCACAGTCCCAGTAGGGACTCTCATTTCCCTTTTCACATCACCACACGCCTCTTGTCAAAAGGAAATCCTTTGAGTTTAGGTACTGTGGCAGGGAACGTTTCTTTGAAACTCAGGTGATATTGATAGCCGAGTTCTAGTTTTCTAAATGTGAGACGCCAAGGGCAGGACCTGGAGGTACCCAGTCCTTGGCCTGGTGGACTTGCTACCCAGAGAGTCGGCTGGTAGTTTTCAAGAAGGAAGAAGAGATTCCAAAGTCGGAGCACAGGGAAAGTAGTCCACCTGTAAATCTGACTTGAGTCCTGAAAGATTCACATCACTTTGGAGGAAACATTAGGAGGGAGGATATGTATGATAAGCGTCCTTTTATTTTGAAGTTTTGCCCTGAAGACCTCCTTGGGAGGCCTGCACAGTGACTTCAATCTGATAGTTCAGTTGGCTCTGTCCTTGAACGTCACTGTAAGTCTGCATCTTAGGATGTGTGAACAGTTTTTGATATAATGACTTTTATAATGGTCATGACTTTGACCATTTTTTGTATTTATCTTATTGTAAGTGGTAGGGAAGTAGGATTCTTTTGTCTCAAATGAAAGGTTTTTCTTCTTGTTCATTGATCTTTAGAGTCTCAGTTTAAAATTTAAAGCACAGAAAATACAGAGGACATCTTCTAAAGGGATTCTTAGGCAGCAGGTTTTATACAATTAAAAGTTAACTCAGTAAAAGATACATTTTGGAATTAAAAGAGTGTTTACAGCTTAAAAATGATGCCTTTCCTTTGTATGAAGGTCCCTCATCCTACTGGCTCTAGGACAAAATGAAGTTACAACCTGTATTTCAGAATACAATTTCTTTATCAAAAAACATAATCACTATCAGGCTCCTGAATTTTCTTTGCTCAAAATATTAATATGATTGTCTCAGTTCAGTTTCATTGTGATAAAAGTGGTTTGAGCTATGAAGGCTTTTGGAGTCTTTACAAATCTAAATAGCAGGAAAATAGTAATGTGAGCTTATTTACTTTGCTTAATAGAATACAATTTACATGTAGGAACTACATTCAGAGTAGATTTAAGCAAGAAGCAAAAACTCTCTTTGAATTGAAATGTTCTTCTCTTTTGCCCAAATATAATCATTGGATTTTGATTAAACCGATGTTAATCCCTTTGGTCCGCTTGAGGTTTTATATACATTTTAAAATAGAAAAATCTCTTCTATAGGTAATGATTTTGTTAGGAAACTATGAAATGAGGCCTTTTACATTCAAATCAGATCATTTGGCTACTAAAAAAATTACTGTTGTTCTCCTTTGGGGATTTAAAATTATTATTAGAATGGCGATATTCTAATGTAAATTATAAATATGTGATTTTACAATGGTTATCAATAGCTAAAGAATGTAATACAAATTTAAAAAATGTTCTTGAAACTAGTTTCATTCATGAATAAGGAAATCTGATTTTCAAAATGGCTGGTTTTAGCTGTTGTAGAATCTTGCAGAAGCCAATGTAAAAGATTCATAGAATGCAAAAGAAAATCTGGTTGCCTTCCTCACAGGAAACAGTTGAAATACTTAAGATTAAAACTGTCAGCCTAGAGGCATATGTATTTTCACTCTTCCACAGATACAGGAATCGCTTCTGCCAGAGGAGATTCTAGCAAGTGTTTTTGCAGGGCCTCTTCCAGGGGACATTGTCCTGTGTCCGCTCCCCATCACCAACCTTTGGGGGTGAGGGGCTGGGAATCAGGGCTAAAAGCTTGGTTCCTACCTTGACAACAAGTGGAGAAACTCTTCAAACTTAGGGTAATCCGATGCCTTCTCGAAGGAGATGTGGAATACTTCCAACTCTTGCCCATTCTCATAAAGAGGGCATAAACTGCAAGTCTTGTCTTTCAACCTCTCAAAGTTCAAATTGGCAAAGAAGAAGTCAAACTCTCCCTCTTCGCAGATGACATGATACGGTACATAGAAAACCCAAAGACTCCCCCCCCCCCCAAGATGGCTAGAACTCATACAGCAATTCAGCAGTGTGGCAGGATACAAAATCAATGCCCAGAAATCAGTGGCATTTCTATACACTGAAGAAAGACTGAAGAAAGAGAAATTAGGGAGTCAATCCCATTTACAATTGCACCCAAAAGCATAAGATACCTAGGAATAAATCTAACCAAAGAGGTAAAGGATCTATACCCTAAAAACTACAGAACACTTCTGAAAGAAACTGAGGAAGACACAAAGAGATGGGAAAATATTCCACGCTCATGGATTGGAAGAATTAATATTGTGAAAATGTCAATGCTACCCAGGGCAATGTACACATTTATTGCAATCCCTATCAAAATACCATGGGCTTTCTTCAGAGAGTTGGAACAAATCATCTTAAGATTTGTGTGGAATCAGAAAAAAATCTGAATAGCCAGGGGAATATTAAAAAAGAAAACCATAGCCGGGGGCATCACAATGCCAGATTTCAGGTTGTACTACAAAGCTGTGGTCATCAAGACAGTGTGGTACTGGCGCAAAAACAGACACATAGATCAATGGAACAGAATAGAGAATCCAGAAACGGGCCCTCAACTCTATGGTCAACTAATATTCTACAAAACAGGAAAGACTATCCACTGGAAGAAAGACAGTCTCTTCAATAAATGGTGCTGGGAAAACTGGACATCCACATGCAGAAGAATGAAACTAGACCATTCTCTTACACCAGACACAAAGATACACTCAAAATGGATGAAAGATCTAAATGTGAGACAAGAATCCATCAAAATCCTAGAGGAGAACACAGGCAACACCCTTTTTGAACTTGGCCACAGCAACTTCTTGCAAGATACATCTACGAAGGCCAGGGAAACAAAAGCAAAAATGAATATTTGGGACTTCATCAAGATAAGAAGCTTCTGCACAGCCAAAGAAACAGTCAACAAAACTAAAAACACAACCTACAGAATGGGAGAAGATATTTGCAAACGACCTATCAGATAAAGGGCTAGTTTCCAAGATCTATAAAGAACTTATTAAACTCAACACCAAAGAAACAAACAATCCAATCATGAAATGGGCAAAAGACATGAAGAGAAATCTCACAGAGGAAGACACAGACATGGCCAACACGCACATGAGAAAATGCTCTGCATCACTTGCCATCAGGGAAATACAAATCAAAACCACAATGAGATACCACCTCACCCCAGTGAGAATGGGGAAAATTAACAAGGCAGGAAACCACAAATGTTGGAGAGGATGTGGAGAAAGGGGAACCCTCTTGCCCTGTTGGTGGGAATGTGAACTGGTGCAGCCACTCTGGAAAACTGTGTGGAGGTTCCTCAAAGAGTTAAAAATAGACCTGCCCTATGACCCAGCAATTGCACTGCTGGGGATTTACCCCAAAGATACAGATGCAGTGAAATGGCAGGACACCTGCACCCCGATGTTTATAGCAGCAACATCCACAATAGCCAAACTGTGGAAGGAGCCTCGGTGTCCATCGAAAGATGAATGGATAAAGAAGATGTGGTCTCTGGATACAACGGAATATTGCTCAGCCATTAGGAACGATGAATACCCACCATTTGCTTTAACATGGATGGAACTGGAGGGTATTATGCTGAGTGAAGTAAGTCAATTGGAGAAGGACAAACATTATATGGTCTCGTTCATTCAGGGAATATAAAAAATAGTGAAAGGGAATAAAGGGGAAAGGAGATGAAATCAGTGGGAAAAATCAGAGAGGGAGACAGGACATGAGAGACTCCTAACTCTGGGAAACGAACAAGGGGTAGTGGAAGGGGAGGTGGGCAGGGGGTGGGGGTGACTGGGTGACGGGCACTGAGTGGGGGCACTGGGCGGGATGAGCACTGGGTGTTATGCTATATGTTGGCAAATTGAACTCCCCCCTGCAAAAAAAAAAAAAAAAAAAAAGTCAGCAGTGGGATTCTGACTCCAGAAAGAGACTTAGCATTTGGGGGAAGGAGCATCTGCATCCACTATCCTTTCATTCAGAGGTGGGAGCAGCAGAAAGACTGCTACATGGAACTACATGGAAGCCTGACTGATTTCGGTGGGGGGACAGGTGCCTTCAGGGGTGAAAGCTCCAGCAAGGAGACATCCTGTCTACACAGGCAGCCAGACAATCTTCACATTGTTAGATTGCTTTGGAGGAGCTCTGAAAAGAAATCTTTCGTTGTAGGAAAAAATGCCTGTGCTCTAGTGTGAACTATTTAAACCAAATTTAGTTTTTTCGGTGAAAGTAAAAGTAACTTTGGCATTGTACTTTCAAAACTGGTGTATTTTTGAAACACCTTGAACACACACAGATTCATTTGTAAGCTTATGTAGTAAGTGCCTTATAGAAACCTTTGAATATGTTCTGTCAGAGTAAAAATCCTGGGTCATGGCATTTATTCAGCCTAGAAAATAGATTTCTCCCCCACAGTATCCTTCCTGGCAATGTGTATATTGTCATTTATTTGAATATGCTTTATGGGGTTAAGCACTTCTGGTATATTTTTTATGCCAGACAGCCTAAGGAAGCCAACAGAGGCATGGCATGATTAAGCTTATAGGTCACGAGATAAATTTACATGGAGAGCCAAGTTTCCAGCTTTAAGCAAATGACTTATCTGTAATGTGATGCAAGTACAACGACTGACCTTTCAAATGTTAGCAGGGCTTCAAATGTCCGGAACAATCAATATGTACATTATTGTTTATATTTTATGTTCCTGATCCCATTAATGTATGCCTATGGAGTGCCGGGACACCATTAGTTTCTGATACTTCTGAAGCTACTGGGTGGCATTTATCAAACAGAAAGGCAGCACTTATTGACTTGTGACAGTTTTTGAGTTTCTCGAGCTCAATGTTTCATGAGCTGCTTATCTAGTTTTGGTAAGCAAGGCTTTTATTGCTCTGAAGCCTCCTCAATTAAATAGTAATGAACCAATTTGTTTAAAACGAATCTTTAACTTGCAGACTCATTAATTTCTCCATTGTGAGTGTCAGAGATGTGCTCTTGAGCAGGGGAGAACAGAGAAGCATGGTGCGATGATTGCTGGGGGTGGGAGCTGGGAGGCTGGAACTACCTCTAACTGGCTGTGTGACCCTGGACGCCTCTTAATGTTCCTGGGCCTCCGGTTCCCTAACTGGGAAGGATCTAAGGGGGTCCAGATAATCACTAAGGTCCCTTCCAACATGGACATTTAATGGGAAATGGAATATCAATATGCAAATGCATGAGTAGCAGACTTACCAGTAAGTGCAAAACTGAGATGTGGGGAAATCCTTCGACCACCCCACCTCCCCTCTGAATAAGGAAATAAGAAAAAGCTGCATTCCTTCTTATTTGCCCAGAATATAATAGACTCATTGTGAGTGTCTGGGAGAGAGGTATTTGTGAAGTAAATATACCTATAACAAAATACATATAAATGCAAATATACTTGAATGTAAATAAATACATAAGAATATATATTTAAATATAGATCTATAGAATATATATTTAAATATAAACCTACATAAGAACAAATATAAATATATAAACACCTCACATATATGCAATTATTTGTATATGATTATACATAAGCCTGTAATTATATATACATAAATATATATAATATATAGGCCCCTCTTTTTTTTCTTTTACTTCACTTTCTCCCATATCTTCTCCCATATCTTACATATCTTCATCCTACCCCCAAAATGCTCAAAGTGTAAAGTGCCACCTGTTATTGAGACAGAATAGGAACTCTTATTCATTGAGGAGATAGGGAATAGCTACCTTCTGTATTAACACCCTCTTTCAAGAGGTTTACTACTGGAGAGTCTAATGACTTAGAATTAACCATCCATGGTCCAATTAAAAAAAAATCATGAATTGATGAATTGGTTTCTAAATTCTCTGTGTTATCGACAAGTTGCTGCATCACTGAAGCTATAAGACATGTCATCCATTATTAACTTTGATGGCATTAAAAAAGATAAATTAGATCTTCTAGGAAGAAATGAGATCTCACAAAAGTTGCCCTTCTAAGTGGACATGGTCTCAATTTTCTCTGAGTTTCATCGCACGTATTTGTTTGAGTTTATTCTGGTTTCACTCAGATTTTATTGATTGTTTAGTAAACATTAATTGATAGAGCCTTCTTAATATGAACAGATAATAGATAATCAATGTGTAATGCAGTTTAAGTGATAAAATACCTTTGCCAGGAATATAAAATCTGCCATAAGGACTAGAAATGCCTTATTTAAGATACTAAAATTTACAATGAACAGTTTGGAAAGTAAATGTATCTCTTCGATGCACAAAAAGTTAAATTTACTTTTAAGACAACAGTACTAGATAGGAACATATACAGAAAACACACTACTTCTAAGGCACATTTAAAGTATAAATATACACATCTAGGAATAAACTAGCATCCTTTGAGCTCCTGTAGTTTGTGCAAGGACAAAGGTAAAAGGCAATAATAATAAATCCAAAATCACATCTGAAATTTGAGCTCAATAGTTGATTACAGAGGGAATATGTTCTTACCTTGGCTTTTGCAAAAGTCCTTATTCTTACTATTATTTACTTCTCCAACCTAAAACAGTCTTTTGTTTCATAGCCAGAATCTTATTTTTCTAACATTGCCCACTCATGGCTCTAGTATCTGCTGCAACACAAGATGTGTTGGGAAAAAAATGACTTAGGCAAGCTTTTAATACCTCAAATTGGACCCGCCCTTTTATCCCACAATCCTTTTTGTGTGTCTCATTATTGATCGGACATATGCTGTTTTTTGAAGCCTGGGAATTACCAGGGCACTGTTTTATTTGACTGTTTATCTCTTTAGCAAAACTGTTGCCATCTCTGACCTTTCAAAAATGTTTATGACAAGGTATTTGCTGTTAATTGCACGCAGGAAGGAGTGAAAAGCCTCCTGGTCCGATCTTGTATTTATCAGAAGATAAGATTTTCTTACAAAATCAGTCTTAGAAGAGGCAGATTTGGGTTGTTGCTTTTACTTTTTTACATAGTAATATTGCTCAAGAAAATTACTATTTTCTAATTAGCAGATCACTTGATAGGATACGTAAAGATCTAGCTTTACAGAAAGTATGCAATAGCTCTACTGGCCTAGATCTGTTTTCAGACCTAGTGGAAATGCAGGAATAGAAATATAGAATCACAGGCTGGAAAGGACCAGAAAGACCATCTAATTATATCCGTTTTATTTTGTAGATTGCCAAACAAATGTAGAGAAGTTAAGGCACTTGTCTTCTGTTCCTTAATCTATAGGGACCACTTCAAAGTTTGTTGACCACCTGTCCAGTATTTTATTAGTGTCAGTGAGATGCAAAGCTCTACGCAGATGCAGGTAATTGCTCTGGCTTGGGTTGCCTTTGTAGAGACGACAGGTTGCTACAAGTCCTGTGGACAGGCAAATTGTTTAAGTTACTTTCAGAACAGGGAGACCTTCTATATTCTCATAAGGCCCCGCTTGATTGGGTCCTGCTCACCACTTCACCTTCATTTCTTGCCCCCTCTCCATCACCCACACTGCCCCACCATACGGCCCTTTCTTCTGTTCCCAGGACCCTCTCATGTTCTTTCCCACCGTGGCTTTTTTTTTTTTCTTCAGCCTGGAATGCTCTTCCTCACCGTCTTTCCTCACCTGGTCTCTAATCATCATTTAGGTTTCAGCTCAAATGCCACTTCTTCAGGTAGGCTTTTCTTTACCACCCAGGGTAAGTGTGATGAGAATAGTAATAGAAGTGTGAACTAGCTGCCAATTCTGAGCCCTTAGTTAATGCCCACTCCATTGTCCTATGCATTTACTGAAAGTGTTTCCTCATTCATTTAATCCTCAGAACAGCTGTGTGAAGCATGCTTATTTGGTAGTTGAAATGATCCTGTTCCTTTTTTTTTTTTTTTTTCCTCACTTCTTACCTGTCTTCCCCTCGGCCCCATTAGACTCTGAGTTGCATGAGAACTGGGACCTCATTCTCTCATTCCTGCTGTTTTCACCAGATCTAGGATAATGCTGGGATCTAGTGGCTTCTTGATAAATACTGCATGAGTGAATGAATGAATTTGAGGAAAGGCCACCAGACAGTGAGAATGGAATAGGCTGGGGGTGGGGGGGTTGACCTAGTGAATGTGTGAGGAGTCTCCCAGCAGCAGAAGCCAGACTGATGAGAGTGGGGATAAGTGAGCGGGTGCATCAAAAGTGGGGCTCGGTGTTCAAGGACGTTCGTTGGCAGTAAGGGGAGTGGAATGCTAAATGGCAGTAGTGGTTTTATGCTTTTGTTAAGAAATAGGAGCCTTCCACACTTGCAACTGAAGACAGTCCCCTCACTGCTCTTTAATGATTATAGATACATGAAGACCAGTCTCTGTCTCATTTGCCCAACAGTAGGACCTGCTGAAAAACTGAAATAATGGCTTGACCACAGAGTTACTGTCCATCTTCATGCCTTTCACCCCTGAGTATGATCCTGGGCAGTCATTTGTCAGGAACATCCTTGGGGCAGACCTTCCCTCGTCTCTCTCTGTGCAGTCGGGAAGTCTAGAAGACACCAGCAATGTGCCTTTGAATCCCAGCAGACACGTAATTCCTCCTTTTCTGCACACTCTGAATCTGTAATGCCAAGAGCATTACAATTACTTCTTTTCCTTGATTTTTTACACCGGGAGGGGGGAGCACAGAATAGCAAGTGCTGACATGAGTGGCTCTGAACCATTCCCACATTGGTCTGTGCCCTGTATGGCCAACCAGAAATGTTTCCATTACATTGTTCTTGTTCCGAATGTGTGCAGTAAGTAGCCCCTCATCCCCTCCACAGCACTTACTGCCATCAAAAGGAGGGCAGTGCTGGGAATATCACATGTGAAAGCTAACCCCTTTAAAGGTGGTTTGGGGTAGTAGTCCTTCTGGTTTCTCTAATGGGGCACTGATATGAAATCATGAAACCCCAGTGGGAAGGGACATTTTGTTTTTGTGAAGACTATTATGACACCAGATACTGCTACTATTTCAGGGAAGAAAGTACTGTTCTTCTTTTAACTATAGCAAAACATGTCTCTTTCTCAGCATCTATTACAAATAAAGATTCTCTGTGGAATTCTTTGTGTGTGCTCTCTGGTTAGTAATTTTAAAAGGTTGATAATTCAAATGGAGCCAGTGTTATAAATCAGACAAATATTAAGGTTAAGGTGCAAATGTGGCTCATGACACAATCTGGCCCAGAGTTTCTCAAATGAGGTGCTCCAGGCACTCAGGGATCAGCAAGTCTTCCTCATGAACCCCTTTTCCAGGCCTTGCAGGATGGTATGTGTGTGTGTGGGGGGCATTCTTGGTCCTGGGTCACAACTTCTAGTAGCACCTGCAAGTTACTATGACATCCAGAAACACCCTCGCACCTTGCAAAAGACCTATGGGCATTGGCAATATGTGCTTTGGCCATGACTTGGCTCAGGATTCTTTCACACAAATGCCAGTGGTGCCGGAGGCTAAGATAACATGAACGTGTTAATCTGACCCCACGTAAGACAACAGGGAGTGGTGTGTCCTGTGATCGCTGGAGAAATGTGCATGGTTTGCTCAGAGGTGTTCAAAATGAAAGTTTAATAGACGTTAACTTTTTGCAACTTTCTCAGTGTGTCTACCTCCACCCTCCCGCCTCCAGCCTCTGCTTTTCCATCTGCCCCCTCTTCCGTCACCCTGACCTAAGGTCTACCCACTACACTGTGCTATTGAAAGTGAATTCATGTCATTTTTCTCTTGTGAGCCGTGAACTCTTTGAAGGCTCTTGTCTTAGTTTGGCCCTATATCTCTAGCACCTAATGTTGTACTTGGCACATAGTAGGCTGCCTTAAATACTAGTTGGGTGGGTGGGCGGGTAGGTGGATGAATGAATGAAAATTATTCTAGGTCTTTAACATCTGAATTGATGACGGATACTCATATTTTAGTTTCCCCTTAGTCCTCATCTGCTGTGATTCCAAGGAGGCGTCTCTGGGTTTCCTATAAGTCGTCTCCTGGCACATGGACAAGGGTTTATTTTCATGTCCCCGTGTCTGCTCTGTTTGTTCAGGAGTGCACTGGTTTTGCTGCACAACTGGAATAATTGAAGCCTGAGATGGTAAAAGCTCATCTCCTGAGCTCTCATTGCAGTGCTTTGCCCAGGATCACATTTTGCTTCCTCAGATGTGTGAGGGTTCAGCGGCTTGTGATTCTTCCTACTAGCAACGTGTTCAGTTTCTTGCTGCAGTGTGTGGCAGGGGAGTAGGGCTCGCCTCTGTTCCAAACAAATCTGGTCCGGTTGGTGTTGGTGGTGATTTCAGTGGAGATAAAAATTCCTTCCATTCCAAATCAAGACTTTCCAGAGCATCTTCTAGATTCCCCTTCCTTCCTACCTTCCTTCTTTTTCTCCCTCTCTCTCCCTTCGCTCCTCCCTCTCTCAGAATTCTAACCTCTTTCTCTGGGTTGGATCTATATGAGAAATCAATTTTGCTGAATGTCCACCCTCTTCCTGCCATCTTATTTGGCTACAGAGCCCCTACACAGAGCAAGAAATATATCAAAGCTAACATAGTAAACTTCTTCCCTGTCCCCAGGAGCTTAAGCAGGATTTTATGTAGAAAATCTTTTCACTAGTGGATTAAAGATTCCTAGATCCTTACAACATATCTCCTCTTGTTTCTATTCATGTTATTATTTCCTGGCAATGTTTTTAAATATCAAGAAATACAGTTAATTCAGATACTTCTTTCTCCTCATATGGAAGCAGTTTGGGGTTTGGTTGTTGTTTTATTTTATTTTATATTTTTTAAAGAAAGCACACACTTGACCAGCTGTTTGGTTTCCCACAGCCCACATGCACATGCCCAGGGTGTTCCCCTGTGATTTTCAAGGCCTGGCTCTCTTCTGATAAGGTCAGCAGCACACACAGTTTATCCACATCTGCTGTGTTCCTCGAGGTCAATCAAAGTATTCTTCCTTCTGGGGCTAATGGGGATCTCCCAGAGAGAAACAATTATTGCACTCGAAAAATCTATTGATCTACATTGTATGGTTCACCTGGTATTTGGGGCCCAGGGATATTCTTTGAAACAGAGAGATCCATTCAGGGGATCCAGAACAAGAATACACTAGCAAATACACTCATGCCAGTATTTGCTGCTACTGCTGTTAGAATGGCAGAAGGCTGAGTTCATTTGCCTCAAAATGCCAACAATGTAGGTCATCTACCATTATTGACTTCATTGGTTGGAATTTAAGTTTATGAGAATAGTTATCAGGCACAGTCACAGATCAGAAAACAATCATGAATGTTTTTGTTGATGTGATTTCCCATTTCCCTTTTTCTTTGCTGAAATTTGAGACACCTTTTTATATCTCCTAATGCTGCTCTGGATAGAAATATGAGAAGCAGAGGACTCTGTATTGCAGAAAGCAAGAGCATCGGGCTGCGAGCCTTTACATTTCACTACTTACATAGCCCATGTTAAAATTTTCAAAAGAAACTTGGAACCAGAACAACATTCTCTGTGCTGCCATCCAGATCCAAGAATTGAATGAATAATTAAAAACCTCCAATAAACTATCCAGCCTTTGGCTTTTTGTTTCAATATATTTTTGTTGCAAAATATATTCTCTTCCCTACCTCCCCCCAACGCAAGCAACTTAACCAGTCTCTTAACTTAACCAGTCTCTTATCCTCCTTTTGGAATTGGAAGACCTCAAACTATATGCCAGCCTCAGCCTTTATCAGCTGTGAGTCCCTTTACTCTGGGTTTATACCTGTCTGCTATGAAAGGTACTGTCTCATAGTTACATTGTGAAAATTAAATAATTCACAAGTTATTAGTGTGCTATCTGGCACACAGGAGGCTCTTAAAGCATCGGTCTAATTTGTATCTTTATGTTCTGGAGAGTCCAATGAGCAATGAAATGACCTAAATGCTGAAGATACTGAGTAAGTCTTAGGGTGATATCATTGAAGTTTTGTAGGAAAATCCTTGATATGAACTTTTGTTCCTTATGAAGACATTTTCTGAGGGCTTAAGAAGTGGAAAATTTAAAGTTATTATTAAAGAACTAAAGAACTGGTATAGAACTAAAGAAGTTTTCTGTGTTGGGGCATTTATTCACTGCTCTTACACTCTTGTCTATGGAGAAGTCAGTAGAATGTTCATTGATTGGTAGCCACAATTTTGCCATCTATGAAATGGGGTTAGTAATTATGACAACCTCATAGGATTTGGTGAGGATTAAATGAGATAAAGTATAGAGTGAGCTTTGCATACCATACTGCCACATAGTAAGTGTTCAGTAAATATTTGATTGATATTATTACCAGAATTAATAAAGGGCGTACCACAGAGATTGCTGCATTTCCATACAGAGGTTGAAAAGTATGGAATAATTATCTCTGAGCTCATTTTAGCTAAAAATATACACTTTTCCAATTTTGATAAATTGAATAGTCACCAGAGTAGTGTTGAGGGCTCCATTTTTTGAATTTGGATAATTCTGAATGACATCTCTCAATGTGGAAGTCCATAGTTTTAAATCTCAGAATGTTGAAAAGCCCCAAGACAACTACCAAGTAGCATCTAGCTGTTTCTCCCTTTCAGATGGGTGTCATTTATTTATTTACTTATTTATTTAAAAAGATTTTATTTATTCGTGAGAGACACACAGAGAGGCAGAGACATATAAGCAGAGGGAGAAGCAGGTTCCCCATGGGGAGCCTGATGTGGGGACTCAATCCAGGGACCCCAGGGATCACAATGAGCCAAAGGCAGGTGCTCAACCACTGAGCCACCAAGGTGCCCCTAGATGGGTGTCATTTAATGATGACTCATCCTTTCCACTTGCAGAGATCCTCAGATGTTTGAGAAGTTCTTGTTTTTTTTTTTCTAGAAATTTAATAAGAAACAAATGAAAAAAAAAACCAATCTGTATGAATTTTTTTTTCTGTTGATTAGAGAACATGATGGCTTTGGTTGTTTGCAAGGCAAAAGTGCTGATGCAGGAAGGCCTAATTGATTAGAACAATATATGGGCTGGTTTAATGCTTTAGGTCAAATCCTTGGGAAATTTACATTCCTTATGCAAAATTAAATGTGTTGCAAGCATCTTTCTTGTCAAATGCGATTTTTTTTTCTTTTGTTCATTTGGCTCCAAGTTTGACTTGTGGGGATGAATCATGGTATCATTGATACAATAGATTCAGATACTGTTCATAGACAGCAATTAAGTTCTATTACTCTCCCTGCTATTTTTGTATTTTGTTACAGTCTCCTTTTGCCGTTTGAACAACTCAGCGTTTCTCATTCTCCCATTTTGGTAGTCTGCAGATTGTGGTTTGGTCCTCTTATAGAAGAGGGTTTTGGTTTATTGTTTTCCTCTGAGTGTGCTTGAGCTCCCTGGTAGATGGGGAATATGGTTATGCCCAACCTCTTCTTACCATATCAGGCCCTGAGAGGAGTTAGAGGTGCCTTCACGTAAAGTGGCAGGTTTCTCATTGCTACTGCTCTTCCTTATGGTTGTGGGTCTTTGTAGGTGACTCCACTGGGTGGGGATATTTACATGTGACTGGGTGACTGGCAGGCCCTTTGTTCCCTCTTTCAGTTCTGTCACTCTCAGAATCTATGCCAGTTCATTGTTGATGGACCCTTTCTGATCTAGAATTGATTGGATATGACAAGTAGATTGACGTAAGGACAAGGAAAAGGGGGAAGTTGAAAATAACTCTTAGGCTATAGATTGGGCTACTGAGTCGATGGGGCTTGCAATAATACTAAGAATGAGGAAGTAGGTTGTTTGGAAAAATAAGTTCAATTTTGGATATGAGTTTGCTCTGTCTTCCGATCATCTTTTTTTTTTTTTTTTTTTCTGATCATCTTTTAGATGGAGATGCATCAGCAGGCCGTTTAGAAAGAAGATCTATAGCTTGGTAGCAGTAAGGCATTAGAGGACCACTGCTTAAAGGGGTCATCTGTGCCTTAAAGTTATTTTATTTTTAAAAAGGAGTACATTGTTTAATTACATGAAATCAGCCGTAGTTGCATGGAATTGTGGGCATCCTCTTCCAAAAGAGTTCCCTCTCAAATATCTATTCTAACTGATAGAAGCTGATAGCCACAATCTCTTTTTGTCTTTTATCACGGTAAATTTCGAATATATATGAAAGAGAGAGAATCGTGTAAAGACCCCCGCTTAAACATCACCTGACTTTTTACCAGTTTTCAACTCATGCCCAACTTATAATGCCTGAAACACTCTACCCACTTCTCTTCTTTTCCAGAATTATTTTGAAACAAATCTCAGACATTACATGTGCTATAACCCTTAAATGTTTTAGCGTGTTCTCTCTAAATGATAAAAATATATTAAAAAACCAAGCATAATATCATTATTGCCTCTAAAAATTAACACCAATTCCTTAATATTATATAATATACAAGAGTGTTTAAATTTCTTTGTCTCATAATTTTTAAAAAATTATAATTTATTGAAATTAGTATGAAATGAGGTTCATACATTGTAATTTGTTGCTATGTCTCAAAGTTTCTTTTAATGTATGGATTTCCCTTTCCCTCACTCCTTTATTTCTTCCAATGTATTTGTTGAAAAAAACCAGGATATAGTTTGTTTAAGAATTTCAGCACCTTAATACATTAAGCTCTCAAAAACTACTGGTGCTTTTGAATAAGCCAATGTCTCAGAATTTCAAAGAGCAGGAGTCAAGGAAATCCATTCCTAAGCCCAGCATTGGGCTCTACAATCGTGTGGCAGTAGGGAGGTGCCAGCTGATGGGGAGGTTTTCCACCTGCGAAGTAGTGTGGGTGGACCAGACACTGTTCACATGCAGGGCTAGGGTGGGTCATCCCACTGTAGTTTGTGTGACTCCCCTCAACATCTTTCACTCAAATTAAGATTAAATGCAACACAATATATTAACATTGATTGAACTGTAGTGTTGTCTTCCCAATCACCATCAGTATACATTTATGAAGCTTTTCTGACTTTTGGATGCTCAGATATGTCGCTATCCTGGGTTACTGTTGAGGTCTTTAGTTGTGAAGGTTTTGAGAGTGATCTTCTCTGAAAATCTCACTCTCTTACCTCAAGAAAGGGCAGCTAAGCAGATACATTGGTATGGGTTGTGATGTTAACAGTATTTTTAGGAATAACTTTTAAAAGCCACTTTTATATTATTGTCCTTATCATTTGTGTCCTCATCTTTAGGTTAGGGGCCTGACTTTGGGCTTTTACACTTTGTAAGACTTTCTCTCATTTCTTTGGTTGAAAACAGGCAAAAACAAATCCCATAGAGTCAGAGGTGATTACTGACTGGATTATGGGCTCTTCAAATAGCCAAAGAGCCTGGGAATTGGCACACTGCAGTGAATTCTTAAGCACGTTCCAGAGTAACAGAAGGGTGCTGAAGGAATTTGGCAATGCTACCCTTGAAAGTCTTTTTTGAAAATGTGCAGGGGGAGACTTTAGGAAATCCTCTTGGGGTCTCCTTTCTTTGGCAGCTAAATGTAATAATGTTCTCATTGTACAGATGGAGAACTGAACCGTAGAGAACTTCACAGAGGGCTCCAGTGACCTGGCCAGTGTCACACCACACAGAAGTATCAGAGGAAGGTGAAGGCAACGCTGGGCATATTGATACACGGCTCTGATCAACACCTCATTCTGCTCCCCATAAAATGCCGTTGTCAGGAAAAGGAGAACATACGCTTCCCTCGCTCTCTCTAGCTATTTAAACTCCTGAAGGGTTGTGCACCTGCAACATTTCAGGACTTTATTCTTCTGGTTCCATTTCAAGCCCAGCCAGAGAGACAATAGTGGACGTTGATAAAGAACTCGGCCACTGGAGTCGCACAGTCCTGGCTTAGGTCTGCTCTGCACCCACCAGTTTTATGACCTTGGGCAAGACACTTAATGTCTCCAATCCTCGGTTTCCTTATCTGTAAAGCGGGGAGAATTGTATCTACTTGATTTTGTTGTCAGGGTTAAATAGGTGATAATCTCTCTAAAGCACACAGCATGGAGCTGGACACATTGATGCCTAGAAACGTTGGCTGCAGTGATTGTCACCAGCTCACTGTTCCAGAGTGTGAAATGAGTGCTTCTTCATATCTCACTTGGCTCATTTGTGCCTCATGATATTCAACATGCTCACAGACATCTCCAGCCATTTTTATCTATTTTTTTTCTTTCTACAGTTTCAGCTGTTGCTAGCATTATGCACAGTGGAAAGAAAGCAAAGCTTCTTAGCTTTGTCTTTTTACCTTGTATTTCTTCTATCTCCTCTGCCCTTCTTTAGAGATGCTCTGGCATGGAAGCGTGCTCATGCTCACTTCTGGGCCTTTTGCCCAATTAAACCCCCAGACCCTCTTTCCTCCTTTTCAAGCAATTAGAATTCATCCTTAGATGTCTTTCATCTAGAGGATGTAGTTCCCTTGTCTGTAGGTTGGATCTAGCCTCAGACTTATTTTCTTTGGCCAGCACAGTGCTTACTTTTTTCTTCTTTTTAAGTATTAGTTACTAAGTTCTAGCAGTAGGGAAATTTCAGATAAAAGCCAAGAAATGGTATGTGTCCTGGGGCCCCCTCTTCCTAGTGGCCATCGGCAGATGCATAGCCACAGTCCTCTCCAGACAGCTTGGTGCTGCTTAAGTTTGCCATAGTGTCTACCATTCTCTGGTCTGCCTCGTTATTTGCCTTCCTCTTGATGCCAGAGTCTCTTGCTTTTGTAACTGAACAAATTTAAATCCTCAACAGGTAGGAATGGGTGGACTGGCTTCATGAAATACATGACTTTCCAATGTTTTCCATGTATTCAACATCAGTACATATGAACTACCTTTTTCGTGCTGCATTAAGATGATGAACAAACATTTCAAGCTGATGTGCAGGGGTCTTACCTGCCAGATGAGACTTGGGAATATTAGTGTCTCTACCCACATCAGTATTTGGGGGGTTATATGAATATTTGTGTGACTCTTACTTTTTCTATAAAAAATGTTATAAAAATTGGGGCTCCTGAGTGGCTCAGTTAAGTGTCCGATTCTTGATTTCAGCTCAGGGGAATCTGCTTGTCCCCCTCCCTCTGCTCCTCCCCTGATCCTACCCGGCTTTTGCGCTCCCTCTCTCTCTCTCTCTCTCTCTGTCTCTCTAAAATAATAAATAAGTAAAATCTTATAAAATCTTACAAAAATTAATGGAGATGATAAAAGTGCTAATGTCAGTGTTAGAAAGCTTGAAATCATTTGGTGCACTACTTGTTAGGCTTATTCAGCCCTCATTGAGGTTTTAGCTGGAAACTTAAAGTGGATGTGTCATATGTAAAAAAGATATAATAAAAAACCAGGTCTGTAAGAAGAGGAATGTTTTCTAATATATTAGCTCTCTGAGAATGAAACTGCTCTTACAGCATGTAAGTCACGTTCCGGTTTTCCTTTTTCAAATCTGGTGGAAGTTTTCAGGAACGTTGCATATAATATATACTATTTGTATTTGTGTTGTTGTTGTGGTTGTGTTTTTTTTTTTTTTTTTTTTTTTTTTTTAGAGGACTGCTAGACACACAGGCATTACCCAAAGGGAACAAATATCATTGGTAGATTTTTTTTTTAAGGTCTGACATAGGTTATTGTGAAAGATTTGGGGGGAATATTTATTGAGCACCTAGTAACTATAAGGCCCTCCTGAATCATCACAGGAGTCCTGGTAGTAGGTAGTCTCTGTTTAATAAGGCAGCACAGTGTCTCAATCTGTGTGGGCCCATTTCCCGGTTCCTCTACTGACTTGCTTGGGAACCTTGAGCAAGTAACATAACTTTCTAAGCCTCAGTTTTATGATCTGTAAGATGGGTTGTTGCGAGCATTACATGAGGCAATACGTGTTGACATAGTGCAACTCACAAAATAAGAACTCAGCAAATGTTGGCTGTTGCTGTTATTTGAACTCTTGAAATCCTTCCACTTTGGACAGGTGCCTACTCTTCCTCCATGTTAGTTTGGGGTTAATGTCCCAGAGATAGACACTTCTTATATCACGTGGCCCCCTCCCCCATTCTCAGACCCATCATGGAGGTTGCTTGGAACCGGTGGCTTGGGCCCCTCTGGTTCCACCGTTGGTCCTTCCCTTTCTCACCCTGACCTCCTGCACAGCTTGACTTCCAGTCTACTGCCTCTTCTTTGCTTAAAATGCAATTAACTCCCTGTCTCTGACACCCTTCTACTCTGTTGCCTACCTGCTACTTCCCCATGAAGTTCAAATGATTTCCGTGTTTAGGGAACTCTAAGGTACAAAACCCTGGAGCTGGCCTAAATCCTTAGCCTGGCCAGTTTAATTAGAATGACTGTGGAGTGTGCTGTTAATTAAGGAGTTATTTTTAGATGTGGGTGTTTATTAGTCCTCCTGAGCACCTTTTCCTTCAGTTTGTAAACAAACAAACAAACAAACAAAAAAGGTTAATTTATGGCCTGGTTAGAAGTCATTAACTCTTTATCTTCACCTTGTTCAGCAAAATCACTCATGAGGCTTCTCCATTGTGAAAAAATCCCAGTGAAGGTGACATGAACATCACAGCTGGGGAGCAAAGCTGCCTGCCTTCCTAAGAGTGCACCCTCCCCAGTGGTGCCTTCCAAAGACAGCGCTCTGGGGGGGTGGGGGGTGGGGGAGATTTGCTCCAAATACTCTCATATTAGGTGCCTTTCAGCTTTATCATAGACTCCAGCTCTCAGAGCTATTGAGCCATTTTAAAAGCACAGAGCTCGGCAGACCACACTCTGGCAATTTTCTTCCCAGGGCTGTCTCTAATGTCTTGCTGTAGATGGAATCAAACTGAACTTAGAAACACTTTAATAAAATTTGAGGCAAGATTATACCATGTAAATATATGAATGTGATTATATATATATATAAATATAAAACAAATCTAAACATATATAAAATGTTTTATATATATATATATATATGCCATATATGTACTTCAAAAAATAGGTGAATCTTCAATAAAAAGATATATCCCATATGATTTCATTTCTATAACACTCTAAAAATGACACCATTATAAAGATAGAGACAACATAGTGGTTGCCAGGTGTTAGGGACAGTATATGACTATAAAAGGGTGGACAGGGAATTCTCTCTTGTATGATTCAGTCCTGTACCTTGATTATGGTGGTAGTAGTTACACAAATCTTTACATGTGACAAAATTTCACACACTCACACAAATAAAAAAAGAAAAACAATCCTAGCAAGATGATATGATATAACGTGCATTAAGTCAAATAAACATAACTACTACAAATAGAGAGCAAATACAACACGTATTGCTAGGATTTGGAGCAGACTTATAGGCTGTAGCTGGACAGGCAAGAGAACACATTTAATCAAATCATATTTACACCCAATGTCAGTTGAAATAGGTTCACTGAAGTCTGCTTTATTGTAGCTTTTAGTGCCTACTAATGAATAATAATGCATTTAAATTCCCGACAAGTATGTTACACTTTTAGTTCCTTGCATTTTGGGCCTAGTTAATAATTTCATGTGGCTCTGTGATTGAGGCACAAAAATCTTAAGTTAACAAAGGTTTTTTTTTTTTTTCTCATCATAATAGAACAGAGATTTAATGCATGAGTTTGTAAATGCTCATTCCTGTTGTGGACATTAGCCTCTGTGTGGCCAGTCATCAATAACATAGAGTTTATGGGAAATATCTCTTTTTTTTCTCTTTCCCTTTATCACCATCATCCTACTTCGATATGACTATTGACTCTGATTGATTTTTAGGGGTGTGGGGGCAACTGAAAATATCTTTCTTTTCTGTTTCTGACTCTTGATTTTTTTGGTAACATTAACTCCTTATACACACCTAGTCTTGATAGATTGTGAGGAGTTTAAGCTTATTTTATAGGATTCTTTCCCCTGCCTTTTGTGTATATTGTCTCCCTTTTAATGATCCTTCCTTTGCACAAAATTTCCAGTGCCTTCATGGGGCACGGGTACTATTTCTCATAGTGGAAAGTGACCTGATAAGTATATGACATGAAAACATGTTAAATCACCTATGAACAATTTCATCTTAAGTGAGATTATTGGAAAGAAGCTATCTATTACAGTAATTTTTTAGGTGGTTCTTATATTGAAAATGCCAGCAATTAAATATGCCTAGGAAAATCTAAATAATGACCCATTGGCATTGTAAGGAAATTGGAGCAGTGCCTAATATAAGTAAGTGAATTTCTAAAATATAGTAGAATTTCAGTCACTATAACACCTGGGAAGGAAAGATAATTTTTTAGGGGTGCATACAGTTAGCTTTTTAATACTGTTTGTTATGATAAGCAATTGCCTAAGTCAAACATGAAGCTTTTCTTACCTCTGAACATTCAGTATGTTAAAGTGTATATATAGGAAATAGAATACTTTTAGCACCCCTTAGCATTTCTACTAGATTTTAAGTTCTCTGAGAGTAGATATTATGCCTTTTATATAGTACCTTAGTACTAAGATTTTTATTTATTTTTATTTTTTAATAATTTAAAAAAGATTTTATTCATTTGAGAGAGAGAGAGAGAAATAGTAAGAGAGAGCATGGGTGGGGAGGAGAGAGAGAAGAAGGTTCCCTCACTGAGCAGGGAGCCCAATGCAGGACTCGATCCCAGGACCGCAGGATCATGACCTGAGCTGAAGGCAGACACTTAACCAACAGAGTCACACAGGTGCCCCCTATTTAAGATTAATATATTTAATATACTTAATGTAATTAATAGTTGATATTTAATAAATATCAGATTTAATGGGTATATTGATATCCTCAAAAAATTTAGATGCAAACATAGGGTTGTATAGGTGAGGTCATTGGCTACCATATTCACATTCTTAGATCACTGATTCATCTTAACTAAGATCTCATTCAGCAACAATATATCATTACTTGCATTGTATTTTTTGCATTCATATTATTTAAGAGATCATTTGGGATATTATCATTATTTTTAAAAGATTTTATTTATTTATTCATGAGAGACACAGAAAGAGTGAGGCAGAGACACAGACAGAGGGAGAAGGAGGCTCTGTGCAAGGAGCCCGATGCAGGACTCAATCTCTGATCCTGGGATCATGCCCTGAGCGGAAGGCAGATGCTCAACCACTGAGCCACCCAGGCATCCCCATTTGGGATATTAATGGTAAACTTACATACATGTGAAAAAATTCTATGTTCATTTTTCAAGCATGCTTCCTTGCTTATGAAGAAAACATCTGTCTTTGGGAAAATGCCAGTCTGTCTTCTAATGGGTATCTACAACTATGGTTCAAAGAGAAAACCTAACATTCCTTTTCAACAAAAGTAACTGATAAACAACCCATGTCATTATCAATAATGTTTTTTACAACATTTCTGGGCTTATATTTCCAAATTTCATCCCTAGGTATAGAAAAACAACTGTATGTTATTCTGCTCTAAAAAAAAAAATCCTAGTTTCTGAATTTGAAAACTATAGAAGAAAAAGGTTTTAACTTTTGTTTTTCATCTTTAGTACAAAAAAAAAATCCACATCACAAAACAGAGTTCGGCAAACTTTTTCTGTGAAGGGAAAAGACAGTAATTATTTTTGGCTTTGCAAGCCAAATAATCAGCTTCTGGTTCAACTACTCTGCACTGCCCTTGTAGGGAAAACAGCCACACAATATGGAAACAAAGGGTGTGACTGATTTTAGCCCACTGGCTTTATTTAGTTTGCTTATCCCTGCTATGGGCACTACTAAGGGTATGTCAAAAATATACATATACACATACACACACACACATATACACACACATAAATATATATATACACATGCACATATAGGTGTATGTGTATATATGTATTTTTTCTTTTGCTTACTTTGTGGAGAAAACAAGTATAGGGGAGATTCCCTTCTGGAAGCACTATTAAGATCTCAAAATTCTGGCACTAATGAATGTTTAGGAAGAGATTAATAATAAACCTGTGGAATCTACAGAATTGGCACACACAGTTGGCACCAGCTTCACACAGAAAAATAAGGTCCTCTGGTGCCCAGATAAAAGGCAGATAATTTCGCTCTTAACCTCATTTTAGTGATAGCAGTTGGCAGGTATCTATTGGTGCTCTCCCCAGGTGATGCATATGGAGCAGATGGTCAAGTACTAGCACAGAGCCAAAGGCTGAGACGTGGAGTTTTGATTGGTTTCTCACTGCCACCTCTTTGATACCAAAATGGGTACCAAATGAATATCCAGAGGGGGCCTTTGGGCACTCACTTTCTATATTAGATAAAGGAGAAAAATAGCAATCTATTGCTCTTCCATTTAGACCAATTTAAATTGATCCTCCTACTCCCATTTACCCCGCCACATGTCTCTCTTAAACCGTAATTTCAGGAGTGAAAGTATTTATACATTTTTGCTGAGTTCAAGGATTTAATGTGCTGAGCAACATATCATTCAAGAGCTGACCTGCAATTTTCTGATTGATAATGGAAATGCTAATGTATTATTAGCCCTCTTATTTTTGGCCTAAAGTGAGCTAGTAAATAGAGTCATTATGTGGTGCCTGTAAAGTGTGCAAAGGGAAAGTGCGGACGTTGAGGTCTGTTTCTCAAGTTAATTAGTATATTGGAAAAATGAATTAGATGGAAGGGAATATCCAATTTCAGACCCTTTAGCTGGGGAAAAAGGTGATAGGAGAATCCACTCTGAGCTCTGCAATGCTAGTCTTTGGAGAAGTTTATTGCAGGGAGTTTTCCCACCGAACCCATGTATTATTATTAGTGCAACGCTTGCTGCTGTGGAGGTTGAGCTTTTCACTGCATGAAGCCCATCAGTTCTCTGTACCCTCAGTCTCTCTGCCCTAACAGCCTCATGTTGCCGTGGCATTCCACGGAGCAGTCCCCCAGTCACAGTGGGCCTCCTGGCCCTGTGCCTACAAGGCTCATACTGAGTCTGAGGGAGAGTGAGAGAAAAGAATGAGAAAAGAATCCAGGGGTGGTGCCCAGGAAGTGTCCAGTTGCTTCTCAACCCAAAGGGTGGTCCATGACTTGCATTCTTAAGGGAGCAGTATTACCCCTGGAGGGGGGTATGTGTCACTATTTGAGGGACCAAAAGATCTGAGGCATTACAAGGACTTGTGGCCTTTAGGGGGTCCGAGTACACAAATATACCCTGTGTCTGTGGCATTAAAATGTCCAGGGGAAACAGTTTGAAAGAAAAATGTCTAAAAAGAATCCTTGGTGTGTGTGTGGGGTGGTTCATCAGTTTAGCACCTGCCTTTGGCCCAGGGCATGATCCTGGAGTCTCCGGATCAAGTCCCACATCAGGCTCCCTGCATGAAGCCTGTTTCTCCCTCTGCCTGTGTCTCTGCCTCTCTCTCTCTCTCTCTCTCTCTCTCTCTCTTTCTCTCATAAATAAAATATTTTTTAAAAAATAAAAAGAATCCTGGGTAGAGTGATAATGAAAGAAAAGTGGACAAGCACTGCCTGTGAGTAAGAAGGAGGCCCCTTTCACCTTTCTGCTCAAACTTCCCAGAGCGGGCTTGATCAAGTGAATGATGGCCACCCATCTGCTGGTGAATTGTATCAAAGCCTCAGAAGTGCCCAGTGTTTGTCTTGATTTGGGGGGGATTAAGGGAGTGGAGAGAAGCTAGATCCTCCACCAGACCTGATCCCCCAAAGTACTGTGCCACAGGTAGTCCTCTGGTCATGGTTCTCCACCTCCACGTGCTGGTAGGCTGAGAAACCAGCCAATTACTAGTTACCGCGGTTGGAGCTACCATCTAGAAGGGCCTGCATAGGGCTGTTTGTAAGGAGAGACTCCATAAGACTTGGAAATCTGGGCAGCATTTTTGTGCTGACCAGTTTTGTGGGCCCAAGAGGAAAGGATTGGGATTTTCCTTTTCACCAGAAGAATTTAAACTTTTTCCAATTGTCAAAATTCCAAGTTAAGTTCCCTTCTCTAATATGTTACTTTGGGAGGGGAAAGAGGGGGAAGAAACAGCTCACTAGTCTCTCCTTGGTCCCACCTTCTCCGCCTGCGAGGCTGACCAGTTTCAGGGAAAACCGAGTGCCCTGCAAGAGTGGGGACCTTCTCCTGATCCTGTTTCCTTTGCTTCTGGTGCTCCCAGCTCTGTTTCTTGGGTAAAACAGCAGCTGTGCGGTGCGGACCTTGAACACCCCAAGGTCCCATTAACAGTCTTGGACTGACATGTTCACCCTCAGACACCTCTTTGGAGACAGGCCATGTGGCAGTTACTGAAAGGATGTTCTCAGTTCTGGGGCTGAGCTCTATCAGTCAGGAATTGGTTAAGGAGAAAAAAAAAGCATTTGGTGAAATTTGGGAAAGCCATTGGAATGTAATGACCCCTTTTCTTTGCCATATATTTTTGCACACTATCCTTCTATGGCCTGGGAGAAGATTAATTTAAGGTCAAGCAGGTATTTATCAGTGTCAGGCACTGCTCCTGGCATTACCAAGAAGTAACCAGTTTACCAAGAAAAACCAGTCTTGGTTTACCAAGAAAAACCAGTCTGAGTGTGAAGGAGGTAAGAAAGTATAAGGCCAATGGTGATAGAAAAAATAAATAAACAAATTTTAAAAAGCAGAAGTCAAACGTGTCCTAAGAAAGGCACAAGAAAAAGAGTTGTGGGTGATCAGAGATATATTGAGCCCATCTGGTTGGCAGGACTAGAGGAGGCCTCCTGGGAGAGAGGTGGCCCGTGAGGGAGGCCGGTAGAGGAGGGTAGGATGTGAAGGTGGGGCGGTGGGCAGCGTGTCCCAGGGGATGGGGAGGATGTGAGCAGAAGTCACTGCTGGGAAAGCAGCAGGTGCGTGCAGGGAATCAGCAGCTGCTTTCTGGGCTGGAAGTTACAGGTGATGTGTGAGAGTGCGGTTCCCCCGAATGGAGAGCAGATGTGGGAGAAGGAGGAGGAGCAGTGTTGGCGGAGGCTACAAGGTTCGATGGCTCTTTAAAAGGGCCCAAATGGGGGTTCAAGGCCAGAGTAGCTCATTTTGCAGTGACGCCCATATGCATCTGATTTCTGAAGGGTCTGTGAGCTGACTCCCTTGATGGCAGGGTCAGCTATCTCGGTGTGAGATTTTGAGTCCTGCAGAGGCATGGAGGAGAGCCTCAGAGAGAAAGGCTCCTTTCTCTGAAGCTATTGGGAATTCAGGGTGTCTCTCTGAATCCAAGAGGCCATTCTAGAGGAAACGTGTGATTCGGTAGGATAGGCTACAGGATAGCAGCCTGGAGGCCTCTGGTCTTGCTGGAGAAGTAAGACTCCTCCGCTGGCTTAGGGACTGGGTTTACTGGGTGGCATCAAGTCCTGACCTCTCCAAGCTTCCTTTTTCTGGCACAGTAGATGGTGTAGATGATGCTATGCCCTTCCCCACAGATGCAAGATCCAGTGACACTCTCCAGTGATCACATCTGTGAAACCACCTCGAAAACTTTTATTTTCATGCTAGTATGAGCCGTTAGTTTTGGTTCATAAATTATAAATTGTTTTTCATAAACCCTGTACTCCATTGGTCTAAAATATAGAAGCTGAGCCTTTAGGGGTCATGTTAAATGCATAGATCAATAGAATGTGAACATTAAGAGGGACTTTAGTACCATCTAGTTCTTCTCACCTGCCCCAAAGGCAGCTCATTCATATTGCTCAAGAGCGTAGATGCTAGAAATAGATTATGTCCAAATCCCATCTCTGCCACTCACTAGTTGCATGACTCTGAGCAAAGATATTTTTGCTTCTCTGTGCTTCAGTGTTCTCAGCCTGGAAAGTGGGTATGAAGCTGCTGTCCATCTCACAGACTGGTTGTGAGGATTAAGCGAGTTAGTCTGTGCAGAGCCCCGAGAATCTGCACGGACGAAGGTACCGAATGCAATGTTATGGCAAGTTCCACTGGCTCATTATTCAGATGAGGAAACTGAGGTCTGGAGAGACAAAGCGACTTGCTCCAGGCATTTCTTAGTTGGGTGGCCAGGCCAGGACTAGAACACATTTATGACTGGGTGAAGGGTCAGTGTCCTTCTACTTCTTCCCATCGTCCTCTGCTTATTCCTCAGTCAGCAAGATTTGCTTCTCATGAAAATTTTGAAATGAAGAAAACCCTGCCAAAATCTTTCAGGTATCTTCGAGGGAGGAAAAAAAAATCACCTATCTTCAGGGAGAAGGAAGAGGCTCTCAGAAAGAACTGGAGGATCATGTCCTCACACTGCATAAATTCCCTGAAAGCCCTTCACACTGAAGCTGCTCGCTGCGGTGCCTTTTCTTGCCTGCCTGAGGCCTCACATCACACCTGCTTGTCTGGGTCTCTGGCATAGTGAATAGGAGAGGTATACAAGGTTCTCCCTCGGCTCTGGAAGAAATAAATTGTAAACTGTTGCCTCGAGAGTAAAGTCTACATTTCTTCATGATTGCATTCCAGGCACCTAACAGCATCTAATAGGGACTCCGTAAATGCCCGCTGAATTGACATGGACCAAAATAGTGTTCAGCTTGTGGCACTGGGGAGTTCTGTGTGTGCAGCCTCATTGTTGCCCGGGAGAGACATTCATTTTATATTATTCCTACCCTGTCCTGTGACTCAAATAGGCTGCAGAGAGGGCTCATTCCTGGGTCTCTGGGGAGAGCCTCTTGACCCCTGGGGACCCCAATCTATGTATCCATGACACAGTAATAATAACATGCACAACATCCTGCAGCTAAATGAGCATCTGCCTGCAAAATGCTTAACCAGCTGAGGTGAGAGATTCTGGGAGGCCTGGGGCATGCTGGGAAGCATCACCTAGCAGCCTGCACTGGGGGGCCTGGTTGGACCAGGATGTCTGCCTCAGAGAGGAGGGGAGGATACTGCACAACTACAGAGCAAGTGGGTGGGAACTTTGACCCTTCCATTCCTCAGATGCTCGGAAGGGGAGGGGGCCGTGGGATCTGGAATCTGAGACCTGGAAGAGGCATATTCCTCTCCTGCCTACCTAGGCCAGAAACAGTAGGAAAGCCTCTGAGAGTGTAGGGGAGGCCAGCTCTAAGATAACGTTAAGTCAGGGGTTCCCACTCACGTTTGTGCGCCATCCATCAGCATAATGTGGGAATGTTTCCCACATTAACAATAAAATGAGAAGACAAGGCAGAGTGTATATATGTGTGTGTGTGCAAGGAATACTTTGTGTTCTCCTGATACGTATGCTTCTTAACGATAAACTGTTGTTTCTTTCACAAAATGTCAGTATTGACAGATGGTAGATAAAAACAAAAACAGAATCTTTTTATTGAGAAAAAATTCTGGTGCCTGATTTTTGAGCCCCATTGGGAAGAATAGATAATACAATTAATATATATACTGTGCTTATGTATATTACATATAAACATACATTTCCTGGTGTGTGAAATCCCAAAGTCTGGGCACCACCTATGGAAATGACTTATCTAGACTTCCATGGACACAGAAATTAAGTAGTAGTGTGACTTTATTTGGAGACTGAAGGCTGTGGGAGTGTCTTTGAAGGAGCTGTTCAGAGTCCGGAGTTCAAAGTCAAAGGCAGGACTTACGTTCTGACCCCAGCTGCATGAAGGGCAATATATTTAATACTATTTCTACTAGTTATTGGTTGAGTACCTCCTGGAAGAGGGCTAGGAAGTTTATGTATCTTTATTTTTAATTTCATCACAATCCTGAAGGGTGAGTGAATTATCCTCACTTAATAGTGAAGAAACTGCAGCCCAGGTATATATTAATTTGTCTAAAATTATCTGACAAGGAAGCAACTGGGCTGGAATTTTAAAGCCTGTGCCATTTATTCATAATGTGGGCTTTCTACAATAATAGCTGCCATTTATCCAGGCTGTTCTATATTCCAGGCACTGTGCCTAAGCTCTTTTTATGCATTATATTACTCAAAAATTATCATAACTCTAAGAGGCATGTATGTGTGCATTATTCCCACTTTGCAGAAAAGTAAGTTGAGGCTAAGAAAGGCTCAATTATTTGTCAGGAGTCACAATTTATTAAAGGCCTGAACTCAACCTCTGTCTAGTGCTGAGGCCCTGGGTGACTAAGTTGTCACCCACTGATACAAGCTTCCTGAGAAAGGGATTGTGTCACCCTGTGTGTCTTGGCAATCTCGTGGCTCGTTTAAGACTGAAAAGAAAATGGATCACCTAAGGCTTGGTTGAGATGTGAGGATCTGGAATTTACCAAAGGGGGTTCTGTGGATACAGGGGATTGGTGGAAGGCAAGAGTGTTTTTTGGCCTCAATAAGCAGGAATCTGGAGTTACCTTGAAGTTGAATAAAAATAAGAAAAGCACTATTGTTAAGGGGCCCTGCAATCCATACGAACTAAAGGGCTATGTCAAAATGAAGTGAAAACTGGAACAGAGAGGCAGGAAAGTCAGAGTAGTGTCTAGAGACCACTAGTGTTAGCATTTCCGAACGGGTGAAAAGGCCTCTGACCAATGGAAAGGTGGCGGTACATTTTAGAGGTAGAAGCATGAAATCCAGAGAAGGGAAGTCTCTTTCTTCCGCATGCTAAGACACAAGCCACGCTGTGCTGCAGTCTTCTCCCCCTGGTCCCATTTTGTATCAGCCTTGGAAGGGCTCCAAGCTTTAGGACACCATGTCACCCAGCTGTCAGCGCTGGAACCCTGAGCACTCATCACTCGTCTGGCACCCAGGCCTGATGCTCTGGACCGTGACACTTCCCTCTCAGTCTCCATAACAACTCAACAACCACGAAAGAAGTTTCTGCTGTGCCTTCTGTAGGAGACAGCCTTACATCCCATGTCTGAAGACACCAGTTCGAAGAGACGACAAGTCACATCTTTTTTTCTGGCACATGAGGAGGAATCGATTATGATTGCAAAGATTCTATGTTAAACCTTTTAGTAACATTTTTTCTCTTCAAAATGGGAAACAGAGAAGCCTACTGGAGGACACAGAACCCACTGGGCCTGGCTGTCAAGAGGAAATACACGAGCTTTAAGAAGTGGTAAGAGGCTAAGGGCAAGTGCTTGAATTGCTTGCCTTGGGATGAAGAATGTGTCCACTTTGGAATCCATGAAAGTGTGGGACCTGTTAGCGCTGCGGGAAGCTTTGACCTAACACAACCTGGGCGCTCTCCTTTCAATTTGTCCCTGGCCCAGAGAGCGTGCAAAAGGTGACCTGGCAAAGTCTAGAAAAATGACACTTCTAAATCTCTCTCTCACCAAAATCCAAATCGCCTGAAATGCCATCATTAGACATTCATTGCGTTTCCTTCAGGTGTCTTTCTTACAGATCTGGGGAAAATACAGCCTATTGACATTACAGCCCATGTGAGATGGGACCCTGAGGAGCTGAGGTATCTGGTCACATGATGGGGAGGAAATAAGAAAGGGAAGAAAGTGTGCAGAAAGGAAAGGAATACCCTTCCTAGGGTTGACCTGGTGAGAACTCTTCACTCTCCCTGACACCTCTTAAAGCCCCACCTGACCAGCCTAGGGTCCGCATTAGGAGTTGACAGCCCTGCTTTCATTGAATGTCCTTGGCCGGGGAGCCCTGACTAGAGAATGCAGTTGGTTCTCTTGGCTTTGGTCTGTAAATGAGGAAAGGACAACTTCTTTGACCAGCGGGGGACACTGTTGTCAACCAGCTGATGGTTCTCTCTCACTAACACTACCCAATAGGTTGAGTGGCTCTTTCAGATAGATGGACTTAGCTCCTCCCCTCTGAAGGGGCTCAGGCTCCCTTCTGTGCATCTCTATTGAGATGAACCATCAGCAAAGCCATGGTGGTCAGGGAGCTGAAAGTCTCTGTTAGTAAAACAACAGCACATCATCCTTCGGGCTGGTAGCTGGCTCCATTTTTGGAGGAGTCTAAACAATCATTTCTTTAAAATTTCAGACCGAAGTAAAGAGCTGAAATCTCAAAGTGGCTCTTCAAGCAAATGGGCAAAGCATTTTAAGCATTCAGTTTCAAAAGCCTCCCTCCCCCAAATTATTTTAGAGACTGTCTTTGAGAGTAGAGAAGCGAAGAATGGAAGCTCATTTTAATCTGATTTACCCTTAGTTCAGAAGGACAGGGCTACAGTTCGTATTTGAAGGGGGAAAATAGAGCCCCAGATGCTGCTTGGAGTCTGGAAAGCTTCCATTCTCTTCTCAGTGTTACAGAGCACACCCGCAGGAAAATGACTGAAGCCTGGGTATTATGAATATCAGATTAGCTAAGAAAACCAGTGAATGGCTGCAATTTTCTGCCATGAGGTAGTGTTGTTGTTGTTATTGTTATTGTTGTTTTTAATTTAAAGGTTAGGAAACCTCTTATATACCTTGTGTTTTCCAAATTTATTCCAAGAGTATATTATGCTAATCGATAGAAGCTTACAACATAAAAAGACCTTTGGCTTTCTATTCTGAATTTCATGGCATCTCCACTTTATATCATACTTATTCGCTCTGATGAAAGAAAAGAAGATTGAACATTCAAAGCTGAAGGTCATCCATACAGTTGTCCCAATAGCAATCTGTGTACCTTTAACCCTGTGGAGGAAAAGTAATTACCCTTTGGCTTCTGGTGACCTCAACTAACCTTTGTTGAAGGGCCAGAGAAAATAAAGGCTGACCATCAGCCTGCCCTGGCTGCCCTGGGCTTAACCTGCTGTGTGAATGAAGAACAACCCAACAATAGGACGGGAGGATGTTGCCATGGAAATAGCCCTGGACGAAGGAGCAAAAATCAGAAATTTATCACAATTAATTGTTTTATTAAGAACCTCCGATCTTTTGGATTATTCCCTGGAGAGGGGGGAAGACGTGCTCTCATTTAGATCTCACCAGAGAAAAATTCTATTCAAGTAAATGAAGCAGCCCATATAGGAAAACCATCTGAGTTGTGGCTCCAACTAGACAGCTTTTTGAGAGACGAAAGGATCTATACCTCCACATAATCTATAAAGATGCAAATGCAGACGGCCAGGATGAAGGCCTAGAATCTCATGCTACCAGACGTACTGGTTGAGGGTGAGGGTTCGGGCATCTGTCTTTTAATATTTTTGGTAGGCTGTTGCCTGTGCATCCATGCCTTGGCAAGATCTGGAAAGTGCAGGTAATCATATGTAATAGTTTATCAGTGAACAGAAATGCAATGTCACATTTTGTTGTCCTTGTTTGACCTCCCTGTTCAATAGAATCCACCCTCTATGTGCTTTTGAGGTGAGCTCATTTAGATTAGAGACTAGAAATTTGCCATTCAATTATGTTCAGATTAAACTAGGCTAACCCGAGACACTCTGGCTGCTGTGGACTAATTGAAGGAAAAAGAGAGAGACTGAGTGAGAAACAGCTCTTTTATGGGGGAACCTACAAGTTATCTCTTCGGTGTAAGCAGATTTACTTAGAAGTAGTAGTATTTATTTTTAACACCAGAAGTTTTCGCTTGTATTCATTTTTATTTTAATGCAAGGATGAAAGTAAAAATGTGAACTTTTCTTTCTTTTTTACTAAGTAGATTAAGGAGTTGCTAAGTAAACCAGAACCGGATATCACCTTACCTTTTCTATTTCGGTAAATGCTAGAATAGGAATGTGAAACATTCATCTGCTGTGTTTCCTAAACAGTGAGTTACTTATGTTAATCAGTTTTTAAAATAATTTGAGGTACTAAAACAAAGCAGGTGGTTAAACTCAGATATTGATTTTTTTCTCTTTACTGGGTATTTCATCAGTGAAATTGTAACCACCGATGAAGGAGAATAAACCATAGCAGGTGTTCACTGAAGACCCCGTTCACAGTGAGATTTGCTTTTTTGGTCACAGCCTAAGATGCCAACTTGAGTTTCACGTATGCATTTTAACTCCAGGTGTTTTAGGAAATTAATCTCATATTGGGGAGAGGGATTCTTTGGCTTTATTAGAAATTGGAAAGTTATGATAAGTTTACGACATAAACTTTTTAAACAAAGAGACTCTGTTGGCACTCTGTTGACTGGCAGTGAAAACCAGTTTTTGGCCTTCTTGTTTACCTACCTCCTGCCTGCAGTTAGCTTATCACTCATGTTGTGTGTTGCTCCTACTGTTAGGGCCAGAGTTTTCTGTTTGCTAACACGCCAGGTACCTGTGGTCATAAGGCCCTCCTCAAACAATGTAATAGACGTGGCAGGACTCCTTAACCACTCTCTGTGGCCTTTGGCAGGCTTTGAATCTTTTTGTCTGCTATAAATAACAGTTTATCCTAAGTGGCAGCAAACGTCCCCCAAAATAAGCCCACAACAAGGTCCCACTTGTGCTTACCTTGCAGTTCAGCAGCACCTTGGTTGTGATCCTGCTCCTTCATTTCCATGTGCTTTGGTGAGCTCATACCTGCTTGGAGGTGCTGAGAATGTTCCTTCTGCCTAGGGCCACCAGTCACTGGTCACTGTTGAGCTTGGTCTTCACAGGCCTCACGGTATTTGGTCTGTCTCCAGGTTTTTTGTTTTTTGTTAACCCTTCGCTAGACAGCTTGATTGAAGCAGCAAAATGAAAAGCGATGATGGTAAGGGGTTTCTGTTGTTTCACCTGTTTGGGCCAAGAGAAGAGTGAGAGAGGGAATGAAGATGCGGAGCAAAATATAAGAATTGAGGCTCATCTGCCTTGGGTGGAGGCAGCAAACATTTCCTTGGTCTCCCCTTCTCAGGGGGATTATGTGCAGTTTCTGCTAATTTGGGTAATCATTTTGGTATTACAATTCCTGAAAGATATTTCACTACTTATACAGTTTACTGTTGGAGTGCCTCTTTATCATTCGAATTTTATTTAGAGGAAAGACACCTTATGCATGCATTTATTTAGTTTGCAGAAAGATCTTTCCAAAATAATTTTGCAAGGAACAGGATAGATCAAATCTGTCAATGACTAGATATTTTAATGAAGACATGAGAATATTTACTGACTTCTAACTGACAGTGCTTCGACTTTAATTGCTCTTCAGTAACACCTATAAAAATGCAATTAAAGTGTGAAGAATCATTTAAAAGAGGACTACTGAGGATAGTTCTTCATATTTTTCTAATTTTCTACTTTTTGCTTCTAATCCTTAATCCTACATATGCATACTTAGCTACAATATAAACCTACAAACTATGCAATGTAAATGAGCAACTAAATACATTATGCTAGGTAAAAAAGACAATTTTGTAACAAATGAAAGAAAAAAATTAGATGAGTGCATATGTGGGAAAACGCTAAAAATTGCCATCCAGTACGCTTTGAACACGTGTAATTGAAAAACAACATGAAATTTGTTAGTAGAGTTTATGATAATTTTTACAGGGTTAACATCCATATTTTAAAAACAACATGGGATTTTGTCAACAGAGTTTAACATACTTTGTATAAGGTAAACATACATATTTTTAAAAATAACATGGCATTTTGTCATGAGAGCTTGTAATAATGTTAGGTTGAGTGGATACTTTCAATGAAGGAGAGAAAAAAACTAGTTAAATAGCTTATGGGTGTTAACACTCCCGGCTCCAAATTAAGCAGACATTAATGGCATGGCATTATTCTCCTACACTCAGTATTTAAAGTATCTTTCCATGTATTACGATTCAGTGTAATGAATCATATATGGAATACAGGATATTTATGGGGGAATACCTAGTGTGACATTAGCACTGTATCTTGAGTTAAAGGTTGTAAAAACATTGAAAAAAATTATATGGCATCAACGTGCCTCCTAAATAGGCCATAATTCAGTCTTCTTCAACAGACTGATGGAAATATGATGGTCTCAAACTTCCGATAGTTTCCAGCACAATGCAGAAAGCAGGTAACTTAAAAAATTTTTAGATCTATTTAAATGCCCATCAAAAACCAAAGATATTCCAGAGAGATGATCAAATGTGCCCATCACAAATTCCTCTATGGTTCATCCTGGGTTTGAAGCAAAAGTAGGCATTTTAGAAAACATTCCATTTAAAAATATATATTATGTCTTTCTAAAGCAAATGATTAACCCGGTTTAAAGTTACAACCACCAGAACTCAATATACAATAGTACCGTGTACCCAGCCGCGAGGTAGCTGGCTTTGGTGCGATTTGCACCCTCGCACCACAAGCACATAACTACAGTGAGGATCTAAGCTGTGAGCAAGAGCCTAAAAGTTACCTTCAGGATGCAATCGCTTCATGCTGCAGCGCCCTGGATTTCCAGCTAACCAAACTCTGTTTCCAGCAGAAAGTCCTGGGGTAGAGAGAGAGTTTTCTCATCTGGAAGCCCTTCCCGCTGGTCTTCTTAGGAAGCGGTGCTGGAACGTTTTATTATTATTTTTTAATCCTGTTTCATAATTGGACTCTCTGTCAACTAGTGCTTGTCGACCCATCACTGGCCTCTCTTAGGGTGGAGATGACCGGAAGGTGGAAGGACTGCAGGCCATACATCACTCTCCCCTTCTCGGTACACCTTAGTGTGAGCATGGCATCAGGACTCTGAGGGGAGCTGAGCCATCAGATAGTCCGCAGATTGCAGGCTTTCCCTATGTCCTGCAGTGCTGGAGAAGGGGATTATTGCTGCAGGAAAAAAAAAAAAAATCTGGCCACACTGTAGAAATAATCACCGCAGTTCAGCTCGCCCCCCACCTCCCTCTGTGCACTCTCTCTTCCTCTGTCTCTCCCTCTCTCCTTCTCGCTCTCTGTGCGAGGCCCCAGCTGATTCAGGCTGCATCCATCCATACATAAATCATTCCCCTTATTCTATTGGTTACATGGTACATGGCAAGTATTGATTTTTTCCGTTGCCTCATTGCTGGAGAACACTTGGTTTTTGTGAGACAGAAAAAAGAAAAAAAAACACACACACACAAAACAAAACCTAAACCAAACAACAACAACAAAAAACCATCCTCACCAGAGTTTTGTCTAGACGAAAAATAATGAAGCAGATTTGTATCATGCTAATGACAAGCATGTTCTATAAAGAACATACTTTTGGGAGGCCCTTTACTGTTTGCCTGCATTGCTCATGGTAAACCCTGTCTCAAAATAAGAAAGAATTGTTCCCAGTCGTGGAGAGCTCTGGGTTCAGGAAGTAGGGGACACACACACACACAGGGTCTCCCTCTGTAATTGTGCAGGGCAGGGAGACGTCTAATTGATCGCTAACTCCAGGAAAAAAGAAAGTTTAGTTAAAACATCACTCGCTCAAAAACCAAGGATAAGGAAGCAAAAATAATGCATCGTGGCCAAATGGCATGTGTGAGAAGAAAGAGATGTTTATCTAGGTTTGTGTGGTGACAAAATGTGCACGTGTGACTTGTTTGTGTGAAGTATCAACATAGGATGTGCCTCAGCTGTCAAAATAGTGTCTTTTAATACTCGGGACACAGCAAAAAAGTGAATACATCTTAGTTTAGGATTCTGACATTTGAGTGTCTGGGACAGAGAGAGAGAGCGAGCATTCTGCAGACCCAAGTTAAAACACACAGGAATCTTAATATATGACTTGTCACAAAGACCAATTTGTTTTAAAGTGGTAGTGGCTCTTGGAGTCTGTCCAGAGGGGTTTATTCCTGAAATATCAAAATGACTTCTTTATGAGGTAATGCTATCCAAAGGATTGGCCCAGTATACAAGGAGATTGTTAAAATGAGGAAATTGTTATAAGAAGGCTGCAGCGCAACCATAAGGCTTGAAAAGACTGTAAAAAGCCCATTTTAAATGTTATACATTTATGTGACAACTGATTATCAGTCTAACAAAGGGTGAAGTTCAGGAACAAAAATAATTCAGCATGTTATGCAGGTCATGGGACATTTTTTTAGGTTCTCCTTAGAGCCATCAATTAGAAGATTTACCATCCACAGATTACAAATGAGCAGTGTAATGGCTTCTTGAACTTTAATTATGGCTAAGAAGAATTCCTTTTAGCCCAGAACACTTACTCTGTACATCAACAGAGTTTATGAAGTTAAACTGTCACTGTCCTCGGAAGTCAGACTAGGATTTCTCCTTTTTTGCCTCACAAAACCCGTTCTGGGGAATTCTTTTTGTCCTTTTCACCTATCAGTTTACCTTGTGACCCTCGGCCCTTGGTTCCTGTCTGGGACAGGGGGCCCAATGGAAGATTCTATGGAGCAGGGCTGAGAGGGGCTCGCCCATGTGGAGCTGGGGCCAGCCTGTCTGGACGTCTCGCCCTTCGGTGCGCAGCATTGCACTTCTCTTTCTTTGCATTGTTGAGTTCCTTTTTTTTTTTTTGAAAGACTCTGAGCATCTCTGCATAAAAGCTGGTTTATCTAAATTGCCCTTTCAAGGGAAACTCCGTGACTTAAGGCGTGGGAGGAGGCCTGCGTGGAATTTTGTCCAAGTAAATGTTTTGCTTTGTTTCATTGTGTTTGTGCGGCTGTCATAGTTTTGGGCTGCAATCCAGTTGCACGTTCTCTCAATTCACATGCAGTGACTGGGGAGGAGGGCAGGCGTGCCTATCTATTTGGCTGCCTGGTGAAGGAGTCCATAAAGGATTGGAGCATTTTTAGATCTAAAAGGAAAACAGACAAGAAACAACCCCAGCACCAATAGGAAACGCTTTGAACGTGACCTCTTCCTTTCTCTGCCTCATCCTTTCCTGCTTCAGCAATTTGAGCAAATGTTTATGGGCCACTTACTCTGGGCTGGGGATTTGCTGGGGCGAGGGAAGGTGGCAGAGCTAAATGCCCGTGCCTGCCGCCAGCCCAGGGAAGTCACTGAGCAAACACACAGGGGTCCAAGCTGCTGCCTGGCGGGGCAGGCCCCTCATGCGCTGAGGCTTCTGCTGTCACTGCTCCCTGTGCTCTATGGGCCTGTCTCTCCAGAAAAGTCAGGTAACTACATTAAGTAATGAACACCCAGAGAGGTCTTTAACGTCTTATCCTCATTGAACTCAAGCGAGATTTTGAGTGACCAGCATAAAGCTTTGCCCACACACAACAGGCATTTATTAGTGTTATTTTTAAGACAATATGGTTCCAAAAGGAGAACTAGTTAAAATCAAAGCTAACAATTATTATATAGTTAGGGTATCAATGCATTATGTCATGTAACTTCCCAATAACCCTGTTTTTTAAAAAACTTCTTTTATGCCCATTTGAAAGATAAGGAAATTGAGGCAGAGGGAAGTCAAGTAACTTGCCCAACCAAGGCTGTCCGGCTAATAAACGGGGGGGATTGGGTCTCAGACTCTGCTGCTCTTAACCGTTACTCAGTGTGGAGGACCAGTGGCAGCTGGCAGGGGCTCTTAAATTCCAGCTGACAGTCTTGAGATAGGGTGTCACCGAGAGAGTGGCTTCTGTACTGGCCCGGAGGCATGTTACAGCCCATAATTTTTGTACCCTATAAATTATACTTTGATTCACTATGAAAAGAGGAAACGTTTTAGATCTATTCATGGAGATTGCTATTACAAGGAATTGGGCTTTTGGAAAGAAAATATTTACCTGTTAACCTGTCCAGACCTGGACAGGTCTGGATATTTGTGAATGGGGTTTTCCTAAGGTGAGGGTCACCCGTGGAAGGAGCAGTGACAGGCCCCAACAAATGGGAATAATCCCAGGCTGAATCCAAACACTTCCCCTGAGGAACAGTGACTTTCCACAAGTGGCAAGTATGCTCAGTTGAACTCATAGGGTTTTGTTTTGTTTTGGTTTGGAGATTTTATTTATTTATTCATGAGAGACACACAGAGAGAGAGAGCAGAGACACAAGCAGAGGGAGAAGCAGGCTCCCTAAAGGGAACCTGATTCAGGACTTGATCCCAGGACTCCGAGATCATGACCTGAGCAGAAGGCAGGTGCTCAACCACTGAGCCACCCAAGTGCCCCGAATTCTTAGGTTTTTAAGAAAACTGGGATACTACTCTTTCTTACTTCTTTTCTACTCCAACACTACCAGGTGAGACTATAAAAATAGCAAGTGGAATTTGTCTCAGAAATTTACCCATAGTATTTCCTGACCTCCTCAAAAATTTTGAAGTATAGTTGTGGCGCAGGCTGATTAGCCTCTGCAACAAATCCCTAAGAGGAGAAAGCTGGTTCAAACCTGTCCTGAAGGGACTGACCTGAGATTCGCCTGCCTGAGTCTCCTCCTTCTCAGAGCTCTTGGTCTCTGCAACACAGTGATTTACTTAAAAAGCACTCATTCACGCATTGAGGGCAAGGAGGTATTTCAAGATATAACAAATAATAATGACAATAATAATATGATTATTATTATAGAGTTGATGCTAATGTAGACAAAACATCATCAGGCACACATTTTCCTTCCTTTCCATGAAAGCTCTGTCGTTGGCTTTGGTCTTTGTGCCTGTCTGGCTGATATATTGGCCAATCCCAAACCTGAGATCCAGAAAGTATGTTAGACAGTGGCAACGTGAGGGCACACCCCAATAAGCCCTGCTCCCCAGCCATTTGCTTGCTCCCAGCCTGCGTGAGCAGTAGACAAGCCCCAGTGAACAAGAGCTGTCCAAGTTATCACACTCATTTCATGGCCCGAGAGGGAAAACAAAAGAGGACTGGGCAGCCCGTCAGGGACACAACCTAACCTATACCCCATGTTATAAAACTGGACCGATAAGCACCAGGGAAAGGTTGTTTTACCTGAATTTATTGCTTAGCAACAAAGCCTCTACCTCGAGAGAAGGCTGTTCTGTGGGTTACCAAGTAACTGGCTGTGACAATTACCACACAGCTGGCCAACTAATCTACATACCCTTTAACCCCAGCCAGCTGAACGAGGGACCGTGGACAGCTCACCAACAATAGACACAATCTAATATTTTATTTAAGAGCTGACAGGGGCCATAGTTGTATGGGTCCTGCAGGCTTGTGGATTTAACTATCTTAATTTGGACATCCGGTTCTTGAGGATCTGCTGTGCTTAAAGGGATGTCGGATCAGGGGAGACACCCAAACCAGTTTCCATCAGAATGCTACCCTATGGGGCTTATGGGGAAAATATTTCTTATAATTGAAAGCAAAGTTTTCTTGAGAATGAAGACTCTGCAAAGACAGTCATTTAGAGAAATGAAAACAAGATTTGATTCTTCCTAAGTTCGTACAGGAAAATGCTGAGTTGGCCTGGCCGTAGAGTATAACACATCCACAACGGATTAGAACCTTTTGGTATAGTTAGATGTACACAAGTATTTAGGATCATTTTGATACACTAGGAAGATTGGATTTAGACATTCTTGTTCTAAAGGATTCTATTATAAGTCATGGTTACTTACCAAGTAATTTCTGTTCTGGACTTCAAAGGAAGAAAAGAACCCAACCGTAGATATACTTGTTTGCATATGTTTTTCACATTCACATCTTTAAGATTTTTACTTACATCTGGAAATACTTTCCCCTGTATCTGTGAACCCCCAAAGTGTCTTTGCTTCAAGTTGCAGGCTGACACATTTTCCACCCTCAAACAGCTGTGGAAGGTGAACTGTGCAACAGCACAGTAGAGTGTCCACAATAATTTAGAGGAGACCTTATTACAATACCTCCCCCTTGTGCCTCCACAACACTCAGTGTGGGCATCAGAGAGAACCCATTTCTAGGAAATGGAATCATGAGAAGATGAAACCCATTTTTCAAAAAACCGACACCAGAACCTCCACATGTAGGTCATTTTTGAAAGCTTTGCTTCTGTTTCAGGTATGCTGCTATGTACTGCGACAGACTTCCTGGAACTTTTCAGAATTAGTTTACTGTCACATAATAAAGCCCATGGTCTTAATAGCCACATTTCATTTGGGGCCAACTGAATAATCCAGCATCTAGAATGGTTGGCACACAGCTGCCCTCAACATGTACTTGTTGAATGAACGAGTGAATGAACCCGGCTTCATCTACCCAACTTATTAACCAGAAAGCTCTGAGTGAACTGAATTTAAAAATTCAAATTGACATCCATTAGATGGAGGTTTGCCTTTTTTGAGACTATTCAAAGGAATCTAATGTTCCTAATAAGGCACGTTCCTCACTCTTTTATTCATTTGACAAATATTTATAAGATGCCATCTATGAGCAGGTACTATTCTAAGCCCTGGGTTACAGTGGTGAACTACACAGAAGATCTCTTGGCTCCCAGTGAGGGGAGACAGAAAATGAGCACATGTATAATAAAATGTCAAATAATAATAGATAACAATGGCAAAATCAAAGCAGAGAGCAAGAGAGAGTGAGGGATGGGAGGACAAGTGTCTCTAAGGAGATGGCATTTGATCAGAGATCTGAAAAGATGAGGGGGCAAGACATGTGAAATCTGGGAGGAGGTCTTTAAGGGGAAGCGATGGGAAGTACAAAGGCCCCAAGGTGGCTATTATAATTTAAAAAACAATTAGTGTAGACAACCTAATAGTATTTTTGTAGTAATTGAAAGCCTCCCCACCCCAGCATCCACTTTGTAGGAGGAAAATATCTACTGCATGCATAAGTTTTAGGAGACATTTGCTGCATAGATCTTATCAATCCAATCTAGGACTGCTATGGTTGTTGCTGAAGAATTTTTCAGTAAGTGTTCTGAACCTTTTCCTTAGGAGATAATCTTTGAGATGCCAAGAGTCCTTTGAAATCATATAATATTTTCAGGATGCTTAAAATGGATGCATTGTGACATGTATCCTGCGTGACCTGATGTTGGTGGTAGTGGTGAGTTTGTCATGCCTCCCTGCTAGAGTGGAAGCTCCCAAGGGGCATGGACACCATCTGTACCTTTGTATCCTGCCCACTCCCCAGTGTGGGGTCTTCCATACAATAGATGCTCAATAAATATGTATCTTAAAAGAGCATGAATATAATAAAGTAATGATAAAACTCACAATTTCCCACCCAAGTGCACCCACAGCAAGTGCTGTCTCATCAGAACCATGCTTTTGGGACACCTGGGTGGCTCTGTGGTTGGAGCCTGCTTCTCCCTTGCCTGTGTCTCTGCCTCTCTCGCTGTGTCTTTCATAAATAAATGAAATCTTAAAAAAAAAAAAAAACCATGCTTTTGAGAGGATTCTACTTTTGTTTTTTAAGAGAGAGAGAGAGGGGATGGAAGGGAAGAAGGGGGGAGGGACATAGAGAGAGGGTGGGAGAGAATTGTAACCAGGCTCCATGCCCATTGTAGAGCCCGACATGGGGCTCAATCTTATGACCCTGAAACCATGACTTGAGCCAAAAATCAAGAGTCAGATTCTTAGCTGACTGAGCCACCAGACATCTCTAAGAGGATTCCATTTTATCCAGTACCAATTTCTTACTATCTTTCCTTGGCACATCACATGCCAGGCAAGGAGATGAATTTCTCTGCCTTCTAGATCTGGCCTGTTCCTTCCTCTTGGAATGATCTTATTGATAAGTGGTCCATTATGTTTTGCCTTGGTAACGGCTAAGAAAAAAGGAAAAATCTGACCCCAGTCACCAGAACAATAGCAGAGTTTGAAAAACCAAGGGTTGTTTAAAATAATGTGCTTCTGAAGTGGTGGGTTGGGTGGTAAAATTCAATCAGACAGCCCCTGGAAATTCTAATGTCTTTAGGATTTCACATAATTTTCCAGCCCTATACATTTTAGAGATAGTGGCTCTTCTATACATTTATGAATACTGGTTATTTTTAGTGACAAAATCCCTCTTAATGTTTTGAGAAAAAAATTCAAATACCATGTATTTTCCATGAGTACACAACTGTCTAAGTATTTCATACGTATTTCATTAATCAAGTTAATAATCCCAATATGAATAATAGTTGTCATTTATTAAATGCTCCAGCCACTTTATATATTTCACCTTTCATCCTCAAACAAACTCTGCATGAAATAGTGTCATCCTCATTTTTAAAATGAGGAAACTGAGGCTCTGAAAAGCTCAACAGGGCAACTGGGTGGCTCATTTGGTTGAGCCTCCAACTCTTGGTTTTGGCTCAGGTCATGATCCCATGGGCTGTGAGATCAAGCCCTGTGTCTGGCTCTGTGCTCAGCAAGGAGTACTTGAAAGATTCTCTCCTTCTGCCCCTTCCCCCATCCCCCCTCAAATAAATAAACAAAAATCTTTAAAAAAAGAAAGCTTAACAATTTTCTGGGATTCAAAACTGGCCTCCTAGTCTTTGAAGTTGATACTTTTTCCAGTATATTGCAAACATCTCATTTTTTTCTTAGTAAAACATTTTTTTGGTATGAGAACAATATGAAGTCTCTGACCCTAATACAGAAAAAAATTCCCTGAACTTTCAACATTTATTCAGCAAGACATTCATTAAGAACAACTCTTGCTCATGTCCTGTACTATCTGCTGTAAAAAAGCATTAGTAGAACAGAACGCCTCCCTGCAAAGATCTGCAAGTGGAGCTGGGAGCACAAAGGTGTATTCAGCCTGTGAATGTACATTTGGGCTGAGGGTTACAGTGGAGCTACAAACTCAGTGCCAAGCGACACAAGTGAGAAGTTTTGCTGGGACAATGGCAGTTGAGGAACGCTGACTGTTTCATCCATGCCTTGAGGGATGAGTGGTATCTACTGGGCAGAGAGAGTCTGGTGAATATTATAGTCAACATGACCATGAGATTGGTGGAGTAGATGAGTGTGGGTAGGGTCTTCCGAGAAGAGTCTGTCGCTAACAGGCTGGACTGTAGAAATGACTCTTAAGGGTTGTGGTGGGGTTGAAAGTTGGAACATGTCATGAAAAGTGACCTGAGAATTCACCCTAAATTGAGTACTTGGCACTTAGGTTCCAACACTTCTGGTTTTTTTTTCCTTTTGGTATTTTATTTTCTCTCTTTCCTGATTATTGGAACTATGCAGGTCTGTGGGGGAAAGCATACTATTCTTCACATGTTGGAGGTAATATCAACTAACAAAACTTTGTAGTAGGCTATTATTATTATTTTTTGTAGTAGGCTATTCTTGCTTAATGAAGCTCCATGTTCATATCACAATGCCATCAAATGCACAGTAGACGTGTCTTTGGTGCCTGCCCGTCCCACATCCCTGTCTTTGGGGTTGCATTGCATCTGGATCTGCTGAGAAACAGATCTGCTGAGAAACTGGCCTCACTAGTTCCATGTCCATGGGATACTGTTTTTTGGTCCAGTGGCCATATCTGGCTGAACTATGTATGGATACCTGACCTAGGTTGGGCCTGGTACATCTTTTTCCCATAAGTTTAGAACAAAGGTACTGAAAGACTGAGCCATTAAAATGGTGCTGGGTTCTGGAGCCAGGATTGGCACCAAGGCCAGTTAAAGCCACATGCAAACTGTAGTTGTAGAGGAGTAGTGAACATAGTTCCCTTCAGAGAGAGAGAGAGAGAGAGAGAGAGAGAGAGAGAGAGAAGGAAGTGTGCAGATTGAAAAGAGCCCATGTGGACCAGAGAGAGATGAAGATGAAGAGGGGAGCTGTCTAATCTTTTCCTGTTCCCATGAATCCACCTGTACTACTTTAGTTAGATTCTTCATCAGTTTTTCACAGGAAGTCATGTGAAAAGATACCCATTCTTTTCAACAAAAAGTATTCTTAATTATAGCAATTTATTTAGCTTTTTTTTTTTTTTGAAGCCTTAAGATTTTTTTCCCCCTGATTTTTGCTTTTGGTGTTTTTAAAAAATATATATGTTGTGCAATTTTTGATAGTTATATCTTTGATCTTTTCCTTTGTCATTACTTACATTGAATTTACACATAAATATGTTTTCCCTAATCAGAGATCAGGTAAAAATTCACCTCTACTTTTTTTTTGTAGATTTGAAAAACATGATATTGCCTTTATTTAAATCGAATCCATATGGAATTTATTTTTGTGTATGTGTGCGACAAGGGTATAGCTGAAATATCTTATAAAAATGCAAATAGTTAATTAGTTGTTACAGAATAATCCTCTCCTTTCTCACTGATTTGTGATATCTTCTTGATCATATGTTATATATATATATATATATATATATATATATATATATGCATATATTTCACATGGGTCTCTTACTAGGCTATCTATTCTACTTATTCAGAAGAAAATACTTTAAAAAAAAAGAAAATACTTCTAGTCTGTGGTCAGTAATGATCCCTGGAGAAATTGACTTGGATTCTGAGAAGGATGGTGCTAAGTTAGAGGACTTAGGTTAGCACGTCATTTGATGCCTATGACTTTACCCTCTGGACTTTGAATGACAAGTTGATATTTATACTGGAATGCTTCCATCTTCTTTCTTCTTTCTGGGGCAGCTTGGATAGCCCTTACAATTCTGGTAGTTTTCAAAGACTTAATAAGGGTTTTCTATTACAGAATTTCAATTTATGAAATTATGTTTTATTTTAGAAAACACAAAACTATACAGAGTTTTAAAATGTGCTAGATTCAAGTACCTGGCAAAGATGACAAGTACATATTGTCATTTTCTCTTTTGTTTCTGTAGTAAACATTTTAATTGATTAGGGTCGACCTTACCATTGAATTTGGACACAACATCAGAATCCTTCTTAACGCAGTGCTCCAGGCAACTACTATTACCACTTGGTCTTGCCTGATAAAATGTTAATCTATTTTCAGATTAATTCTAGTAAGGAACATAAATTCTTAAGTTAAAAGTAAAGAGGAAGAACCCTCAACAAAGTTGGTTTAGAGGGAACTTACCTCAACATAATAAAAGCTATGTATGAAAAACCCATAGTTAATATTATACTCAATGGTGAAACACTGAGAGCTTTCCCCCTAAGATCAAGAAGAAGACAAGGATTGTCCACTCTCACCACTTTTATTCAGCATAGTACTGGAAGTCCTAGCCATAGTAATCAGACAAGAAAAATGAAGGAAGGAAAGAAGGAGGAAAGGGGGGGAGGGGAGGGAAGTAGAGAGAGAGGAAGGAAGGAAGGAAGGAAGAAAAAGAAAGGAAGGAAGAAGAAAGAAATAATAAAGGAAAAAAGACATCCATACTGGTAAGGAAGAAATAAAACTTTCACTATTTGCATATAGCATACTATATAGAAAACTCTAAACACTCCACAAAAGACTATCAGAACTGATAAATTCAGTTCAGTTGCAGGATATAAAATTAATATACAAATGTCTGTTGTGTAATTCTATACACTTCCAATGAAGTAGCAGAAAGAGAAATTAAGAAAGCAATCCCATTTACAATTGCATCAAGAATAATAAAATACAAGAAAACCAGAGCCAGGGGCATCACAATGCCACATTTCAAGGTGTATTACAAAGCTGCGATCATCAAGACAGTGTGGTACTGGCAAAAAAACAGACACACAGATCAATGGCACAGAATAGAGAGCCCAGAAATGTTTCCTCAACTCTACAGTCAACTAATATTCAACAAAGCAGGAAATAATATCCACTGGAAAAAGGACAGTCTCTTCAATATAACAGAACTAGAACAAGTTTTCACAGAACTAGAATAAATAATCCTAATAATAAATGGTGCTGGGAAAACTGAACAGCCACATGCAGAAGAATGAAACTAGACCACTCTCTTACACCAGACACAAAGATAAACTCAAAATGGATGAAAGATCTAAATGTGAGACAAGATTCCATCAAAATCCTAGAGGAGAACACAGGCAACACCCTTTTTGAACTTGGCCACAGCAACTTCTTGCAAGATACATCTACGAAGGCAAGGGAAACAAAAGCAAAAATGAATTATTGGGACTTCATCAAGATAAGAAGCTTCCACACAGCAAAGGAAACAGTCAACAAAACTAAAAGACAACCTACAGAATGGGAGAAGGTATTTGCAGATGACCTATCAGATAAAGGGCTAGTTTCCAAGATCTATAAAGAACTTATTAAACTCAACACCAAAGAAACAAACAATCCAATCATGAAATGAGCAGAAGACATGAACACAAATCTCACAGAGGAAGACACAGATATGGCCAACAAGCACATGAGAAAATGCTCCGCATCACTGGCCATCAAGGAAATACAAATCAAAACCACAATGAGATACCACCTCACCCCAGTGAGAATGGGGAAAATTAACAAGGCAGGAAACCACAAATGTTGGAGAGGATGTGGAGAAAGGGAAACCCTCTTGCACTGTTGGTGGGAATGTGAACTGGTGCAGCCACTCTGGAAAACTGTGTGGAGGTTCCTCCTCCTGTGTGGAGATCTGCCCTACGACCCAGCAATTGCACTGCTGAGGATTTACCTCAAGGATACAGATGCAGTGAAACACCAGGACACCTGCACCCCAATGTTTATAGCAGCAACATCCACAATAGCCAAACTGTGGAAGGAGCCTTGGTGTCCATCGAAAGATGAATGGATAAAGAAGATGTGGTTTATGTATACAATGGAATATTACTCAGCCATTAGGAACGACGAATACCCACCATTTGCTTCAACGTGGATGGAACTGGAGGGTATTATGCTGAGTGAAGTAAGTCAGTTGGAGAAGGACAAACATCATTATGGTCTCATTCATTTGGGGAATATAAAAAATAGTGAAAGGGATTAAAGGGGAAAGGAGTGAAAAAAAAAAACTCAGAAATAAACTTAACCAAGGAAGTGAAAGACCTGTATTCTGAAAACTACAAAACATGGATGAAAGAAATTAAAGACAACACAAAGAAATAGAAAGATACTCCATGCTCATGGATTGGAAGAACAAATATTGTTAAAATATCCATACTGCCCAAAGCAATCTACACATTTGATCTAATCACTATCAAAATATCAACAGCATTTTTCACAGAACTAAAACAAATAATCCTAAAATTTGTATGGAATCACAAAAGACCCACAAAGCAATCATAAAAAAGAACAAAACTGGAGATATCACAATTCCAGATATCAAGATACACTAAAAAGCTATAGTAATCAAAACAGTGCTACAGCATAAAAACAGACACATAGATCGATGAAACAGAATGGAGAACCTAGAAATAAAACCACGATTATATGATCAATCTTTGACAAAGGAAACAAGAATATTCAATGGGAAAAAGTCTTTTCAACAAATGGTATTGGAAAAACTGGACAGCTACATGCAAAAGAATAAAACCAGACAACTTTCTTACACTATATACAAAAATAAGCTTGAAATGGATTAAAGAGTTAATGTTATATTTGGAACCACAAAAATCCTAGAAGAGATCATAGGGAGTAATTTTTCTGACATTGAGCATAACAACACCTTTCTAGATACGCCTCCTGTATCAATAGAAACAAAACCAAAAATAAAGTATTGAGACTACATCAGAATAAAAAGCTTCTGCACAGCAAAGGGAATAATCAACAACACTAAAAGACAACCTATTGATTGGGAAAAGATATTTGCAAATGACATCTCTGATGAAGCATTAGTATTCAAAATCTAAAAAGAACTTATAGAACTCAACACACACAAAAAACAATCCAATTTAAAAATGAACAGAAGACATGAACAGACATTTTTTTTCCAAAGAAGACATATAGAAGGCCAACATCATTAATCATCAGGGAAATGCAAATCAAAACCTCACACATGTCAGAATGGCTAAAATCAGCAACACAGGCAACAAGTGTTGGCAAGAACATAAAGAAAAAGAAATCCCTGTGCACTGTTGGTGGGAATGCAAACTGGTGCAGCCACTGTGGAAAACAGTGTGGAGAAATTACCATGTGATCCACTAACTCCACTACTGGGTATTTACCCAAAGAATACAAAAATATTAATTTGAAGGGATATATGCATCCTTATGTTTATTGCAGCATTATTTACAATAGGCAGACTATGGAAGCCACCCAGGTGTCCACCAATAGATGAATGGATAAAAAAGAAGTGGTATATACTCAAATATACAATGGATTATTACTCAGCCATATAAAAGAATGAAATCTTGCCATTTGCAAACAGCATGGATGGAACTGGAGAGTACAATGCTAAGCAAAACAAGTCGGAAAAATACAAGTATCATATCATTTCACTCATTTATGGTATTTAAGAAACAAAACAAAGAAAAAAGAGGCAAACCAAAAACAGACTCTTAACTATATATAGAGAACAATCTGATGGTTACCAGAGGGGAGGTGAGTGGGGATATAGGTGAAATAGATGAAGGGGATTAAGAGTACACTTATTATGAGGAGCACTGAGTAATGTATAGAATTGTTGAGTCACTGTATTGTAATCTGAAACTAATATAATATTGGATGTTAACTATACTGGAATTTTTTTTTAAAAAAAGGTAAGTAGAAGAGCTGTATTATAGAAATAGCTGGAATAGATTTAGGGAAGCATTCTTTAAACAATTTTTTTTAAGATTTTATTTATTCATTCATGAGAGACACACACACACAGAGAAAGGCACAGATATGGGCAGGGGGAGAAGCACGGTCCATGCAGAGAGCCTGAGGTGGGACTCGATCCCGGGTCTCCAGGACCACGCCTGGGCCGAAGGCGGCGCTAAACCACTGAGCCACCCGGGCTACCCTTAAAAATTTTTTGACTGCAAACCATAATGATTAAGATGTTTGACATTTCACATTTAGCCATATAAAGAGGAGGACAATTGGACAAAAGATTGATGCATTTTTTTGAAAAAGGTACTTTATGCTAACTCTGCAATACTGGATTGAATAAATTAGCCTTTAACTAATTCTTATTATTCAGAAATAAAACTCTTATGTTTCAGACTCTGAGATTGATATAATCAGACAGAATGATTTTTGTCCTAGTCTTTTTGTGATTAATTTGAAGGGAAAAGTCCAAATCTTTTATTTCCCTGAACTTAGGTACCCCCTGAGGACTTAGAATAGGCCTCAGTAAAAATTTGCTAATATATAGGAAAAAAATTTCTACCATCACGGCTTTTAGCTCGGGCAATATTCATTTGGTTTGAGATAGATTTATAGATTTGAGGACTATCATCTCCCCTATTGCCTGATCATTATTTAGTTAATAAAACAACAATTCTGGAATGGACTCTTAATGTTACAAGCTGTGTGACCTTACCCACCTTCCTTAATCTTGCAAATTTGAAACCCTACGATAGTTTCATAATACTTAAAAATCTATATGCTTTAAAAAAACTGTATCAAACTTGAATATCTCTTCTTTTAAGAAGTTTTGATTACTTCCCTTATACTTTGCACTTGTTCTTTCAATATTTTATCCCGTGTTAAACCGAGTAAGATGAAGTGATCCTAAGACGTGTTAAGCCAAGCAAAGTGAAATAATGCCAGGGGTATATTAAAGCAAGCAAGGTCAAGTGAAGGTAGGAGTGTGCTTACAGGCTGGATGAGGATGAGTGAGGAAAAAACATGGTGACCTTGCATCTTCCAAAGCAGATTGCACAGCATTACCTCTTATCCTCTGGTGATTTAGCATTTGGATTTGGCATTTTAAAGTAGGCAGTGGGGATATTTCTAGGATTTAATAACCATTGTTTCCATCTTTGTCATTAGGGTCCAGAAGTTTCTAAGATTGCGAGTGCTCTAAAGTGTAATCAGTACCCTCTGCTAAGGCTCAAAGTTGGAATGTCTTGTCAGGATTTCAGTTCTGGCAGCTTTTTCTTCTCTGGTAGTTCCCAAATGAAAAATCTCTGGATTTAATCAGCACACCTTACTGAAGAGACCTAGGGAGAGATTGATGATGCCTGGTGGTACGATAAGATGGCATTCACAGAAAATCGGTGATTCTGGCAGGAAAAACAAGCAGACAGTTGGAGATAGTTCAGAGGTATCTGCTTTTATAGCTCACGAGGTAATATGTGCAAAACAGAGAGTGCCAGTGAGGTGGCTACTGACCTCAGAGGGTTGAAGACCATGGAGATTTAACCTGCTGTCAGGCTTTGGTCATAGTATGGAGGCATTGCCTCACTGGTTGAGGATTAGAAAGTTGAAAAAATAGAAAACTTGGGATGTTAGAACTCAGCATACTGATGAAAATCTTGAAAAGTACATTCTCATGGAAATAAAATTTCAATCAAAGGTAAGAACGCCAAATGAAAAATGCGTCTTTTTCCATTATGCATAGCCCTATCCCCAAGAGGCTACCACCCACAACATTTTCTGTTTTTAGCTCTTCCAACAGTTATCAGGATAGCTCTAAATATCGATTTTATAAAACTTTAAATATCTATTTTTTAGCTTGAAAGTTCATCTTGTAACTCTTTGCTGTAAAAAAAAAAAAAAGTCTATTTCAGCTCACATCTACCAGCCCTCTTCCTTTTTCTTATATCTTCCCTCAATTTTTTTTCTTTTGATCTTCCTATTGGTTATACTTAAATAACATATTTGGCTTTTATTCTTGTTCCATCAATCTCAGACGTATTGGGTAACTACCCGTGGTATAAGATATGTTAGAGTTGATGACCCCTATACTTTCCCCCATCCCTCTTCCTCGACTGCTCTACTGCTGGTCAATTATACCATCATTTTTATATCACCAAGGCTTAAGGCATTTACATTCCAAAGAGTAACTTTAATTAAGCCTTCCATGCTTTCACCTATATGTTAATCCTGAAAACCGGAGAGAAATGAATGTCATTGACCATATTATGATGTTACTGCAGAGCCAGAATGTGACTATAGAATGTAATTTATGTTCTTAAACCAAGTCTCTTTAAAGTAGAATATTTCAAGTTCCAAGTTCAAGATTTTCTTTTTTTAGATTCTCCATAAATGTATTATAATCATGCTTCATATTTTTGCTATAAATTTTTATACAACATCTTATTTTTCCTGGAATTTCTGATTTCCTTTAATTTTTATTATTGACATGAGAAACACAAACTTTCTTTGTTATTCACCACCCAAAAGCCAACCCACAGATTCTTCAGTCAGCTGCATCAGTGTCTGCTGGGTTCCAAGGGTTCATTTTGTGAAATAACAGCTCTCACCTTTACTGTTGCTTCCCTTGTGCCTTCTCTTATACTCTTAATGCCATTCTCTCTTCTGTTTTATCCATTAGTGTAATCTCAAATGCCATTCATCTTCAGGAAATTTTATACCTTTGGCCCATTCATGTTCTATTCTTCACTTCCTAGAACGTTTATGACTTTATTAATTTATTTATTATCTTTACTGTCATTTCAGTGGGTTTGAGAAATAATGAAGATAGGGATGCCTGGGTGGCTCAGAGGTTGAGCACCTACCATTGGTTCATGGTGTGATTCTGGGATCTGGGATCTAGTCCCACATCAGGCTCCCTGCAGGGATCCTGCTTCTCTCTCTGCCTATGTCTCTGCCTCTCTCTTTGTGTCTCTCATGAATAAATATATAAAATATTAAGAAATAATAGAGGTAAAAATATTTTCTGCCTCTCTCTTTGTGTCTCTCATGAATAAATATATAAAATCTTAAGAAATAATAGAGGTAAAAATATTTTCTAGGTCTAATATATTGCACAGGGGATCCCCAATTCTTGACTGGCTGGCAGACATTGATATCAGAAGGGAAAATATACATCTAAAATTTAAATATTTCTCCCAGAATGTAACTTAGGAAGGATTTACTGCAATATGCATGAAAGTTCTGTTTTAAAATTGGATTACCCTTTCCATTTATTTGATCTTATAACCTGCTCTGAATTAAGACACCACTTGAAGTTAATGGAGCTGTAAAAACTCCTGGTGTCTCATTGGCCCAATGCAGGTATTATCATCCTAAGTCCTGGGAATGGAAATTCATTTTATCAATAAAAGAGATTCAACAACTACGACTCCAGAGTTGTCCAGGGGACAGAGTACAGTACCTCACAGAGAATTTAAATACAACATGTGTGTTTATTGGATTCTGGAAATCACCAGATAGGGCCAGGGAGTTTGGGCCTTTACTGGAAAAGAAGCGTGTATTGCTGCTGGCAGTTTCTAAAAGGAATTTCAAACTTGTTGAGGAGGTCATTTCCTCCACTCTCAAGTATAGGAATTGCCTCCTAAGAGAGATAGTGTGGGAATTATTTTGTAAAGTTAGACTCCAGAAGGAGAAGCTCTTGACTAAAATGATGCCTTGGAAAGTCTAGGGACAAAGTTTGTGTGTGGCAGCCAAGTGCAGAAACAGAAGTGATGGGAGGTGGTTCCAAGGCCCCCTGGATTAAGATTGTTCTTTATGTGTTCTTGGAAAAGCTCTTTTGTCCATTTTGAAATTGCTTTGTGGTGCTAGGAAAAAGCTGAAAGAGCCATTTATGATACATGTGCCCTAGCCAGTGATGGTTCTAGAAGGCATTTGGCAGTAGAGACTAAGGGAAGTTTTGGAGTAAAGACTCAATGTTGTTGAAGTGCCTCCTCCTAACATGCCTCTCTCGGCTTGCCTAGGTACAGAGAACCAAGTCCCCATATGTACAGGCAAGGCAGAGATTCTTTTCATGCCCTTGAAGATCTCTGAGGAGTATGGTGGGTGAATGGAAGCAACGAGAGGACAGAGGCTAAAGAGCATCAAGAGACTCTGTGATAGATAAAAAGCCAGAGTAATACGTGGTATTTATAAAATGTGAAAATAATAACATGAATTTCTAAAAACTGTAAATCAAGGAAACACCCCATGAGTATATGAATTCTAACAGATATAAAATGCTGCTGTTAAAATCCTGTTTTTAGAGAAATAACTCCCCAATTCCTGCCAATTAGAAGCTTGTTTGAATCAGTGCACTACTAGTTAAGGGGTGCCAAGAGCCTCATCCTTTTAAGTAAAGTTTTTGTTTAGCAAAAAAAAAAAAAGTCTCCAATAAATTTTCATGAAGTAAGCGTACCCTGTACCTACTATTCAAATCAAGAAACAGATGTAATTGTAAATGGAATTGTTTTTTAAAATGTCTCTTTCTGGTAGTTTACTATCAGTGTATAGAAACAAGTTTTTGTATATTGATTTTGTATCCTGAAACTTTACTGAATTTATTAGTTTTAACAATTTTTGGTGGAGTCTTTAGGGTTTTATATACATATAATATCATGTCATCTGCAAATAGTAACAGTGTCACTTCTTCCTTTCCAATTTGGATGCCTTTTATTTCTTTTTCTTGCCTAATTGCTCTAGCTAGGACTTCCAACTATGTTGAATAAAAGTGACAAGGGTATTGGCATAAAACGGACATATAGTCAATGGAACAAAGTAGAGAGCCCAGAAATAAACTCATGCATATATGCTCAATTAATCTTTTGTAGAGGAGCCAAGAATAAATTATGGAAAAGAACAGTCTCTTCAAAAAATGGTGCTGGGCAAACTGGATGTCCAAACGCAAAAGAATGAAACTCTACCTCCATCTTACATTGTACACAAAAGTCAACCCAAAATAGATTAAAGATTTCAACACAAGACCTGAAACCATAAAACTAGAAAGAAATATAGAGGGTAAGCTCTTTGACATTGTTTTTGGCAATGTTTTTTTTGGATTTGATATAAAAAGAAAGGGGAACAAAAACAAAAAAAAATATAAGTGGGGCTATGTCAAACTTAAAAGCATCCGCACAGCAAAGGCAATCACAAACAGAACTAAAAGGAAACCTATAGAATGGAAGAAAACAATTTGCAAACCCATCTGATAAAGTGTTACTATCTAAAATATGCAAAGAACTCATACAATTCAATAGACAAAAGCCCAAATAACCCAGTTTAAAAAATGGGTGAAGGAACTTTCTAGATATTTTTCCAAAGAAGACCTACAAATGGCAAATAGGTGCTCAACATCACTAATCATCAAGGGAGATGCAAATTAAAGCCACGATGAGATGTTTACCTCCCACCTATTAGAATATCTGTTATCAAAAAGGCAAGAGATAATGAATGCTGGTGATGATGTAGGAGAAAGGGAACACTTGCACACTGTTGGTAAGAATGTAAACTAGTGAAACCACTATAGAAAACAATATGGAGGTTCCTCAAGAAATAAAAAGTAGAACTACCATATGATCCAACAATCCCACTTCTGGCTACATGTCCAATGTAAATGCAGTCACTTTCCTGAAGATATATCTGTACTGCCATGTTCACTACAGCATTATTCACAATAGCCCAGGTATGGAAACAAGCTAAGTGTCCATCAATGGACACATGGATAAAGAAAATGTGGTATAAACACACAATGGAGTATTACTCAGCCTTAAAAAGGAAGGAAATCCTGCCATTTGCAACAATATGGATGAACTTGGAGGGCATTATGCTAAGTGAAATAAGCCAGATTGAGAAAGACAAATCCTGCATGGTGTCATTTATATGTGGAATTTTAAAAGAAAAAAAAAGTTGAATTCACAGAAGCAGTAGAATGGTGGTGGGGGAAGACCAGGAGGTGAGGGAAATAGGGAGAAATTGGTAAAAGGCTACAAACATTCAGTTATTAGATGAATAAAGTCTGAGGATCTAATGTATAACATGGTGGCTATAGTTGATAATACCGTATTATAGAATTGAAATTTGCTGAGAGTAGAACTTAAGTGTTCTCACAAAAAAGGTAAATATCTGAGGTGATGCATGTGTTGACTCAATGTTGAGAATCCTTTTGCAATGTATGTATATCAAATTATCCTGTTCACTTTAAATATATTTCTATGTTGTCAGTTATATCTCAGTAAAGCTGAGGTATAAAAATAAAATCAAAGAAAGAACATATTGGCCCAGAATTAAAACATTGATTTCTCAAACTGTAATTGAGTCCTGGTATATAATTCCCAATTTTGGTTAGGATTTGGGCTGATGACAAGGTTAGTAATGGTGTTAGTTAAAATATCACTGTAAGAGGAAGACAGAGACATTCTAGAAAAGATCACGTTAACTGGTGATCAGTGGGATTATGCTTGCTCTCAGGTTGAATATTTTACAATTGGAAATTTTAACCATATCTGACTTTCATCTAATTATCCAAGAAACACTTACTACCCAGCATTGCTCAGAGCTATGCATTGTGGGTGATATAAATACGAAGCAAACACATACTATCCCTCACATAGAGCAGCAAGAGAGATCTAGCTCTGAAATTATTATAAAAATAAAGCAGAAAGTAGTAAGTGTCGTAGGAAAGCTGCAGGCAGGTGATATTTTTCCATATAATCTGAATCCCTTTTCTTTTTTTAAGGGAAGGATAAAATTGATGAACTTGGATGAGTGAGAAAAAAAATTAGATTTGGGTCAGAGGGTCTGAGTTATGTCCTGTTTCTTCCATCTCCTATGTGGCCTTGGAAGGCTACTTAACCTTTTCCACCCAGATTTTACTATCTCTGAAGTGAGGACAATAGTACTTTTCCTGTGGATAGCACAAAGGGCTTGTAAGAGACAGTAGCAATAGTTCTTTTTTTTTTTTTTTTATAAACAGCTTATGTCAAATAGGCCTTTTTTTTCCCCAGAGAGCAGTCAAATATTTATTTTTTTAAAACAAGGGATTAATTTATCCCCTTCTAATTCCAGTGGGGCGTTACCATAGGCCAGTCTTAGGAATAACTTCATGGGTACAATTGAATTATTTTAGATAACACACATAAGGTAGCAAAGAGCCTCTTTATGGTGCCTCCATCAAATGTCCCTCTCTTACTGGCTTAGAGAGAGCCAGTGATTTTTACTATGACACTGCTTTTGAAAGCCATGGCTGTAAGGCAGTTTGCCCAGAGTTTAGCTTTCCCCCAAACCCTGGCATTTGTTCATTATCCTTGATCCTCTCCCATTCTTTCCCAGTGCCCACTGTTTGCTGAATGGAGTTGATACTTCAAATTGCAAATGAGCTAAGGTGGGAGAGAAGCCCCTGAACCAGTGATTCTCACCCCAACTGCCCAGTAGCACCACCTGAGGAACTTCAAAGATAGGCTGATGACCAGCCCCATCCTAGAGATTCTGATTGCTCGGTCTAGGGTGGGCCAGGGTTTGTTAGTGAACAAAATATCCCTGGGTGATTCTAATGCATAGATGCTGCTGAAAGGCCCCCCTGCCCTGGTTCTCTAAGTTTGGAGTGCACAGAATCACATGGAGAGCATGAGGAAAGGGATGCTGAACCAAGAGACATAACCTATAAACTTATAAATAAGTGCTTTGCGGATACTGGTTCCACAGAGGGAAACCATCTCCATGGACTCATGTACTTGTTAGTTCCACCTGAGACTGGTAGTGTTGAGAGAAACTGAGTCCTGACTTCAAGAAGACAGAAGAGGCTTGTTTCCCTATATACCTTGTTGGCTTACTGTGGGGCTTGCTTCAGTTGTTCTATGTTAACTTTTGGTGACTCAGACACTGGCCGCACCCCCTGATGTTTCAGCACCTGGGATGAGAGGACAGAGGCTCACAGACCGTTCTTATGTCCACACACATGAAGGTTCTAGGTCAAGCTGACACACTGCTAGAAGAAATATATTCTTTCTTTCTACTATGTACCTTCATAATGAGAAGTAAAAATAATGTGTGTAAAGCCATGTGTTTTATATGATAGAAAGTTGGCAAATGTTAACATTTGTTAAATGTTAACATGACTAAATTTAAGTATTATTGTGCATGCTGTGGTATTATGGTATAGACTAATGATGTTTGGATGAGTAATAAAATAAATACAAGCATGTTTTATCAAATGTTATATATCCTGTAAGATATCTTTTTTCTTTATTTTAGCAAAATCACAACATATTGTTATACCTAATATTTTTCATAATTTAAGTGCTATTTGTAGAAATGAACTAAAGGATTAAAAGCAAAATATATTTGTACTCTAAAGTGTACAATTGATTCCATTTTGTCAAAAATATAGAGTAAATGTAAGAATAAAAACATTAAATTCATTTATCCTGTCTTAAAAGTTACATTGATCTTAAAATATTCAAGATTTAATAAAAATGAGCTAAAAGTACAAATTGTAATTTATGAATATAACTTTTTTTTAAAAGTGGCATTTAGGGATCCCTGGGTGGCGCAGCGGTTTGGCGCCTGCCTTTGGCCCAGGGCGCGATCCTGGAGACCCGGGATCGAATCCCACGTCGGGCTCCCGGTGCATGGAGCCTGCTTCTCCCTCTGCCTGTGTCTCTGCCTCCTCTCTCTCTGTGACTATCATAAATAAATAAAAAAAAAAAAATAAAAAAAAAATTAAAGTGGCATTTAAGATTTAGATTCTGAGCATTTTTATAGATATAAAACTATTCACAGTTCCAATGTTGAAAGTTCACCTGGTTGCCAATATAGAGAATTTTTATTATTCTTCACACATATTATGTTTAGATCTACATGAAGATAAATTTAGGAGTAACATGAATTGCTTGATGTTGTGCACGTTTTTCAACTTCTATCTGCAACAACTGTAAATATTGTGCTTGTATCTTCAGAATCACAAATTGGTCCTTGAAGAGAAGTAACTCTTAGTTTTGTGAGAATTGAAATATTTATTCTGAGAGGGAAAGTTTGATAACAGAATTTGTCCTTTCTCTTGCCTAAGTGCTTTTGTTGCTCAAATCCTATTCTACTCTTAAGCAATGTCTATTTGGACTTTAATGGTATCACAATCTATAAACCTTCACAGCATCCAGACACAGTTGCCTTTTGTTTAGAGGATATAGGACAAAAGATATAGGGAAACCTAAATGTATTAGTCATGAGACAGAAAGTTTAAGGTCTGGGTGGGTCCTATGCCAGTAATTGTCAAATCCTCAGTTGTGACAGAGATGTGTTTCTTTCTTATTTATTTGAGAGAGAGAAAGAGAGAGAGAGAGAGAGAGAGAGAGAGAGAAGAGAGGGAGAGAGAACCTTAAGCAGACTTCTAGAGCTGGATGTGGAGCTCAATCTTGCAACCCTGAGATCATGACCTGAGTTGAAGCCAAGAGTCAGTCACTTAACTGACTGAGCCACCCAAGTTCCCCAGTGCTCATGTGTTTCTAATACACACTTGGGTGGTTGTGTGTACGTAGAGTTCTTAGTTCAGAGATAACACAGTCAGCACATACCCTGAGAGCAGGGATTCTGTTTCATTCATCTTTATAGCCACAGTACTCAGCTCTGTGCCTGACGTTTAGTACATAGTCAATAGACCTTTCGTGACTTAATGGATAAAACACTGCCTGATGAAAGAAAGCTTCAGGAAGTGTTGCCTTCTTGTTTTTTTTAAAGTCATGCACTATTCATGTTTTGGTCCATGTCACTCAGGGATGGAGATTTAGACCAGGGCAGACCCAAAGACACTACTCTGGAAGTCAACTACTGCACAAGGTCTGACCTAGGGGCAGCCTCTCTTGATTCTAGACAAACCTGAAACCATCCTAGAGGGCCTTCTTACATCTCATTAGTTTCAAATTATATGTTCTATCATTTCTTTTCTTTCTTATTTCTTATACGAAGATAGTTTTTAGATAGTGTTTATATCTCTCGTGAGGAAAAAGAAATAGAGCAGCTGGTGTTGTCTCCCTCTTTCTGAATCCAGCTCAACTGTCAGAGCCTTCCCTAAACCCTTTCATGAGCATTAGAAGAAATGGAACCTCGACGAAATGAATCAGGCTTGTGGACTGGTATACCAAGTCCTGGGCAGGAAACAGGGAGACTTGGATTCTATTCCTTCTCTGCTATTCACCAGCTTTGGCTTAACTTCTTGGAAATTTCAGATTTCTCATCTACAAAATTAAGAGATTTGTACTAGATATTCAAGATCATACTTGTTAAAAATTATGTGATTTATTAATAGTGTAATTGGGCAAAATAATTTTTAGGCTTTGCATATAATGATGAACTACAGTAAGGACCTTATAGGACTATTAGGTGGGTAGGCAGCAGGTCAAACAGATACTTCCAATGTTTATAGAATTTGTGGGCTATGACTAGGTGGTATTTGTTTAGTGATTCATTAAGAACAAAGAAAATCTACCTGAAGATCATTTTGTCACTGCCACGCATGTGAGGCATTGAGGCTTCACAGATGAAGAAGCCCGAGCTCCTGTTCTCAAGAAGCATGCAAACAAATAATTTTAGCAGGATGTGATTGATCATTGGTATTACTGAAAGTTTTTCAAAGTGTAGGAGTGAGGCACAAAGGAAAACAAATCTACCATATTATTCTGAAAGGGAAGGTTTGATCAGAGAATTAATTCGTCCTCTGTCCTTTCTCTTGCCTAAGTGCTTTTGTTGCTCAAATTCTACTCTGCTCTTAAGCAATGTCCATTTAGACCTTAGTGGTCTCACAATCTACAAAAGGTTAAAGAAAAGGGGTGAGAACATCGAGGAAGGCCCCCAGGCAAGGAGATCCTAGAGGGGAGTACTAGGTGATTTTCATCTCTAAGCTCCCCAGGTGTAGGGAAGCGGTTTGAGCAGTAGCTTTTAATTAGTCTGTTCTTTTCAGCAAACCACTAGGATATCAGTGATTGGAATTACTATGGAGGATGAGCCAGTGAGCATCGGACTCTGCTGTGGGCATTTGATGTATGTGCTTTTCTATGGCAGCGGATGGTTCAGGTTTCAAGTGGTGCATACTTTGCTGCAGTGGGCCCAGGGGAGGTCATACTGTTGAGCAGAGCCTTAGAGATGGATTTATGGGCACGTTGCTCAAGCTCTGAGATTACTTGTCTCATTAGCAGTGGTGGGAATGGCTACGTGTAGAGGAAGGAAGAGGCCAGAGATGCTTGGTATGCAAATGATTTCATAGTCATAGACTCAGGCTCTGAGAGAAAAAAAATTCCCATCTTGGCTTCTGAATCATTTCAGCCAAGGACTTCAGTACTGAGTCTGCATATAGTGAATGCTCAAAAAATATTCTCTGCATCAATAGTCACTAAATGCCTACTATGCAGCGAGAACTATTGTAGGCACTTAATATTTGTGGAATATATTAATTTCACTTAACTAATAAAATGCCAAAGGATAACCAAATAACTTATATGAGCATTTCGTTGCCTTGAAATAGATATGAAATATTGATTACTCTCTAACCACACATTATACAAATGCATCCCTCCCTGAATATGTAGCTTGCCGATGCCTTCAAAGGGAACAATAACTTTTGTCTTTGTAAAATGTTTACTTGTTAAGTAAAATAGGAAATGAAGAGATTTGTTTGGCTTTGTGTCTCTACTGGGTACTCTGCTAGTGGTCTTTCTCTAATGGTTTTTCTTATACCAGAAATACACATTTGGGGTCACCAATGCAATACTGCAGTAATGGAGACCAAAAATTAACATTTTAAGGTAACAGGCCCTCCTTTCAATATTTATGCTGGTAGGGGGCAGGGTATAAACCAGGTAGACATTTGAATCATTTCAAGACTCTAAAGGAGCAAAAACAAACATCTTTTTATTACTTTTGGAAGATTGAGAAAGGAAAAAGAAGAAATAAAGCGTTCTGATGCATTGTTCATTTCTTACTCTTTTATTACAGGGATGTAGTGTTCTTAGTAAAAAAACATTTGCAAACTATAGTTTTCATTATGAATGCTCTACTTTTTTGTCATAGGAAAATAAAACATTCATCAGCCTAGTCTTTAGTCATCTAATGTACAGTTGGTGTTTAGAAATCACATCCAGTAAAGATAGAAAAGCTCCTTTGGTTGTGTCAGGGAACATTGTCTCCTTAGACATCACCCAGACCCAAATGTCACAATTATGTGTCCAATGTCTCCAGATCAACCCAAACTCTACCTTTTGGACCGCCCCTTTCCTTTCAAAGAACTCACAGAAAAATTGGAAAACTTGGAAAAATTGGAGAGGACCCAGTAGAACAACATTCTCTATCTGAAAATGGCCAAAGTGGTTGTCCAAAATAAATTGGCCAAGATAGGAATTACCTAGAAATGAGAAATAGAGGGAAGGAAACCTACTTAGCTCCTAGGAATCTCAACCAGCTTGTGCTTATCTAGAGAAGGAAAAAGGTTGCACTGGAGTGGATTTTCAAGCAGCTAGGTTCATCTTCAGTTCAATTTACCAACGATGCTAATTGAGCATCTACACTGAGCTTAAGGGAGACATCTGGACCTTGATTTCCTTGCTGAATGCTCAGGCCTTCCTTTGAACTTTGACTTATTCCTCCTCTCCTTCCTGAATTTGCATTTCACCTGTCCTCTCTGAGTTCTGCCTTCATTGCCTTTGCCAAGTGACCTCTCCTTAGCCATTGGGTAAAAAGGACTCTCAGTGTTCATAGGTGTTTCAAGGCATGAAACATTTTGCTAGAGGAGAGATGAGGCCGTAAGTTACAAACATGGTAGGGAGAGGTAGAGGAAAGGCAATGATCATAGTTACGACATGTTTACTGATCAGAGTCTGCAATATGTGGATAATATTTGGAAGAATAAATGAGCTCCTAAAATTGTACAATTTAAATTAATTGTGTCGTGGTCGTGGGGGTGCTAAAATCAAAGGGTCATCTGTTCACTTAGGAATCAACAAGAGGTTAAATAATGGGTTTTTGATTTTTTTAAAATAATTTATTTGTAGTAAGTCGAACCTAATATAGGCTATTTTTTATCTCCAAAAGCTCTGGTATAAGTGAGGCTTGGTATTGTACTCTTATGGCCTGTCTTTTGTATATATATAAACAAAAAAGCCTGAGGGCAAAATAAAAACCTGTTCCTAGTGTCCTGTGCCCTGAATATAAACCTTTATAGTATTTCTCACTTGCAGGTTCCAGGGTCACTCAAAGAGTAGACCATACCTAGTTCTGGACAGGGAGGAGGACTGTCGACTGGTTGTGTCAAATACAGCTTGAGGAGAAAGTGAGGGGATGCTTAGAGGATGCATTAAATCAGTGTCTCAACCTTTAGTGAGCCTCACAACCACATGGAGGGCTCCTTAAAATACTCATTGCTATCCCCTACCTACGAAGTTTCCAATTCAGTGGATCTGTGATGAGACTCAGGTATTTGCATTTCTAACAAGTTTCCAGGAGACACTGAGCTGCTAGTCCGGGAAACCATTGGAAATCATTGCTCTAAGGTCTAGGGGGATTTGAGAAGGAGAAATAGAGGAGGAGTAGGGCTGTCAGTACAACACAATGAGCCAGGTTGATTCACTTTGCATTCCAGCATTTTACTACAAATTAGTTTCCCCCATTTTTCTATTTTTTTTTTTTTTTTAGTGTTTTGTTTTAAGATGCAGTTGGTTCCCTTTGAGTAGCAGGAACATTGTGCCTCCTTGACATTCCTCTTCTAGGGATAGTTGAGTCCATTTGCCTTTAGTCTCCCTATACACTGAAGTCTGGAATATTCCATCAATGGGAGTCACTAATGACCTGGACACTGCAGAAATAAGGACACTGATGCCCAACTAGGGCTCAGGAAGATCAACAGACCATTTTTTACGTTCCTGTGCCCTTAATAAAGCATGCACTTTGTTTTTTGCTTTTCTTAAAAAAAAGATTTTATTTATTTATTTGAGAGAGAACAAGCCCAAGCAGAGGGAGCATCAGAGAGAGGGAAAAACAGGTTCCATGCTGCGCAGGAAGCCTGATGAGAGGCTCGATCCCAGACCTTGGGATCATGACCTGAACCAAAGGTAGATGCTTAACCGACTGGGCCACCCGTGAGTCTCAAGCATGTACTTTGTTTAAACAATTTTTTCTAATTGTGGACCTCTCCTTTAGAGTTCAGAATGAGTTTGTGGGAAAAATTCTGTGGGGGATAACCTGTAGGTGTCTGGTAACACAGGAGAGAAAAAAGAGCTTTTAGTGTGAGGGAACGTAGGGGAGATGACGAATGTGGGGTCGGCTTGAGAGATGATATAGAGGCATTGTGGCTGGAGGCATTTGGCTTAGGGTGATAACATTTGTACCATCAGAGAGAGATGGGGCCTGGGCAGCAGAAAAAAGCTATTTGAGGAAAAAAATATATCAAATCTGACTGTCATATCATAGTGGTAACGTCAGTACAACTGTCAAGTTTACCCACCCAGTGATGTGCATTCTTTAGGATACCTAAACATCGAAGCCAGCTGGATAAGGATCTCTTTCCAAGAGGAGCTCTGTGGTCTATTGGTTAGCCTCCCAGGTACCCGACATGCTTAAATTTCTCAGGCTGTGTTTAGAAGCTTGAAGCTCACGTGTACCAGAACAAGACAAATCCCCTAGCCCCACCCACCTGTTGGAACCACCGGAGCCTGAAGTGGCCCAATCATCGCCTCTTCCTTAGCTGACCAGGGTGCTGACCTGAGTGAGTAGAACATCAAAGAGAAGTTACTGATCCTAGAGGAACTGTGACTAGAAGAATCTCTGTGGTCTAGACTGGGGGGGATCTTTGCTCAGTCCAGTGACCCACATTCTATCCATCAGAGTTACTTGAGTGAACAAGGGCATCCCTGGAATATAAATGCACGTTGGGATATTTGGGGCTATTCGTTAGTCATCTTGATACTATTTGCTTTAATCGGATCAATATTTAGCTTAGGTAATTAAGACATTGGAGTTTCAAATTGGATTGGGAAAAGGAAGGAAAAAGAAGAGAGAAATGCACAGGCTCTTGAAAGCGGTCATGTTTTTAGGCCTTCCATTGCAAAATCAAAACAAAAACAGAACGATGATTGTGCTCCCTTCCCACTGATAGGTTTCATTTCTTTTGATTCTTTGGAAGGATATTTGAACTTGGTTCAAGTTTAGATAATAATCTTCAAATAAATTATGATCTATTTTCCAATTTATCCTTATAAAATGTATATTTTACACATCTTACATCTTATCTCTAATTTCAACATGTTTAAATTCACAAAATCTGAGGCATAAAAAAATGGACCTTAAAATTCCACTTACTCCGGTTTTCCTAGGAAGTGAAGTTGAGATGCTTATTCAAAAATAGCAGAAATAGGGATCCCTGGGTGGCTCAGAGGTTTAGCGCCTGCCTTTGGCTCAGGGCCTGATCCTGGGGTCCCAGGATCGAGTCCCGTGTCGGGCTTCTGGCATGGAGCCTGCTTCTCCCTCTGCCTGTGTCTTTGCCTCTCTCTCTCTCTCTCTCTCTCTCTCTATGTCTATCATGAACAAATAAAAATCTTTTTTAAAAAAGATTAAAAAATAGCAGAAATGGATCCAATCTCCTTAAAACACAGAAGGCTATTTTGAAAAATTACTAGTTCATGGATGCAAACAAAATCTGAATAATAAATTCCTAGGGAAAATACAGAGGATAAAATATTTCTTTTGGTTTTTATTTACTACACTCTAAAACTTTGATATCTATCAGCTGTCTATCTATTGGCCAGTCTATCAATCTATCGATCTACATATATGGCCCCAATACTGGGAGGGAATCGTCTGTCCCTTCTTGCCATGCACCTGACTGGTATGATTGGCAGGAGGGTAGGGCACTGAGCCCTTCTGGATATATCTCATCTCTTTTCCTACAATGTGCAGTGATCTTCCTGGGTGGGATTTGTGGAGAGGCTGCGGTTATACAACTTCGCCCTTAATTGGACCAACAAATTAGTCATAGTGTTTTGGCCAAGATCTGATTCCATTTTTCATCCAGCCTTATCTGCTTATGAACTTATACTGTATTCTGACTATTTGATTCTGGTGTCTCAGTTTTTTTAATGAGTTCCCAATCCACAGCAGATTTAAGGTGGTGAGCAATCATCACCCTGCAACTCCCCCAAGACACAGTGCTGCTAAGATTCCTTAAAGTCACTTTAAGACTTTTCTTTTATCACAGAGCTTTAATTTCTCTTCTTCTCTTGAGTGTGCTCATGAGTGGAGAAGAAGGGGATGTGAGAACTTCATTATTTACTTGACTCCTATTCTACCCCATCTTCATGCATGCCCACCTGCCCCCCACTCCCCAGCTACCCACATACACACTGCTTTTCCACCTCTCTCCTTCCTTCCCTGACTCAGCACTACCAGGGACTGTTTTCTTTTGCACTGCCTTTTGGCCTTTTCTTAAATTCTTTCTTTCCCTCTTGGCCTATACAAATTTTCTGGCTCACTTACTTTGAGCTAAGCGTGTCATTATTTATACCCCTCAAGTGGGATTTATCGAATACTGCTTTGCAAGTTCACCTCCATTGGATTGTCTTTGTGTTGTTGCTATCGTTGTAATGTATGTAACATTCTATTGTTCTATAACAGGGCCCGAAAATGCTCTGGGGGCAGGCACATAGGTTTATACTCACTAGTGGGTCTCAAATGCTTTGCAAATACTAGGTGCTTCATAAATATTAGTTGGTTGATTTATACTGGACGGTCTTTGCAGCGCTGTTTTAGGATAAATGTTAGAAAGCTGGGATCTCTGACAAGTGATTGACTCATTTTAATCAATAGTTTTAAAATATGCAAATTCTTATTAGTTGTACCTTTAGTAAGTTGCTAATGGAGGTTGACAGAAAGGAATAATTGCTTCTATTGTGGCTTAAATAAATAATAGTAATATTCTTGAGTCTCTGCCATACAACAACCATCAAGCTAAGCATTTTTAGATTTTAATCTCATTTAATGATTACAATAGCAATGAAGCTGCTGCTGTCATTACCCTTGTCTCACTAGAGAATCTGGGGCTTCAATATATTGCCAGGTTGCAGGTGTCAGAGCTGGGGTTTGAATTTGAGACTTCTTGACTCCAAAGCCCAAACTTTGAGCCACCAATCTTTTCCATGCTTACTCTCAGGGGGGTTGTTCAGGCATTCAGCAGGTGTTTCGTGCTCTTTAACTGTGGTGTTGACCAGAGGAAATGTGTAGGATGCTGGCCTAGTGGTTGAGAATATTGCTCTGAAATCAGCTGGACCAGGGCTCAAATCTCATTGCCATTACATAAAAGCTGTGCCATTGGGAATGGGCTCCTTAACCTTTCCGCTCCTCAATTCCATCATCTCAAATATCAAGATAGCAATTCTCTTAGATGAGATAATGTTAACAGAGCACTTAGTCCAGAGCCTTAAGCACTCAAGAAATGTTAGCCATTATTGTCACAGTTGCAATCCTGCTGCAGACTACTAAAGATTACATTAGTGAAGGAAGTGAGCAAATTAGCCCCTGGAGTCCTGTGTAGAAGGGATACTTGGAAAGACTGAACAGAACTTCAGTCTCTCAGGGGCTTAGAAATATATAGCATACCAATATTTTCTAAAAACTTTATTCTTTTCTTTAGATATAAGAGGAATTGCGTGGCACCTGCCAGTCAATCCAATGAGGCTGCCAGCAGATCAATAAAGTCATATATATAGACATGAAAAGATCTGGGGAATGAAATACTCAAAAGTAAATGTACACGTGACACACACAGCCTCCCCACACACTGTCCACTTCCCGTGCATAGGCTTTAGCTGAGCCTCATGCACTGAGGGGGGAGAACCCTGAGACATTTGTGCATTTGTGTGGAATGCTGTCCGCAGGGAAGAAGGTACAGGGCAAGTCAGGAGTAAGAGGTCTTACTATATGGGACTGGGGTATTTGAAGGGCTTTTTTTTTTCTTTTTTACCCTTTTCTATGTTTCTTTAGTTTCTCTGCTTTGTTTGCTTGCTAAATGAACTAAGAGCTGTGATGAATTACATTTGAAAGCACATCGTCTTTAGGGCGAGCAGGTCCGGCTTGGGATCCTTACTCTTCCACTCACTAACCTAGTGGCCTTGAGGAAATCCCTGACTGGGCTGAGTCCCTGTCGTCTCTAAAGTGGGGACCACAGTGATGTCATTTCCCTTTAATGCTTAGGGTTGTCACTGGGATCCAGGAAGTCACAGGTGTGAAGTCCTGAGCTAGGCAAACATTTTACTGAATGAGCTGTCATAGATAGAGCTGCTTCGCACCTTTGTCCCTCCCCAAATTCTCTTTTCTTTGCATACTAATGAGCCTATAGAATATGCTTTCCTGCTCTCTGCTACTTTCTACTCACCTGCCCCCCTTCTAAGTCTATAAAAAAGAATAGGAAAGTTCGAGGACTGAAAAAACTCATCAGTGTGTTTGTGCTGTTGGCCTTCATCTGCCAAGGTTGAGCGAGCATCTTGGTCCAGCCATGAACCAGCTGCCCTCCTCCCCCCACTATCCTCTTGGAACTCCTGCAGCAGCTGGTTGGGGCTGGAACCCATTGGAACGCTTGGGTTTCTTCCATGTCTCTCAATCCCAACCCAGGTGTCTTCTCTAAGTAGTTAGTTCACTGACTACTGTCACCAGGCAGGAGATAATGTGTCACAAGTGAGGTCACAAGGCCTGAAAAAGGAAGTTACAGAAAAAGCAAAGATGGAACTATAATAATGCCTGAACTATAATAATGCCTGTTTTCTATGATTTAAAAGGAACCACTGTTAATATCCTGACATATCTGCTTCTAGTCTTTTTGAAGATGATAGTTCCTTATCATTATGCTTATAAAATTATAAATGCTATTTTGAAGTAAAAGTTATTAAATTCAATGTTACTTGAAATTATAGAAGTAAGACCAGAGGAATTATTGTATTTCAAATGCAGATTTCCTCATCTGGGAAATATTTTGTGAAAGGGCTCTTGAAAATTAAGAAAACAAGAAACATATTCATGTTGGAATCAAGATTTTTAAAGTTATATTTTAATTTTCAACATTTTTTTATTTATTTATTTTAATTTTCAACATTTTAAATTTACTCTCCTGTGAAAGAATTGGACCCTAGTACTATCACATTTTCACACCTTTCTCTCCTCTACCTCCAATTTTTGGAAGTTTTTTAATTATTGTACATTGTTTGGGTTTATAACATTGCATTTTCTCCTGTAACTTCAATTTCCATGTGTTAAGGATCAATAATTTAGTGGACTGAATGTTCACTATTAGTCTTTTTAAAGAAAAATCATACTTTCTCTATTTCTGAGTTTTTAATTTTAATTAAAAAGGAATTGGCAGGTGTTCATTTGTCTAGTTTTTTTTTTTTTTTTTCAGAAAGGTTCATGGGTAACATGCCCCCTTAGTCCTTCCATGGCTTACATGCTTTTCTATTTGACTGCCACCATGGGTATAACATTATTGGGTTGTGCAATTCTCACCTCAGAACAATTGTTCCATTGTCTTACAGCCTTGATTGATCTAAAGCAGCCTGATTTTAATCTCTCGTAGGTTATTTGCTTTTTCTGTCCAGATGCCTAAAACTGTTTTTTTTTTTTTCCCCCTGAAATTCAGGAGCTCGGCTAGAGTCTGTCTTAGTATAGAGTCCTGGATTAAATTTTCTCAGAATACAGGTTTTTTCCAACTATAGATAATTAGAAAAATGTTTCTTCAACTCAGATAAATTTTCTTGTATTGTATTTTTGAATGCATAACTATTCCATATATCAGGCTTTTTTCAGGACTATTGTCTTTTTTTTCATTGCTTTATCTTTTTAAATGTGCATGTACCTTAATTATTTCAAACCTTTCTTCCATGCCAGTAATTTGGCCACGAGAGCTATTTATTTTGTCCCTTGCTTTTCTAACGTACTTGTTATTTCCTTAGTTACTCTGTTTTGGTTTTCCAATTTGTTTCTGTGTTTGAGGCTTTCTTTTTCATAATATTCTTGTTCTACCATTTTATCTTTGGCTTAATATTGACTCGTATGAAGATGTTCTGTATCAAGAAGCATTTGTGAGAAAAGTTCTTTTAGATATGTCTTTTCATAGGTTTGTTGGGTCGGTTTTTGTTTTTTGTTTTTTTTAATGTTTTGGACAGCATGCTGCTTCTTTCATCAGAAAGAAAAGTCCTCCCCAAATGAATTGAAAAAAAATCTCCAAATTATGTTGACATACCTGTATATTTTCCTTCTGATTTTCTAACCAACCTCTCAGGTAGAAACCAGGAGAGCAAAAGGACTTTGTGCATGACCAGGGTGAACACAGTGTCTACACAGAAGTCGCACACTGGGTCACCAAGTATTTCCTTATCACAACTTACCGGTTTTTATTCCCCACTCTGTTCAATTCCCAGTCCTCTTGTAGACTTTGTGTGCTTTTTGCAAAAGAACATTTCTAATTTTAGCTTGCTAGCTTGCTTAAGCACATGTACTCCTATAGAGAAAGATTTAAAAAAAACCTTCCTTTAACCCACATCTTCTTGTGTGTGTTAACTAGAAAATAAATACATTAGAAACTTCTAAGTCGAAATTAAAATTGTTATATGCTGACAATCTTTTCTATAGAGTGAGCAACTACATGCGTCCAACAATACTTTCTTTTGGGCCTCAGAAGCTAAAAAATATCTAATTAGCTGAGAAGATGAGGCACAAAGAAATTAATGTGGAATTAAGTCTTTCTAAAGGAAACGCCAACAAATTCACAGGCAAGATGCAAAGACTTTAGATGTAGATTGTATTTAAATTGTATTCAAGTAATAGCAAGATAATGGTCAGAAAATGAACCAGATTCATGTATGAGAACTCAATTCATCACAATACCCGGTGTTTTTATAGTTTCTCCTCACAGTTAGAAGGAGGCAATCCATTTCGATTACATGTGCTAAATTTTGTGGTCTCTGAAATGATATACAGTAATGGGCTGTTTCAGCAAATATAATCAAATCGTTTCATTTACTTTAGCATGCAAATTCAAGCTCCCTACTGCAGTTCGAAACCGAAAAAAAGTTGCTGGCGTGGCATATGCTGATGGCTTTGTTTTATTCTCCTTAGGCCGAGGCAGGTAACAGTTGGCGGATAATTTTGGTAATTTTGTATGGAAGACATCACCACAGCATGCAAAACATTTAATGCTATAGTGATTTTTGATTAAGGTACATATTCACCAGAATCTCCTTCATAAATTACTACCCTCTGGAAATATTTTTAAAAGTACAAAATGTAAATTTTGTTAAACCTGGCCTAGGAGTCGATTCTATAAACAAAGAAGGAAGAAAAGACTTCAACTGTCCTTTCATGGTTACAATGGGAGAAATGTAAAAGCTAGAAAAAATTAGATGGCATAAGCAATGTTTCTCGTTTCTGGTAGCTCATTATTCATCAACCCTTCACTCAGAAGCATCTTTGTGAAAATCTGGGCCCTCTGAGATGTAGCCATAGAATGAAAGATGCCTCTGTCTCTTTTCTTGCCCTTTCTCATGTTTGTCAAATTCAACATTTCCTTTCATTTGGTGTCCTAACGATGGGCATATGTAATGTCTAAAGTATGTTTGTCTCAAAAAGCCAGGAGCAATGGAAAGTGCATTTATCCACCCAAAAGATGTGGTACCAATCAGAGTGAGAGGATTTTATACATAGGGATGGTCATTTATCTCCATTTTCAAAACCAGAACAAGTATTTGCTTGAATAGTACGGAGATGGCCATGTTGCCAAACAATACATATAATGACACTTGCAAAGAGCTGGGGGGCAAAGCAACCTGTTCCAGAACAGTGCTTAGAACTGAGTAAGAGGGTTTGATTCCATAGCAAGTCGCAGTGGGTACTGCCTCTTTCGTAGTTTGCTTTTGTTGGGATTCCTGGGTCCTCCCAGAAATCTGTGGGCCCAGCCTTAGTGGCCGCTCAGCAAATATAATAGTGCTGGAGATGTGTCCGCAGGAGAGGAGCTGGAGTCCTTGGCAGGACGGAGGTGAGCGGATGGACCCCTGTGGATGACAGGAGTGGGTCACCTTTATGGTCTGATTTCTAAAGTCATGTCCGGCCAGGTTTGTGAGCCCCAGGCTCACATATCCAGCCACCTTTTTGACACATCACACCTCACAGGCATCACAAAATGAACGTGTGTCTGTGACTCTCTCCCTGCTTTGCTTTTGTCACTTCTGATTTGTAAATGTGCCTAGAATTTATCTATTCTTTCCCACCGGTCCCGGCCACCATCATGTCTCATTTAGATGAAAGCAACAGTCTCCAAATCTGCAATCTGTTTTCTTCCCCAACCTAACTCGTGTTCTACGTGATGGCGAAGTTAAACCTTTTAAGACACACGTCGTTGGGTTGTTACTGCCATGACACCTATCAACAACTTCTCTCTCTCTTTTTTTTTAATGGTGTTCAATTTGCCAACATATAGCATAACACCCAGTGCTCATCCCACCAAGTGCCCCCCTCAGTGCCCATCACCCAGTCACCCCCATCCTATCAACAACTTCTCAACAAATTTAGCATAAAGTTCAAGCCCCTTTTGGTGGGCTACAGAGCTGCTCATGGTCTGGCCCCAGCCTAGCCCTTCACCCCAACCCCCTGCCTTCTCCCCTACGCTCAGCATCTCAGGATCTCACGTTGAGCTCTTGGCCACCTGAGGACCTCCCCCTTCCTTCCCCATGACCTTCTCTCTAGCAGTCCCCAGCTCCACCTCTTGGTTGTTTTCTTCATTATACTTACTCCTACTCCATTACACTGGAATTACCTCACCTATTTCCTGTCTGCCGATTCCTCCCTGCCTCTGCCTGGTAGTACGTGATGACTATGAGGAGAGGCACCATGTTTGTGGTCCTGCCCTTAGCAGCAGCGCCTAGAGGGCACCCAATAAATGTTTGATGAATGAATGAACGGATGAATAATGTGAAGCAGGCCAGACTGAGACAGAAAGACACACTACAGGCTCTGCCGAGGGAAAAGCCTGAGCGAAGACATGGGCAGAATTTATAAAATTATGAGTCAAAAGGAAAACGCAGTCTGGTTATCAAATCCCAAAACACTGGGCTGAGGAGGCTGCCTTTGGCATTTCAGGGAGGTGATTTTAGAACAAAAAAACTTGTGAGGCTCATTAATAAAGAGGCAATATAAGGAGGATACATAGATGAATGCGAATGAATATCTAAAGGATTGGACAAATTTGCAAATGACAGTGTCATGGAAGGCCACCAAATGAGGTCTGGACGACAAGAATTGTTATAGCTGAAGGCCGAGGAAGATCCACCATCCGTCCCCTTTTTGGAAGGTCATAGCTCTTGTCAGTCTGGGTTTAATTCAACGTGAACAAAAGTAATTATCATGGTTTTTGTTTTCTGTTTTAAACCAAGAACTGTACCAAGTGCTTTATCCCCTCGGCTCTATTTGGTGGACACTCCTGCTTTACTGGTGAGGGAGCAGAGGCTCAAGAGGCCAAGTCACTGGCTGGTGAGGGAAGAACCAGGGTTTGAAGGTAGCAGTGTCACTGGAGCTCTGCTCCTACCTTCTTTCCTGACCCTGATGAATATTCAGCATCCTGAGCCCGAGGGAAAACGGCAAGATAGAGACATTGGCCTTCAGCATTAACTTCTCCATCTTTAACCCTTTTAGGAGGTCCCTACCCAGGCCCTCCCTGGCTAGAATCTCTTTAGAAAGCAAGGGAGCTGATAAGTCATTAACACCTTAGCGTGAATTAGCTAATGACCCTACAGGGAAACCACTGACCTTTGTGAGGTGAAAATATTTCACAGAGGCCTTCTCCTCCCCCTTAAATCCCAGACTCAGAGCTGCAACCCTTGGGTCCATGCTGGCTAATGAGCATGTGCAGGCGGAGGAGCTCAATAAAGATTGACTGATTTATTGATCGATGGGAGTGAGGCCGAGCTTAATCTTCCCTTGCAGCTGCTCCTTTCCTTCCCTATCTCGGGAGGAGTGTGTTTGGCCCCGCCCAGCAGCCACATCCGTTGCCCACCCCACTCTTTTGAACTGGGCATTAATGGGAGTTTGGTGTGAAGTTAATCAGTGGCAGAGAAATATCTAGAAGGGAGGAGCTGAAGCTGCAGCCGCAGTGCTGGGATCCTGGCAGGAGCCCCCATATCACACAAGAGGAAGGCTGGCCGAGGGCTTCCCCACTGCCAGAGGGGATCGGGGTGGGGGGCAACCTTCATCCCCTAGAGAAACAATAAGCCAAGGAGGGTCAGAGGCCCTGGCCTGGGAGGAGGAGGCAGCGAGAGCGGAGGGGCCTGCATCCCTGGGATGCTCAGCCGGAGAGCGCCCCACACGGGGCACAGTGTTGGGCATGCAGGGCCTTGTGGCCCAGGGCGGCCTGCCACCAGGTGCTGGGGGGCTGTGGCGAAGAGGTGGCGAGGTGGCCCACAGTCGGGAACATGTGTCCTCCTGGCCCACGCTGCACACTTCTCGTGTAGTTCTGGGAGCTGCGATTTGCAAAGGAGCAAAGGATGCACGACCCCCCTCCCCCCCAATGGAGCCGGGGTTGCACACTGTCATGTGAGTGGCGTGGAAATGGCCCTAAGGGCTCCTCAGAACCAACCTCAAAGACTGGAAAAGTTGTCACACAGAAGACAGCTTTGACTATCCTCTCCCGAGGGCTGGTATCCGGACCAGTGAGCAGCAGGTGGAGAGAAGAGGGACGGGGTGCTAAGCCAAAGTCATCTGATCCCGAGGGAGTGAGCTGCTCACCGCGGGGGGCATTCAAGGAGAGGCTGAGGGATTAGCCTGAGCATTGCATACAGTGCCCGAGCACCCAGTAAGAGGTGAGGCTAGACTGCCCAGAGCCCCTGCAACTTTGAGGTGTAGAGTTCCAGGAAGTGAGGCTGGTCATGTAGAGCATCCATGGAACTTTCTACCTGTGTACAGTGGGCTAAGCACTGAGGCCTTGCCTGTTCCCTTACAAGAAAAACCTGGCTTTGGAACTCAAAAGGAACCTTTTGGCACTGGGGCTACAGGTGACTTGAGAGTTCATTTCCAAATATCTCTAAACTCCAAGGCCTGGAAGGACAGAGATACAGTGAAAGGAATGTGCCTCTACCTAATATTTGCCACAATTTAGGCCTGGGCCACGTCATGCGGCAGCCACCCTGGCGAGCACTTGGCATGTGGCTGGTCGCCATCCAGATGGGTAACATACATACGAGGTTTCACAGGTTTCATATGACAAAAAGAATTTAAAGATACCTCATTTATATATTGTATACTGATGTTGTTTTGTGGTGATAATAGTTATATATATGTAGAATTAAGTTTACCTGTGTCTTTTCCTTTTTTATAAGAAACTGCTAGAGAATTTAGAATTACATATGTGGCTCACACTATGTGTCTGTCTATTGGACAGTGTTGCTCTAACCTCAGGCTAGGTATTTCTTTTTTTTTTTTCCTTAGGTTTTATTTAAATTCAATTTAATTAACATATAGTGTATTATTAGTTTTGGGCGTACTAGTTAGTGATTCATTAGTTGCATGTAACACCCAGCGCTCATCACATCAAGTGCCCTCCTTAATGCCCAGCACCCAGTTACCCCATCCCCTCTTCTACCTCCCCTCCAGCCACCCTCAGTTTGTTCCCTATAGTTAAAAGTCTCTTATGGTTTGCCTCCCCCTCTGTTTTTATCTTATTTTATTTTTTCCTCCCCTTCCCCTATGTTCATCAGCTTTGTTTCTTAAATTCTACATACGAGTGAAATCATATGGTATTTGTCTTTCTCTGACTGACTTATTTGCTTAGCATATTACCCTCTAGTTCCCTCCAGATCAGTGAAAATGGCAAATTTTCATTCGTTTTGATGGCTGAGTAATATTATATATATAATATACACACCACATTTTCCTTATCCATTCATCTGGGTTTTTTCCATAGTTTGGCTATAGTGGATAATGCTGCTGTAAACATTGGGGTGCAGGTGCCCCTTTGAATCTCTATTTTTGTATCCTTTGGGCAAATACCTAGTAGTGCAATTGCTGGATCATAGGGTAGTTCTATTTTTGACTTTTTGAGGAAACTCCATACTGTTTTCTAAAGTGACCGTACCAGCTTGCATTCCCACCCATGTACAAGGGTTCCCCTTTCTCTACATCCTCGCTGACACCTGTTGGTTCCCGACTTGTTAATTTTAGCCTTCCTGACTGGTGTGAGGTGGTATCTCATCATGCTTTTGATTTGTATTCCTATGATGTTGAGCATCTTTTCACGTCTGTTGGCCATCTGGGTGTCTTTGAAGAAATGTCTATCCATGTCTTCTGCCCATTTCTTGACTGGATTATTTGTTGTTTGGGTCTTGAGTTTGATAAGTTCTTTATAGATTTTGGATCAGGCTAAGTATTTCTGTTCATTATCTTATTTCATCCCCCCAACTATTCCATGAGGCAGGTAATGTTATCACCCTCATTTTATTCCTGAAGATACTAGAATTTAGAGAAGTTGAATAACTTGTCCAAGGCCACATAACTAATAATTGGCTGACTTGGGTCTTGAACCCCAGCCCCCTAGACTCTGTGACCACACTCTCTCATTATTTTATGCGGCTGTATTGACATCCTCTTGAGGGAATTGCTGCTGTGTTATAGAACACTGAAGGAAGAATCATGAGAAACGACTGTGGAAATGCTGACAGCTGTTAAACTACAAAATTAAAAATGCAACAAGGCCTCTGAAGTATGTGCCATAGGGCTAGGAATGGCAGTGAGTCTGGCTCCAGGACTGACCACAAGATCTGTGCCCTCAGGAAAGGGAAGCTGTCAATCTAGAACTTTGGAAATGAACATCACTCAGGGAATTTTTAAGTTTCTGAGATGTGTGGAGCCTGCTTAAGATTCTCTCTCTCTCTCTCCCCTCTGTCCCTCCCCTGGCTAGTGCATGTGCTTCCTCTCTCTCTCTATCTCTCTCTCTCTTAAAATAGAATAAATAAAATAAAATAAAATAAAATAATATAAAATAAAATAAATAAAATAAAATAAAATAAAATAAAATAACACTTTCTGCGGGGTTATTTGGTAGGGTTGTTGATGGACCTGGAGGGGAAGGACAAGTAGGAGATGTCTTGGGGAGAATTTAAACAGCCAGTTCAGTTCTGGCTCAACGAAACTCTTGTAAATGACCATCTTGCCTTTGGCACTACTTTACCCGACACAAGAAGGCTTTCTTTCTTTCTTTCTTTCTTTCTTTCTTTCTTTCTTTCTTTCTTTCTTTCTTTCTTTCTTAATTAGTGTAGTAAAGGAAATTTGGAAGGAGTTCTTCACATTTCTCAATACACAAAAAGCCTTCTCTCTCCGTTATACAGCCCCAGTGCCTCCCTGGAGGGAGAGTTTTGCTCCCTGTGACCTTGTTGCGTGCTGGGCCATCTCCAGGCAAGGCTGTGGCGGGCTGAGACCTGAATGCTGGGGGGCCCTCTGGGGCTGGGCCTCACGAAGATTTCTTTGTGGGGATCATCCACCCTTCACTCACACTTAGGAAAACAGAAGGAGGCCGTAGGCTGTGGAGGGCGGAGAAATCAATGACAGGCCTTCTGCTGCTCTGCGTTAAATAAATAAATACAACCCCCCTGCCACCGCCACCACCACCGAATAACATTCAGTTGAGAAGATTCATGAGACATGAGGTAAATGGCCTGTATAAATGTCTGGCTGAGGAGAGAAAGGAGCCATGGTAATGATTTTACCTGCCCAAAGGGAAGAGGAACCAGAGTTGGAAAGAGAGTGATTGGCTTATAATTACACTGACTGGGGGCCCTGGGGCTGGGACCACAGAAAGTTACTCAAGTTTTCCATAGCCTTAGAGCAGCAGCAAAACCCCCAATACTCGAGGCTCTGAAGCCAGTTGACTGCGGTCACCTCTGGGTCTCTCAGGGAACAGTGGAGCATTGGTGGGAGGGGGAGTGGGGAACAGTGGGAGGTTGGCCAGTTCAGGAAGTTCAGGGCAAAGCTCAGTGGGGGCCATTTCAAGGACCTCACCACCCAGTACCATGGAAGGGGGTGAGGGAGGCAGGAGATGAGTCAGAAAGGGAAAAGCTTCCACGCACACACCGTAAAGAAAAGTTGAGGCTCTTATCCTCCCAGCTCTAAGGGGCTCTGGAATGGTGTGGTGGGGCCCAGCGGATAGGACAGATGAAGGACTCAGCTGGGACCACAGACCTGTCAGCCCTGCACTCCGGGTCTGGGGGAGGCAACCACCAGTAGCTTGAGGGAACGCAGCTGTTGTTCCTGAATGCCTAAGAAGGCTGGGGCTCACCTGCAGACCGGCCTCCACAGACCTGGCTGTCAGGACTTTTTCCGACCCTTTGGAACTCACTTTTTACTTCTAGTGAGTTTCCACCAGTAGCATTGCTAGCAGTAAATGGTGTGACCAGTTAGAGGTCGGAGCAGGGTGAGGTGGGTCAAGAACAGCATCTTTTGGCCAAAGGCTGCAGGCCTAGGGGTCCGCTCTCATCTGCAACTCTGTGTCAGGATCCTGGGGAGAACAAGGCTGGTGGGCCTCTGAAGAGAGTCCCCAGCTCCCCATTAATCCCAGAAAGTCCATCAAAATCCCCCGGGGTCCTACCAAGAAGATACATTAATAAACTGGAGTTTGCTCTCTGGGTATTTGCCCGTCGCGAGTGTACTCTGCAGCGGTGCTCTTCCGAGGGCCATTCATCGTATTCCCTCTGAAGTAAGCGAGCAGCTGCAAGAGAGACTTCTTGAACCCAGGGCCGTGTAGACCATCCGGCTTCCTCCAGTCTTCCCTCCACGGCCTCCCCGGTGGAACATCCTGTGAGCTACGCCAATGCAGCCCGAAACACACACAAGTCCCCCTTTTCTAGCAAAGGGAGCACATTATTTTAGGCTGCTTAGGGGAATCTTCTAGAGTTCCAGACAGAGGCTCAGCAAAGCTTGTCATTGGACACCAGCTCCAGTAAAAGCATCGAAATGATAGCAGTGATTTCCGAGGCCGGTGTGAGACGGCCACGTGGCATCTGGACTGAAGGAGGGCTGAAGAGTGAAGACTGGCTCAGCACCCCCCTGCCCCCCAGCGCCCCACCTCTTCCTCAGAACTGTGTAGACAGTACCTCTCCCCCCGCAGCCCCTCCACATCCAGCTCTGGAGCACAGTGTCAGCCAGCAAAGTGCAGAGCAGGTCACGGTATTTCTAATTCAGATTAATGACCCCATTCAGCCCTGTCTCCTTAGCAGGAAATTAGAGAGTGTAGGAAGGAGCAAATAGTGATTCATAACGCGCGACTCCGGGTATTGGCAGTCGTGCTCGTTAAAAGCTAAGATATTGTTTTGATATCAAATAATTGAGTCTGACTTATTTATGGGATAGAGTGTTCTCCATAACGCCAGGTCCTTCTTGCAAAGCCAGCTGGTTCCAGGCCCATGAGCCCGAAGGACAGGAGGCTGCCCTTTGCCCGGGGTGTTTGCGGCAGCTCTGTGGGAAGTAGCCGTTTAGGGTAATGGGCTGCTGGGGGGGGGGCTTCTCTTAGGCTCTGCTCTTGATTCTGTGTCTCTTCCCCCCCCCCCCCCCCGCCCCGGCCAGCTGTCGCCCCGATGATCTAGTCCTGGCCTTTCATTCTCCATCGTCCTCATCTACTTCTTCAGCGAAGAAGTCTTTAATTTAGGGGCTTCGTTTGTCACCTGTTTGCATACAGAGCCATGACCTTTTTTCCCAAACCTTTCTCCCCTACTCCCCAACACACACACACACACACACACACACACACACACACTCACTCCTAGTGAATGAGATCAGATCCCTTGTTATCCCCCTGGATAGCCACACATATCCACTCTTTCCCTCCTATATGTCTCCATATCTTATCTGCACCAAAAGCTCTTCCTTCCTCTTTGGATTCAGCCCCTTCTTCCACACTCAATATATAAGCTTGGTTCAGGCTCTTGTTTAAGAGGAAGAAGTGATTTCTTTGAATGGCGGTCATGCAAAGCTCATCCCTGGGCGTGCCCCATAAACTTTACCCTGTGAGGATGCACTTTGTTTTGTACTCCAGGGATGTATCTACTCTGAGACATTTTGATGTCTCAGATGATCTGAGCTATTTTTGTGTCAACACCAAAATAGTGGGTTTTTTTTTAAGGCTTTATTCATTTATTCATGAGAGACATAGAGAGAGAGACAGAGACATAGGCAGAGGGAGGAGCAGGCTCCCTGTGGGGAGGCTGATGCAGGACTGAATCCCAGGATGGGATCACACCCTGAGCTTATCTCTACCCTCAACCCCTGAGCCACCCAGGCCTCTCAACACCAAAACAGTGTTGATGAGAATTGAGAAAAGTTGGATGAGCTTTAGAAATAAATGCAACTGAGAAGTCATTTCCAAACCTGGGTGCATACTAGACTCTCCTGAGGAGTTTTTTAAACATGCAGATTCCTATTAAATCTGAATTTCATCTCCTGTCATTCCCTCTCTTGCACACCTTCCCTTCTGCCACCAGTCTCCTTAGTTCTCCTTGAACACACTGAGCACAGTTCTGCCTCAGGACCTTTGTACTTGCTAGTTCCTCTTTGAACTCTCTTCACCTATAGATCCACGCTGCATCTCTGCTCTGATGGATACCGTCTCCTCCAAGAGGTAAGCGGCCTACTAAAATAACATCCCTCCTTCTGCCCACTTTTTTTGATCTTCTTTGGATCCCCCAGCCACATTATATATTTATTGTTTCTGGCTGGTTGTTACTTCTGGATCGCGAGCTATGTGAGGGCAGAGATTTTTTTACTCTTGGGTTACGGCTCTATCCTCAGAATAAAACAGAGGATAGTAGATATTCTAGTAATGTCTGCTGAATCAGTGAATAAAAGATAAATCAGAGAAGCTGAGTTAATCCAGGAAGGCTTATTCTAAAACAGTGGTTCTTAAAATACGGTCCCAGGACCGGCAGCTTCAGCATCACTTGAGAAATTGTTAGAAATGCAAATTCTCGAGCTTCACACCAGTCCTGCTAAATCACAAACAGGGAGGTGGCCGTGTGTGTTTTAACAAGTCCTCTGGGTGACTCTCCTGCTGGCTAACGCTTGAGAACTACTGCTCTGAGATATTGTTTTGGTGCCATGTTATCTTTTGCTTGTACCACTGATTATCAAGGCAAAAAAAGTCTTGCGGCACTCATATTTGACATTTACACTAATCTCAGACTATTCTCTAATTGTTTCAGGTGCATTGGCTTGGGAAGCTGGCTTGTCATGTGGCCCTCAAGCATCCGGGAAGAGCTCAGTACATATTTGTTGGCTGCTTAATTTTACAGTATTCCCTGAGTATTCTTTTTTTTAGTTTTTTTTTGGCTCTAAATGGCATAAGGAAAAAGAAAGTTTATATTATTCTACTTAGAATTAGTACAGTATTTATTTGATTAGAATAGAGAAAGACATTATTTAAAAATACTTGTAAGCTGGTTTGGACTCATTGTTTTATTACTTATTAAGAAAGTAATAAAGTAAGAACATGGGCTTAGGAGTCATATTTGGGCCGAATCAGGCTTTAATTTGGTAAAATGGGCAACAATATCTGCCTTTAAAAAAGGGTAGCGCTGGCATACAGTGGGTACTCAGTCATTAATATTGATAATAATTGATACTTTAAACATAATATGGTGAGTGTGAGTGTAATTATATTCAGGCAGAAAGATGACAGCAGAAAGTATATTTTAGAATGGTAGTTCTCACAAAGTGGTCCTAAGACCACTAGCAGAGCACAACCTGGAAATTGTAAGAAATGCACATTTGTGGGCCTCACCCAGATCTCCTGAAACGACTCTCACAGTGGGCCTGCTACTGTTTTTATAAGCTCTCTAATGACTGATGCATGCTCATTTTTGGGAACTCTGCTCTAAAATCACTCTCACACACACACACACACGCACGCACACACACACACACACACACACACACACCCTCTATGTGGGGTGACTCTTATGGGAAATAATCTAATAACAGATGGAAGGACCAAGGTAGTCAACAACTAGAGCATTTCTGCTGAGAGACAAGTCAATAGAATCTGAGTCATCTGAATTTGAAAAAGGGACCCGATTCCTGGTTTTTTGTATCCAACCCAGTCAGTGGACTAGCTTTCTGACAGGTCTTTGAAAAATGAGGTCCCCAGTAACAGCCCTCTCTCCCTCAAATGTTTCCCTGGCTGCAGCAATTAAACTGCTGAGCAGGAAACTGGACCTGATGTTCTGTTAACCCTTTGTCAGCTGAAGCCCAGAGGCAATTTGTCTGGCAGAGAGATTTTCTTCTCAACTACCCCCCCACCCCACCCCCACCCCAGCACTACAAAGGAAAAGGTTCCTAAACCATTTCCCAGTTGAGTTTTTTCCAGTTTTGTTTCCATGTCTGTGTGATTGAAACAGCTGGGTCAGAGATCAACAGAGGGGAAAGGTCATCACAAACTAAATGGGGCTGCCGAATCTCCTTGTGCTTCTCCTTGGTGTCATGAAGACAAATTGCAATAAAAAAAAAATTCTCCCAATGAAACTCTCCTTTCTCATCAGCCTCCAAGCATTTCTTAATGAACTAGGACTCAGTCGCCTATGAGCCTGATGGTTTGCAGTCCAAGCAGAGCCCAGGACGAAATGGTCAGCTCGGAGTCGATGGGGGCCAGCGTTCAGAGCACTTTTGTCCTTGTGTCCAGAAGGTTGGGTCTTCGCCACAGCCCGAGTGCTCCCTGTTACCACTTAATGACAGTGTCAAACAGACATGTGGTCAGGGCGAGCCAGTCCTTCAGGCCAGGCAGGACAGGGCCACTGGGCCACCACTCCCTGGTTAGTGACTGCCTTTCCCTTTGTCTTTTACAGACATCATTTTGTTATTGTCCACACGAGCTTAATAGATTTTCTCTGTAAATTTTGAATTCTAGATGGGCATCTACTGTCTTGAGGGACTTCTCAGCCAATTTGAATGTGAATTTAAGCAAAACATAACTTGGATCATCATCTTATTGAAGCTACATCTGTTAGAACCCAGTTCCTTGTTTTTTAAAAAATTTATTTAAATTCAATTATGAACATATACTGTATTATTGGGTTCAGAGGTAGAGGTCAGTGTTTCATATCTTATATAACACCCAGTGCTCATTACCTCACATGCCCTCCTTAATGCCCATCACCCAGTTACCCCGTTCCCCCCCCTCCCCTCCAGTGACCCTCAGTTTGTTTCCATGATTAAGAGTCTCTTACGGTTTATCTTCTTCTCTGATTTCATCTGGTTTTATTTTTTCCTCTCTTTTCCTATACTCCTCTGTTTTGTTTCTTAAATTCTACGTATGAGTCAGATCATATGATAATGGTCTTTCTTGGATTGACTTGTTTCACTTAGCGTAATATCCTCTAGTTCCATCCATGTCATTGCAAATGGTAAGATTTTAATTTTTTGATGGCTGAGTAATATTTCATTGTATATATACACCTCATCTTCTTTATCCATTCATCTGTCCATGGACATCTGGGCTCTCTTCATAGTTGTGGCTATTGTGGACATTGCTGCTACCAATTACCCTTTATTATGGAAAGACAATCCTGTCTTCTGCTTTTCCCATATCTAAGGTTGAGAAGAGTTTTGATTTTGGCAAACAGAATAGGAACCGTCCAGAAACATCCAAATGAGTGCCTCTTTGGTAAGGAGAATCCCCTGTACTCAACCCTGTATTCACATGCTGATTTCCATGAGGTCTTTATTGTTGTCGACATAGTGCCTTGCTCGCCAAATACCCAACACCCTTTTTGGATTCAGTATTATTTTCAAATGTGAGTTTTAGCCACATGAAGCATAAAAACTGGAATGGAGATATAAGAGGTAGAGAGATCTAATTTTACAGTAAAATGAGGATTTATTAATCAAATTTGGATTTCTATTCTGTTGATGCCGGTGATAGAAGAAAGAATTGGACTCCTGCTTTTAAATGAAAATATGTATACAAACCAGCCAATATGGATCTACTCCTGTCATGTAAGTGCTCAATAATCGGACTTTTCTTCTCCTCCTCTTCTCAGGTGAGTGATGTCCCTTCAATACATCAAGAGACAACCATACTAAAGAGTGGGCAGGAATCAAAACTGTAGTCAACGGTTTCGCACTTTGGCCTGTGGACATCTTGGGGCAAGGGTGGCGGGGAGGTTAGCAGAATGTCTGCAAAAGCTTTTAAATCCATATGTGCAATGAGCATTGCATATGGATGGATTAAACACTATGTTTTACACAGAGTTCCTATTCTTTCTCAAATATCCACATATCCACTATTAAGGTAATTAAAACACATATTTATCTATAATCATACAAAATGAATTGTAATTTTTTTTACCACCCTGCCCCTTCAATTTCTCAAGTACTATCAAGTGATGCCTGAGAAGTTTTTTGAGGAAAAAATTTTCCTTGTATTGAAAAACAAGGAGAATTGCTCTTCTATAGCATTGCTTATGGCAGGGCTTCCCAGGTGTGGTCCTAAAACTCTGAGGGACAGTGCAAAGTGCAGATTGCCTGGCTGCAGCCCTAACAGTCAGGATTAGAATCCCGGGGGCAGGGATGGGGGGGACGGTGGGGGGTGGCTGGAAATCTGCTTCTAAAACCAACTTACTAACACCAATTTTTCCCATACATTGGCACTTGAGAACCATGGGTTTAAGGGAATTGGAAAATAACCTTCACACAATCAGGAATTAACTTCAGAAGGTTAAAGCTTTGTGTTTTCAGTTTCATCTGAAGATGGAATATCCCTCTCCTCTTTAAATACTTGCATACTGTCCAGAAACTTGCTGGAATATCTATCAATCATGTCAGATAGTCTATTGACTGTATCCCTGTTGGAACTCTAAAACAGCAACAACAACAAAAAAATGGTTTTGGATCATCTACAGATGTGGCTTAGTCACATGACTATTTGCCTTCATTGGTGTGCACTGAAATGCCACGTAAATGAAATTACAGTGGGCAGAGGAGCTCAGATCTGAAATCATTAGTAACTCCTGGGGGCATTCACCTGATTTGTGTGTATTTAAATATAATCTTCAATAAAATGAGGAAACCTTTACCACCATCTGTGTTGCCATAGCAAAGTGCAGGCGCAGCAAATATCTGGCCAATGTTTTCACATCCCCCTCTCTGGCTGCATGGCAGCTAGACATTTCTAATCAATTCCAGTAGTCCTTCCCCTTGAACCAGGATATTTATGCCTCAAAATCCTCTGCCCCGGGCGACTGTTAGCTGATGGGATGACTAGATGATGAAATCTATTTGCTGTGTCCGGAGTAGAGCAGGGCATACGCTCTGCAGTCAAATGGGATTAGAAGGCTCAAACCCCAGCTTTGCCACTTAGAGGCTGTGGGACCCATAGCAAGATATTTCAGATATGTAGGTCCTCTGGCAGGCTCGCTCTCCTCACCTGCAAGAGCAGGGCCGTAGTCCCATCTCACAGGATTATCATGAAGGTGGTAGAAATAACCCCGGGTGAGTTGCTTAGCATTCCTAGTTCATACTCGGTACTCAGTACATTTTTAGGTGCTATGAATTTTAATACAGCTTGAAAAGATGTAGTGATGAACACAAGGAGAAAATCCATTTTGAGGGACGACTTGGGTTCTACAAAGGGAGCATGGCGCATTTTACAGCAAAGCGCATCCTTATTGCAACCCCTTCTCTGGGATTATGACTTATGTGGCCCACATTTATTGAGAGCTTCATAAATTCCAGAAAGTATCTATCCTAAGCACTTTATGAGGGGTAACTAGTTTAACCCTCACAAGAACCCTGTGAAGTTGATGTTCTTATCCCCAGTTGATAGATGAGGCACCTGAGGTGTAAAGAGGTTCAGCTGCTGACCAGGGATAGTGTCAGACCCGTGCTGTTCACAGCGAGGCCCCCCACTCCTGAGTCCCAAATCCAAAATTTGGTGTGTGGGACCAGAAGTCTGTGTTTTTACAAACCCTCCTGGTAATTCAGAGGCTTGTTAACCCATCAGAACCACAGGCCAGAAGGCCAAGGCATTGAAGGCACAGCAGAGGGGCAGGAGTGAACCTGTGACGAAGCAGGGAGCAGCCTGGACTAGAGAACATGCACCCCGCTGAGGACCGGGGAGTGCCTTTTTGCAGACTTTCCTTTCCTATCTGTATTTCTTCCAGTAAACATCCTGGAATTCTGTATATATATATATATATATATATATATATATATATATATATATATATTTTTTTTTTTTTTTGTATGAAGAAAATTGATTGGTTGGTGCTATTGTGTTTTCACTTTGTGTTACAGGTTCCCATAGAACAAATGAGAAAACCCATGTCTCTGAATTGTGTATAGGAACTAGTGTGAAAGTACCCACGTCTCTTTCAAATCCGGGGGGGCCCCCCCTTACTTTGTGCAGGTGTGAGCTCCTGCAGGTCCCCTCTCCACAGGCTCTCCTCTTCTCCTGGTCCTTGGGTCTAGTTCACTAACCTCCCAACCATCAAGGAAGGTTTTGAACCCTTTCTGCTGCATGAATTTGAAAGGGTCTTAGTTGGGGGCCTGCCGCACATAATAAAAATCACAATAAAAATCTAAATGTGTTAAGAAGCCCAGTGCTAGGGGCTGCCCTGTCCCCGCATCACTGAGTCTTTGTAAAGGTCATCATGGGGCAGGGACCCCACTGCTGCCCCCGTGCCAGTGCCGGTGCTGATGAGAACCCTTACCCCCTGCCCGCCCCCAACTTTGGGAACTACTGGAGCGCCCCGCGTGAACCACTTGGCCAGGATTCCACCCCAGGTCCCCCCGACACCCAGACCCACTCTCCTAGCCACACACTTGATGTGACAGAGGAGGAAAGATTGATGGAAATCTGAGGCCACTGACGTCACTAGGGTGGAAAAGCCAGAACCTTCTAGAAGCTGGATGCTGGGGGTTCAGGACCTTCCCTGATGATTTGATCCTGATCTGCTTCCAGCCCAGCCATGTGATCCTGAAGCCAGAAGGCTCTCTGACTGTTGTTTGTTGACTGGGTTCTGGGCCCACAGCTCTTCGGCTTCAGGGATGCAGAGAAACGACGCAGACCTGGACGCAGGGCACGGCCTGTGTCCCTGTGGGGTGCTCTGGGGGCTGCCAACCTCGTTACCCTGGGGTGCGCTTGGGGATGGGGGAGGAACTATCCCAGAAGACTGTGTGCCCTCTTCCAGCGACCTCTGGGGTAGCCTGCACTTTAGGGAAGAGGACAGAAGGCAAGGGATTCTTTCTGAGGCCACCCATGGGCGCCCCCCTCCTGCCCTCCCTCACCGGTTGGTCTGCTTCTGCTACATAGGCTGATAAGACACAAATAGCCCATCACAATACGGTACAAAGGACAAAGCAAAGCCCAGCCACAAGCTGCCCTGGATCTCTGGGGCTCAGCCAGCTTTCCTCTCTCCTGTTGTGCCCACACAGATCTTCCCTAGCTTGCTTGTTGCTTCTCTGGCTCCAACCTCCTCCTCTAAGTGTTTAGTGCCCCATGTTCACTCCAGACTGCCTTTTCCCAGCGACCGACATTGGACCTTCATCCCTAGGCCTCTGTGTTGGCTGCTCTGGGCATGCTTGTGAGGTTCGCCTGGGCCCCTGCACCCGGTCGGTGGTAGGGGTGGTCTCCGAGTTCCAGCCCTGTGCTGGGGAGGGGGCATCAAATACCTCAGGGAGGGGGGTGCAGTGGAAATTGCCCAGCTCCCAAGACCTGAGCAGTGGGCCTGGAACTTTTATGTAACTAAGAATCTACTGGGGCTTTTGTTAAAATGCAGATTCTCAGGTCCCTTCTCCCAGAATTCTGATTCAGTAGTTTTAAGGTGAACCCCAGGAATCTGTATTTTAATGAGCAGCTGGGTAGTTCATATGCTTCACTTTGGGGAATAGGGGTTTGGCGGTGGCAAGATGGTGTTGGACCATATGACATTGAGCCTTTGGTTAGCAGAGTACCTGAGAGTGTGTGTATGTTGGGGGAGGTGGTGGTGGGGTTCCTAAACTGATACCCCAACTGGGGGAGTCAGACACTGCTGTGGGAGTCAGGGGAACAAGATGGCAATGGACATCCTCATACTCTTCCTCTCCTTCTGTCCCTTTCCTACCACCTTCCCTTCCAAAGGGAATTTCTTTACAAGGAAACTTTATTATACATAAAATAGCTGCCAGCAAAGCTGTGCCAGCTGAGGCCGAGGGGGTCTGCAGGGCTCCAAGCTGACCTCTCTTCTACTTCATCCCCTGAGGAAGCACCTAAGATAGATCCATGGACACTTCAGGGTTCCTTCAGGATTCATTTGAAACTGTGTTAACCTAGCCCCCATTTTACAGGTGAAGTTGAGCCCCAGGGAAAGGAAGTGACTTCCATAGAGCTGGTTAGAGACATCACGGGGTGATTACCTGGCTCTACTCTCAGGCCACTGAGATTTTCCAGACAGCTCATTAGAATACCAGTGTCCAAGGTGAGGCTACTAGAAGTTCTGGGGGACAAAGGGGTGAGCTATGGCCTTATAAATAAGTTTAGGCAACACTGGGTATAGCCTAGTTAACCAGTTTTCTTTATTGCAGGATTTCATAGCCCCCTGAATATTCTAATGGGAGCTGTGAATCTCCAATAAAAGTTATAGAGGCAGAATTTTGCAAACTCATTTAATAATAGACAGTTTCTCCTCCTTTGTAATGTATCTGTGTCTCAGCAGACACTATTGTAAGGAGTACTGTTTGGGGGGATTGCTGTGATATACTGTCCTCACCCTGAGACCAGCCAGAGAAAGGGCATAGTCACCAAAGACTAGAGTCCTCAGCAGGTTGTCAATCACATAGACTTGCTCTAGACCAGCCAACTCTGACAGCAAGGCTGCCACACCTGGGCTCCAGGTGGACCAGTGTGACCCATCCCACGAGAAGGAAGCCACAGGCCAGAAACATTAGTGACCTGGCTGACAGAGTGGCTATCAGCCCGACTCCCGCTGGATGCAGAAATTCAGCTCTCAGAATTGCTCAGCCTACAGGACAGCATCGAGGATGTCAGGAAGGCATAATTGGCCCAGTGTCCCATTGAAGACCCCAGGACTACGATGGTCAAGGAGAGAGCCAAGGAAGAGCCATGGAGGAGGCAGTTACTGAGGAGCACTCCTCAGCCCCCTGCTATTGGAGCAGGTGCATTACCAGCGAATCAACAGAGCCAAGGGGTGCTGGGGCCTCGGTCACCAGACGGGCAGGGGCTGGCTAGCTAGCTGGTCAAGGGGAAATTATGCTGGCAACTTTGCCTTTTCTGCCCATTTTCAAAGCTGTGGCTGTGATTTGTGGACCTTCGCAGCCCATCCTCTGAAGGCTACCTGCAAGTGAGCAATGTACGCTCTGCCACCGATGAGTCGGAGCCCGGGTAGCGACAGGAGGCTAGAAGGGAAGCAGGCACTAAATCAGAGTCTGGGAAAATAGAAAGGTTGATTCAAACCAACCGTGATCAGGTCCCTGTCATATAACCTTAGTTCTGAAGCAGATCACCCAGGGAAGGTTCCCAGGGAGGGATGAGCTGAGCTACCACCAAGGAGGGTAATTCTCATGGCTGGGTGCTTGCAGGGGGTGTGGCCTGCAGGCACACAGCCCGGGATGGGCTGAAGGCCCTGCCACCCAGGTTAAACTGTATGGTGGACAAGGCACCAAGCCCAGTAAATTCCCACGTCCTGGCCCGTAATCATGCATTGAAGAAAATTTGGCTCCAGATCTGATTTTATCTTAATATTTAATTTTTTGTGTGATTGAAAAATAAATACATGTCCGTTATTAGTGGAAGGCACCAGAGTATATGGTGCAAGTTATGAGCAAGGTCTTCAGAAATTGAGTTTGAGCCCAGAACTCAGAACCTGTATGACTATGGGCAAGCCATTTGCCATTTCCTGTTTTGTAGAATGAGAAAAATAATGATAACTGCCCCAAGTGGTTGTTATGAGGATTTAATGAGACAATTTATATAAAGTCTTTAGCAAAGTCTCTGACATGTAGTAAACAGAGTTTAGCTATTATTACAATCATTATAATTACCAACCTAGATGATCTGTTAAGAAATGCTTTAGCATATTCCCTTTCAATCTTCTAATAATTTAATCATGCATTTATATTTTTAAATAGGTAGGATCAGATTAGACATATGTAACTTTGTGTCCTGTTTTTTTCAATCAATGTGCTGTCCTATATGCTGAGTTTCTAATAGGTAGAGATAAGGGGACTGGTTTGGGAATAATTAGTCCTGGGTTAGAAATTAGCTTTACCACTTACAGACCCATGAGACTCAGTTTCTCAGCTGAGTTGGTGTGATCATTGAGTTCCTTTACATATGGGTATGATAAGGGAACTGAGTTAGCTACAAATATTAGTTAAGGCGACCTACGGGCCTGGTACCAAGAACAGTTGGATCTTTTGTTTGTAAACTGTTCTTTCAGGAATCTCAAGGGTTCTTAAGATGCATTCTAGGGACCACCGACCGTATCTGTATCTGCCTGTCTCCATGCTTTAGCACTTCCAACTCTCAGCTGTAAGTAGAGCCCCTTAACTTCTGTTTTCTATATCAGGATTTACATGCAATTTTATTTGAAGAAAGTCATGGTGCTTAAAAATAAATTTGAGTTCTGTTGCTTTAAAGAGTGATACCCAAGCAGGGTTGATTCCATAGGAATATTACACATATTATGAGCATAATACTTTGAGGGGGTTAGATATCACTGCAATTAATAGCAGCATGTAGGAAATATAACTAGAATTGTTCTAAAAGGCCCCATATCCTACTAGCCTGTTATTAATGGAGGAGGCTTCTCCACTATGGACCTATTCATCTGGGGCGAGACGTTGTAAACAGTACGGAGGGCTATCATCATAGCTATTGTTGTGTTTGCCCTGCATGTCTCTTGAGCCATCTCCTCTTGGCAACAAAACCCCTAATTTCAGTAGGGAGCCGTTTCCAAGTGCTTTAGGCTGAGCATATGACATAAGGCTGACTAATTTGACTGCACAATCCACAGGGCCGTAGTAAGTGGTTTAGGGGTGATGCTTGATTAAGTTAGGTCAACCAGAGTGCACCCTGGCTTTTGTATTGGGATTATTGGGACCACTAGCCATAAAGACGAGGTGAATCGAGAGCTGCTGGAAACCCACCTTGCTAACACACCTCAAAATGAAGCTGACACCAAAAAAGGCAGAGCTGAGAAAGGGTGCCAGGTTTCTGAGGACATTGTCAAAACCCCTGATACAACCATGCCTGGAGGTACTTTGCCCCTTGAACTTCCCACCTATGGAAATCTCCTTTGTTTAAGCGTGAGAGGAGTCTCTGTCTGTTACAGTTGAGAGTCACAGCCCAATCCCTGCATGACTCTTGCTGATGGATGCTCTGAGCAGCGTTGTTGGGGAGAGAGGAGGGTGGGGCCCTTCATGGGGGAGCCGACCCACTGATGGGGGACAGGAGGGCTAGAGCATGAAAGAGGAGGGCGATGTGAGGAACACCATTTCCTACTGTTGCCCTGAGATGTGAATACCTGCCCTTGGAATGCCTCACTGCTGGGTATCTAACCCCCTGGAGGCATTTGGCATCCATTTCCTTGGGCACCTGAAGACCCATCTGACATGGTATCAGAAAAGCCTGGTAGGGGCCAGTGATGGGGGCTGTGAGCACCAGCTAGGGGTGGGAAGCAGAAAGCAGGCTGGCTGGGAGGGTGCTCTGGTGGTTACCTGGGGCAGGACTGGCAGCGGGAGAGCAGTAGAGCCTGGAGGAGATTGCAGATGGGAGAATGGCCATGCTTTTCCTGGATCCGAGACAGCTCCCAGAGGCAGCAGAAGAGCCAGGGAAGCAATGTCACAAGTCTCTTCACCTTGTGATCCATGCCAGTCTTTCAAATCTGGCTGGTTGATTAAAGTACCCTTGTGATCAAATGGTGGGGGCAAATCTACAGTCATCAGAACTCAGCACTTAAATGTTATTAATAATATTTCCATAGCTTACAGGTCGACATAGTTTGGGTTCTGAGTTGTGTACTGTGTCTGTTAAAACAATTAAAAATCAGTCCCACCTGCCCTATTCCACACCGCCCCCCCTACCCCACCCCAGAGGGTGGTATTATAAACCTAGTTCACACACATCAGCCTCAAATTTCTATTCACCTACTGCCATTTTACAGTCCCAAGTGAGAGCAATGGTAATCAAGTTCCTGGCAGGAAATGGGTTTCTTCCATGAATAGCCAGAGTATTTCTGAGTCGCTGTTGCTGAGAGAGGGGCCAGGTTGGGGTATATATCATCTGAATGGTGGGCCGGGCCCAGCAGCTGGTTCTTCACTGAGACTATCACTTATTTCCATGGTTCCCAGTGGCAGCTTCAATAAGATCTCAGGGAAGGATAACTGGGAATAGAATACATGTTGCAGCTGAAATAAACGCAAATAAAAATCTGCAAGATCACTAGCCCAGGAGCAGTGGGTGAAAGCAAAGATGCTTTCCGTTAATAGCCTGGCTGGTCGTAGCAGGGTGATCCCATTGTTAGAAACTGCCTATTGTCACAATCCTGAGACAGTAACGACTTCTTTTCTTCCCTCTGAAGCTGGAGATATCAGAGACCAAAAATATCCTTAACATAAATCATTCTATTCCAGCATTTGACAGCCACTGTCTCAAACTCAATTAGTCATTGGGCACAAGGAAAGCCGAGATCATCACAGATTCACACGTGTTTAATGGATAAAGCACAACTGGGGAGAGATTTCCTCTGATTAATCTCTGCTGTTCAATGTTCGTTAGTAGATCACATGGTTATTAAAATAAAGAGGACAGTAGAAGTTTCTTTTGGGCAAGGTTAAGCAGATGTGTTCTGTTTAAAAAAGACTGAATGAATTGCATCCCAGAGAGAGATAAAGGAGGCAGCGCAGATGAAAGAGTCACAGGAGCATATAAAGGGCATTTAATTAAAAAGCTTGTCTCATTGCTTGGATGAGGACCCTTTCTACCAGGAAGCTTATGTCTGAACCGGGGAATCCGAGGGCTGATACAAAAGCAGACTGCGAGGGTACCAAAATCTGATTCAGACACTTCTAGAGAAGGTGCTAAACAGAGACATGGTTTCACTGATACTGGAAAACTTGAACTGCTCAGAGCACTTCTGTTAATCCTGTTTAGCAATTCTCTGAGCAGTGATGTCTCCACTTCCTGTGTCCTCTTTCTTGGAGTAATAATGACGGTCATCATTGCATTATGCCAAATGGGGTTTATTAATGCTGCACTGTTGATTGGTTCTAGGCCGGAGACATGAATACAAATCACGTCTGGGAATCAGTTTTAGACAGTATGTTTCTTTTTAACAATTCAGGGTATTTACCTAAAGCCTGCTAATTGTTTTCCTTCTCTGGGTCAGCATTGTCTGTTTTTACTTTTTTTTTTTAAGTTTATTTATTTTTAGTAATCTTTACACCCAACATAGGGCGCAATCGCACAATCTCGAGATCAAGAGTTGCATGGTCTTCCAATTGAGCCAGCCAGGCACCTGCCTTGTTTTTAAGTTTGAAATCAAAGAGCCTATGTGTAAGCATAGGCAAAGGTAATGCTATGTAGAAAGAGGTTCTTAGGGGCACCTGGGTGGCTCAGTCCATTGAGCATCCAACTCTTGATTTTGGCTTCAATCAGGTCATGATTTCAGGGTCGTGAGATGGAGCTCCACATCAGGCTCTGCACTGGGCTTGGAGCTTCTTCCTCTCTTTGTGTCTGCCACCCTACTCCTGCCTCCCACTCTTGCTCTCTCTCTCTCTAAAAGAAAAAAAAAATGAGGTTCTTAAGATTATAACAATTTTCCTTATAGGTGTATGAGATTGTTCTGAGGAGTCCCGATGCCCTAATGGTGGGCATGTGCAGGGATCACTACATTTTAATATGGAAATACTGAGACCCATGGGGTTGAACGGTTAATGCCAGATTCTCTATTGTCTGACTCTCAGGCCTGACTCCTGGCCAGCTAATATTGTCCAGCTAAGTAACTGGGAGTGGATTAGATTTTGTGAGGTCAAGGCTAGGGCTGTGAGTTCCTATCAGAGCTCATAGGGGGCCCCAGGAAACCAAAGGACAGGCAAAGACAAAGTCTGTAGCTGAAATCTTGATGATGGAAGATGTCTAAACATCATGTTTACAGAAGCTAAATACAGGGATAAAATTCAGAGGTCAGAGCCAAAAGTCAAGATTTAGAAGAAGGTGGATCCAAATATGGCAAGCTGGAAATGCTCAGGATCTGGGACAAATATTTGAAACTGCAGCTGGATTGGACGTGGGTGGTGGGTCTACTGAAGGACCAGGCCGGCTCTCCCTCAGGCAAGTCCTTGGCGGGTCCCTTCTGTTACAGGATTTTATGTACTTACCCAAGCTCAGGAAGGCTTTTCATTTGAAATCTAGCCAGTTAGGGTACAAAAAGGAGATAAGAAAATCAGGCACTAAAGTTATCTTTCTTCTTGGTTCTTTATGAGTATTTTAGATTTGGCAAGATGGAAGAAAGGGTAAATAAATCACTTGGCTATATCAAATTGACTTTCTGTTTCATAGTTCTTTCAGTCATGTATTTCTTTTAGTCAAGGTTATTTGTTCATTGTTTTCTTTAAAAGTACCTGTAAGAGCTCCTGGACATAAGGACTGGGCACCAGCTCAGACACGTGGTCCACTTAGGTACCATTTTATTGACCAACAGGGGGCCGAAGGGACATCCGGTGTGACGTCTCTTCCTTTCCTCACACCCACCTTCCTGTTCCCAATATTTTAGACATCTGAATTTCATTAGTTCATCCGTAGGGGGGATAGAATTTTCCTCCACCCGCCTAGGGTTTCCATTTGGGACTGACATCAGAGAAATAAATAGGAGAAAAAACATATGAATTTTATTTATATGTATGTGGGAATTATCAAAAGAAAAATGAAGATCCAAAGAAATGGTTATATACTAAATTGAACAAAGAATGGCAAAATGGAAGGTTACTAAAATATGTGGGGAGACTAAAGGAAAATAAATTTGTTAAAATTATTTTAACAAGGTCTGTTTTTTATAGATTTGTCTTGGCCCTGACCCCCTGTCCCTGGTGATGAGAATGTTTCTTTCTCTGGTATAGAGGGGCACCTTTCACATGGAAATTTTATCACCTGTTTTCAGGAAGAAAAAGGAAAGTCAGGGTGTCTTTCTTGCACCTACTGTTTTTCAAGTGATTTTAACTCAAAATAATCAATATGCCAAAGTGGCGTATTTTGGGGTAGCATGTTCCGAACTCCTTTATATCCAAACTTTGAAAAATATGTATTTCTTGCTTGTTCTGTTTTGGGGGTAACAAGTTTATTACTGTTTGCAAGGAGCCAAAGATTTCCTTCTTTTGTACTAAAACAACTAGACAAGCCCCCAGAAGGTGACATAGAACTTGATGCTTAGACCCCATCCCTGCGCCAGTGTTGAAGGAAGATGGAAGCCAATGAAATGAGGAGCCTTATGAACTTTGAGGTGAGACAGGAGACCCCTGGAGTCTCTAGTAGTTCAAAGCAAATCTCAGTTCTTTGGAAGATAGAGTGACCAAACTGTCTGTTTTCCTGGAAGCTTCCTGGTGTTTGCACTGAAATTTCCACACGCTGGAGAACCCCGAAAAACTGGGACAGTTGGTCAGTCTATTGGAAGACCACAGTGTTGACCCATCTCAGATGTCATATGCATTTCTAGCTCCTTTTTCTCTCCCATATTCCTATATTGGTGTAGAAGCTGGTCCTTAACCATATGCTACTGGTTAAGCTCCTAAAGGTCTTGGCTTGAAATTTCTGAGTGAAGTTCAGCGATAGTGTCCTCCACCGGCCAAACACTTCTTCTTGGGCTCTGCAGCTCCTGCAAAATGACTTGTTTTGGCCACTGCTATCAGCCTGGTGCCTCTTTATGGACTCAACGGCTCATTTGATTCATAAACTTATGCGTGAAGCTGAAAAATGAATACTTGTTGTCCTTTCTGGCTTGTGGCATCTGAGGCAACATGTGGCTATTTTTTCTTCTAAAAAATGGGATGATAATCACACCAACCCCATAGACTTGTTTTAAGAATTAAATAAGTTAACACAGGAAAAGTGCCTAGAATGGGAACCAGCACAAAGCATATATTAAATAAATATTAGGAAAAAAAGGAAAAGTTACATAATACTATAGAAATACAGATTCTTGAAAGAATGGTCTGTGTCATCCCAATTTGCCGGTTCCCATGGCCAAGGGCTTTCAGGCTGTGGAGCAAACATAAAGAAGATTAATATGGAAGTCGTTCAGAATTGGTGAGGGTTTGCCCAAGAAAACCTAACCTGGGAGTCAGGTGGCCTAGTTCCCCCACCACTTAACCGAAACTGTCGCCTCGTATCCTTAGGAAGCCACTGAACTGAGCCCATAAATCAGCAGGGCCATCACACCTTCAGCTTGGTGTGGTGGCCCGCGGGTGTGGCTTTGACCACCAGAGGGAGACAGAGGAGCAGATCACTGAAAACTCAGCTCCAACCCGACTGGGCATCTAGGAAGCTTAAGTGGTCTCCAACCAGAAGATCATGCAACTGACCTTGAGGGGTGACTAGGCTGTGACGAGTAGGGGAAGTAGAGCCAGATGTTGATCCTTTCTCCAGGCAGAGAGCAGGGCCGTAAATAGCACGGGAGGGGGGCTGTGGGGCCCATCTCTTACCCAGCAAGCCAGGGTGCCCCATCCCAGGAGTGTACAGGAGCTCACAGCAGGGGGGCAAGAATGTCACCATAATAAGCTGGGCTTGAGGAAGGTTTTGGGGGCTGGAAAATAAAAGTCTTGGAACCCAGCAGCTGAGATGAGAGCAGGTAAGGACACATCAGTCAGATGCAAGGTGGTTGTGGGTCGGGCTGGGTGTTACCTGCTTGTGCTTTCCCCCATGCTTTAAAGGGGCAAGCTAGCAACGCCTGAAGAACCAGGGATGGATTCCCCCAGAGAAGCGGTTCAGGGCTCCCCTTCCAGGAGGGAAACAGGAATGCATTCAGCTAATAACCGGTGATGGTTTTAGCTCCAAGGGTATCAGGTAGCCAGGTCCCAGCAGCTCTGGGCTAAGGGCAGCGGGACAATCCCGGTAACACCTATGTGGGTAGGACTGGGGCTCCTAATCCACTGCCAGGCTTGAAGCACGGATTGGTTCTTCATGACCTGAGTCTGGTGAGCTTTGTTCCCTTCACTTTCCTCAGAAGCTAAATTCAAATTTCTAAGCTCATGTTTCCCAGTGCTAGAGGCCTTTTCCATCTCATTTATTGGCTTCTTTGCTTGCCAGCATACTAGAATAAATCTTCCTACAGAACAGGCTCTGCTCTACCCCCCGCCCCCCACCCCATGGCAAAAGCAGCCAGCTGGGAGCCAGAACATATGGGGTGAAAATAAGGTAATAAGTGGATGAGTTCTATTCTTTCCAAAATCATTAAAAGTGAATGGTCAAATTTCATTGAGTGTGGAATATTTGCAAATAGCCTTTCCAAGGGGAAATTAAAAAAAAACAAATGACTCGTGAATGCGAGGATTATCTAGGAAGATGGTGCTATGGGGAAGGGATTGTCAAAAGGGGGTATTGAGACTTTTTTCTCATGTAGGCTGGAAATTGATCATGAGATTACATTTCTAGAGAATGATTTTCTAAATGTTTTTTTTTTTTAAAGCAATGTGACAGCATCATTTGATCAGCTGTAATTTCAAAGTTTCATCCTTTTGAAGGGCAGTACTCAGTTCTAACACCCAACAGTCTGATGGGTCTGTATCAAAATGTTCTAATTTATGACACCTTATGTGTAGAACCTACATGATTGTTTACATTTTAGAAAAATCAATGAATATTTTAGGTGGATGTTCAACCTGAAGCTCCTCTTATTTATCTGTGTTTGATAAACAAATACCCCCCCCCCCCCCCCCACACACACACACACATACATGCTCTTCACTCTGTGTTTATTTTCTGGGCTATCTGCCCTTTGTGGGCAGAAGGTAATTGAAAGTTGTAATGGGGTGCCATCTACTGGGGAAATAGAACAATAGATTAAAGGAAAATTCGATGGGGGTCTCATTGTACAGGACAGAAAAGTTACAGAGGACTTGATGAATTTGTCAAGGCAAACATGGAAAGAGATGGAACGTACACTTAGCTTCATCTGGAAGATTCTTATTTAAACCCTTATGTGCTTCCTTTGATAAGATACTATGTTTTACATCAGGTCAAACACTAGTCAGGAGAAACCCTCGGTCTATACTTAAAATCCCAAAACTGTCAAAGGGCTGAGAGCTTTGCCATCACCCGGCCCAAAGCCCTCATGTTACAGACGGGAAGCAGGGGCTCAGAGTAGAGATGCTCCGTGCTTCCCAGCTAGGGAGCTCCGCATGTCTCCCAGCACCCAGATGGTCCTCACTTAGATGAGTGGCCATTGGGCTACACAGTATGACTGAAGGGACATCTGGAATTTATCCAGGGCCCAAACCACCATCTCTCCTGCTGGCTAGGCAAACTATTAGAAAGTCTCATGATTAGAGTTGCTCCTGTGAGTGGAAACCTCTGCTTCTTCGTTTGCACCCTGTCTCCACAAACACCTTCACACACACAGGGTTTTTCTGAGTAGTTGTTATTTCCCTGCTTATTTAGAAAGTAACCAGAAGAGCTGCCGACTTAGATCCAGTTCTGACCAAGAGAGGGTGATGGGGGGTGAGAACCTCGTGGGAAGTGACCATGGCACCCTGAGGCAGTGAGAGCCTCGGAGGAAAGCTGAGCTCTGGAGGCACAGGCCCTGGGCTCTTGAGTTCAAAGAGAAGTGGGTACTTGGGGGGAAGACCATGCACGAGGGACGAGGGACTGGACCTCCCCAAACCTGGGAGGCTGGCAGTGCAAATGGAAATTTGCCCACTGATGGATAATTAACTAAGTGCTTAGGGAAACCACTGGTGCCTCCACAGGAGCTCACCTATGAGTCCTGATTTCAAAAGAACATTTGAGAGAGAGGGAGAGAGAGATATATGAGTGCTTGAAGCCAGAGATGAGAGGCAAGACCACTGAGACCAGAATTATGTGGGCTTTAATTCCCAGGAGCTTGTGGGAAGTGCTCAGGGGGACAACAACCATAAAATTACTTTCAGAGTGAGACCCACAAAGAGGTGGGGGCATGTGTGGGTCTGCTGCTCGGAGGGATTCTTGTGTTCTGGCCAATAATACCAAATATATATATATATATATACCAGAGCTCCACACTTCTGTTCATCTTCATTTTTTGCAACAAGGAATGATCCCTGGGTTGAAAAGCAGAGAACAAATGCTAAGAAAGGGAAAGGAAGTCCAGACTGGAGAACTGCGTATGACATGGGAGCAGAAACGCACCTGCATGCTTCCAGAGCTCAGTGTTTTACCTGCATCATCTCCTTTCATTTGTCCAATAAGTCTACGGACCCAGGCACTATCTTCTTTAGCTACCAGGAGCCCTGCACTTAGGGAGGTAAAGCCAGAATGTTGAAATTTCATGTCATTTGGAGGAGGGGAAAGAGCCCCTTTTCCACCTGGTTGTAGGATCTGCAGCCTGAGAGCTGGGCTGAGCTGCTCCCTGGGGAAGGGGGGGGTCTCCTGAACCCCATGCGGGACACCCCAGCTTCTGGGGGAACCCGCAGGTGGGGACTGGAGACCACGGCGAGCAGCTGGAGATCCAAGGATGGAAAAATGGGGTTTTTGTTTTATTTATTTTTATTTTATTTGGGGGGGGGGGTGGTTTTAAACTTTTTTTTTTTTTTCCCTAAAGAAGGAGACTAGACAGTAATAAATTCTACAAAGTTCAAAGGAGTGAGCTTGGTGTGATTCTGAGGGAAATCCTTAGACACAAGACTGAAAGATTAAACACCTGGGAAAGGAAGCCACTGCTCCGAGCACCCAGCAAGGGTTGTTAAAACATAGTCATTTGGAAAATCCTGGGGTCCTGCTCTTGTGCCTGCTGCTTGGCGGACACCCTGATAAACAGAGCCCTCCCCTCAAGTGAGGGGACAGGCCCACAGACGACCTCATTGCTGTGGAGACACCAGATAGTGGGAGCGTAGTGACACAAGTGTGAGGGAGCCCGGGTGGGGGGGGGGGAGCACAAAAACCAGCCGAGGGGCAAAGGGACCCAGAAGGTTCCCTGGGCAATGTGTTCCTTTTCCTTTCATTAAAAAGGCTTTCTGAATTAAATTTCTGTTACACTTTTAGTTTGAACAATATGAACATATGGCTTTGCCTTTTTAAAAAGCCGTATGGTCAAATATTGGCAGCTTCCTATGTTCTAACCTAACCCAAAGTCTTGAAAGTCCGACAGCAGGACAAACAAGTCTTAATATCAAAAGGGCAGGAGTTCTCTGCTCTCCATCTCCTCATCCCAGACTTCTCTCCCCCAAAGCTGCCTCCTCCAACTCTGGGAGCTGGTTCTTAGCTATTTTTAGCTACTTACTGCCACCTGATGTGTTTTGCTGTCATTTCTTGACTTTCCATTTTTGACAATCCACTGTGCATTGGATTTCTATTGTAAAGATAGGGATTTGGCTGCCTCATGCCTCTACTATCGTAATCCCCCGAATTCCCTCACACTTCTTACGTTGCTCTATTATAACTTCTGGTGAAATCACTATGTTGGCATTGTTAGCATCAAGGGGGGAAGCCTGTTCCCTGCTCCTCATGTTTTCTTCCACGAGGTGGGATTTCCCCTTAACATCCAGTGCTCTCTTCCCCTTTATTCGGTTATTACTTGGCTTGTGTCTAGGGGAGGAGGAGCAGCTTCATCTGGGTGGGAGATTTGGATCAGCCCTTTGTCCCTCTGCCCAGTGAAAGCTCTTTGTTGCCAAGGAGCAAGCTTTCCCTGGAGCACTGCCCTGCCTGGGCGGGAAAATCTGCCTAATTCTGGGGTTCAAAGCCCATTTGGCTCTCAAAACTGAACTACATTAGCCAAATAAACCTTTGTCATGAAGAAGAAAAACAAAGAGATATTTTGTTCTTCTTCTGAATTCCTTACTTTTATTGATCAAATTATTTAAAACTTGGGTGGGGAAGAAGAAAATGATTTATGAGATTGCTTGCAAGGACCCTACAATTATAAATAGTTATAATGTGCCTCTAAATTTACCCTTCTTTTCCTATAGAACTCTCTTTTCTCTACAGCAGTTGACTGGCTTTATCTATTTGCTTAGCTCATTGCTAAAGGATTGAAGGCTGAAGATTCTCTATCAAGTCATCTCTTTAAGTAATCCCTGCACACCCACCCTCTCCCATGTCCCTCTGACCTTTCAATCTTTCCTAACTTTCAGAATCCTCCTCCTCCTGCTCCTGTCCATCCCACAGCTTGTGACTCTCCACTCTCTGGGCCTGAAGCTGTCACCAGGAGTGTCCCTCACCAGCATCCTGGGCATTTTGCTTGCTTCTCTCTGGTGTCGAATCCCAACTTTTTAGATGACATGACTTTCTCTTTCTTGGTCTACATTCTCCCCTCACAATTAACTAATGGTTTTGCGAAGTAAGAAATTCTGTGTTGGACAGAATTTCTCTTAGACCTTGATGGCACTGTTCCAGTGTGTCCCAGAATCCCAGAGTTAACGAAATTTCACAGTGATGGATACCTAGTAGGTCCCTTCAATTTAAAAACATATTCTTTTATGTCCTAGGAAATTTTATTCCATTCTTTCTTTTTTTTAAAAAAATTATTTATTCATTCATTCATTTTAGAGAGGGGAGGGGAGGGGCAGAAGCAGAGGCAGAAGAAGAGAGAGAATCTCAAGCAGACTCCGTGCTGAGTGCAGAGCCTGACTCAGGGCTCGATCTCATGACCCTGAGATCATGACCTCAGTCAAAACCAAGAGTCTGATGCTTAATTATGCCACCCAGGTGGCCCTGTGTTATTATTATTATTTTTTTATAATATTCTCCTCTCCATTTTCTCTGATCTCATTGTCTACCCACCTCACCATGGAACTTCTGTTGTTTTGATGTTTGACCATCTGGATTGAGCTTCCAACTTTTTTGTCTTTTTTATTTCCCATCTCTTTGCCATTTTGTTTTACTTTCTGTGAGTTTCCTAGATTACCTTTTAATGTAGAGCAGTGTATTCAATTCCCCTGTTTTTAGTTGACTATCTCACTCCTTCCTCTTCTGTGTCTTAGATCCCTGAATCCAGAGCCTAAATCCTGAGCCCAGAGTCTGAGACCCACCACTTCTGCAGAAAAGAAATCGCTTATTGATTCTCATCAGAATATTTAAAAATTGTAAGTATGCAAGGTGGTTGGATGTTAACTAGACTTGTTATTATTCTGCAGTGTATAAAAATATGGAATCATTATGTTATATACCTAAAACTAATATGTTATGTGTCATACTTCAAATTTTTTAAATTAAAAAAAAAAAAGAGGAAACCATCTGTCTCTCTCTAGCTAAGGTAGCAGAGTGGGGTTGGGGGTGGACTTTGTAGTCTAGCTTCATGGTTTAGGAAGGGGATTTGATTCCCTCTTATATAAACTTTGAACCAGCACTCCAACTTCCAGCCTTATTCCATACCCTGGTCTTCAGAATTAATTGATGCTTCCAATTTGTGAGCCTTTCTGGAGCTTTCTGAAGCATAAGTATTCCATCTTATCTTTTCCTACAGGCTTGGTTTTCAGTTTTCCTGGGTCTGTTAGGTCGTGATACTTGTTCCTCTACTTTCCAGCATCCAAAATTGTGTTGACGTCTTCCCTTTGCTGTGTGTGCTCTCTTCTCCCATATTATTTGTCCACGTGGGAATACGTCTTTTTAAGGGCAGCCTGGATGGCTCAGCGGTTTAGTGCTACCTTCGGCCCAGGGCATGATCCTGGAGACCCAGTATGGAGTCCCACGTCGGGGTCCCTGCATGGAGCCTGCTTCTCCCCCTGCCTGTGTCTCTGCCTCTCCTCTCTCTCTCTCTCTCTCTCTCTCTCTCTCTCTCTGTCTCTCATGAATAAATAAATAAGATCTAAAAAATAAAAGAATAAAAAATTCTTTTCTCACCATTTTATTCGGGTTTTGAGGAGAGATAAATGAGTACATTTAATATTATATATTTAAAGAGAACTCTATTCCTCCTTCCTTCATTCCATCACTTTTAGTCACAACAATTTATTTTTATTAAAATAAATTCACATATCATACAACTCACCCATTTATGGTTATTTTTAGTATATTCAGTTATTTTTAGTATATTCACAGAGTTGTGCAACCACCACCATAATCAATTTTGGGATGTTTTTGTCAATTCTGAAAGAACCCTATACCCATTGGCAATCACTACTCATTTTCCCCTAATTCCTCCAGCCCTAGATAACCATGAATCTACTTTCTATATCTATGGATTTGCCTAATCTAGGCATTTTATATCATGGAATCAGACAATATGCAGTCTTTTGTGCCTGACTTCTTTCACTCACCATGAAGTTTTCAAGGTTCATCCATGTAGTAGCGGGTATCAGAATTTCATTTCTTTTAATCAGTGAATAATATTCTATTATCCAATAATATTAATGTCATCCATTTGGATATACCACATTTTATCCATTTATTCACTGATGGATATTTGAGTGGTTTCCACTTTTGGCTATTAAGGATAATGCACCTAGAAACATTCATGCCCATGTTTGCGTATGGATATATGCTTTCATTTCTCTGGAGTATTTACCTAGGGCTGGAATTTCTGGGTAGTTATATTTAACATTTTGAGGAACTGCCAGACTCTTTTCCAAAGTGTCTGAACTATTTTATATCCCTAGAAGCATGCCTGAGGCTCCAAGTACTGCCTCCTCACTGACACTTGCTATTACCTATCTTTTTTGTTTTGGCCATCCTGGTGGATATGAAGTGACATCTCATTGTGGTTTTCATTTGCATTTTCCTGGTAGATAATAATATTGAGACTCTTTTCATGTGCCTGTTGGCCATTTGTATATCTTCTCTGGAGAAATATGTATTCAAACAATCTATTTTTAAATTGGGTTACTTGTTTTTTTATTATTGAGTTTTTGTGTATGTGTGTATGTGAAATGTATTCTAGTCCCTTATCCATTACATAATTTGCAAATGTTTTCTTCCATTTTGTGTGTTGTCTTTTTGCTTTCTTGGTGGTGTCCTTTTGCAGTACAAAATATGTCCCACCTTATCTATTTTTTCTTTGGATCTTTATGCTTTTGCTGTGATAGGATGAGTTATAAAGTATTCTCTTCTATTCTTTGGAAGAATCTGTAATGAGTTGGGATTAATTCTTGTTTGTTTTTTTTCTTTATTTAAAGTTTTAATTTAAAACTTTCCTGTCTTGCTAGTTAACATACAGTATTATATTCGTTTCAGGTGTACAATATAAAGATTCAGCACTGCCATGCAACCAGTGCTCATCACAAGTGCCCTCCTTCATCTGCATCATCCATTTCACCCATCTCCCCACCTCCCTCCCTTCTGGTAACCATCAGTTTGTTCTCTAGAATTAAGAATCTGTTTCTTGATTTGCCCCTCTCTTTTTTTTCCATTGATTGTTTTGTTTCTTACATCCCATATTATGAGTGAAATCATATAGTATTTGTCTTTCTCTGAATAACTTGTTTGGCTTAGCATAATATTCTCTGGCTCCATCCATATCATTGTAAATGGCAAGATTTCATTTTTCTATGGCTGAGTAATATTACATTATATATATATATATCATATCTTCCTTATTCATTCATCAGTCAATGGACACTGAGCTGTCCCATAATTTGGCTATTGTAGATAATGCTGCTATAAACATTGGGGTGCATGTACCCCTTTGAATTGGTATTTTGGTATTCTTTCGAAAAATACCTGGTAGAGCAATTGCTGGATCATAGGATAATTCTTTTTTAAGGAAGCTCCATACTGTTTTCCACAGTAGTTGTACCAGTTTGTATTCCCACCAACAGTTTAAGAGGGTTCCTTTTTCTCTGCATCCTCACCAATACGTGGTATTTCTTATGCTGTTGGTTTTAGCCATTCTGACAGATGTAAAAGGATATCTCATTGTAGTTTTGATTTATATTTATTTCCCTGATGATCAATGATGTTGAGCTTCTTTTCGTGTGTCTGTTGGTCATCTGTATGTCTTCTTTGGAAAATATCTATTCATGTCTTCTGCCCAATTTCAATTGGATTATTCATTCTTTGAGTGTTGAATTTTATAAATTCTTTATATATTATAGATACTATACTTCTTTATCAGATATGTCACTTGCAAATATCTTCTCCCATTCTGTAGGTTGCCTTTTAGTTTTGTTAATTGTTTCCTTTGCTGTGTAGAAGCTTTTTATTTTGATGAAATTCCAATCATCTATTTTTGCTTTTGTTTTCCTTGCCTCAGGAGACATATCTAGAAGGAAGTTGCTGTGACTGATATTAGAGAGTTTACTGCCTATATTCTCCTTTAGGATTTTTATGGTTTCAGGTCTCACATTTAGGTCTTCAATCAATTTTGAATCTATTTTTGTCTTTGGCATAAGAAAGTGGTATAGTTTCATTCTTTTGCATGTTTCTGTCCAGTTTTCTCAGCACCATTTGTTGAAGAGACTGTCTTTTTCCCATTGGATATTCTTTCCTGTTTTGCTGAAGATTAATTGGCCATATAGTTATGCGTTCATTTCTAGCTTTTCTATTCTGTTCTATTGACCTACGTATGGGTCTATTTTTGTGCCAGTATCATATTGTTTTGATCACTTCTTCTTTAATTGCTTTGACAGAATTCACAAGACATGCTGGTTTGTACTTTCCTTTGTGGGTAGTTTTAAAATTAGTAATTTAACCTCCTTATTATTAGTCTATTTAGATTTTCCATTTCTCCTTGAGTCAATTTCAGTAGTTTGTGTCTGTCTAGAAAATTTCCCATTTCATCTCCTTCCATTTATATGTTATTTTTGTTTTAGACACCAGGCGTAGAAAAATCATAGGTTAAGGCAATATGGTGGTGTGTCTGGGTTACAATCTGCTGTATGAGATCATGTAGGCTGTAGTCATTTGAACTATCTTCCTCTAAGTTGTGCAGTGTACAGGTTGTGGGCACACATGGTAGTAATATTAAATAGCAAAAGTGTTAAATGTGCCACCTTTGGAGACAGACCATTTGGGTTTGAATCCTGTTTCCACTACTTTCCAGAGGTTTTGGGCAAATTACCTAATCTCCTGAACTTTAGTTTTCTTCTATATGAATAATAGTACTTTCTTTAGAGTTTATTATCTGTGAGGATTAAATGACACAACACATGTAAAGCACTTAAAATAGTACATGATTCAGTAAGAAAGATACCTTTCTTATTAGTAAGAAAGATAACTTTCTTATTATCTTTATAGTCTTCAGTAGACACTTCATGAGGTTATAAATGGGCTTTTTTTCTTGTCTTTTTTAAAATTATTTTTTAGATAGGCTCCGTGCCCAACATGGAGCTCAACAGAGGGCCCAAACTTATGACCCTGAAATCAAGGCCTGAGCTAAAATCAAGAGTCAGACACTCAAGTGAATGACCCACGCAGGCACTTAAACTTTTTTCTTTTTTATTGCTGAAAGCTTACTACCCATCAAGATGCCTAGTACATAGTAGGAGGTCAATATTGTTTATTTAATGATTTCATGTCAAAGAACTAGATTTGAGGGCAAAAGAGCTTGTTTAGGTATTGATTAGAGTTCTGATTGATAATAAATGTCAACTGGAAGAGACCAGAGGTGTGATGAAGCTAGTTTGGCCCTTGTTGGGGTGTAAATAGCTTGAATAACATCAGGGAGCCTATACATATAACATTTACACTTGACATAAAGTTATGTGGGAGAATGAAGTTTGGGCATGCATGTATTTGTATGTATATATTCCTGATCTTGGGTCCTAAAATAACAGCTGAATAAGTAGACAACAGAAATATGTGATTAGCAACAACATAAAAAAATTCTAAGGGCTCCTGTCAATAACAAACTCATTATGAGTAAACAGCTCAGAAGCAATAACAATCTGAAGCTACATTCATTATGTGTGGAACAAGGGAGGGGACAGGCTTACACACACACAAAGATATATTGTGGCTTCATCCTTTTCAGCTTTTTTGAGAAAAACTTCACCATCTCTTTCAATAAACTAGAGGAGATGTAGACCCTTAAGCAACAGGCAATAGACACTGAAACATTCTCTTTTATGAAAAAAAGAAATGTATTCTTTATTATGCTCTTAGTAAACAGGTTACTATATCCTAGGTACAGCATGTTGTCATGATTGATATAAGGATGCATTCTCTTATTACTGAATTGTCACTGAATGGGTGTTGGCCTTTTTTCTAGGCATGAGTCTTAGGTTCCTCAGATTTCACACAGTTATCAGTCCCATTTTTAGCTCCATTGAACTGAAACATGGAATAAGGGTACCTGAAGGTACCATCATTACTCAAGTACTTTTAAAACTGGAACTTAGAGAAATAATATTAATGGTACACAACCTGAAGGCTATGCAATCCATTCATCTACACTCTAAAGTTAATCCCTGAATGAAGCCTGTCAGAGAATTAGACTTGGAAAGCATTGTGGCATGGCTCATGTAAAATTTGCTATTATTTCATTGACTTTGGCATGAGGGTATCAAACTATGTATATTAAGGTTCATTGTAGAAATCTTTATGAAGCATGTCGTTTATTTATATTATTCAAACATGTTTCATTATAACATGGTTCCTAGAATAATTATTTGAATTAAGTCTGGAAGATAAAGGTTTTCCTGGGCAAATATGATAGAGGAGGTAGTGTTGGGGAGGGATGAGGAAGCATTAGAGGTGAGAAAGTACAGTGTGTATGTGGGAAATTATGGTTATCCCAGTTTACCTGGAGTGAGGTATACAATTAGCACTGGAAAATAGAATAGAGCCATATCGTACCAGGCTAAAGAATGAATATTATTTGGGAATGAATGGAACATCACTCATTTGTAAGAATATGATTTCAGGGCTTATTCTTCAAAAGGTGCTGGATGTGGAATGATAAATAAATGGATGTAATGATTGGCCCCCTCAAGCTATGATGACCAGTGAGGTAGATAATAATCCAGTAAGTAAAATCCAATAAGGAAATGTTTGTTTTCCCCCTATGGAGTCAGAGAACAGGGCGCTAGGAGAGAACAGAGTGAGAAAAATCTTTAGAAAGGGTGATCTAATCTCTGAGGAAATGACATTGAGCCAGAGACCTGAAGGATAAGAAGGAAGCGGGTGGGGAAGAGTGTTGCTGCAAAGAGAACAGTAATTGTGAAGGCCTTGGAGTAGGAATTGCTCAATGCCTGAAGGGAAGGAGAAAGGCCAGTGAGGCTGGAATATGGTGAGGGAGGAGGGAGGTGACAGGCAAGATGGAGAGGTAAGCCATGCCTGATCATGTAGAACATAGTATTGATTGGGAATTATTCTAAACGTAGTAGAAGCATTTTACAAACTTTCTGAAAACTCTAGGAGTGTGGGTGTGTTAAGATCCATTGGTAATTCAGCACAAGGTTCAGATTAGAGCATTTTTTTTTAAAGTAGGGAGAACTGGAAAGAAGTTAAGACTGAGCAGACTGTTTATAGGGCAGGAATTAGCAAACATTTCCTGCAAAGGGCCTAATAGTAAGTATTTTGGGCTTTCAGGGCCCGTCTCTGTCTCAACTACTCAACCTTGCTGTTGTAGTGTGAAAGTACCCAGAGATGATACAGAAAAGAATGAGTGTGGCTGTGTTCCAGTAAAACTTTATTTATCAAAAACAGATGATGGGCAAGACTTCGCTCTAGGGTCCCAGAGCACTAGAGATGTGCCAACAGACATGAACAAAAGAATGGGCTGGGAAGAAGCTAGGATAAAAAACTGCTAGGCTTCATGACTCCATGAAAGGGCTTAGATGGAAGGCATCTAGGGATGGGGTTCAAAACCTCAGCTACAGAGAGAATGGTGGTATTACTACTAGCAGTAGTAGAGCTACATGGAAGTCAGGACAAAAAGGTTTTAGAGGCAAATAACGCATTTGCTTTTAGTTTCTATACATTTGCTTTTAGTTTATACCAAATTTTCAATTGGATTTGGCCAGTGTGGAAACATCCAGAAGTCTGGCAGTTGGAAATGATATTCAAGGTTTGTGCAGGTTAGGAACAAACGGCGTATGGGACCCCTTTTTTCCGTTTGAAGGTGGGGTGATTTCTCTGATCTAGCCCACAAGATGGCTGTGAAATTCTGTCCCCTTTACTGTTGAGGAGCACTTTCTGGAAGGTGAAGATTCAGCTGAAAAATGCCCTTCTCCCCAAATGTTTTGAAAGTTTTATTCTTTTTACAGGGATGCGTTTATGTTTAAGTGAATGTGGTAGACGCCACAGAAAGTGTCACCAGCCAGACCCCCAAGACCTGACCTTTACTCCCCACCTGCTTGTACTCACCAACCTTTGTCCCGCATTTTTCCTAAAGCTCTTCTTTCCAGCTTGTCTCTCAACTCAGGTAAGTGGAAAGTGAAACCACCTATCCAGTGACAGGGACTGCCCTGGCGAGAGCTCCAGCTGGGCCCAGAGCACCCAGGCCAGTTTGAACTTAACCCCTGACTTGAGCCTGTACACATGGACGATGAAGTGGCCTCTAGAATAACTGATGACTACTTTTATCTCATTATAATACTAAAATCTCCACCCAAGAAGGAGCACAAGGCTCGTTTACATAACAAGCAATGGGTGTATAGGCATGTTTCCTTAAGACGTATGCATGACTTTATGCTTGCCCCTATATACTACATTCATCCTAACCCTAAATAAAAGGAATTCATTCACCCTTGCTCAGGGAATCATGGCTTTTTTGGAAGCCATTCCCCATGACCTCCTTAGTTGCTGCAAATAAAGTTTACTTTGTGGGACAACTCAACCCAGTACAGTTTCTGACTTACCAAGGATCAAATTTAATGTTCCATTAATTTTGTAATGTTCCATTACAAAATGTCAGCAAGGCCTCCAGTTCTAAGCAGTGAGCAGCCATCACCAGATACCATATGTGATTTGGACACCTTTTCTCCCCCAAGAAAACTGTCTCCTGGAGTGGATTTCCCAATTTTGGGTCACCCTTGATTTTAGCATATTTGTGTCTTTTTTTTTTTTTTAAAGATTTTATTCATTTATTCATGAGAGACACACAGAGAGAGGCAGAGACACAGGCAGAGGGAGAAGCAGGCTCCTTGCAGGGAGTCTGGTGTGAGGACTCGATCCCAGGACCCGGGGATCACTCCCTGAGCTGAAGGCAGACGTTCAACTGCTGAGCCACGCAGGTGCCCCGCATACATGTGTCTTAAAATATTTTGCTATCTACCATACTGATACATGTTTGTATTTGTTTATTATTTAAATCCTGGAAAATACATTTGTTTAGTGAAAGGTGCAAAGTATGCCTGAAAAACACGCTGAAGCTAATATAGGAGAGGATGGGAATCAGGTTGTGGCTTGGCTTTGTGTGGCAGCCTGATTCGTACAGAAGAGTTATGTGCTTTGCATCTTATGCGTGGGTTTGGCAAATTGGAGGCCGTTGTGCTCTTTGCTGCAGGCCTAGGTTACAAGACTGGAACAGGAGCAGGACAAGGTTTGGCTAACGTCAGGCCTCTTACACATCTGAGGATAGTTGTCTAGCATAGTGAGACCTCCTGTAAACTCGCGCCTGCCCCCCTTTCCTCACAAGTCTGTTCTAAATGCTCCCTGTATCCCATATTCCGATTGGGGTGGCTGACCACAACAGCCACCGTGAGTGGTCATGTCTGAGCCAAGTTATATCTTCCCTTTCCTATCCCCTTCTTTTGGGGGAAACTCCTCTCCCCACAACCCTGGTCATGTGGTCTAAACGAGGACTGTCATCATTTTACATGTCCCTAGTTCCCTGGCCACGGTGATGTGTCCAGAGATGGCCCTGAGTTTTCCCTTGTAAGGTGTTAAATGGGGGCCGCCCCACTCTGGTGATGGAACCACAAGGGGCAAGTGTGCAGTGGTGGTGCTCTGCCCACAGCTGGGAAGCAGAGGCTGTCTGCAAATGGAGAGGATGAGGAGCACCTCGGGAGAGCAGCGCCAAGGCAAGGCAGGGAAGGCCCAGCTGGCGTGCCTGTTTCTGTTTTCTTCTGAGGTCTTTAGAGTGTAAGGTCTTCCCTGGTTCTGCTCACGGCTCAGGAGATAAGCTTTCTCTTTGATTCTCTGAGCTACCCTGCAATCTCACAACACATCCCTCTTTGCTTAAGTTATTTAAAGTTGAGGTTCTTTCATCTGCCATTTTCTAAGGTTTTGGAGTGGGAATCAGGACAAAGCATCATACCAGAATATTCTGCAGTCACACCAGCAAAAGGAAAGTAGTCAATTTTTTGTTCTTAATGGGCAAGTGGAGGCACCACCTTTGTGTAGTTTATCAGAATTAGTATCAGGACATTCAGAATTTTATATTATTTTTATTTTTTTAAGATTTATTTATTTATTCATGGGAGAGAGAGAGAGAAAGGCAGAGACACAGGCAGAGGGAGAAGCAGACTCCTTGCAGGGAGCCTGATGAGGGATTTGATCCCCGGATCCCAGATCACACCCTGAGCTGCAGGAAAGTGCTCAAACGCTGAGCCACCCAGGCACCCGACATTCAGAATTTTAGGCAGGGGCTGTCCCTGAGGGTCACTAGAACACTTGGGGCCCATCTTGTGGTGAGAAATCACATGTTGTGGCCTAATGATAGCTAGCTAAGGAGGGATACATGGAGAAAAAGATCTGGAGTCTTGTTTACCTAGAAAGGGTCTGTAGTTCTGGCTTTGCATTGGAAAGTATACTTGTTCGACTCTCTTGGTTCCCCTTCAAGTGGCCCCAGGCCATTGGTCCATCTTTATCGTTCACTACTAGACAGTCTATTAAACCTTCCCTGAAGATGGTTTCTGCTTCCTTGCCTCTATCTTAGAACAGAATGTCCCTCTTCCTCTCACTTTTCCACCTACTGAAATCCTACATATACTTCAAGACTTAATGAAGATGCCATCTCTTCCATGCCTATCTTATTGATCCCCGCTAAAATTAATCTCTGCCTGTGTAATTTATAATAGAGATTTTCCATTTCCCTTAGCATTTATGTATACTTCTTCCAATAGTCACAGGTATACTCATCTTATTTCCATGCTAGCTTGTAAAACATTAGGTCAGTAGCGTGGCCTATATAATTTCCAGACTCTTGCAGTAATTCTATAACTTCCGTAATTCTATGATTGGTATGAATTGCTCATGAACTTAGGGTGCAGATAAAGGCGTGTCTTTTTTTTTTAATGACTATCCTAATGCCTCTTATACCTCTTTATTTTTCCAGCTTTATTGTGATATAATTGACATATAACATTGTATAAATTTAATATGTACAATGTGTTGATTTCATACACTTACATATTATGAAATGGTTACCACTGCAGCATCAGCTAACACCTCCATCACCTCATAGAATTACCATTTCTTCCTTGTGATGAGAACATTTAATATTTACTCCCTTAGCAGCCCTTAAGTATATAACCCTATGTGGTTAACTATAATCACCACCCCGTACCTTAGGTCCCTTATAGTCAGGAAGTTGGGATGTTTTACTTCCTTGAGATTTCCCCTCTCCCTAAAATACCCAATAACTACGGAGGCTACTTCCAATTGAACTTTCTTCCCTGAGGGTATCTGCATGTAGTTATTGAGCACTTGAAATGTGGCTAGTTCAAACTAAAAGCTGAACTTTTAATTTTATTTAATTTTCATTAATTTAGATGCAAATTTAATGGCTACCATGTTGGATAGCACAGCCATAATGTTTGCTTCAACCTCTGTACCCATGGGGAGTATCACTGGACTCAGTAACCCACAGTAGGTGATGCTTCCCATCACCAAATTATGTTGCTTACTGAAGCTCAGGGCTGCACTGCTGTCTTATAGTTGCCGGTTGCTTGCTGTGAAGGGAGAGGTAATAGAACCCTGCTTTTCCTCCTGCAAGTCTTGGGGAATATGATCCTACTCCCTCAGGCTAACCTTGGCCACACTGCTCATGGTTGGACTCCAAGGCTGTAAGTCTTCATGTTTCTGTGTAAAACTACTACCTGGGACTTTTGCAGCTACCAAGTCATAATCAGAGGTGATTCTGTTGTCCATCATCTCATGGACCCAGAATTACTGACCCTTCTTTGTCTAGGTACCCAACACTTGGAGGCAGATAGGTTTTCTTTTTGAATCCTCAGAAGCACAAAGGACTTGCCTTTGGATTTCTCCAAAAATAGACTATTAGACAAGTAGCCCTGGGCAACTGAACTCAACCCTCCTTGGCAACTCGAAGAGGTAATATAGAAATATGCGTCAGAGTTATCTCAGCTGAATGGCAAATGAAATGTGGTCTATCCACCAAATTCCCATTGGCCATTGGATGAGCACTTCTCCTGGAGGCATTACTTCCCTGGCATTCTCAGCACACGTTGCCACCCTCAGAGAAGAAAGACACTAGGCAGAGTTATAAACATTTGCAGTAAGAAGTCACTGGACTGTAGAGGTGAGTGAGGGAAGGACAATGCGTGCTCCAGCGTCCTGGACAATGGAGTACTCATACTTCATTTTATAAGATTGGCTATGTTAACTGGTTCTGGAATGCTCACACCTCCCCTTCTAGGAATAGCACCCCCAGAAGTTTCTCAGAAGAGAAATAGAACCTGCTAAATTGTAAAAGTTGGGGTAGGGGCATCATTTCTGACAAGCTACCCCATTTCAAATTGATTTGTCTGTTAGGTAATATACTGACCGTTTAATGTACTAAAAACATCAAATAAAACCTGTATGTGGTCTGAAAAGCACAATAAAAATTAAATTGAAACCACCTCCAGGGGTTCTACTGGTAGTGCCAGCTTTGTATAAATAAAGGAAAGGGGTTTAGAATTTAAAGGTACCTTATAATTTCAGAGTTGAAATGCACACATTTTCATAAATTCTTGCCTTCCCCAGTTTCAGTAGGAATGAGCAGTAGTATGTTGGCAGAAGGTGAATAGGACGTATGAGTTTCCATACGCACAAAATGAAAAAACGATTTTTAAAAGATAAATCTGCTCTGAAATAAAGTCAGGTAGGATTTGGTGATATGAGAGCCACTCTAAAGGTGACTCAGTGTTCCTTACTGGTAAAAGCTTTTAGCTTTGTTTAAAATGGATCATTTTAGAAAGCTCATTGGGAACAGTATCTCCTATCACTACTTCCTGGGGCCTGAAATAAAAGGATTTTTGCCTTTACACTTAATCACAAATTTAATGTGGTCTATAAGCAAAGATTTACAATCTCTCCAGATATGCAGGGTATTAATAATAGAGGGGCTGCTGGGCAGTCTGCTGCTTCTCATTGCATATTCAGTGTGTGATATGCAGATTTATCTTGTAAATATCACTGCTTATAGCCTTGTAAATTCAGAGATACATCATCTACAGTTCAGCTTTGAGTATAGAGCAAATGAAGGAAGAATGGATTTTTTAAATGAAAAGATCAAAAAGGATAATTAATATTTCATAATCTTAATTAACTTTTCCACTGCACATTGATTTTTAATGCTACTTGGGGTGTAAGGTGTGATTATTGCTTTCATAGACAAATCAGATAATCTGGTCACAAACTCGAACATTAAAAAGGTAATGTGAACATCTTGTTTGGCTTGAGAGATTAGTCATTAAGTTCCTCAATTAGCTCTGTGCTTATTCTGGAGAAATTGCATTACACAAGTGAATAAGCTTTTAGAATAAGAAGCAAGTCATAAGCGTGTTGGATTGGAACCACCGATGACGTGTGACATGGTGGGGGAAAGAGAAACTCTGCCTTGAAGAGCATGGAATAAACCCTGTGGATTTATAAGGATGATGGGATTTAATAGATCACCTGGCACAGTAGCATTGGTCATTGCTCCTGTGCTAGTAGACACCTGATCCTTGAGGCCAGCCAGGATTACTTCTACAGATTTACCCGCTGACCCAACAGAGGTAGATGAGCCACATCAATCAGTGTGAGAGGGAATTGCCCAGGATCATCTACTTTTGATCACGACTCACTTTCCCTTTGGCCCCATTGTTCCATCCCGAAGCACTGGCTCCAAGACCCCAAGACTCCAAGACTTTAATTCCTACTTTTGAACAACTCTCAGATTCAGCTCACTTACCCCGATTTCTGAAATTGTCAATTCGTTCTCTACTTTTCTCTTCCTTGCTCTATTGACTCTCTGTATCAGCTGGAAACTCCCTGTTCCAGTTTCTATTCCAGTGAATTAGCTAATCTCCAGCTGGGTTACCTCCTGACCTCTTTGAGGTTGAGGTAGGATTTGAGGGAGAAGGGAAAGGAGGGATGCAAATAATAAACTGGAAGGTGACTAGAACTTCCCATTCCGCACCTGCCACAGTGTGCTAGGATCACAGAGGCGAAATGGGACCCAGTATGAGTCTTGGAGAGGGGTGCCTGGGTGGCTCAGTGGTTGAGCATCTGCCTTTGATTTAGTGCATGATCCTAGAGTCCCAGGATGGAGTCCTGCATTGGGCTCCCCATGGGAACCTGCTTCTCCCTTTGCCTATGTCACTGCCTCTCTCTATATGTCTCTCATGAATAAATAAAATCTTAAAAAAAAAATTCTTGGAGAGGTAGCCAAGAGCAAGGAGACTCAATTGTAATTTATAGACAAGGACTGAATTTTATATAAATTAAGATATGCTAGACTGTGCTGTAAGAACACACAGCCCCAAATCAGTGGTTTAACAAAATAAAAGTTTTTACTTTTATAAAGTATCCTGAGTGCATGGTGTAATGATCTGTTCCACACAGCCACTCAGGAACCCAGGCTAACCAAGGCTCTGCTATTTTAGTATCTGCAGACATCTGGGTCCTGTAGATTTTGTACTCGACAGCGGGAAAAATTAGGCTGGACATTCTGGCATAGCCAGGTGTAGAAGAGTTAAGTATAATACTTGGTGAGAAATGTGTCTCTGCCACAAGATCCATGGGTAAGAATCCCATCCGAAGGAGTGGAGGAGGGGAGCTGCTGCTGAGAGGCAAGCCAGAAGTTTGAAGGAGTAAGTGCAAAGGAATCCATCTAAAAGAGAGGTGGAGGAAGGCAACAGGAGAGCCTAGTCTGGCAGGAAAAGGTTTCATAGGGCCCCCAGCTAGCTGAGTTCTCAGTCTGACTGCTAGGATGGTCTGGGGCAGAGACTGACATGCAGGGTCTGAGAGTAACTTCTAAAGATCATTATTTCACATAATTATGAAGGGAGTGTAAGAAGTGACTTCTGAGTATATTGAGAATGCATATACCTTTTTAAAGCCACTTGCATTCTTGTCTAATGTTTTGAACTAGTCAGACATCATCCTAGGAGGAAATGTACCATCTTCTGGGAATCAGTTGATTAAGGGAGTCACCTATCCTTCTGACTCATATACGTCACATAGAAAATAGAGCTAAATTTTGATAAATTTTTACTACCATTTATACCGTAAGGACTTCATGTGCATGACCTCATGTAATCTTCTCTAGAACCCTAGATTATTATTAGGAACCCCACTTTACAGGTGACCCTACTGAGTTTCAGGGAGGTTAAGTCAAATAGCTAGTAGGTGGTAGAGTTGGAATTCAAATCTAGGTCTCATCCGACTCCAGTGTCTCATATCTGATTGTTGGAATTGATTAGAATATAATGTGTCTGGCATTAACCATGAGTTCAATAATGTTGGTTTTCTCCCCTTTTGTCTTTTCTTTTCTCCTTCTCATCCCTGGGACTCCTGGCAAATAACTCTTCACTTGTTGGGGATTTCTCTTTAGAGAAGAGCCAGAAAACCACTGACACTGTGATTTCTCCAGCTGAGCAGGTGAGGGGAGGGGGAGCTGGTAATGTGGAGGACTGGGCCCACGCTCTTGCTTCTGCTCCTCTGCCTGCTTGGGATCTGGGAGAAGTAGGCAGAAGAATGGGCCAGAAAAAGTTCTTGTGCCGTTTACCTCTTCAAAAATAAGAATATGAGCAGTAGCCCTTGCCCCAGCCTTCTCCCTTTTGGCAGTATTTCTCTCCTTAATGCTGTTTCAGTTGTTTGTTTACAGCTGGAGAAAGTGATTCACTTGGTAATAGAAACAGTTCTCCCTTTTAAGTGGAGGAAGTTCTCTGCCAATTCCCAGCTCTTCTCAGAAATGAAGACATTCTGACATTCTTAAAAACATGTAGCTCCATCAATCAGATTCCTTCCATGAAAGCCATGTTCCTAGGACAGTAGGGTTGAAGGTCATGGATTGGAGGTAGGAGGATGTGGCTCTACATCTTGAAAACAAGATTCTCTCGGTGCTTTTTCAAATTTAGAGGAAAACAGGAGATGCTTCTTTGTGGAACCCAGCATGGAGCCCGGGGATATGTCTTTTCTTTGATCTCATTCTATAAATAAACTGGATGACAGCCAGGAAAAAAGTAATGTGGGGCATGACTCTTAGTGTCTACAATAGTGAACTACTCCAAAAACCCTGGGATGCCACTTGGTACAAGTTTTCAGGTCTTAGAGGGTATTTTGAGTCTTTTCAAGCAGGGAAGCTTGATTCTTTGTCTTCCTTATCTAGTTTTCACTTAAAAAAAAATCAACAGACTCGCAGAATGATTGAGAATCTCTCTGTAATCAAATGCTAACAACAAACATCCGCCTCAGCAAAATGTCTTGCTGATTTGCTTATTGCTTACAGTGTGCTGGGTGATGGGCTCTTTTTTTGGTAATTTAAAGAACAGTAATGATTCACTACCACTAGTCCAGGAAGACCAAATTCTTTTTTTCTAATTTTATTTTTTAAATTCATTTCATTAACATACAGAGTATTATAAGTTTCAGAGACAGAAGTCAACTATTCATCCGTTTCATATAACACCCAGTGCTCATTACATGACCTGTCCTCCTTAATCCTATCACCCAGTTACCCCATCCCCCACTCCCCTCCAGCCATCCTCATTTTGTTTCCTATAGTTAAGAGTCCCTTTATAGTTTGTCTCCCTCTCTGATTTCATCTTATTTTATTTTTCCCTCCCTTCTCTATGATCCTGTTTTCTTTCTTAAATTGTATATATATAAGTGAGATCATATGATAATTGTCTTTCTCTGATTGAGTTACTTTGCTTAGCATAATACCCTCTAGTTCATCCACTTTGTTGCAAATGGCAAGATTTCATTTTTGGGGGTTTATTATTATTATTATTATTAAGATTTCATTTTTTTGGTGGCTGAGTAGTATTCCATTGTATATATAGACCACGTCTTCCTTATTTATTCATCTATCGGAGGACATCTGGGCTCTTTCCATAGTTTGGCTATTGTGGATATTGCTGCTATAAACATTGGGGTGCAGGTGCCTTTTTGGATCTCTGTGTTTGTATTCTTTGGGAAAATACACAGTAATGCAACTGCTGGGTTGTAGGGTATATGGGTATATAGATTAAAAAAGTTATTTTTAACTTTTTGAAGAACCTCCACATTGTTTTCCAGAGTGGTCATACCAGTTTGTATTCCCACCAACAGTGTGAGAGGGTTCTTCTTTCTCCACATCTGTTGTTTCCTGAGTTGCTAATTTCAGTCATTCTGACGGGTGTGAGGTGGTATCCCATTGTGGTTTTGATTTGTATTGCCCTGATGCCAAGTAATGTGGAACATTTTTTCATCTGTTTGTTGGCCATTTGTTTGTCTTCTTTGGAGAAATGTCTCTTCATATCTTCTGCCCATTTCTTTTTTTTGTTTTTTAAAGATTTTATTTATTTATTCATGAGAGACAGAGAGAGAGAGAGAGTCAGAGACACAGGCAGAGGGAGAAGCAGGCTCCATGCAGGAAGCCTGATGTGGTATTTGATCCTGGGACTTCAGGATCACGCCCTGAGCCGAAGGCAGGTGCTAAATTGCTGAGCCATCCAGGGATGCCTCTTCTGCCCATTTCTTGATTGGATTATTTGTTCTTTGGGTGTTAAGTTTGATAAGTTCTTTATAGATTTTGAATACTAGCCCTTTATCTGATAAGATATTTGCAAATATCTTCTCCCATTCTGTAGGTTGTCTTTTGGTTTAGTCAACTATCTCCTTTGCTGTGCAAAAGCTTTTTATCTTGATGAAGTCCCAATAGTTCATTCTTGCCTTTATTTCCCTTGCCTTTGGAGATGTGTCTAGCAAGAGGTTGCTGCAGCTGAGGTCACAGAGGTTGCTGCCTGTGTTCTTCTCTAGGATTTTTATGGATTCCTGTCTTATATGTAGGTCTTTCATACATTTTGAGTCTATTTTTATGTATGGTATAACAAAATGGTCCAGTTTCATTCTTCTGCATATGGCTAATTTTCCCAACATATTTGTTGAAGAGACTGTCTTTTTCCTATTGGGTATTCTTTCCTGCTTTGTTGAAGATCAGTTGACCATAGAGTTGAGGGTCTGTTTCTGGGTTCTCTATGCTGTTTGATTGATCTATGTGTCTGTTTTTGTGCCAGTACCACACTGTCTTGATGATTACAGCTTTGTAATATAGCTTAAAGTCTGGAATCATGATGCCACTGATTTGGTTTTCTTTTTCAACATTCTTTTGGCTATTCAGGATATTTTCTGGTTCCCTACAAATTTTAGGATTTTTTTTTGTTCCGGCTCTGTGAAAAAAGTTGTTGGTATTTTGATAGAGCTTGCATTAAATGTGTAGATTGCACAGGGATTTTAACAGTATTTGCTCTTCTAATCCATGAGCATGGAATATGTTTCCATTTCTTTGTCTTCCTCAATCTCTTTCATAAGTGTTCTATAGTTTTCAGAGTACAGATCCTTTACTTCTTTGGTTAGACTTATTTCTGGGTATCTTATGGGTTTTGGTGCAATTGTAAAGGGGATTAATGCCTTAATTTCTCTTTATTCTGCAGCAGGACCAAATTTTTAATTTTAAACTTTTAAGTTTAAATTCTGCTCTACTGACTAATTAGGCCCAGTAACTGAGGTAGAGCCCTAGGAAGTGCCTGCCTGCAGGCAGGAGACCAAGCAATTTATTAGTTTTTAGAATTTAGGCCTCAAAGATGTTTTTGGAGCCTCACATCTTTTCTGTTCTTGCAAATTGCTATTGAGGGCGAGGACATCTTAAATCAGGATGGCAAGACTTTGACCATGGGGCACTGAGTCTTCAAAGAGAGGACATGTTGCATCTTCCAGGCACTTAAAGATTTAGAAAATCATTCTCCTCCATCTGCTTTGAATATGATGGGGTGGGGCAGTGTAGAGAGTATATCTTTATTTGGGGAATAGGCAACCATCCTGAATAGCTAATTTGATAAATCAACAGAAGACCACAGGGGAGGTTGTTATGAGAAAACAGAAGAAAAATAAAAGAATTCTGCAGGAATTGGTTCATCTATTGAATTTCCTTTTAATCTTAAAGGAAAATCTTTCCTTCCCCTTCTTCTGAACCTTATGCTCCTATTGCCAAAACTATCCACTTGGCAGTGGCACTTGTCACATTCTATTCCTATTGTGAGTGGGATTTTCATGTGTAAGAACCTGCTATTTCAACTAGATGGGGAGTTCCTCAAGGCAAGGGACTGGGCTTTCCAATCCTTTGTGTCCTTGCATCTTCCAACTTTGAACTTCCTCCATAATGATGCATAATGCACCAATCATTATTATGAATTATGCATTGTTGTTATGAATTATGATGATGATCATTATTATGACTCATTATTCATACTTGATAAAAATTCACTCAAAGTTAAAAGTACACAAGATGCTCTCTTTCCCCTGCATTTGTGTAGAGTCGAGAAAGATTTGTCTTGACTCAGGACCCAAAGCTCCTCTATAGGGAACTTTCTTTATAGAGCACCTGGGTAGCTCAGTGGTTGAGCATCCGCCTTTGGCTCAGGTCGTGATCCCAGGGTCCTGGGATTGAGTCCCACATTGGATTCTCCTGCAGAGAGCCTACTTCTCCCTCTGCCTATGTCTTGTCTCTCTCTCTCTCTCTCTCTCACTCTCTATGTGTCTCTCACGAATAAATAAAATCTTTTTTTAGAAAAGAGGTTTATAGTTAGAATGCAGTTTATTTAATTCAGTGAGAATTTACTCCATTTCTATCACATGAGGGTTTATAGACTATAGAAAAGAAATAGTATAATATCCAAGCATGTAATGGCTTTATAGTCTAATACATGAATAGCAAACAGATCAACTTAAATGTGTTTATCTATTGATGGTGACTGCTTGGGTTGCTGACAAGGACTATAAAGTCTGGTTTAGATTCAGTAGGAACTAATGCTGTCATCAATTAGTAATCTACCATTTATTTAAGAATGGAGAATGGTAGCAGGAATGCCATATATTCATAATTCCCAATTTGCAGGATGAATTCAAAGTCCAGATAATAGGGATGCCTGAGTGACTCAGCAGTTGTGCGTCTGCCTTCGGCTCAGGGCATGATCCCAGTCTGAGGATGGAATCCCACATCGGGCTCCCTGTGAGGAGTCTGCTTCTCCGTCTGCCTATGTTTCTGCCTTTCTCTCTGTGTCGCTTATGAAGAAATAAATAAAATCTTTAAAAAAAAGTCTAGATAATAGAAGAAGCTTATATATTTAGTAGAATCTAATCAGGTAATACCTTAACCAAATTTGTTTGATGTACAGTACCAATAAAATATATGAATCACATGAAATAGCTATTTATTAGTTGGCTTCAACCACCATAGCAAAATACCATAGACTAGATAGCTTAAACGATAGAAATTTATTTTCTCATAGTCATGGAAGCTATAAGTTCAAGATCAAGGTTCTGGCCAGTTCAGTTCTTGTAGGGCTCTTATTCTGACTTACAGACAGCTGCCTTTTGTATGAACATCACCTCTTTTTTGTGTTTTAGAGGAGAAAGAGTGCTAAGGCTTTATGGGATCAGGGTCCCAGCCTTATAACCTTAATTATTTCCTCAGAAGCCCCATCTCCAAATACAGCTTTCCTAAGCTATCCAGAAGTAGAGTGTTCCTGTGAAAACTTTTGCAAGCTGCAATGGCATAAAGCCAGGACTATCCCCCACCCAACTTTGGAAAGTTCTCATTACATCACTTTACTTTTACAAAAGACCTGCATTACTGCAATAACTGCTTTTTTTTTTTTTTTGTAACAGTGAATATTCTCTTTGTATTTTTTCCAGCTAGTGAAAACAGGTACTAATGTAGCCTTTTGTAAAAGTGAAGTGGTGTAATGAGAACTTTGCAAAAGTGGGGTATACTCATGTAGCTACATTGGGGGTTAGGGCTTTGACATATGAATCTGAATGAACATATTCAGTCCATAATAATATGTGATATAAAAGAGATTTATGTCTCATATTTGGAGAGGTGAATATCATAGAAGCCACAGATCTAGACAGAGTTATCATTTTTAAAAGGTGAGACATAGAAATTGATTTCTTTATGTTTTTTTACATTAGATGAATTTGAGTTTTAAACACATCTGATCTTATAGGCTGTTCATTGTAACTCAAGCAATCTACATAACAGAACATAAAAAATAATACAAAAATGGCAATAGTTCAAAGTAACAGATGGTCAATGGATTTGCAAAAGCACATTTAACAAAAAAAATCATGTACTTTTCTAAATCTTAGTGGGATCTTAAAATAATAACCAACCATTAAAAAATACTATCCTTCAAATGATGTTAACTGCAAACTTTTTTGCCTTGGAATAAACCACCTTACATCTAACCACCAGCATGCCTCACTTTTGTATTGATGTGTGCTTAATAGACTGAAAATTGCATTTGTTTTATCGCTATATCCATTACAGTAGGATTTTAAAAAAAAGAGTTCTTAAGGCAATGTTTGCTCTCAGTAAAATTTAAATCTGGATCCTGTTAGGGTAGAGGCCTGGACCATATTCACATATTTGTGGAGAAAAAAAGCAAGATAGGGGCACAGCTAAGCCATATCCTTCCCTTCCAGGGATCTCCTCTTACCCTGGGAGTCAGGAGCAGCTGTAAGAAATATGAGGGGCAGAAAAAAAAGAGATGTAGAATGGAAGTGAAAGAGAGAGAAAAGGAGAGCAAGATAGGAGCTTCAAGAACAACAAGCAAGTGTAGACTACCCTAATTGAAAATAGGTTCTGCTGAAGTTTCTCATAAAATAGTACTACAATTACCAACTTTCCACTTAGGTTCATACATATGAATGCATATCACACACCGCCCCCCCCCCCCAAAAAAAAACTAATGAAGAAGAAAAAAAGAGAAGGTGACTCTGAATAAATCAGTTTTACTGTTTTTGTAAAATTGGCTAGTGGAGTCTTTAAATTGGTGATTCAATTGTCTTACATGTTTTTGAGAATCTTCCACATGCTTTGTGTGATAGACCAATGCCTCTCAAATTTTAATGCACCATGAATTACCTGGGGATCCTATTAAAAGGGAGATTCTGATTCAGTAGGTCTGGGATAAGACTGGAGATTTCACATTTCTACAGAGCCCCCAGATTTTGTGGATGTATAGAGAGCCTGTCTTCTAGTAGTTGACACTTTGTGCTTCCCACCAGGAAGCTGATATGCCTAATGATCCTTCATCCTCTATTGTCTGCCTTTAGCAAAATGATATATGATCACTCTTTACTTACAGACTTAACCCTGGGCTTAGATCAGAAAATAGAATATGAAAATATAGTAGGAAGACTTGTCAATTTATCTTATGGCTCTAAAGAGTAATTTTAGATTGATGTCTTTTCACTAGCCCATTCAACAAATGTTTTTGAGTGTCTCTTCAAACAAGGAAAATAAGAGATAAAATTTGTGTCTGACACTAAATATTACTTAGTAATATTCCTCAATTGATGGCACATTAGCCTCGTAGTCCATGCCAGGATGCTTTCTTGTTCTGTCATTTCCCCTCCTTGAATGTGGATCCCCACTCCTTTTCCATGCTCTTCCATAAGCACCTCTTCTAGGATGTTTAACACATGGAGTGGATGGATATGCATGCTTCCTTGAAGAATATACAATGTTTTGTGGTTTTGAGAATATGTGTTTTTAACTGACTTAAGTTATATTCACAAAAGTAATGTTATCTTAACATTTTCCACTCCTAAACATTACATTAAGCGCAAATTGAACTCTGTCCTTGTTGTGAGCGTGTTTAGATTTTTGCCTGTAATTGCAGCAAAAGATTCCATGGTGTCCGCCTGAAGTCAAAAGAGGAAGGAAATTGTGCTCAAATCATTATTCTGAGATCAAATATACATTCATGAGTTGTTATTTCTTGAATAAAGGAGATCATGGTTAATTATGTGACTACATATGTCTACAATGGATCTATAGGTTTCTGAGACAGCTGCAAGAACTTTTAGGAATGCTTAAACTCTAGTATCCCCTTACAATATTAGCATTCCTGAGAAGAGTAAGACTGTTCTGTCCATCCCGCACTTACTCCCATGGGTAATGGGCAGCACGCCATCGACTTTAGGTGGGGGCAGCTGAAGTCAGAATGCGGTGCCCCTCTTCTACTCTGCTATGGGGCACTGCAGCTAGGAACCCCTAAATACCTCATGTTTTGTATCTTCAGCATCATCACAGTGTCTGGCACATAGGAGGCATTCAAAATTCAAAAAAGATTTGTTGAATGGGTGAGTGAAAAGGAATCACTCTCAGATGAATCTTAGGACAATAAGGTAGGGAGACCCAAATCCTTATTGCCCAAGCCGTGAAGGATTTCCAAGGAAACAGCTCATAGTTCATGATATAGAATTCACTCATGTCTTGTTCTCCTTTTCTTCCTCAGCACGTAGAATGCTACACTTCCTAGCCCTTTTGCAACTAGGTAAAAATCTGACTGATCTGATGAGCTATGCAGGAAACTGTTATGTGCCATTCTTACATCCAGCATGGTAGAGCTGGTGTGTCACTTCCGAACTCTGTCTTCCCTTCCCTGACCCAGGAGGTCACATGTCCCAAATCATGCAGCTACAAGATGGCAAAACATTAAACAGCCTTGGACTCTGGGTGTAGGGAGAGACCACCCCCCTCCCTCTCTTTGCCCATCCACCTGGGGAGGGGATTACATTTGAAGCAATGTGGCCTAGGAGGCCCTTGTGGACATATTGAAGTTAAGACCTGAAAGCCTGAAGGGAGTGAGGGAGAGAGGCACCTGGGACAGGAGTATTCTGGGAAGAGGGAGCAGCAGGTGCAAAGGCCCTAAGGTGGGACTAAGTTCAGTGTGTTAAAGGAAGCAAGACAAAGTCGGTGAGGCTGGAGCAGAGTGAATGAAGGGGAACGTAACAGATGTAAGGCAAGACAGATGAGCAGAGGTGGAGAGAATGGATTCTATTTCCTGACAGGTGATTTTAAGGTCTTTGGCTTTTCACTTTGAGTGACTTGGGGAGCACTGAAGAGTTCTGCATGTTAGAGTGACATGATCTGATTAAGCCATTTTGAGAACAGACCCAGGGTGGCAAAGCTGGGAGGCAGGTGTGCAGTTAGGGGGCAAGGGGTAGGCGTGGTCTGATTAGGGTGATAACAGTGGGAGTGGTGCAAAGCAGCCAAAATCTGGGTATATTTTGAAGGTAGAGCCAGTAGAATTACAGATGATTAGAGGAGGGGTAATGAGAGAAAAAGTCAAGGATGAACCCATGGCTTTTGGCCTGTGTAGCTGGGAGAATGGAGCTGCCATTTGCTGATATGGGGAGCCTGCAGGGCGAGCGAATATGAGCGTCTGTCAGGAGTTTGGGTCTGGACTGTCTAGGTTTGAGGCAGCCGTTGGACATGCAAGTATGCACAAAGGGAGGTTGGGCCCGGCTAAGCTGGCCAGGAGCTGGACTGGAGAGGGGACAGGAATGATGACTCTTTACTTAGGAGACTGAGGTCTGGGTTCTCCAAGTGGGGACTCCAATACTGAGAGCATTTGGGAGCCCAGTCCATGGTTTCTGTTGGACACACTAGCCTGGAACCAAGTTTCCAGTCACTGATTAGGCTGAGTTTCTGTAAGACTAGCTGTTGACCTAGCAGCAAATCCATCTCCCTATGACAACCATCCATCCGGCCAGTCCGAAGGCCAGAAGTTCATTCACACTCTGGGCCTGAAAAATCACCCGAAAGTCCCTTTCTCAAAGCTCCTCCCTCCTTGGACCTGGGTTCATTTCCAGGTTTTCAGATCTCAAGGCTGGACACTGGGAGTGTATTTTAAGGCAAGGCACTTCATGCTTATTCCTCCAACATAAAAAAAAAATTGCATTTCCACATCAGAGTCACATTTGGTTTCTAAACCTGTTACCGTAGCAGGAACTGTATTCTCCAGCTCTCCCTGGTGGCACTGTTTGTGTTTCCTGGCCGACAACATCTAAACCTTTTTTGTTGTTGTTGTTATTCACTTGGAACTGCCATTTATTCCAACCCTTTGCTTCATGAAACATTTATATATTGTGCACGTGAGCCTTTCACATGCCACCCTCTCCTTTTTGGAGACACGATACAGGTAGGGTTTGTTTGCTTTCCAATGCCGGCCCTATACCATGGTTCTCCGGGCACCGCATGTTCCACTCCTAATTGTTGTTGCACACACCTTCAAACTTGCCAGCAGCATGTCTGTGGCTGGTAAGCAATGATTCAGTCCGTATGCCACAGCTCTGTACAAGTGCCACTGCGGGGACCCAGTTCTCATTGAATGCTCTGTCAGTTGTTATTTCTGTTTATCTCCCTGTTCATTTACATGGTTCCTCACTTTGTGGGCTTATTTTGAGGTTTGGGTTTTGTTTTTGTTGTCCCCCTCCTGCTGTTTTGGATTTCCTCTGTTCTCTTATTCTTCACTGAGGGGAAATTGAGTATATGGAGCAGACCCGCCAGTCCAGGGGAACGCTGTGGTTCTGTCAGTGAAAGGAGGGCTTCAACGTTGTACCCTTGACTCATGTCAGTCATGTAACTCAGATGATCATCCGGGTGACCCCGAGTAAAACATTAAAGAGAGGCTGCATTCAAACAAATTGTAAGGTGACATACCCTTTGTTGGGGCGTTACGGGGAGCCCATGCAATGATCAGTCCAGAGACTATGGTGGGATTGAGGGAACCACAAAGGCATGACTTCAGTGTCCTTGATTCTGGAGAAGAGGTCATTTCTTAGAGGGGTCCTTACCACGGAGGGCAGGTCACTGGGTGTGTTTATGTGGATTCTACACAAGCGTGCCCGGCTGATGGCAGATGGGAGTGGAATGCAGCCTGTGGTCCACCATGCACCCTACTTGTGTTGGTTAGTTTTATGTGTCACCTGGGCAGTTGTGTCCAGATATTTGACCACGTGTTATTCTAGGTGGGTCTGTGAGGGGTTTCTCAATGAGATTAGCATTTGGATTGGCAGAGTGAGTAAAGCAGATTTCACTCCCTAAGGGGAGTGACTCTCATCTAATTCACCGAAGACCTGGATAGAATAAAAAGTGAAGTAAGGGCGAATTTGCTGATTGCTTCTGAGCTGGCACATGGGTCCTCTCTCTTGCTTTCAGACTTGGATTCAGACCGAACCATACCCCGTCAGCTCTCCTGAGTCTGTAGCTTGTTAACTGCAGATCTTGGGACCTCTCAGCCTCCAGAACTGTTTGGGCTAATTCCTTATTTTATATATATGACGAGGTACGCTCCTTGAGATACCCCTCAGGAGAGGCATGCCTTTTGCTCATTCAGGCATAGTCCTCCAAAGACTCTGGCAATGGATACAGAGTTGGGTATGGAGAGGTGGGTATGGAGGGCTGATAAGCATCATTTGAAAATTTCATCCCCCTCCACTTCCTTAGATTTGGCTGTACTGTGAAACTCCTACTCTCAGCATGAGTCTTCTAGAAGGTGGGTGATTCTTCCAGAGGAACGGAAGCAATTAAGGGCTTTTGTTCCTCTGCTACATTAGTGGTGAACCCTGAGAATGCCTTCGCTTGCTGGAGGGAGATTCAGCAAAACAGGGATGAGTGATATGCATGGAAATTACTCAAATGGTGCATTTTGGGGAGGCGATGTGTACTTTTTGAAACGTGTTTCTTTCATTGTATTAATACGAAGATGTATGGCTGATGCTTGTTATCATTCTCACTTGAAAGATGTGCAGATACAGCTGCAGAGGGGACACTTGGATGTCCCTGTGCGTAGGTGGTGGCTAGAGGGGAAGTCTCTCCTCTGGCTGAGCGGCTGTCCAGGCTCCCAAGCCCATTCCAGCCTTCCTCATAGGCCTATGGAATTCTTAGAACATCAGTGCATTCTTTCTAAGCATTTAATTTTTTAAAAAATTGAATAGTATAATAAGGAGCATACTTTCCTTCAAGAACAAATACTAGAGATCCTGGCTGGTGCAGATTTTAATTTTATTTCTTGAGAAAAGGGCCGTGTTTACTTGAGCTGAATTATATATTTTAGCCTAGTTTTCTATTTTCATGGTTCAAAGTCTAATTGCTGTGAAGGCAAGAATCCACACATTACACAAATGCACACACACACACACACACACATACACATGCACACACTCGTACCACACACAGATATCCCAGGACTATTTTGTTCTGTAATTTTCTTTCTTTTTTTTTTTTTTTTTTTTTTTTTTTTTTTTTTGTTCTGTAATTTTCTTAAAAAGCTCTCAAACTGCATGTATTCTGGACACTGCAATATCACACAGATCACTGCAATAGAAGCTAAATGTGAGGTCATGTTTGCAGTCCCTGACATACTATCTTCAAAATAAGAATTGTTGGTGATCAGCTGCAAGGGTAGGGAGGTGAGGGGGGGTGTGCAGAGGAGGAGAGAGGGGGAAGAGTACCAAGGCTATTATGATGCGCTTGAGAGTTCTCTGTGCCCTAGGGAGAAGATGAAAGCCAATGAACTAGAGAACCAATGTTTTGTTTTTGTTTTTTTCAGCGGCTACCCAAATTGGTTTCATGATTTCTTGTGCTTTTATGTAACCTTGCCTCTGGGGCATTTAATGCAGATTAAAACCACACAGCCACACCTCTAGCTCTGGAAAGACCCAGTTCTGAGGAATGGACATTATGTTTATGAGCATGAACAACAGATTCTTAAACCATTTTCTAACACTTTGTGATCTTCATATTCACACATAATCCTAGGAGGGCTGGCTAAGTGACCTGACGTCACTGCCTACCAAAAACCAAAGTCTAGTTCCCAAGGCTGTGTGCCGGGAGGAACAGAAGGGAGTTCCATAAACTCTCCTTGGCCCCAGTTAGCTTATACCCTCCTCGAGGAAACAAGACCTTCAGGAATGCAAGAGTGAAGTGATAAGCCCTATTTCCCTGACTCACACTCTCCTTGGATATGACCAAGGCTTGAATATGTCCATAGTGGAATTTCCTCTAAGTGAAGGAATTCCTAAATTGTAAGGAATTTCTTCTAGTTCCCCAAGCTCCTACTTGCCATTGGTATAAGTCAGCACTTCGCAAATGTTGATGCTCTTACAAATCGCCTGGAGATCATCCCAAGGTAGATTCCCATCTGGTAGTTGTGGAGTAGGGATGGGGATTCTCAGTGTATGGCAAGGTCTTCGGCAAAGCTGATGCTGCTGGTCCACAGGTCACACTATGAATAGTAGGAGCCCAAAGTAAAGTTAATTCTTCAGGTGCTTCATCCCATTTCTGCTCTTTGTTCTGATGCCATCACTGTGCAGCTGGAACTTCTATTCCCTACAGCTACACATCTTCCACTGCAAGAGTGTCCCGCTTAGAGGCCATCTGGTCAACCTTAGGTGCTCTTGCTTCCAGTTCTTTTACAAGCCCCCAAGGGATGTAGATCACTTTCAGGTTCCCAGGACCTTGGAATGAGTTTCCCAGAAAGCACAATTTCTTTGCTGCCCTGAATATGCTCCCAAAGACAGTGGTGAGTGTTAAATCATAGTGTATAGAAGGTAACATTAACCTTAAAATCGAATTCATGGCTTTTCACTGGCAGACAAGTGATACAAATGCAAATAGGATTCATAGGATACTCTCAGGCATCCCAAAGACCCAGAAATGAGTGTGTGAATTAGGTTGTTGCCATGACTCTCACTGCAAAGAGAATGAAAATTGTGTGAGGGAGGCAGGCACGGGTTCTGTTCCACATGCTGTTCTGCTGATGGATCAGCCCAGAATCAGCCCAGAAGCAACCATCAGACACACATTTCCAAGGCCTCCACCGCCTCTGGTGAAATGAATTAGTGTTGGGGGGCTGGGGGGCGGGGAGTATGTATTGTCACAAAGCAAAGAGCAGTTAGTGGCTTGCTGTGCTGATGAGCAAATATTAAACACCTTCACGTTATCCAGTCACAGAGTTACCGAGTGTCTTTCGGGTCAGGCGCGCGGCTCCTCCCTTCATCCCTCTCCCAGCTCCAAGTAGAGAGTAAACTAGAAAAAACTGTGAAGGATAAGTGTTCTGAAGGAAACAGGTGGTGAACTCACGAGGCAGGAGGAGGCCCTTTAGATGACCTGCTTGGCGAGGGTGTCCCTGGGGCAGTGACTCCGAGGGGTACAAACTTTCCAGCATCACAGTGGTGCTTAGGCAGAGAGCATCGCCAGCGAACATTCCCCTGGGAAAGAGCTTGCTTTATGAACATCTGTAGATGCTACCAGACAAACGAAAGACACAATTACGAGTTCCTTGCAAATTATTCTGCAATTAGGACTCTTTTTTTAGGTGGCAAAGGCATAAAGACTTCATTTATGTCCATTTTAGAGCCAGTTCTTGTTCTTTGCTTGCTCTACCACTAAAGCCTAAAAACCTGGGTCTCGCCAAACACACCAAGGAAGCCCCCCCCCCCAACACCTCTTGTAGGCTGTACAGAAGATTGGGGGCATAAGGGCCACCTGCAGAGTCCTCAGCCTCCTCCTGTCTCTTCTGGTGAAGCTCATCAACGGGATGATACTTCGCAGTGACTGTGTGAGTCTGGCCTGAGCCTCGTCTGGAAAATGGGGTAAGAGTGCCTGTCCCCGAGTCAATGGCTTACGATGGGGTGTGTCATCCAGGATGGTTCCTGCCCAGTCACAATGTGATCATGGCCCCTTGGAAGGTTCCACTCTGAAAGGCGGCGAGTGGACCTCAGTGTTCGGTCTGTCACTTATCATGATTTAGTGCATAGGGGCAGGATAAGCCCACCTCTCAGGTGAGACCCATGCTGCCAGGGTCGGGCTATTTGAGAAACGGCCCAGGAGGGACTTCCTCATCAAACTTGCCCACCTTCAGGGCAGCTGATTTCTGCTAGGAGAAAAGCTCTCTTAAGGAGCGAATGTGTGAAGAGGCATTTTCACTTGTGAGACTTAACTATGTCTATTTCAGGCAGCTTAGCAAAAGGACTGGAAATTTCCAGATCGCATGGGGGTGGGTCTGCGTGGGGACAGGCAGGGGTAGGCCAGTTCCATGGGAATTGGCCTCAAAGCTCAGATCTGTCAGGCAGTCCTGCTTTTAGAGCTTTCTTCCTCTTTTCTACTCCAGGGGTCACGCCTTCTCAAAGACACCTCAAGTGACCAGGGCAGGCAGGCGCTCCAATGGACGTCTGGGATGTTTGTGATCTGTTGCTTTCCCAGATAGAGACCTCTTCGGGAGGCGGCCTTCCTTTCACGCTTTCCCTGAATGTGCAGCAGAATCTGGGCATCCCCGAGGCTGAGCTTCAGATGCTTTACTGTGCTCCTGCAACAAACACTTTACTTGCTAAGTGTGGTCGAGGGTTCATCAATGAATAAGACAGGTCCCTGCCCTCCGGAAAAAAAAAAAAAATCAATAGGTATCCAACCAGCAATAAAAGAAGAAAGACTGTGATAACTTCAATCATGCAGATAAAAAAGAAAGTGCTTTTTTATGAAATGGGCTGTATTACTTTTCTATTTTGACTGCAAATTTAGTAGCTTAAAACAACAGAAAATTATTCTCATAGGAGGTCAGAAATCTGCAATGAGACGTTCGGGGCTAAACTCAAGGTATCAGAAGGGCTGTGTTTCCCCTGGAGGCCCTAGGGAGACTCCATTCCTGGACTCTCCCAGTGTCTAGTGGCTGCCAGCATTCCTTTACTGTACTCACCACTCAATCTTTGCCCCTGTGGTTACATGCCCTGCTGATCCATCTGTGAAATCTCCCTTGTCTCCCTCCTACGAGGGTATGTGTGATTGCGTTCATCTAGGAGAAGCTAGGATGATTGCTCTATCTCAAGATCTTTAACATCAGCACACCTGCAAAGTCCCTTAGTGCACTAAATGGTAACATTCACAGATTCTAGGGATTAGCACGCAGATATCTGGGGTAAGGTCATTATTTAGCAGGTACCACTCTTATTGCCCCCCAACCAAATGATCTGCAGCTGTGATGTCCAATGTGGCAGCCACTTACTGGTGGTCACAATATTGGCAGTCACGTGTGGCTCTTGAGCGCTTGAAACGTGGCTTGTTTGGATTGAGATATGGTGTACATGTAAAATACACACTAGATTTTTGAGGTCTTACTACAAAAAAAATGCAGTGTTTCATTAGCAATTTTTTACGTTGATTCCGTGTTGAAATAATATTTTGAATACATTAGGTTAAATGAAATATATTATTAAAGCCTGTTTCTTTTTACTTTTTAAGCGCAACCACTAGAAAATTTAAAATTCCATCAGTGGCTTGCCTTTGTCATTTGTGTCATAATTCTATTGGACGGTGCTCTGCACCATCTACAAGGGTTTAATTTTCAAACTGCTGAACAGCAGAATCACCTGGGGAGTTTTTTAAAACCCCAAAAGGCAAGCTGCACCCCAGGGTATGAGATCAGAAATTTCTAGGGAGAGGCCCAGGCAGCAGTATGTGTTAAACTTTCCAGGTGATTCTAATGTGCAGCCAAGGGTTGAGAATCTGTGGGATAGAGACCTAGAGGAGGGTTGATAGTGGAAGTTGCATTAGTGGCCCCGGGCACTATCAAATGGGTCTGCCCATTTTCTTCACAAACAGAAATTATGGGTGCCTGAAGGACCCTCTGCTTTCGGTTTTCCTCCCTGAAACGCGTGTCTCATCCTACCCACAGAGAGCAGATGGAGTGGAGGTGGGAAGGGCACAGAGCAACTGTTTTCATGACTCAGAAGACCCCTGGGGTCTCGACATTCTGAGGGTCAGGCTGGCTGAGCCTCTCGTCCTTGGGTGTTTCTGGAAGCAACCCTTCCTTGGCAGTTTCTGCTAGAGTACCTGGCAAAACAGAACACAGTAAAGGCCAGCAAGCTCCTTAATGTTTGGTTTGTGGGGCTGGATGGAGGCAAAGCACCTTCACAGAGGCTCCCGGTGGCAGCAGGTTTGGGAGACATCCATCAGTAACGCCTGCCTCCCCCAGAGGCTCCTGTGACTGCTGGGATTCCCAGCTACTCCCCATTCCCACACAGCTATCGTGTTTTCTGGATCGGGCCTCAGAATTAGGTACCAAAACAAAAATCTCGGTGTACTTCATTGGGTTTTCAAGTATTGCCTGGGTATCTGGTTCTTAGTGGAGCAAGATGAGATGTTTTTTTTTTTTTTTTTAAGATTTATTTATTGATTGATGATAGACAGAGAGACAGGAGGGGGGAGAAGCAGGCTCCATGCCAGGAGCCCGATGTGGGACTCGATCCCAGGACTCCAGGATCGTGCCCTGGGCCAAAGGCAGGCGCTAAACCGCCGAGCCACCCAGGGATCCCAAGATGAGATGTTTCAATAGCTGCTTGTTGCCTGACACAACCCAGACACAAGGAGATAAGCGGCAGCTGTGTGCACGCGGTACCTTTATTTACGTCCCACATCATCGGTGAACAAGCCTGCACCTGAGTGCAGTTCACAGCGATTTGAGCATTAAAACACTGTATGATCCCATACTTAAACAGTTTAGAAAAGTTTTCTGAACTGCATAGGACTCATGTGACTTCCAAAATAGCCTACATTAAATGTCATTAATATTTTCTTTCTTTTTTTTTGAATTTATTCATGAGAGACACACAGAGAGGCAGAGACATAGGCAGGGGGAGAAGCAGGCTCCCTGCGGGGAGCCCGATGTGGGACTCGATCCCAGGACCCTGGGGTCACCCCTGAGCCGAAGGCAGACACTCAACCACCGAGCCACCCAGGCGTCCCTCATTAATATTTTCCCAAGGAAGGGGCCAGTCCGGGTGGCTCAGTAGTTTAGCGCCTGCCTTTGGCCCAGGGCCTGATCCTAGAGACCTGGGATCGAGTCCCACATCGGGCTCCTGCATGGAGCCTGCTTCTCCCTCTGCCTGTGTCTCTGCCTCTCTCTCTCTCTCTCTGTGTGTCTCTCATGAATAAATAAATAAAATCTTTAAAAAAAATAATATTTTCCCAAAGAAGAAGTCTTCTACGTGTGTTGCAGGTGAGGACTCGCCTTTCCAAACCAGCGGAATAAAAAAATTGAACCAAGGCCTTAAGCAAGCTTGTTCCCTCCTCCCTTCCCTCTTTTATTGAATGCTGCCTCTAGGTTAGCAAGTGGCCTGCTGCTAGAGGGAGAAGGCCTCAAAGTGAATGAGAGAAAACATTATGTATAGAGTCTCTGACTAGCGACCCCCTTCCCCTTTTGCCCCTTCCTACTGTTTCCCACCTTACGCGTACATATATACACATACACACACGTGTGTGTGTGTGTGTGTGTGTGTGTGTATCAGGTAACTTGCAGAGATAGAAGAAATGAAGAGGGAGAAATTTAAAAGTAAGAAAATGATAAAAGGTTAGTCAACAAGGCATGCTCCTTAAGTCTTATCTAAATTGCTGAGAGTGGGCTGCAAGTTTAGATCTGACTTCCCGGCAGCCAGTGCAAAGAGAAATGTACACCAGTTGCATAATTCACAGTGTCTGTAAGATTAAAACTAATGAGTCCCAAGGAACCATATGGATTAGGGTGTAGTGTCGTAATAAGGCATATGGGATCCACTCAGCAATGTCCTCGACAGCATTTCTAATCCCATCAAGGCGTTTCACAGGGCATGACAGAAGTTTACAGAGTTTGGAGAAAGTGAAAAAGAGGGAATATTAAATTCTAGCTAGAGCTAAACTCTTCTGCTGGGGTTGGGCTGGGTTAATGTGAGCTTCCGCCTATAATAACAGAGCTTCCACCCGTGGTTCAATGTGCTGTTTCAGGTGCTGGGCTGGAGGTACGCGAGAGGCTATGGGAGTGGAGAGGAATACTCCCCGCTGACTTCATTGGAGAAATGTGGGCTGATGCCAGGGCTCTGGAGGAGATGATGCTGATAGAAGGATCTAGGGGGAAAAGGCAGGGAAAAGGCATTCCACGCATTGGGAGAATAGTGTCAGGGTCAGGAGACAGGTATGGAGAGCTGCTGGTGGGGATCTAAGGGCAGTGGGTGCTGCTGGAGTATGGTGTGAGGCAAGGTACGCTGGGGGTGGAGGCAAGGGCCCTCCTGGGCCGTCTTATGTGCTCTGCTGAGGAATGTGGCTTTGCTCTGTGCAGAGGTGCTGAGTTGCCGCTGCAGGGATTTGGGCAGGGGAGCCAGGGGAGCTGTAACCTCCCACTATTGCCTTCATGCTGCACGATGTGTCTGACCAAAGCTCGGTGGATTAAGCAACAGCCCCACACTCTTGCACACAGATGTGAGTGTTCCCAAGGGGAGGGAGGCTCCACCTCAGGGTGCAGGTCTGTGGGATGCCTGGGGTGGCACTGGGTGGGGCTGATACCCAAGGAACAACAGCTACCCAAGGTCAGCTCTCCCGCCAGGGACCTGCAGAAGTATAGGGCGGCGAGGGGACAAACAGAAGGGACCCACCTCAGGTGGCACCCACGTTCCATCAGCACCACAAGCCCATGGCCAAGCACAACATCCCTGGGGAGGGAAGATAAACTCTGCCCCGCTCCGTGGGAGCTCCTGTAAAGCCGCATGCGGAGAGGGGGCTGAGGCACACTGGGAGGCTGGGAAGAACTCTGAACAATGATTCAGTCTACACTGGGGGCGAAGCAGTTGCACTTGACTTTGTAGAGAGTTCACTTGGGCAGCTGTGTGGAGAGCAGGTTCAAGAGAGGCGATGCTGGCATCAGAGGGACCAGTGAGCAGGACCAGGTGAGGCCTAGCGAGAGCCTGGGCTGGGCAACAGTGAGTGGAGAGAGGTGGTTCCAGCGACAGCTGAGATAAAACCATCATCATGGCTTAAGGACTGGGAGTCACCTACGGCTGGTTTTAAGGTGCCTTCCTGTACCGTGCCCAGAAGCTACTGCCAGGTCGCATACAAAACTGCTAGTTGCCCATCACATATCTCTTTTCTTATTTCTTTTTAAAACAACTTTGATTTTACTTGTGCTATTCATGTGCTTGTCTTTTTCTTTTTTTCCAGTGGAGTATGGAGCCCACCTCAGGGCCTAAACTCATAACCCCAAGATCAAGACCTGAACAGAGATCAAGAGTCAGATCTTGGGGCATCCGGGTGGCTCAGCTGCTAGAACATCTGACTCTTGATTTTGGTTCAGGTTATGATCTGAGGGTTATGAGATTGAGCCCTGCATTGGGCTCCATGCTCAGCTGGAAGTCTGCTGGAGAGTTTCTCTCTCCCTCTGCCCCTCCTCCCATTTGCACACTTTCTGTCTCTCAAATAAATAAATAAAATCTAAAAAAAAAAAAAAAAAAAAAAAGAGTTGCATGCTTAACCGACTGGGCCACTCAAGCACCCCATAATGCACTTATCTTTTTTTTTTTAATTTTCTTTTTTTTTATTTACTAATGAGAGACAGCACAGCAGGGACACAGGCGGAGGGAGAAGCAGGCTCCGTGCAGGGAGCCCGACGTGGGACTCGATCCTGGGTCTCCAGGATCAGGTCCTGGGCTGAAGGCGGCGCTAAACTGCTGAACCACCGGGGCTGCCAATGCACTTATCTTTAAAAAGTTTCCTAGCTTCCCTTGTAGCTGGGAGGTGGTTACATGGCAAGCCCTGGCTATTAGGATATAAATGAGCCTCACTGGGTTGTAGTACCAGGAACACATGTTAAAAGGACACGTGTCCTTTTGCCATTTGCTCCTATCTTTGTTCTGCCCCAAAGGTAGATGGATGGCTAGCACTCCAGCAGCCAGCCATCTCGTTGCCAGGAGGCAATCGTGCTAAGGATGGCTGAGCAGAGAGAAGGAGCCTAAGTTTCTTTGTTTGTTTTTAAGATTTTATTTATTTATTTGAGAGAGAGACTCTAGATCACATGAGTGGGAGGAGGGGCAGAGGGAGAGGGAGAGAGAATCTCCAGCAGACTCCACACTAAGTACAGAGGCCAACGCAGGGCTTGATCCCACGACCCGAGATCATGGCCTGAGCTGAAATCAAGAGCTGGATGCTTAACTGACTAAGCCCCCGAGGCTCCCCAGGAATCTTAAGTTTCTGACGATATCATAAAGACATCATGCCAATCCTCAACTGAATGTTGGGTATGTGTGAGAAAACAAATGTTTTCTTTAAATGATTGCTTTTTGAGTTTTCTGTTTGTAGCAGCCAAATTCCCGATACCACCCATGACCCTAGCAACATGAAGCGACACCATTCATTCAATAATTATCCCGAATCAATGACCCAAATGAGAAACATGAAGACCTCATCAAGGTGATACAGCCCAGTAGTAAGTAGCTGCTGCTGTATGTAAGTTTGTGGAGAAATTTTTCTTTGGTTTCTTTCTTCCTTGACCCCTCAACACACGTCTCGCTCAAGCTCTCAGCCGCCTATCTGCCTTCTAATAACTGCTTAGGTGTTACGTGTCTGAGAGAGCTAGCGGGGAAGAGTGCTGGCCATTGGATTTTGGGACAGGACTCCTGAAGAACAAACCTGGTGGCGGAAAAAAACCCACCCAGATGTGATGGTTCCTATTTCCAGAGAGTGGCCTGCCCGGATGCAGTATTGGTCACAAGGAACTAGCGTTTCTGTAGGTAATTTGACAAAGCACTTCGTGGACTTTACTTTTTTAGCTGCTGAGGCCCAGTAAAGCGAGATGATTTGTTCAAGGAGACAAATTGACAAGGGACAGGGACAGGATTCATATTTTTCTGAGTTGTGTTTCCTTTCCTGAGCCAAAAGAGGTCTCAGGAACTGCACTGAGGAGAGCCTTCTGGGTACACGAGAGAAGAGGTGTCAAAGACAAATTTCACTAGTAGTTAAATCCAAGGAGAGAGAGAAACACTGAACTCCTCTGACATAAAAGGCCGGAAAGGAAGGTGTTTTGGTTTGGTTTGGTTTTTCCTCTTTAAATAGGCTCTACTCCCAGTCGGGAGCCCAGCATGGGGTGATCCTGAGATCAAGATCCTGAGATCAAGACCTGATCAAGAGCCAGATGCTTAACCCACTGAGCCACCCAGGCGCCTCAAGAGGCAGGAGGGCTCTTAAACATGCGGGGAGGGGTGTCTACTGGGAAAGTACTTGAGGAGACTGGGAATGGGAAGGGGTGGAAGAGCTGGTTCCTGTGATGAGACCATTTATGTTTGCTAGCTGGCACTTAGGCTGTTCACCTTCCAGAGGGATGGAGAGATGGTGGATGGTGGTGGTGGTGGTGGGGGGGTTGCTATCTTCCTTGATAGTTACATTTCCAAGGGATGGCTCCCGGGTCCTGGAGCAGGACACTGCTGGGTGGTGAAACTGGTGAGAAGCTGGGAGGTGATTTACAACTCAAGGCAGCAGGGAAAGAATTCACCATTAGAAGTTTGCTAAAGTGCTCTAAGAAAAGGGAGGTCAGGGACCTAGGGTCAGGAAGGAACCCGTCTCACGTTTACAGTCAAGGTGACAGGGACTTTAAGGCCATCTGGGTCAGAGGGTGGATCCCCCTTCCTTGCTCTCCAGGAAGCTAGAGGTCTCGGAAGTCCCCATCCGATTGTTAAAAGGGGGCAGCTTTATCAGGGGACACACAGGGACGTGCTGCAGGAGGGACTCTGACTTAGAGCCTCATCCTGCCAGGTGATTATCTCCTCCTCCGCACCTTGGCTTTCCAAAGCCCCGTGGTAAGGCCCTGCAGTTTTCTGGCCCAGTCTCCATCCTGGGGCCGAGAGTATTCATCGAAGCAACATGCCCAGGACAAACGCTTCTACTTCTCCAGGAGAAAAAAACAGATGCTTTCAGCTCAGGTTGGAGTCCACGCAACAGGGGGGTAGAATTGGAGGGGTGGGGAAGGGAATTCTGTAGCCCAACTATAGGACCCAGGGACCCAGAATAATACCCCCTTCCAGAAATCACCATCACAAAAAGCCAATCCTGTAAGATCCCATTGCCCGCAGCAGCAGCAGCAAAATGAAAATCTGGGTGGCGGGCCCTCGGGCTGCTTGGGGGCTGTCCTTTGCTCCGAGGGGAGGGGACTGTGCTGACCTTAGAAATCCAGGTCCGGGGATCCCTGGGTGGCGCAGCGGTTTGGCGCCTGCCTTTGGCCCAGGGCGCGATCCTGGAGACCCGGGATCAAATCCCACGTCGGGCTCCCGGTGCATGGAGCCTGCTTCTCCCTCTGCCTGTGTCTCTGCCTCTCTCTCTCTGTCTCTCTGTGACTATCATAAAAAAAAAAAAAAAGAAATCCAGGTCCGGGGAAGTAGGAGCTGAAGGTATTTTCTTTTCTCCTTGAGGCTCTGATGTGGTGTTTTTTTTTTTTTTTTTTTTTTTATTAAAAGACCCAATATGGTCCCCTAAAGCTTCTTCACAAAGTAGTGCATTTTTAGAAAAGACAAAGGCGGGGTGGGGGGGGGGAAGAGAGGGTGGTCCCTAAGGAGCGGTGCCCCGAAGCGAAGCCTTTCTTCCCTCCTTGGAGAGCGCTGGGATTTTCTTAAAGGTTCTTTCTCCCCCCTCCCCCCCACTTTTTTTTTTTTTTTTTGGTCCTCGACCTCTCCCTGCGTTCTCCAAAGTAGAAACAGACGCTTATCCCTCTGGTGCTCCCATATCCATCTCCCCTGCCCTCCATCCCTTGCAAATACCGAGGGTCTCTCTCTGGGGTCGCCTGCACCGCCCCCCCGCACTCCCCCCGCAGGGCGGCGAGCCTGGCGCGCAGGGGCCGAGGAGGGAGCCCCTTCCGCCACACGGTGGCGCGCGCGAGCCTGCGAGAGCCCGGGAGGCACCGCTCGGCGCCGCCGTCCCGCGTCCCGCCCCGCCCGCGCGCCCGGCCTGCCCCGGCGGGAGAGCGGGGGGCGCGCCTCGGGAGCCGCGGAGGCCACGGGCGGCGGGCGGCGGGCGGCGGGCGGCCCCGGCTGCAGGCTCCTCCTCCTGCCGGCCCGGCGTCCCCTCCCCCTCCCCTGCACAAGCTCAGGCTTCGCGAGCCGGAGCGGCGGCGGCGGCGGCGGCGGGGGAGGAGCGCACAGGCCGCCGCACGCCCTAGCTCGGCCGGGAGCGCAGGGAGGCGGGGGCTGCAGCGGGCCGGGCCGGGGAGCGCGGGGCGCGGCGGGGCGCGGCGGGGCGGGGCGGGGCGCAGGGCAGCGGCGGGGCGGGGCGCAGGGCAGCGGCCCCCGGGCGCCCCGCACCATGGGCTCGCGCCGGGTTGGGACGCGCCTCGGCGGCGGCGCGCGGGGACGGCGCGGTAGGATGGCGGCCCCGCGCGACCCCCGCCGCCCCGACCCCGCGGCCGCCGGGCGGAGCCGCTGACTCGCCGGAGCGCCCCGCGCTGAGGACGGAGGCGGCCCCGCGCCCGCGCCCGCGCCCGCCCTCGCCTCTTCCTGCCGCGCGCACCTGCCCCGCGCACCTGCCGCCGCGCCGGGACCATGTCGAAGGCGGCCGGAGCGGCGGCGGCGGCGGCGGCGGCGGAAAGTTGTCCCCCGGGCCCGGGCGGCCCGTCCGCCGCCGCCGCCGCCGCCGCCGAGGACCTGTCCAAAGTGTCGGACGAGGAGCTGCTGCAGTGGAGCAAGGAGGAGCTGATCCGCAGCCTGCGGCGCGCCGAGGCCGAGAAGGTGAGCGCGATGCTGGACCACAGCAACCTCATCCGCGAGGTCAACCGCCGCCTGCAGCTGCACCTCGGCGAGATCCGCGGGCTCAAGGTGAGCGCGGGCGCGGGCGGTGGGGCCCGCACCCCCCCAACAGGTGATGCTCCCGGGCAGCCCCCCTCCCCCCCCAACAGGTGATGCTCCCGGGCAGCCCCCCCTCCCCCCCCGACAGGTGATGCTCCCGGGCAGCCCCCCCTCCCCCCCCAACAGGTGATGCTCCCGGGCAGCCCCCCCCCCCCCCCAACAGGTGATGCTCCCGGGCAGCCCCCCCCAACAGGTGATGCTCCCGGGCAGCCCCCCTTCCCCCCCAACAGGTGATGCTCCCGGGCAGCCCCCCGTCCCCCCCCCGACAGGTGATGCTCCCGGGCAGCCCCCCTTCCCCCCCAACAGGTGATGCTCCCGGGCAACCTCCCCTTCCCCCCCCGACAGGTGATGCTCCCGGGCAGCCCCCCCCCACAGGTGATGCTCCCGGGCAGCCCCCCCCCCCAACAGGTGATGCTCCCGAGCAGCCCCCCTTGCCCCCCAACAGGTGATGCTCACGGGCAGCCCCCCGCTCCCCGGCCCCAGCCCTTGGGAAACTTTTCCGAACTTCGGAAGCGATCGGTCCCCTCCCCGGCGGGGCGCGCCCGTGCGGGGCTCCGGCTCCGGCTCCGGCTCCGGCTCCGGCTCTGCGGTGGCGGGAGGAGCGGGAGGAGCGGGAGGAGCCGACGCGCCTGCACGGACCTTTATTCTCCTCGGACTCCGGAGAATCCGTGGTCTGGGGGCCGGGTCGCAGCAGGGGCGGGGGAGCGGAGGAGCGAGTGCAGGCACCTTCGTCCTGGGGGGGGAGCGGGTGCTCTGCAGCCCCGGCGGGGAGGGGGCGCCCGGGGAGAGGCGCGGGCGCCACCCTCGGAGCTGGCGGGTGTCGCCCGGTGCAGAGGAGCTTGAGCTCGGCCTCTCCGTGTGTTCCCTGCTCCTCTGCTCCTTCTCCACAGGTCAGATGGCGGCGGCATCTGGGGCTCCTTGACCCCCTTTGCCCGTTCACCTCCAGTTTGATCATAATGTCCCCTGGCATTGGGGGGGGGCGAGGGGATTTGAAAGGTACAGCCCCAAGTGGCAGCCAGGGATGCCTGCTTTTTACATCAGCCTTCCCTCTTTGCTATTAGAAAAATAAAAATAAAAATAAAAAGAAGAAGAAGAAGAAGAAGAAAAGCAAAACCCGGCAACTTCTTTCCTCCCTGGAGGGCCCCCGTGGGCCGGCAGGGGGCCTGCCAGCGGGGCCGGAGGAGCCGGGCCGGGCCCCGCCCTGCCAGCGCGCCCCGCAAACTGCCCCTGCTGCGCACGCCGCTGCCTGCTCGGATTCCTTCCTCTCATTGTTCTGCTTTTGTTTATAGGAAGCCAGACACAAACGCAAACACTGCAGGGACTTCAGGGAGCGAATTCCTGCAGGCACACGCTGTTCTTGTACCCTTGCACTCCCACCCCACATCTCGGGCTGTAGACACTTTCTTAGGGCTCCAGCTCTGGGATTTGGGGGCAAAGAGGTGCGGAGGGGCGGAGGCTAAGATGCTCACCTGGGGGTTGGGCCCGATGCAAGTGGAGATGGCCTTCCCGGGGCGCCAACTCACTGCCACATAGTTCCTAGAGTGGGGTGCAGTTAGGCAGATCCCACAGTCAGGAAAATCCCAAGGCTTACACTCTCCTTTCGTTTAATTCATTACTAATGGAGTATTTATTAAGCACCAGACTCTTGGGGAGTTGGAGGCAGGCTGGTGTAGTGGGAAGATCATTTCAGAGGTGGTTTTGCATCTAGAATCCTCATTTGCCAGGAGGGTGAGCTTGGGTAATTAATTTATCAGAACCTCATTTTAGTCATCAATAGAATGCAAATGATAATAACCATCTCCTCGGGGGGCGCGACAGTGCTTTATGATAATGTAGGGGAAGCTTTAACCCTGGACTTGACTACAAAACAATGGTCATCAGGAGAGGCCGGGTGAATGCACGGGCGTGCGTCTCCGGGGTTGGGTTTCTTAGGTAAAGCTGGACAAAGCTATGTGGTTCATAACCTTCCAATTTAATCTTCCATGGTTTGAACTATAATGTAGCTTGGAAGAGTTTTTAATTAGGTAATTAATCAGTTTCCCAAGGATTTTAATAGTATGGAGCATTGACATCGTAGTTCAGAAATACTTGCAGGTTCTCTTGGGTTAAGTGGATTGCTTGTGTGTGTATGTGTGTGTGTGTGTGTGTGTGTGTGTTGAGGGGGGCCCTGGGTGAGTGGTGGGGGAGCCTAATCTTCAATCTAGTAGCTTCATTTAGAGAAATACCTATGAGGCCAGCTAAGGGCAGTTTCACCCCAAGTAGGAGGGTCTCCTGGTGGTCGAGATTCATGACCTGACGTCAAAAGACTTCCCTGTCCACCTCCTTAACAAGTTTGGCAAGGTGAGGCTGGTTACTTTCTGATGCAGCCTCTACTCCTCCCTTCCATCATCCCTGGCCAGTTATGTCAGAGCCTCCAGGGCCTGACGCCCAGCCCTGAGGGGTTGTGGTAAAGCCCTGCTGAGACACCAGCCTGCTCCCTCCTATTCATCATCCTCACCCAGAACATCCCTGGACACCCTAATGATCCATTAGTGTGGTCGACTGAATAAATGATCTGTGCACTTATTTATTTTGGCTTAACTAGAAGGAAGGATTTTTTGGTTTTGTTTTTGGCTCTGATGGTTTGGGAGTCCCAGTTGAGGATGGTAGATTTAGGGTACTTCAGGCCACAACGCTTCTCTTTTTTATGTTCCTTTCTGTGATCTGCTTTTGAAATTGCATCTAAGTATTTTCAAGGCTACCAGGTGGTACTGCAGCTAGAGAGACGGGGAGATGGGAGCTAAGTTTTTCCTTTGAGGGGCCTGTGACTGGATCCAAGCACTGGCCGACTTGTGAGTGTTTCAGCATTTCAAGGGTAGGGCAGGGTGGGGCTGCGCGGAGATAAAGGATTTGGAGTCTGACAATTTGGGCAGCCTGGGCAAGCTGTGAACCTCTCTGAGCCTCAGTGTTCTCATCTGCTAAGCGGGGATGCTAATTCCACAAGAGGTTTGATGAGGATTAAATGCTATGTAGATGAGGTTAAATAGCTTTCTCAAGGTCACACAGATATCGGATGTTGAAAATGGGCTGACTTTCTTTTCTTTCAGCTAGTTGGCATTCTCTGGTTAGAACGTGTGATCCTGCAAGGGGGGAGAAAGGGGATTCTGGTTCTGATGTTGTAAGGAGTTGGAGTCTGAGAACCATGTCTATGCACTGCTGAGCATATAGCAATGTTCAGGTTGCTCTGACCTGGGATTTCAGGGGCCAGGGGGCAGATTTGGGGGGAACTGAATCTGTAGATTTCTTATGCATCACATTAATGTTCCTCTCTGCTCCCCAACACACCAATCCTCCTCCGCCCTGCAATGAAGAAAAATAGCCAACTGGAACAATTCTTTAACCACAGATACAGTTCTCGAGAGTCTCACGTATGAAGTTTTGAGAGGCATGCAATGAGGTGGGCTTAACCTTTTAAAAGTCCACTTCAGACAGATGGATAACATCTGGTGGCCAGTGGCGATGTTAAAGGGACACTTAGTGTTTTGAAAAGGAAACCCGCATCTTCATGTGGAAGGTTTGAGGAAGCTGGATTATAAGGTTATTATCAAATCGGTTGCTTAGCTGTTCCACAGAAGGGAAAGGAAATAGCTCAGAATTGTATCCCTAAGAATATTATTTACTCTTGGAAGAAGGCGTGATAAAGAAAGCTAAATAGGCCATTACCTCTCTTTTTTTTTTTTTTTTTTTTTTTTGCCATTACCTCTTCTACCTAAACTGGAATTCTGGGAAGTACACATGCTTCACTCCATTTGGAAAGACATTAGCTCCATGAGGCAGCACAACTCCTATTTACTTCCCAGTTCTGGAGAAATCAGGAAAAGCTGTGGGATGATCAAAAGGAAGTATTTTCAGATGGAAGTTCATTTAGTTGGAGAAGAACATGACTTGAACTTTCTATGACGTACCAGGATTAAACTAAATGTAAGAATAATTTTTGAAGCTTGGAAAGATTAATTTTTTTTTTTAGTGTTATTTTCTCAGAGTATCCACACCTTCTGATTTCCCTTAAAGCATCAATGTCAACAGATCATCTACTCTCTTATGACAGACTCCTACCTAGCAGAGGCTTACTGAGACTACAATATGACATTTTTTTCCTCCGGATCCAGAGCCACATCCTGTTTTGGCCACAGGCCTAGGGCTTTAAAGAGTTGATCCATCCATAAACTCATACTGTTTACTGTACACAAGGCACCATGCCAGGCGCATCAGTTTACACAAAGAAAGACTTTAGAATGGACTCTGTCCCCACCCCCCAGAGGCTAAGGTAGCTACATTTGAAAAAAAAAAAAATGCCCAATGAATGCTTACAGGCATTAAGTGGTGAGTGGCAAAGTTACTTCATTCATTCATTTGTGCTTGTCTCTGCTGCATGCCAACCGCTGTTCCAGCGTTAGGGGAGACTTCTCAGAGGAATCTCTCCTCTTCGGTGAGTTCATATAGGGAAGAGGACAGTATTTTCTAGTTGGGAAGCTAGATACAGGTGGGAGGTGTTTGGAGATGGCCAGGCCTGAGATCAGAAAGTGGCAATGAGAAGGAAGAGGTGGGCATCAGAAACAAGGAAACAGAATAGTCAGATGCCAAGAGTTAGAATTGGAGTTAAAACCATGCTGTGCGAGATCTTCTTTCTCAGGCCTCGAAAATGACTCCCACGTTAGGCCCAAGACTGTCAGAGGGTGCAGGGTGTGGTTGGCAGATGTTATATATTTATTTTCTCACCAGTATCAGACAAAGTGTTGGAAGGAATCTGAGTTTAAGGGGATTAAGTCTCCTCTGAGTGCCTCTAGTTCTCTGTTGGAAGACTAGAGGTTTTCTGGCTTCATAACGCAAAGGAAAATCTTAGGTAGCAGCTCTATAATACCACCCCCTGGCTCATCCCTACCAAACCAAGATGCTTCTAGAAACGGTCCCTTTACTATTTGTGTGACTGGAGAATAAAGGGGGACTTCACAATGCATTTTCAAAGTTCCTTGGTTCAGGTGTCTACAGTGGGGGTGCTGTGTTCTGGACACGTAGAGGTGGACAGAAGAGATGAGGTCACCATTCTTATGACTAGAGTCTGGTGAGTTCTAATAGCCACACTCAACCATATGTGATTGTAATAAGGGCCACAGAGGGAAAGTGAAAGGGATAATTGTAGAGCATATAAGGCCACCTCCTTTACTTATATTTTTAAGGATTTTACCTATTTGAGAGAGACAGAGTGAGAGGGAACAGGAGCTGGGGGAGAGGGAGAGGGAGAAGCAGACTCCCCGCTGAGCAGGGAGCCCTACGCAGGACTTGACTGCACGAACCTGGGACCATGACGTGAGCCGGAGGCAGGTGCTTAACCGACCGAGCCACCCAGGTGCCCCATGGTGATCTGCTTAAGATAGAGGGTAGTGGTCAGGGACGGCTTCTGTGGGGATGTGACTATGAAGTGAGGCCTTTAGGTTGTTAGGGGAATGCATTCCAAGAGAAAGAGTGGAAGGACTTGTTCCTTGGGCCTTGAAACCAGGCCAGTGTCGGTGGGGCTCCGTTGGGGGTGGGGGGTAGGCCCCGCCCTTTCACGGCTGTCCTCCGTGCAACCCACTCTCCTCTCCCTCCACCTGGATCAGCCTGGTGGCCTCCTCGCTGATCTCTCCTGACTCCCACCTTTGCCTGGTCTCCTTTTCTTCCATCCCCTCCTCCGGTTTGTTTTCCGCACAGAACTATGGTGATTCTTTATAAAAGGAACCTGTTGTGTCACTCCTCTATCCTCAGCTCACCAACAATCCAAAGTCCCTCCGTGGCTGCCAGGGCCCAGCATTAGCCAGCCCTGCCACCCACCCTGTTGGGTCTCATCTGTCCTAGCTCTGTTCTCCTTGCTCACTGTGCTTCAGGCACCCTGGCCTCACTACCACGTCAACCATGTTGGTCTCAGGGCAAATACCTGCCCTTCTCTCTGCCTGGGATCATCTTCCCTCAAACGTTTGCTCCTTCATTTCACCCAGGTCTTTGTTCCAGTGTTCTCCTCTTCAGTGAGGTGCCTTCTCTTAAAAAATAGTTTTCTTTAATCTCCTTTAGTTTCCTTCCCAGCACTTTTCATGGCACGGCATTGTGCTCTATACTTACCTTATGCCAGTTTTTCCCGCCAGAATGAAAGCCAGAGGGTGTCAGGGTGTTTGCCGTGTCCCCTGACACCTGCCTCGCACCTGGGCCGGTGCCTGGCACATCGTAGATGCTTACTAAGTGGTTGTGAATGAATGAGTGGACCGCCGTTCGTGCGGGAGAAATGGGCCAGGTTAAGAGGATTGGGGGTCTGGGGAGACTGGAAGGGTTTTGCACTTAGTCCTAAGGGCAGGGAGGTTCTTTTAAGGAAGGTGAGCATGGGAGTGACAAGATGACATAAATCTCAGAGGTGGGGTTCAGAAGACCCGTTTGACTCAGAAGTGAAAGGGGAGGGAGAAGGAGAAGCCAGACATAACCACAGGCTCTTAGGAAGAGCAGCAGGATGGGCGGAGGTGGCATTTGCTGAGGGGTGCAGTTTGGGGGGGCGACTTTGGAAATCCCGCAAGAGCTTGGTGTTGCTTGTGTTTCCTGTGGGAAGCCCAGGAGATGCTCGGGGGGACAGCCAGTGGGGCTTAGACGCGCGGGACAGAAACGCCACTAGAGGGCAATTGTGCTGGTCCCCCGTGGGATCCGGGCTGTTCCTCTCCTGCCAAGGGCTGAGCACCCCACCTGGCAGTGCTTGTGTTTGTGCTGATGAAAGCTTGTCGCCTCAGAGCCTCAGTCGGAAGCATTTCTCAGATCCCAAGCAGCCAGTTTCTCCCTGGAAGGTGGGGCAGGGATCCTTGGTTTTTATTGGTTTCTTGTTAAGTAACCGGCTGCTCCCTAGATACTGGCGGGGTGGCCTTGGGAAGGCCAGCTCTGAGGTCCAGTTCCCCCTCTGTAAAAGAACCATAATAATCATTATCCCCCCGATATTTTGTGAACATTCGATCATACAGGTAAGCACCGGACAGGGAGCCTAACCAGTGCCCACGATTGTTGTTTTAATGCCAGTCATCAGCTTCTCGCCTGCCCCCTCACATCCCACATAGTCCACCAGTTCCAGCCTCCCTGCCAGCAGGTCTGAGCCTGATGATGCCTCAACTGTGCACCTCCCTCTTTTCAGGACATCAACCAGAAACTCCAGGAGGACAACCAGGAGCTGAGGGACCTCTGCTGTTTCCTGGATGATGACCGGCAGAAAGGCAAGAGGGTGTCCCGGGAGTGGCAGAGACTGGGCCGCTACACGGCCGGGGTGATGCACAAGGAAGTGGCCTTATACCTGCAGAAGCTGAAGGAGCTGGAGGTGAAGCAGGAGGAGGTGGTGAAGGAGAACATGGAGCTCAAGGAGCTCTGCGTGCTGCTGGACGAGGAGAAGGGCGCGGGCTGCGCGGGCAGCCGCTGCTCCATCGACAGCCAGGCCAGCCTGTGCCAGCTGACGACCTCCACGGCGCCCTACGTGCGGGATGTGGGCGACGGCAGCAGCACCTCCAGCACGGGCAGCACCGACAGCCCCGACCACCACAAGCACCACGCGAGCGGGGGCAGCCCGGAGCACCTGCAGAAGCCCCGGGCCGAGGGCAGCCCGGAGCACCCCAAGCACAGGAGCACCAGCCCCGAGCATCTCCCGAAACCCAGGGCCTCCGGGACCCCGGATCACCCGAAAGCGCTCAAAGGACCCAGTCCCGAGCACCACAAACCCTTGTGCAAGGGCAGCCCCGAACAGCAAAGGCACCCGCACCCCGGGAGCAGCCCCGAAACGCTGCCCAAGCACGTGCTGAGCGGGAGCCCGGAGCACTTTCAGAAGCACAGGCCGGGGGGCAGCCCCGAACACGCCAGGCACAGTGGGGGGAGCCCCGAGCACCTGCAGAAACACGCCCTCGGTGGGAGCCTGGAGCATCTCCCCAGAGCCAGGGGCACCAGCCCTGAGCACCTCAAACAGCATTACGGGGGGAGCCCCGATCACAAACTCGTGGGCGGAGGAGGCGGTGGCAGTGGCAGCGGCGGAGGCAGCAGGGAGGGCACCCTCCGAAGGCAGGCGCAGGAGGAGGCGTCACCCCATCACCGGAGTGTCTACAGTGGCATGAACGGTGGGTCAGTACGTGCTGGGGAACCGCTTTGGCTGGGGCGACGCTAGAGAGTCATGAACCGTGGAGGGCTTTCCAGCCACGGTAGGAAGCGCAGGTGCTGCCTAGGGAGTGGGTTGGGGACCCGAGCCTACTTTTGCTTCCGAGGCTCCCTGTGTTTCTTCGCCTCGACTGGTTTTAGTTTATACAGTTCTCAGTCAAGTAAGCCCGGCGAAGACGGGGGATGAGGAGTCAGGGGAAGGAGAGAAACAAGAATTCAGGGCGAGGTGTGTGGGTTTGGAGAATAAAAGAGAACCCAGCTAAGGTTTTCTGGTCTTGAACTGGAGTATTTTCCTAGCTGTGTACAGTTTCCCACTGGGGTTCTCAAGCAACGGCTGACCAAAAGGTTTTTTGAATCCGGTTCACAGCTTATGTGCATAAAGAAAGGAATATTTATTATGAGAAACAGTAACACTGGAAAGAAATACGGTGTCCCTCAACAGGCTTGATGCCACGTTGCCTGAATGCCTGTACATAGGCCTGACTTTTCTACCTTGATTTTGTCCACGTGTTGGGGGAACTTCCCTTTGCAGGAGAAACACATCAAATGATTTCCTTCCATGCTCTTTCAAAACCCACCACCCTCTCCCTGGCTCCCTTACACGTACTTTGAAGAGCATGCCCTTTTACACTGCGAGCCAGCCTCCCCGAGTTGTGTAAGTGTTCCTCCTGAAAATGTTCAGATGTGTTCAGACACTCCTTTGGTTTCTAGAGTGTAGTAACATCTACTGCGTTTGCTGGGACAGCTCTAACCCTGACCCTGAGCCTTTTGGAAGGAGTTAAATTTTCTGCATCTTGGTTTAAAACCACTTTGAATACCAAAGAGGAAGGAAAATCATCTCTTAAAACAAAGAAAACCCCCTCCCAATCCTTTGATGTTACTTATGGTTGAGTTGGAACTAACGTGTTTGGTTTTATAAACTGTAGGGGGTTTTCATCCAAAATACCTGAGGTTTTCTGCTTTATTGAAAGCTGCTGCCGAGTCTGTGCAGTCGGCTCTGAGCAGTGGTGGAGGCGGCCAGTGTGAGCAGTGAGTGACACGAAGGGGTAAATTGTCAATATTGTACCTGGGGATTTACCTGTTGGATCCCATTTCATCCTAATCCTTTTCTCCTGATGCTGAAAATTGACTCCTGAAGGTTGGCTTCTAATACATCCAAAGTTCTTTTATGTGCAGATGGAATTGGAAAGGATGGGGAAGATGGGATGCTGCTGCTTTTTGGGTTGGGTTGGGAAGTGGAGGCCGGGAGAAGCAAAGTCAAGTGTGTGCAGAGGCCCCCTGGCTGGCTGGCTGGGGCCCTTCCTACGTTAATTGCACCCTCACTCCCTCTTTCCAGGACTGGCCCAGAAGCCGCCCTGATTGCTGTGGGCAGCCTTGGCTGTGCTCCTCTCATGAGAGATGAAAGTCATTTACAAAGATATTTTAGTTATGTTACCCTGATGAGGTGAGCCGTTAGCCGTGAAGCTGGTCTTCAGGAGGTGATGGGTTAACCGGAAAGTTGAAAAATGACTTTCCGATTTCTCAATTTCTTTGTAATTGAGCATGTATATTTGTGCACTATTTTAGGGAAACTTTGTATCTTGACCTCCCCCCAAAAATATTTACTTAGGGGGCAGGTAGTTCATTTACGAAACAATTCTTTTCTTTCCCAAAGTGCTCGTTGAAAAAAAGAACGCCTCAAGTTTGATCAAGACATGATTTAACTGACGAGAAAAGATTTCAAGTGCAATTTTTAAGCAATACCTTGCATAAAGGTATATTTCTAGATGAGGATGACATTACATCATGGCTTATTATTGCCTGCATTCAGATAAACTTACTGATCGAGCAAATGATTTTTAAAATGTAACCATTTTATTTGGCTAAAATTTCTGTATAACAGATGCATCATTTAGAGTGACATTGTATTTTATTCTTATGTTTACTTCAGGTTTTCTCATTCTTAAGTGACAGATCTGCTGACAGTTGATATCCTCACCAAAGTATATTTGTGGTACATTTGCATTGCATTTTTATTCAATAATTAATTGGAAAATGAAGTGGCACAAAGAGGTGTGTGTGGATCATCAGCCTGTAAACTTGGGTGCTGGTAGCCTGCATGTATCCTGCCGTTACAAATTAATTTTTGATATGGTTGCTAAGCCATGACTTTTCATATTTTTAATCCCCCCACACTTCGGTTGAATTGTTGGCCTAGAAACAAGTGGGAACCAGTAGCAAGATAAATCCCAAATTGCAGATTCATTGAGTCATTTATAGATTCATTCTGTTTGGAGTTTGTGTGAGATAATGAATGTTTTGGATGAACACTTGCACGTTTTTGAATGAAGAAAGAGTAGGTGAAAGCAGGTGGAAGTAAGTCTGCATTATGGCAGAATGAAACGGAAAAGAAACACATATGGGCATAATATTGTCTTACTTGTAACGTTCCTTCCAAAAAGACACATGTACCCCCTGAGGGAACATCAGTGAAAACAATTACTGTTTTAGTTGGTTGTGCCTTGGACATCGTTAAGTCTTGGTACAAACTCAGTGGATGAAGTAGTTGATGAACTGGGTATCCAAGAGTTTCCTTTGGTTAAAACAGTTGGCTTAATTTCCAACGGGACACAAAGGTGAATGTGGGGTACTTTTCCTTTCTTAAAAATAGCTAAGACTGTATAGCCTCATGTAAATGAGTAGCTGATTAAAGAACAGCATAAAGCAAAGACAAAACAGAAAAATAACCCCTCCAGATTGAACAACATGCTCATGAATTCATTTACTTTTTTTTTTAGAAGTTATTATTCAACTGTTTTTTTTTAATTTGCAGAGAATTCCATGCGCAAAGAGGAAGTAGATTCAACACCCTTACATCTAGACATTATCTGTTGTTTATCGACCTTTTGAAAAAGTTGCCTAATTATCCTGGTGGGTCTCGTTTACTTTGTGGTCTTAGAGCATGTCCCAGTGACCAGTAGCTTCACGCTGTCCTTCCGCAGCACCCTAGCCAATGAGAGCACCCATGAGGAAACTATGGGTTTGTGTCAGGCCGGGTCCATTTAAACGACGTTCGGCCTTGCTGGATGGAGTGTCAGGGTTGTGTGTGTTCAGCTTCCTCCTGAAAGCTTCTTAGGGCTTCCCTCTTTTGTGAGGGATCTCTAGAAAGAGCAAGTTGTTTCTCCTACCAGTTCTTTCTCTAGAGCAGGGCTTCTCGACAGTGGCACGACCAGGTAATTCTTTGTCGTAACGGGTTGCCTTATGCATTTTAGGAGGTTTGGCAACATTCTGGGCTCTGAGCAACCCCCGGTTTGTGATCATTAAAGATGTCTCCAGACATTTCCAAATGGTCCCAGGGGGGTAGGGGAATGGCTAAAATTGCCCCTGATTCAAAACCACTGCTTCAGAGAGAGCAGTGTTTTTCAACCTGGCTGCAGATTAAAATCACTGTGGTAGCTTTGAAAAAATGACCAATGCCTGGGCCCCACCTGCAGATACACATTGAATTGGTCTGGCCCTGTGTACGTTGCAGAAAAGAGCTCCTCAGGTGATTCTAATGCTCAGACCAGGTGAAAACCACTCCCTGGATGAGTGCATGTTGTATAAGACGGGTGGACGTGTGTGTGGAGTGGTGAGGAACTCAAGCTTCTTGGGAAGACGAAAGCTAACATCCTTCCTTCCATTGTTGAATTCCAAGACTGAGAAGGACTGGCCCCAGCAAGTACTATGGAACTTCAACCCTCGACCCCAGACCAAGGTCCTCAGATAACACCTTTGGGGTGCGTGTTGAAAATTTGAGTTTTTGGTGGATGGGATTTTTAGGTGAACTTGGGGGAAACTCTGGCATATGAGTAGATAAGAGCTACTTGTTCAAGGCTTCACATCCAGACCGAAAGAAGCACGTGGATTTCTAACCCATTTATAGTGGATGCTGATGGTGCATGTAGATCAAGTAACGCCTGCGATGCTAATGAATGTTTCCCACTGAGAATACTGCGTTTCACATCTCCCACCTCATAAGTTTTACTCTGAGTTTTTGGCTTTCTCCTTATTCTCTGTTGAGGTTATTAATGAGTGAACGAAAAACGCTGATAACACAAAATGACCTTGTCTACGAGGGGTAAGATAACCTGCGAGTGGAAGAGCCCAGCAGGAATTCTCTGAAGCAAGGTTGTCTGTAAATTAAGTAGTGGTGCACTATAGCATGAGTAATTGCTCTCATAAATCTTTTATTTTGCTTAGAAAAAGTCAGAACATCATTTATGAATGATTTTGGACAATAGGAATTAAATGTCTCCTGGGAGAAAAATTCTAAGTTACAGAATACCAGAACTGATTTAAATTGAGGATCTCAGAGTGTTGTTTTCTATTGTGTGAACTGACATGTAGCTGGTAAAAGAAGTAGATGATGCTTTTTGATCCTTAAGCTTCAGTATGGCAATCTGGTAGTTTTAAACATGCTTCGATAGGACATCAGTTTAAGAAGGTCTGAAAAATAGAACCAATTATCATACCATACTTGTGTATGCAAAGCATAGTGCATTTTTCATGAGAATACGTTTTGATTTAATGACAGAGCTTAATACTGGAAATACAGATTAAGAAATTTCTAAATATTTTAAGAGGCAAGCTATTATTGGAAAACCTAGATGGCTTAGAAAGGTATTTTCCGGTAGAATTTAAGGTTTTCAACTCTACTTGCAATAAGAAAGCTATAAAAATTCTTTTAAATTTAGGGGACCATTTTCTTTTTTCCAGAGGAGATGATCTGTATCTACAATCTATATGTGTGTATGTATATATTTTTGTTAATAAATAAATTTGTACCTGAACAATATCAGACATTCAGTTTGATTCTATTTGGTCAAACCAGATGCATCCAGCATCCACTCATGGAAGCCAGTTGATGCCGCGAAGTCCAGAGTCCCTTTCACCTGATTGCGGTCATGTTCTTTAGACCCAACTGAGGTCCATTAAATGTTTGTATTTTTGGCTCGTTGCCAGAAGATGTAACAGAAAAAAAAAATCATTTAATTAGTGATACATTTACCCTCTTAACAGAAATAATTTAAAACCAAGCAGGAGAAAGTGCAAAGTTACGGTGAGTATTCCATTTGATGGACACCTTTTCAGAAGTGTCAAATGAGTACAAATACGGTGATTTGCCATAAGGCTATACATTCACTCACGGTGATGATAGATTATTCTTGGAGGCAGTGGTGTAGGGATCAGTCAAGCTCCACTGGTCAGAAAAAAGAATGTGACGATGAACTTTGCCAAAGCTTTAAAAATAGCGATAATAAAGTTTTACTTGTGTAGTATCATTGGGCCAGTGTATGCTTGATGGAATAAGTTTTCCAGACAAATGTATGACCTTAGGCTCTAAAACTTTGTAAATTGTAGCCACGTCGGATGCTTAGAGGCCTCCTTTGCCCCTATGGTAGATAGAACCGTGAGTCCCTTACATCAGCTGGCCCCACATGGCTATTCTTTTCTTTCTCCATGTTTACTTTCAAATAATAGGTTTGCAGTCACTTCAGGTAGCAGTATGCCAACAGCAGTATTCCTTGCTGCCCTCAGCAAGCCTGACTTTAACTTATTTTCTTTCTCATTGCTGTTTCTAAATTCTGTTCTCTTTCTAATGCCTGGTCATACTTTGGGAAAGTAGATAATCACACTGATTAGAATTGTTTTTTAAATAGGAATGAATGACGTTAAAGTGTCCTTCTGGCAGTAAGATGCATGAGCTATAGTGCATGGTCCATGTGTCCTGCATTGGTACATACTTTGGCTTTTCAAGGTTCCTCTTGGCTTATTTTCTGGGTAATGACTATACTTAAGGGAACTCAGATATTTCTGTAATATAAGAAATATTTGCCTTTTGGATACTTGAGCACAACCAAGTTGCCTTTAATGCTATTTTAGTACATAACGTTCATGGGACATATTGTGTCCTTCTGAAAAATTATTTTAGATTTGATTCCAGGAAATATTAAGAATACTTTATATTCTGAATATTTAAGAAGTTAAGAATGTCTCATGTTGTGAAATGAGCCCATTTTCAAGAATCTAGGATATTTTGAGATTCAGTATCAAGAGCAGACCATGGGACACTGGAGAATCCAGGCATGAAATCTCAACTCTAATTTATAAAAGTCTCTAGTCCACAGGAGAATGAAGTTCAGGTTATTGCTGCCCCTGACATAAATGACCTCATCTTTAGAGTGCTGTTCAAGAGTTTGCAATAAAAAGAGTGGCTGCTCTTTCTGAGACAGAGCATCTTTAAGCAGAAGAGGTGTTAGAGAAAGTGGCAGAAAAATAGCAGGTTGCATTATCACCCTTCTGCAGGCAATACTGGTTTGTCTTCCTTAAGATAAAAGACCATAACTGGCTCTTCACACACGGCTGGATGGTGGTCATTTACAGTTTTCACCTAACAGAGAGTTGCGAATTATAGAGTTTCCATACCTGAGTCCTTATGGAAAGGTGCAGAAGGACTTGGGATATGGTCTTGGACGTGGATTGGAATGAGGCACACATTTAATTACCAGATGAATGAAAACTCCAATAATATTTTAGTGTGTTTTTTTTTTTTTTCCCTTCAGATTCTTACGTAGGCCTTTGGTAGGCTTTTTGTAAGACAGGGTATGTTAGAAAGGTTGGGTTTGGTGATTTCTCAGACTGTTTTAGTTATTTGTATTCTGTGCACATACCCACATCATATTTAGTATTCTTGTATGTGTACTTAATAGAACATTAAATGTATTGAATTTCAGTCTATTGAATGACTTTTTTTTTTATACCTCTTTCATTTTTCAGCTACATAAAAGAAAGTGGCGAATCTTTACATTTTAAAATCTTGCAAACATGTAGAGCACTGCTTCCGGCTGCTGATATAGTTAAGGGATAGAATGTTTTGGTTAACTTTTGGCCACAGACTCCAAGGTCTCTGATGCTTCTTCGGTGAGATGGCTTTTCTAGTCCAGTGTGTTCATCTCTGCACTAAATTCATAAATTTGTCTTCTAGTCTTTTTTTTTTCCTTTTTAAAGGAAATGGAAAGGTCTTCTCATTTTCCATCCAATTTATTTAAAAAGATTTTTAAAAAGTTTATTTGAGATAGTGTGAGAGAGTGTGAGCATGAGCAGGGTGGAAGGGCAGAGGGAGAAGTCGGCTCAGATCCCAGGACCCTGGCCATGACCTGAGCCGAAGGCAGATGCTTAACCTACTGAGCCACCCAGGTGCCCCTTTCCTTCCAATTATTAAGGGGTCTTTTGTGTTTTAGAAGATATTCCTAATCTAGGCTGTGTATAGCTACAGCTTCCTGAGTGTCTGTAATTACTAGTTGGCTCAATATCGATGAGAAGCATGAATTGCATGTGGGGACATGGTATGTATGTGTGCTTACTAGTAGAAAAACCTAATTAGTGATGAATATTTACATGCAAATATATGCACACATATATGCATAGGTGTGTATGTTTTAATTCAATTGAGAATGAGTTTTTTAATGCTGATGAATAGAAAGAAATTAGGACACTGTGGTTGTATTTAGTTCAGGAAGTCAGAGAATCCTAGAACTTAAATCTGTAAAGTACTCTGTATTTTATCAGTTTAACTTTCCCATTTTCTGGAGAAAATTGACTTCCAAAGAAGTTCAAAGAATTCTCCAAGGCCAATTGCCAGTTAGCAGAAGGCTAAAATCAAGCTGATTCACAGGGCACAAAATTTGTCTTATAAGGAAGACCTTTAATCTTACAGATTTGAGGCCGCTTGAAGTAGGGGTAATGTTAATTATGAAGATCCTAAATGGAAGAGAGAACTGTTCTTCCTCCAGTCCTGTTGGATAATCCTGAAAACCAGAGTCCTGCAATGATAAGAATGAGACAAGGTGAATACCAGTAGAAACTGGTTTAGAAGACCTGATGGTCTAGCAGGAGAGCTCATATCTGTTGCCTGGGAACCTCTGATTATGCCAGATGGGGTACATGGTTCACAGCTCAGTGGTCAGCTCCTGAAATGCAGTCTTAGAAGGAGTAGCCTCAGGCTAAAACCTTCCTGCCCTTTTTCCTCCTATGTGGACTCTTCCCCACTTCAAGGCCATATTCCTTCCACATAAATATTCCTGGGATGATGGACTGACCTTAGTCTTGTCCTCACACATCCACTTGCATTCACTGCCAAAATGCTGGGTGTCTGGAGAAGTGTCAGCTCCTGGACTGCAAGAAACAGAAGGGAGAGAGACCAGGAGCAAGAGGATGGGCCAGATGGCAACACCAACTGCTCTCAAGGAGTTGTGTTTTTTAATAACTCAGCTTGCTGCAAACAAAACTAATTAAGCCAGTTATTCTGATTTATGCTACTATAGGCAGAAGTAGAGTACACTTACATTACACTTTTGATGGCATTTAAAAGGTCAGAATATCTGAGTTGCAGATTCCTGTTCGAAGCAGCCTGGTCTGTTGAACCACTCTTGAGAATTCAAATTAACCATGCTCATTAATTCAGCATCTCTTCTCTTTCCCTAGACAGCAAGTGCCAGTTCACCCAAACAGAATAATAAGACCCTGAAAGGCAAGTTATTAGTCTTATCTGCAGATGATGGATTAGATGCAGCTCCCAGGAAAGTGAGCCAAGAGTCAACTTAGAGTAAGAAAGTACGAGCTAGCAGACAAAGGCGGTGTGAGGGGATGAGGCCATGAAGAATTTCAGAGGGTCTGTTTGGCAGCGGATGTCCTTCTTAACAGGCACCTGTCTTACACTCATGGGTAGGCCTCTTGCTGATTATAAGAACCCACCAGAATTGTCCTGGTCGTGAAGCCGTGGTGGTGGAGGCGGTGGCGGCAGCAGTGGTGGGGAGCTAGCTGAATTTAGATGCATATTTTACATGTGAGGGTACTTTGGAAGAGAGTACACTTAGCATTATGATCAATTAGAGGTCTAGAAATAAACATTATCCAGGTGGTTTGCCATGAATAGCTCCCCCGGCATAGTGACATTCATGAGAAACCGTTTGGCACCATCAAGCTTTTCAAAATTTGTGGAAGAACAGGCTTAAAAGTTATTTTTATGGTGTCCCTTTAACATTAAACTGAAGACCAGTACTTCAGTCCTTCTTACCTTAACACTATGTGCCACGTGGTTTTCACCCCAGTCTCTTTGGCTTTCCCTGTGTGTTCTCAAAATTGCCCACTTTAAGGTTTGTTGGCCTACCACGTAAATGTCTTTATTGGAAACCTTGTTCTCACCAGAGTCTATACAGCCATGTATACAAAAAACATTCATTTTAAAAAGAGCTAGGCCTGTTACTATTGAACCTTTCCACAAAGCCTATTTGGTTATTTTTATATTTGTAGGTATCTATTGGATTTCATATATTAAAGTAATATGTAAATAACCATCCTTAAATTGGCATGTGGCATTTAAACTTTATTTAAAGCCTTAAAGCAGTGAAACAACTTTATAAACCTCCTTTAGCCAAGTTCTATTTTAATTGTGAGTAGAAATGATAGGTCTTTTAAGATGTATTTAAAGATCCTTAAAAATAAAATAACGAGTCAAAAAAAAAAAAAAACCCACCAAACTAGTGTGATGCACTAACTCCTTAAAAGGCATCAAGAGACAGGAAAAGATGCTCAACATCCCTCATCAGGCAACTGCAAATCAAAAAGACAAGAAAGCACAAGTGTTGGCAAGGATGTGGGAGTAAAGGAACCCCCGTGCACCGTTGGTGGGAATATAAATTGGTGCAGCCGCTGTGGAAAACATTTGGAAATAAAGTCAGACTAAGAAAGACAAATCTGATATAATTTCGTATGTGGAATCTAAAACAAAACCAATGAATAAACAAAAACTAGAATCCAGATCTGTAATACAGAGAACAAAGTGATGGTTGCCAGAAGGAAGGGGGGAGTATGGGGAGATTCGGAGAATGGGTGAGGAGGAGTAGGGGATCCAGGCTTCTGGCTGTGGAGTGAATAAACCTCAGGAATAAAAGGTAGAGCCTAGGGAATGCAGTCCGTGGGACTGGGATAGAGCGTGGTTGTACGGTGACAGCTATGCTGGCGGTGAGCGTGGCCTAATTAACGGAGAAGTTGGATCACTATGTTGTACCCCTGAAACTGGGGTTAACTGTTAACGATGTGTGTCAACTATACTTGAGGGTTTTTTTTTTTTTTTTTTTTTTTTCAAAAAAGTGGTGAAGAGTCCGTTACATAAGTACATTCCTGGACAATATGCCCCTAAAGTTGTTCTCGTGGAGTCCCCCAGCTTGTTGGAGTCCCCACAAATTCAATATAAATAATTTAAAAAATTAACTAAAGGCATCCTGGCACAATTGCCCAGCTGGTGATGTGGATCTGTGGGATTGACTTTGCTTCTTTCTTGCTATGTGACCTTTAGCACACCACCACCTTTTGTGGGCAAAATAATTTCTCCCTCGAGTAAGGGGCTCCGGATAGGGAATTGTTAAGTCCATAGTCCCAGAATTTAAGTTTTCCAGATCCAAAGGACCTAAAAATAAACTTGGAAGTGCCAGCTTTTTACTTTTGTTAGGCGTGCACTATAAAAGCATAATCCTCATCTAACACTATCATTTCATAGAAGATCATTTGGATATTTAATGCAGGAAAACATATTTACTAAAGGTCAGTCTTTCTCCCTAAAGAGATAGCTGGCAATGTTGTAGGGCTGCAACTCTGTTGAACATTTTTTTGGTATAATGTGTAGCCCAGAGTTCAGATTCAACAATGCAATACCAGGTACATTTCCAGTGTCCACTCCACTCGGGGTACTTTATCGCTGCCATCATAGGAAATCTGGTTTCCCCTTGGTATGTTTGTTGATAAACAGAATTCTCAGAGTTAATTCAGTTTCCCTTAAGCACAGTTCGTGTGACTCAGTGGAAGCCAGGATTCACAATCCACATATCACTACCAGATTCTTGCCCACTTTCTCCCCAGGACAGAGCCTCCTATGGCTCTGGCCAGCTTAGATTGGGGGTTCCTCTCTCTGCTGTCCCACCGTCGTCTTCCAGTGATTGTGCTGCTGGGGCTGGGCTCCTACCCGAGAACAGTAAGGTTGGTATCCCAGGGGGCTTCTGTGCTGAGGAGGAGACTTCACTGTGCATGGCCCAACATGAGGACCATTGAGCTAAATGTGCTCTGTGCACCATTCATTGTGCTTGATGGGGACCTCGTCAGGATTGCAGGAGTCCTCCTAATAATGATAGGGTGGACCCAATCCCTTTTCCAGTGGCCACACTGGGGAGTCTGAATACCTTGTTGGTGCGCAAGGAGCTAGAGAGGCTCTAGTGGAGGTGACTTGGGATTTGTACAGTTCTGAAGTCAGCCTGATGTCTGGTTTCTTGTCCTTGGGCACATGTCAGAGGGCAGACTGCAAATGCACTGGCCATGTATGAAATGTGTGCATTCTGTTTGGACACTTCCAGGTTTTTGCACGTTGCTTAGTGGAACGATGCTCTGGAAAATCAGAATGAGGGATTTCATGTTCTTCTCAACTGTAGAGTTTTCTCAAGTTTCTTTGCCATTTTTTTTTTTAAAGACTTTATTTATTTATGAGAGACAGAGAGAGGCAGAGACATAGGCAGAGGGAGAAGCAGGCTCCAGGCAGGGAGCCTGATGTGGGACTCGATCCGGCGTCTCCAGGATCACACCCTGGGCTGAAGGCAGATGCTCAACCACTGAGCCACCCAGACGTCCCTTCTTTGCCATCCTTGCACCACATGGGAAAGTATGGCTATCACCTAGAGTTTAGGAGAGTAAACCGATGACGAGTCCATGGCACCAGGCTCTTCATGTGATGATGATGTGTCTCCTCTAACTAGATATCAGTGGCCTTTTTCTGAAACCTTTGGACAGGATGAAGACCTTTTCTCCTTTCTTCATTTTAATCCTATTACTTTACAGCTGTGTAGGAACTGGTTTGGAGTAAGGCTCTTGAATGATATCGGGAGGGTAACATTAAGTGAGAGGAAGGGCAAAAATCTAAGCAATCTCGTTGTAAATCATTGCCTTGACTCATCAGGCAGCTACAAGTTCTCAACACCGCCAGGGATAATAGAGATTTATTACAACAAATTAAAGGCTAATCGGAGTGTGTCCTGTGATAAACAACATAGTAAAACAAACATAAATGACAGTAAGGGGAAGCATGAGTTGATAAAAGACTCCTAAGTGTGGGTGGTAGTAGAAGACCAAATTCTGTTCGTGGCTCACTTTCTGTATTTCTGCACTGTTCCATGTGTGGATGGGAGATTATTGGGAATAATGCATAAATGTTGGGCCAACAACTATTAGGCGTTTGGTGTGGGTGCAGCATGGTGATACATACTGCATGAGGTAGAGCAAAGCGAGCCACAGCCCCCTTCGCACTCAGAGTTGATGGTCTGACACACCCGTGGGAGGATGGAAGTAACAGTCAAGGTGCATGATTAAGAACCAAACAATGAACTCCTGGTGCCATGGGTCTTTGTGGGCTTGGGAGGTGGCTCATGGGCTCCAGGCCAGGGTTGGCCGCTATGGAAGCGTGTTGTAAGCTTGAGTCCTGGGGAGTGCCTGGATCTGGGTAGGCTGGCACGAGGGGTGGGGATGTCTGGGAGAACTGAGCAAACAGCATTGGAGAAATGATGAGTAGATCTGTGCTGGTGTCTTTGCTAGATTGCGGTAGATCCTTTTAGAAACTAAGTAGGGGCTAGGCAAAGTGCTAAACGTTGTGCGTGGGTGCTTCCTACTAACAGGGTTTGTGTCCAAATGGGGAGAAACGTAAAATGTTCTCCATTCTCTAGACGTTGTAATTAAACCAAGTGGGCCTGGAAAGCGGAGTTTCTTAAGCAATAAAAAACGAAACAAAACTCTTGTTGGGATTTTATAACTCAGTTTAATGCTAATAGTTTTTTTTTTTATTATTATTCCTTTTCTCAAGTGTTATTGGGCTAAGCAGTTGTACAATGGTCAGGGCTTCAGGGCTCTATAGACTCAGATTTATGCCACCACGTAAACCTCTTCCATTATTTTATTCTTTCTAGCACAGGTTATGCTGCATGACCACTTCTTTTTAGTGGAGGAGTTTTACAGTGAGGGTTATCAGTTAAGAAAATCCATCCTCTGACTGCAATCTTCTGAGTCAGTAATGAAGATGTTATAAGATTTTGGGGGAAAATATGGCCTAGTTGCCTGGAAGGCAGAAAGATAGCGCTAAGTAAAAATCAATGAACTGATTCTGTTAAAACAATAAAGAAAGAAAAATAATCTTGAAACCTGTTGACCCTCTGGTAAGTCTAGATAGGAAAATTAACCTACTTTAGCCTTTATAGTTCATTCATTTTGATGTTTTGCCACTTTAGTATTTTGACCTCATTTTAGCCTGTGGTGTTGGATGTTAAGTCTCAGATCATTTTCAGACTTTGCTCCATTGAGCCCTCGTGGGTCCGTGGAGCCTCTTTGGAAACAGGTTGAAGTGAGTGAAGGGGAATAGGCTGGTTCACCCCCTCGCCCCAACCACTGTACCCCTCGGCTGGGGCAACCCTATATTCTCCTGGTTTGTTCACACTTCTGCTTAAGCTTTTACTTGAACAGATTTGACTTTACAAAGTTTGAAAACCTTTGGTCCAAGCCAGAGACACCAAAAGCCAATATTTTGGACACACCAGCCAGATTTCTGGACCAGTGAATGGATGGTCCCTGATAATACCGTTTTTGGATTCTTCTTGTTGCTGAATGTGCATACTTGGTCACATCTGTAGGGATACGTATGTTATAAAAACACACAATGAAGTTAACTTATAGGCATGGGGATTTTCTTTTTCAGAGATAGACATCCACTTATGTTGGCATTTATCCATTCATTTATACATTTATTTTTTATGATATGTTGGCATATCTTTGACAACTTTGACCTTAGGTTCTTGTCCTTAGTCTCCACTATGTGTTCCTTATTCTGTGGTGCCTTCTGGGGCTGGAGAGGAAACAGAATATAAATTCTGTAAAGGAAACCAAACTGTTGCTAACCTCTACCTGTAACTGCTGAGGTGCTGATAATTTTTAATTTTTTTAAGGAAGTAACAAAATTTGCTCCATAAGTGTAACAATATTTATCCTTGAATCCACCAAGTATCTAGTTGTCTCCTGTTGCACCTTCCCTTTTCCTTTCTTTGCTATGGAACTGTCTGGGCAGACTGTCTATTTTAATAGCTTAATTAGATAAATGTGAGCTTTGTTGTGACCTCAGTGAGGTTCCTTGAATTGGCTGTCTGCCTCAATTCTGAGTTCTTATAGGAGGGTTTACTTATTTAAGAGCTAGTTCTGTGTTTTTTTTTTTTAATATTTATTTATTTTAGAGAGTGAGTGTGTGCATGTGTGTGCGCATGCATGCACCCACATGGGGAGAGGGGCAGAGAACCCTCAAGCAGACTGCCCACTGGGCAGGGGCCCACTGTAGGGCTCCATCCCAGGACCCTGAGATCATGACCTGAGCCGAAATCAAGAGTTGGATGCTTAATCAACTGAGCCACTCAGGTACCCCAAGAGCTAGTGTTTAAGAGTATTCAGCATACTGAATTTCGTTAGCTCAGAAAAAATAAAATTGCTAATTTTATCTGTAAAATGAAATTTGGTTCTGGTTCTCTCCCCTCCATTTTACACACACACATACGTATGCCTAACCTTCTCCCAACACCTACTTGAACTCACTGAAGATCCAGCTTCACTGTAGCAGAGTACTTTGGAGCAGTGGGGTGTACGAGACAGCAGCACAGGATCCTTTACTTCCCTGCAGTCACAGTTCCTGGACTCTGAGGATAATGTAAATCAAGAAAAGCCTGGTTTCTTTTTTTTTTTTTTTTTTTTAAAGCCTGGTTTCTGAGTAGAATCTTAGAATTTGGGGAGCACATGGTGAAGCACTTGCCATGAGGTCAAGCGACGTTCTTGAGCTCAGCTTGACTCAAACTTTCATCGTGAAAAGTTTTATAGGCTTCCAGATGACAAGCAAGCTTTCACATTGTTCTCCTCCAGGCTCACCCAGAATGTGATAAAAGGGATGTGGAGGAGAAGGGAATGTTATTAGGACAGCTGGCAGCGTTGGCTCTTAGCCTGCAGGATGTTTCCTCCCATCTACTTGTAAACTCTTGGCGCTTCGTGGTCTTCAGCATCCACTACTAAATGTTGGAAAAACCAGAATTCCTTGGGTACCCCATATCAATCTAAAAAATCCCCCATTTATAATCCAGACAGGAGACAGCAGGCATTCTTCACCTGTTTCGAGGACTTTCTTGTGCATGGGAGTCTAAGGTCTAATGCAGGCAGAAAGGAAAGGAAGAAATCTTTTGGCCATGGTGGCCAAGTCTGGGCCCTTCTGAGCTATCCTTCTCTGAAGGCCTCCTGACCAGATCACAGAGCGGTGGTGGATTTGACTTTGCTATCTGAGTTCATGTTTAAGTCATCTTTAATATTCAGTCTTGATAGGATAATTATATCCTAGCTCATTTGTACAGATGGCTGTGGTACAGTGATTTCACAGAAAGTAAATAGAATGCTAATTTGTTGAATGCAACCTATTTGAAAGTAAATATTCTTGCTGAGTCTCATGTGACTTCTTTTCTCTGCTTCTTATAAAGAAAATTAAAACAGACAAATAAAACCCTAGTCACTTACAAGATTAATTTAGGCCTGGGTGGTACTTTGTAAAAACTACAAAGATGCAAATAGGAGTCTGTTCTTTTCTTTCTTTTGGAACTAAATGCTGGCCTGGATACAAGACTTCCTACTAAGTAGTTTAAATGAGAATGGCCTTTTTGGGTTGTTTGATACTTTTATTTTGGGCAAAGGTTTTAATCTAGAGTGAACTGTAATGGACTACCTGTACTGGCTGGTCCCCAACAGGAACAGAAACTTGGGAGAATTGGTCATTTCTATTCTAGAGACTTACCAACTGACATTAGTTTAAGACTTTAAGTGAACCTAGATTAGGTTGTGGTTGTGGTTTTTGGAGATGCCAGATGCAGTGTAAGGGAGGGTTAGACAAGTCTGTTGAAATGGTTATTTATCCATTCATGTATACATTTATTTTTTATTGAGCTACTATTGCCTACTAGGCTCTGTGCTCACTTTTAATTCCGCAACTGGATTCCTGGTTTGCTTTGTAGCTCTTGGATCCCAGGCATGCCACTTGAGCTCCTATTTATGACTTCCAAATTTGTCCTTGGCTTTTGTTGTCCTCACCATGGCTTGAGGTGTTAGCATAGGACATTCCAGTCTGTGAGAGATTTAAAACTAAGGAAAATCCTGGAGTGGTTTTAGGAATATTGTTGGGAATTTCTCAGCCTTTCCTAAAGTTGACTCTTGCTTGGTGTTGTCGAAGGAAAAGCAGCAATCAAAGCTGGTGTGGTGCAGAGTGGTGATGGCAAAGTGGTCTGAAGCACTGACTGTGCTCTTTGAATGTGGCTCTCTTCAAGGGTGCATCTCTCTGCCTCCAAAAAATCTATATACTATGTGAAGAGTTGCAAGCTGGTGGGCCATGACCTAAATCCAGTTATAATCGTGTTTTGTTTGGCCCACATAGTGTCCTAACAATTGAAAAAGTCACCTACAAATCGAAGTTTCTGACTTTTAATAAATGGGAGGGTCTCCTGACACGTGTGCTCCCTCATGTCAACAGTCAGCCAGAATAGAGCAGTGGCTACCTGTCCCTTGAGTGTTCTAGTTTTCTCCTGCTGTGTAACAAACCACCTTGGTACCGAGCGTTCTAAAACAGCAACCCTTTCATTATGTTCATGGACTCTGTGAGTTGAGCATTTGGACAAGGCATAGTGGGGATGATTTGTTTCTACTCCATAGTGGCTAGGGCCTCGTCTGGGGAGACTTAAATTTGGGGAGCTGGAATCATCCAAAGGAGTAATAATTTACAATGGTCCTTGGGCCAGGAGAGCGTGGGGCTCTTTGGGAAACCCCCAAATCTGTATGCAGCTTCCAGGCTTTTCATGTGTTCTTTCTATGCAGGTTCTGCAACATGGCAGCCTCAGGGTGTTCAGCCTTCGCACATGGCGACTCAGTGATCCAAGATCCAGTGTTCCAGCTGGACAAGACAAAAGCCACCCGGCCTCTCAGGACTTAGCCTCAGAGATCAGACTCTGTCACTCACTTCTGTGACACCAAGTTGGAAAGCGAAGGGCCAGATACTCCACCTCTTGATGGGCTAATTAAAGAATTTGCATCTGTGTTTTCAGACTGACAAGGGGTGCATACTGGCTCCATTTGCTGTCCTCTTCACCCCCCATGACATTGTGTCCAGGCTGCTTTACTGATTTCTATTACCTGATTGTCCCTGAGGGCATTTGAGTTAGAGATTACCGTTCTTCCTTGGGACTTCTAAATTTAGATGGACTCTAACTAGAACTAGAATTTAGAGTTCATCTTCTGTCAACAGTTATAATGATAAGTGTTGCCTTTAGGAGAAGGAGTGGAAAGCAACGTTGACTCCCACTGCAAACATTTTTGGGGAAGCAGTGTATGAGTTTTTGCTGGGGGAAATAACCCACTATGGTATGATTCACGCTCATGGTGGTGGCCATGCTCTCTGTTGCATCTAGAGAAATGGGTTCTCTTACTCATGTTTTCACTGTTTTATTTCTTCACCTTGGATACATGCATTTCCTTATTCTGGAGACTGTGGGCCAAGCCATTTGTTTATCTTTAAAATTATTTAAAAACTACCCTATGGATGTTACCACTATCATTGTAAATAATGAAATCTTAATTCGGAGTGGTACACTACAAGAAGTCTTAGAATTGAAGTAACCATAGTATAAAGAGGGAGTGAAGGAAAAGTGTCTAAAATGATCATCTCTTCATTTTTACCCAACTCTGTCCTTCGAGTGAAGTTATTATCATGCACAGTTGTCCCAGTTGGAGTACTGGGCATTACCTTAGTCCCTTCCTTGCCCATCATCCTAGACTGTCAACAAATTTGACAGGTTACTCTCCTAAATATTTTTCCATCTATTCGTTGACTCCTGTCACTCTCTTAGACCCACAGAATCGGGACTCCTGGTGGTAGGCCACCTGCCTAGATGGGTTGCTAGTCTGTAATCTCGCTCCATTCCATTCTGCTCTCCTTTAAGAATGATCTTCCTAGAACCTCTGTCAGGTCATGTTAGTTCCCTGTGAACAAACCAACTATGGGATCAGTCTGCTTCTGGAGAAAACATTGTTTTGTAAATGGCCCCGGAGGTCCTATCTGATCTGGACCCATCTTAGCTCTTAGACCTCATCTTCAGATTGCTCCTCCCTGCTCCAGTACGCTCCCACTCTAAGTTGCTCCAGTCATAACTGGCCACTTGTTTCTGGGCACCTTCTGGATACTTCTGGGTAAATCCTATACTGGAAGCCTTGGCTACTGTTCTGTCTTGCCCATTCTGTGCCACATGTTCCATCTTTGGGTTTTCTGTAGTATCCCAGAGCCTTTAGCCATTGTAATAATTATTTTTCACCTATCTTTCCAATTCTAATTCAGATTTCTTGAAGGCAGAAACCCTCTCCTGTCTCCATGTATTGCTGCTGGGCATAGATTGGTCTTTGGGTAAATGTGCATGGAATGGCTGGCTGATGGAAACCCACCAGTGATTCTGTGCCAGAATTACTCTTGCTGAGGGGATTCCCGGGTGGCTCTGTGGTTTAGCACCTGCCTTTGGCCCAGGGCGTGATCCTGGAGTCCCAGGATCGAGTCTCGCATCGGGCTCCCTGCATGGAGCCTGCTTCTCCCTCTGCCTCCCCCACCCCCGCCCTCGCTCATGAATAAATAAAATCTTAAAAAAAGAGAGAAAGAATTATTCTTGCTGAATAGCAGTCTATTTATACTGGCGTAGAGGACCCAATTCTGGTTTTGTGTTTGACAGGGGGAGGGAATCCTTCTCTGTGCCTTTCACACTGAAAGGGAACGTGTAAACTGTATTTGGGAGGAGAACAAGGAAGATCTTCTAAATATGCATCTTGATGATATATTTGTATATATTACGGAAGTAGAAAGTAGTAAATCCAGCCCTCCTTGGTAAATGTCAAGAAAAACCTTCCTTTGTGTGCACCTGCACATTTCTTAGTTTCCTCACTGAGCAGCCCCAATTTCCACTGAAAATTCTCTCAAGAGCATCCCATATAGTAGGTGGGATGTGAATTTGGACCGAGGCACACTCTGGTTTCAGTTTCTTCCTAAGCTCCATATCCTAGGGGACAGCTTACTTCATTTCTCAGAGCCTCTCTTTACTTAAAACATGTAGGTAGCAGATAAGAGTAGCAGTTGATAAATGCTAGGTCCCTTCCTCCCTCCGGAGGAGAAATAACAGTGCACCTAATTTTATGATTGTTTGACAATTGGATAGTCATCTCTTTCACATCTTAGCTCTTTATTATGTCATTTTTATCTCAGCAGCTTAGGAGATTGTAAGCCTCCTATTAAAAGTTAATTGTCGCTGAGTGTAAGGAGGATGTCCGAACACAGAATCGAGAGAATGAGAGGAGAAGACCTCTCGGCTGACTCTACAGTCTTGGTTAGGGCTCTACGCTTTTTTTCAGCTGACACCTGTCAAATGAGTCACCTTGGTCACTACTGTTTATAGAAGAAGAAGTAAGCATTTGAATGTGCTTTGAGTGTGTCCAAATTTCAGTTTCAAGCTCACTGCTTAGTCTGGGCCCCTGTTACCTGCTATCAGGGTATTAGGTCAGTATTTTACATTTACCTGTGTTTCATTCCTGCCCTGTAGATAGATATAAGCCCAGGAGGCTTGGGTAGTGAGGCGGTACAGTAGCAACTGGGACCGACAGTCTTGCTTTATGAAGAGTTTAGATTTGGCTGTGATTGGCAGCAGGTTCTTTGTTGTCGCTAAGAGCTGAAGCTAAAATTACCTGTGTTTCAAACAAAAAGTCTTCTAGGAACTGCCTTTTTCTAGGAGATTGGAGGAAGAGGGGAGATAGACGACTTTTGTCTGAATACCCAGGCTTTAGGATCTAGGCCAAACGGGGATTGAGCTGCCTCTTAAAATTTTTATTATTATGCTCTCTAGGAACCCTTGAAAAGAGACTAATGCACTTTTCATGACTGGATATTAAAGAGTATTTATATCAAGTATAAAAAGTTGCTGTTGAAGTGGTTTTTTTTCTTTCTTGTCTCAGACACAGAAGGAGCAAAGTCTAATAGCTGAAAATAGAAAAACCAAAAATAGTGTGTTCTCCTAAATGTGACCTGATCATGTATGACCCAGTTCGAGAGGGGGCACCCCTTACTATTCAACTGGAATTTGGGTGAGGAGGGTGCACAGTCAGCTACAGTGTATGGCATGGTACGGGAGGCTAAGATGGGGTGCCACTTACGTCCAATGAGGCTGAATAGGCACTGGGACATGGGCTTGACTGACAGTATATGGTCATTTTGGGTGAGCCTTAAATCTGGACTTCAAACCTTATCAAAGTGAAAAGTGATATGCCTAGAAAAATGACTTCATTGTTTTTGCAAAAATGGCACATTATCATAAAAAATTTAGTGAGCAGTCCAGAAAATTAAAAAAAAAGGCCAAAAAACAAGCCAAGATTGTAGTATCCAGAAATACACACCATTCACATTTGTGAACCTTCTACACCTTTCTCTAAGCATAATATAGATGAAAGGTAGATGGATAGAAATTATTTTATAAACCAAGGTAAATCTATACCCTTCTTAAAGGATTGTATTGGAGACAAACATGGGCAACCTGGTATTTTTCCTCCCCATGAATGCAACTTGCTTTTGTGCCTAGAACATTTTCCAGTGAACTTTCCCTGTGTATCGTCTTGATGTTGATGCTTCAGAATTTTTTTCTGGGATGGAGTGGGCCCACTTGATGTGGCCACTTTTTAACTTTAGGAAATTATCTTTTATTACAACTTTAAAATATTTAGCTTTCTTAGTATAACATGGATCAGAGTAAATGGAATGAACCTAAAATGTAAAAAAAAAAAAAAAAAAGAAACTAAAATGTACTGTTCTAAGAATTGGTTATAAAGCAAATTCCCCAAGTACCCACCCCTGGGTGAAGACCCAAATCCTGTCTGCCTCCCCAGAAGTTCCCTGGTCTCCCCTTCTCACCCACATGCCTTTCTTTCTGTGGTGATGCCCCTGTCCTGACTGACAGGTGCCACTCCCTGGCTTTTCTTTATACTAAAGTCTGTACCAGTTCAAAACATGAATGCTGGTAGTAAATTTAGCTTAATTGAGCCCATATTGCATGTATGCTTTAATTACAAATGCGTAGAACATCTTTTGTGTGTTGGCCACTTGTGAATCTTCTCTAGTGAGATGCCTGTTCAGATCTTTTACCCATTTTAAAAACTGAATTGTTTGTCTTATTTTTGAATTTTTAAGGGTTCTTTGTATATTTTGGATACAATTCCTTTACCAGTAGGTGTTTTGCGAATATTTTCTCCCAGTCTGTGGCTGGTCTCTTCATTTTCTTAAATAGTGTTCTTTGTAGAACAGAGTGTTTCAGCTTTAATACAATCTAACTTAAAATGTTTTCTTTCATGGATCCTGCTTTTGGTGGCACATCTAAAAATTCATGGTCAAATCCAAGGTCACCTAGATTTTCTCCTGTTATCTTCTAGGGTTTTTTTTTTTTTTTTACTTTTGCATTTAGATATAGAATCCATTTTGAATTAATTTTTGTGAAAGGTATGAGGATAATGTCATCGTTGTCTTTTTTTTTTGCATATAGACAGCACCATTTGTTGAAAGTGCTATTTAATTTATTTAATTACCATTGTTTCTTATGAAAGATCAATTGACTATATTTGTGTATTTATGAGCTCCCTATTCTACTACATTGATATACATCTCTATTCTTTTGCTAATTCTGCACTGCCTTGATTATTGCAGCTTTGTGATGGTAGACGTTGAGTTTTGTGAGTCCCTTAAATATGTTGTTCAATGTCCTGTTGGCTCTTCTGTGACTTCTTTTCACATAAACTTTAGAAGCTATTTGTTGATGTCCACAAAAGAGTTTGCTCAGGTTTTGATTGGGATGCCATTGAACCTATAGATCAGGTTGGGGAGAACTGATGTCCTAACAAAATTAGGTCATCTGAATCTATGAGCACAGAATAGCTCTTTATTGTAAATGGTCTTATTTTTGAATTTCAGATTACAATTGTCCATTTTTGGTATATAGGAAATCAATGGACTTTTTATGTATTAACTTTGTATTTTTGCTATACTGGCTTATTAGTTCTGGGAAGGATTTTTTTTCCCCTCCACTTTGACATGTTTCATACAGACAGTCGTGTCCTCTGTGAGCAAAGTGTTACTTCTTTCTAACTTGTATGCTTTTTGTTTCCTTATTGTTCTATCTAGGACTTCTAGTGTGATGTTGCCTAGGCTTGCAGAGATAGGACATTCTTGCCTTGTCCAGGATCACAGGGGTAGAGGATCCAGTATGCTGTTAGCTGTAAGCTCCTTGGAGATGTCTTTTTCTCAAGTTGAGTAAGTTCCCCTCTTTATTAAGAGATCGTTAAGGAAGTTCTTGTCAAATTTGTTAAGAATTCTTATCAAGAATGTTGGGCTTTGTCTAAATGCTTGTTCTATATTGACATGATCATGTGATTTCCCTTTTTTAGTATGTATTTTTGAACATGTTCACTTTTTTTTTTTTCAAAACTGAACTTTTAAGACTCACTAATCTTGTACCAGTAGTTGGAATTTATACCTTTTTACTGCTGTATAATGAGTTAGTAAACTCTGGTCTGTAGGCCATGTCTAGCCCACTGCTTATTTTTATATGATTTGCAAGCTGAGAATGATTTTTTACATTTTTAAGTGATTGAAAAGATCTAAAGAAATAGAATTTGTAATATGCAAATTATGACATTCAGATTTCATTGCCCGTAAATAAAGTGGAATTAGAACCAGCTACACTGATTTGTTTATGTAGCATCTGTGGCTGCTCTTGTGTTCCCGTGGCAGAACAGAGTAGTCACAATAGAGACCACAGGATCTCCAAATGGAAAATATTTACCATCTCGTACTTTACAGAAGTTTCCTGACCCCTGCTCTATAGTAGTCCACTGCATATATTCGTCCAAAAGATATGTGCTCATTTGACTGGACTGATGGGCTTAAGGATGTTACTGGTTTGGGCAATTATTTTTTAAAGATTTTATTTTTTTATTTGAGAAAGAGAAAGAAAGAGCGAGCATGGAAGCTAGTGAGCAAGGGAAGGGTCAGAGGGAGAAGGGGAGAGAGAATCTCAGGCAGACTTTGTGTTGAATGTGAAGCCTGATGCGGGGCTCAGTCTCACAACCCTGAGATCATGACCTGAGCTGAAATCAAGAGTCAGATGCTTAACAGACTGAGCCCCCAGGTGCCCTGGTTTTTGGGAATTATAAAAAAGCTGTCATTAACATTTTTATGCACGTATACTAATACACATAAGCATGTGTATCATTGCTGGGTGTGTGCTTTGGAGCGGCATTGCTGAGTCATGGATGGTGTCTGTCTCCAGCTGTAGTGGTGATGCCAGAGTGGTTATTTGCAGCCACACTGTCACCAGCAGTGGATGAAACTCCCATCATTAAATATGCTTGCCAATAATCACTGTTTGTAGGACTTAAAATTTTTGTCAGTGTGATAGATGTGACCTCATATATCATTTAAGTGTTGATTTGTTCCTTCTTGATCACCAGTGGCACCCATTTTGAAGTATTTTTTTGCATTCTTTTCTTCCAAAGCACCAATTATATGTTTGTTGTCTCTCTCCCTGCCCCAATTCCCTCTTACTCAATCTTGTCCACCTTGTTTTTGATTGTGATTTTAGCTGTATTTATTTCACTTATTTCTTCCTAATGTTTTCATCTCATTAATGTTTTCATTTCTTTTTTAAATCTGATTTCTGGCATACACACACACACACACACACACACACACATTTTTGAACTTGTCTGTTTATGACTCTTTTACCCAACTTTTCTTAGCAGACATGGGAGATTATTTGCCTGAGAAAATCCTTTGTCTTGTCGTGGCTTTTATTCCCCCCTTGTGTTCTTCATTTTTGCTCATGAGGCAAGGGGAATGTGAATTGGGATAGTCTAAAGTTTCCACTTTGATTTTTTTTTTTTTCAAAAGTCCTCTCACCAAATAGGTTATTGTCTTTGCCATGTGAATTTCTCCTCCCTTAGATTTTGGCCTTGAACAGCAGACACTGAAGTTAGTGACTGTGTCATCTCCTACTTCCCTGCTGGATGGCTTCCTTATCTAAGTGTAGGTCACAGATAACACCAGGGCAGGTGTAAAAAGGGTTTGTGTGAGTTGTATGTCCGGTGACATTCTGTGGCATCTTCTGCAACTTTATTGCCTCCAGATATATTCCCTTTAACCTCCCCCTGCAGACCTACACAGGTCCCCCTAGTTGCCCTAATGCTTGAACGGGCCTCTTCCAGAGGCTTACCCTGACTTGAGGTTTTAGGGAAACCTATTTCCACTAACTTATGAGGAGGTATAGAACTACCCTCCATTTCTTAGGTGTGCTCTGTATTTTGCCTTTTGGATTTGCCACTGTGTTCTTGTTCCAAAGTAATTTCTTCTGTATTTAATTTTTTTGGTTATTTTTGATGGAGATGAACTCCTTTGCTTAGCCATTTTCAGTAGGAGGTCATGACATTTTTTTTTTCCCAGTGGTGTAAAAATACATGAATGTTTGGTGTTAGAAGCTAAAATAAGTGGATGATTTATTTTACTTTTTTATCCACATGTGAGGATGCCATAGAGAGAGAGAGCCAGCATTTGTAAGGTGTTTTCTTCTCAAAGTCATAAACATCAAGAATGGAAGGAAAACAGATTTTTTTTCTATATGGAATAAAAGCAAAATGCTCAAAATAATGATTTTCTTTCTAAAAGCTTAATGTAGTGTATCTTAATTATCGAAGGATTAAAGCATACGATGTACAGTTATTATGTTATACATGGAAATCATGGCAAACATCCTAATATACATCTCTGAACGTGATTTGCCAATGTTTTTTGTTAGTCATAATTATCTCTTTCTTAATTAGGTTTGCCTCATTATTGGTTTCTTAAAATATGTGCATATTTTAAGGATCATAGGGAAGTCAATTTATGGAAAAGCATCATTAAATTTGTTTTACAGACTCTGAGTTGTTCCTGCTGAGGTTTGGGGACATATGGCATCTTGTCTGATACAACATCTTGTGTGAAAAATCTTGCTCAGAAACCAAAACAAAAGCAACAAAAAATAAGAATAAACGTCAGCAACGTAAGATTTTCCTCAGTCAAAATGCTTTTTAAGTAATTTCGGCAAATATATCATACATGGTGACTGTGGATATAGTGCTGAATATTTTTTATTTGTGAGAAAGAAGTTTCAAAACCAATTTGAAAATGGGAACTCCAGTCTTAATTTAGTAATCTAAAATATTTAAAGCCAAAGCTATACTTGCTAAAGAAGCACTAAGTCATCCACTACTTTTTTTTTCAATTAAGAGCCTTTTTATTACAATAGTGATAGACATTGTAAAAACTTATGCAGTATAAGAACATGAAAATTCATCTTCCTATCACTAGAGACTATCGTTTAAGACTGTACATTTTTTCATGTCCATTTCTGTGTGCCTGTTTTTTAGCTAAAAAGATCATGCTTTACATCCCATTTTTGTAAATTTTTTTCCCAGTAATAATAATCCCTGGCTTTTGATGTCAATAAATTTGCTTCTTACATATTCCCTGGTTCACCTTCAACATTAACAGTTGTCTCAGATATCCTTGAGAGCTGTTTTGTCCAGTCAGGATTGTGTCTCTGTCTTTTGCTGTGTCTAGTTGCCACAGCCCTTAAGTTCCTTTTGTCTAGCATGGTCCCCATTTTGTTTCCTGTGACACAGGAAGTTTCCTATAACTCGTTGAAGAAGCTTGGCAACTTGTCTCGTACCCAGAGGTTTTTTACCCCCTAAGATTTTATTTGTTTATTTGAGAGAGTTGGGGGTGTAGAGACAGAGAATCTCCAGCAGACTCTGCATTTAGCATGGAGACTGAATGGGGCTTGATCTCATGACCCTGAGATCATAGCCTGAGCCAGAACCAACAGTCCAGGGCTCAACCAACTAAGTCACCCAGGCGCCCTTACCCAGAGGTTTTTAATGTGAAAGTTGTTCGAAATTATATTTGACTTCTTGAATCATTCATGTCACTTCTTCAGAGATTTCGGGAGGACCAGAAGCAAGAGGAGAAGGGAAGGTAGACCTAAATGTCACCGAAGCGAGAGAACCCTCTTCTCCACAAGGGTATACGTGCTAGTTATCATTTACATACTGGGTCTGTGAGATGTTGTCTCCCAAACTGTGAGACTCTGAATTCACCAAGCCCTGCCTTTATTTCTTATTGTATTAACAAGGCTGATTATGAGCCTCAATTTACTAAAGAGGCTGGTTTTGGGGTTTTGTTTAGACTGTTGTTTGCCTTCACACTGACTTTGTGTATGTGTGTGTGTTTGTGTGTGTGTGTGTGCGTGTGTGTGTGTGTGTGTGTGTGTTCACACGCAGATACATTTTTTTCCTGGGCCATGAGGTCGACTGCTAAAAGCAGTGGTATAGAGTCCTACAGTGTGCTATGCCTTGTTAGACGTTGTGCAAGGTAAAGATGAGTAACACAAAAATGAATGACAGACTCAGCTCTCAGGGGTCTCTCTGAAATCATTATGGGGGAAAGACCGGCCGGAAATAGGGAGAAATAACGTTAGTGGATACTCTTGGCTCAGTAAAAAAGATGATCTGATCTTGTATTTTAAAATCACCTCTATTGGGGTCTCATTTATGTTCAGTAAAATGCACCCATTTTAAGTGTCCAGTCTTATTTTGGGACCACCCCTGCTTCATCCTGCTGCACTGACAAAGTGCTTGTGAAGTCGAAGACAAGCTCCACCTTCTCCTTGCTCTTCTGACTGTCTGATATGTGTTGTGTGTTTTGCTGCTTGCCTTTGTCTGGAATGCCCTCCTCCCTGCTTGCTTCTCAAGATTCACTTCGCCTCCCACCAGACTGTTAACCCCTCCTCTGTGCTCCGAGGTCTTTGTGTGTAACACTGTTGACCAAAGTATCTGCATGATACACTTCTGTGCCACTCGAACAGCATGTTTAACTTTACTTTTGCCCTTTTATGAGCAACCTTCTTTCTTTTCCATTTTCTTTTTCGTCCACTGAGTAAATATTTTCCCAATATCCCTTATATAGCAGGCTTAATGCGCAATCCTGGGGTAGACAAAACTTGAGCCAAGACTTTGTCCCTTCCTTCCTGGGACTGAGATACAGCAGGGGCGATAGAAACAGCATCAGTACAGCGTGACGAATGTAGTAGAAGTACTGTGACCCATGGGAGCAAGGAGTACAGAGCCATTGGTTGTGTGGGGAAGAAACAGAGCTTCATTGAAGTTAATTCCAAAGGGTTAAAGATTCTGGGATTTGCTAGATAGAGAAGGAGGAGGTGATAAGAGTATAGCAGACAATACGCATGAAAGCATAGTGTTGTGAAGTCATGACGTATTCAGGGACTTCTGAGATGTTGTGTACTTGGAAGATGCTTTCTTGCATGTGAATATATTTGCCAATGTAGATACAAATATTTCCTTCTGTAATCCCTTTTAATTCCATTTTTCTATTTAATCTTAAGCTCTATCACCCATATTGCGTCCTTTACTTAAAGGCTGGTAAATCAAGTAACCTCCATGTGTGAATAAACATTGTAGACATTTTTTTCCCTTTAATGAAGCCAAGCTTGTATAATCTAAAAAAGCAAAGCACAGTCATAACAGAGAATAAGATGTGATTATTTGTAGCAAGTCCGAAAGCTATCGCCAAGCTTCTGCAAACAGCTTACCTTTTCATAATCGTTCTGAAGAGAGATGAATGTGATTTCAAAGAATAAGCTAGGACAACAAAACCACATGGTGTGGTGCTTTGTTTTCCAGAAACTCCATCATTTAATATTCCTTTCCTTGCAGACAGTTTAGCAGGTCAGACCTTTCTGAGAAGGCAGCTCTACTTCATCATTTCTTCTTAGTAGCTGAATGGCATTCTGGAAGATCACTTTTCAGAAATGTCAGTGTGCTTAATGATAGGACAGACCGCAAATGGATTGTCTAAAAGCTAAGTAAGACTGGCTTTGTCTAACAAAATAGCAATAAAAGTTGATCTCCACTGATAACTTCTTCTGTCTCCTGGCTACTAAAAATAGCTTGTAATAACTTTTTCCAGGAATCGAGAAGGAAAGAAATATGCAGGAGGCCATGGATGTAGGGTCTCTTTGTTCTCATATGGCTTCTCCATTCCCACCAAAGCCATTGCCACTCTTTTACCCCCTCCTGACCTTTGGGCCTCTGGATTGAATCATGTGGGGAAGAAGGAAGACTTCACTGAAGTTGACTCTAAAGATTTAAAGCTTCTGGGTATAGAAGTACTGACAGCACTGCCTCCATCTTCGGCCCTCCATCGTGTTCTTACCCACTCAATGACCTCCCTCAAGGTTCCCTGTTCCAGGCCCCTGGAGGTTAATGGAAGCCCTGACTGGAAGGCTTGTTCTGGCTTTCTCTAAAGTGGTGCACAAAAGGTGCCATGTTAGACAACTACCCTTTGACCTCACCACACTGCCCTTCACTGTGCATGAAAGTTCACGTATGGGTTGCAGAACAGCTGCGTAGCACTGGATTTTTTGTCTGTCTGATGCCCTCCTTGCTCCCCTCAGTAAGTGACCTTTAATAAAACCCCACATGAACAGTACGGAGTGGCCCTCTTCCTTTTTCCATATCACAGCACCTTCACAGTCTGAAGGATACCTTACTGACCCTCTGCTCCCTCCTAACAGTACGATTTGCTGGAGACGCATATCCTCTTTTTCCAAGACAAATTTGCCTTCTGTGAAAATGTCTATATTTAAGGTCCTCACTCTCCTGATGTTTTCTGTGGTTCTTTGCTTTTCTGACTCCATTTCCTGGTACACTAATAATCAGCACTAGCTTATGAATAAGAGATGAGCCACAGATCATTTCATAGAGGAATCTTAGTTGGGTTTGGACTCCTGGCTGGCCACTCAAGAATAGAATCAGCCTGTGTGCAGGGTGATTTTACACTTGCGGCTGCCAAGGCATTTATGTCCTATCACGAAGTTGTGCACCACATATGTACTTACTAGGTAGTAGTTGTGTACTTAGCCGGCTTCCACTCAACCTACTTAACAGACCTATGCTTTCCATTTTTGCTGTAAAACATATTGATGCCTTTGGCACTTGCAGCTAGATGGATACTCCTTGGTAAGCTTGTGTATTTCTCCCAACTAGTTGAGTTGTTGGCTTACTGGGAGTTAGCTGTGTGTGTTCCCAAACCTGTGTATGTCCATTGCACTTGTCACTGAAATCTTGAAATTTAATGAAATATTGCGTAGGTTAATGAACTAGAACTGTAAACAAGTTATTTTTCTATGAGAGAGAAATAAAATGCTATGGAAAGATTCAATAAAGGCAAGTTGTCTAAGAAAATTGTCAAAGTGTGGATGGGCAAGAAAATGGTAAAATATTTGGAAACAGAATTATAAAAATTAAAGATTTTGTTAGGTTACAGATTTCTCTTTGAAAGTTTAAGTGTTGATTTTTCACTATACTTTAAAGACAGCAAAACCAGAAAATCTGGGTAATGCATTTTGCATTGGCTTTTGTGAGCATAACAGTATAAGTTCTGAGAAAAGAACCTGGCCTATATTTATCATTTTAAAAGTGATCGCTAGCTTTTGAAATTAATGAAATAACCCTTGTCCCTTGTTATGGTGTATCTTAGATGAAAGACTTAGAAAGCATCTGAAGTACGGGGACCCCCCCCTTTTGTTAATCTGTTGTCATGCACAGAAGAGAATTCCCTGTTAGAACCACTGAACTGGAACATTTCTTTTTTTATAGAAGAATGAATTTCTGGACCCAGTCAGGGAAGAAGATGCGCAGGCCCTCCAGCTATTAGGGAGCCCATCAAGGATAATTGAACCGTGGAGAGTTAATGTCTTTGTAAATCTGTTTCCCTGGCACATAATATTCAGGGGCATATCAGACACATTTTCCCACCCATTGATAATAAATGTGTCCTAAGTCCCCAGTATGAGATGTGACTGGGAAGTAAAGAGACCAGTTTAACCAATATACCAGAATTTATACATCCAAATGAGTTTGCTTTTTCAAAATAATGACAGTAGGAGGTTTAACAATTATTCCAAAGATTTTGTCTCTACTCGAAAAGTTTTGGAACCCATTTGAAGGCAATTTACATGCTATGGGAATGCCAGTTCACTTGTTTCAGAGTTATACCTGTTTTGAAACCAATGATAGTTTAACCCATTTTGATTTGCCATCTTGGTTCCAAATAGCTACCTACTACTTCTAGGTGTCAAGATGTTCCACTACTAGAATATTAAAAAGCATGCATTTCAAGTACTAAAGACAGCCCCAAAGGAGAGTTCAAAAAAGGCTTGAGCAGTTGTAGCATCACTGAAATAAACATAAACCATCTAATTAAGTGGGTGCTTTGAAGAGGAGAGTGTTGATTTGGATATGCAAATCATTTGTTAAAAAGGTGAATTAGTCCCATTGCTCTAGAGCAGCCATTAGCAAATTTTTCCATAGAGGGCCAGACAGTAAATAGTTTAGACTTTGCGGGCCGTGGATCTGTGTCACAACTATTGAACTATGCACAAAAACAAACAGAGACAATATATAAATGAATGACATTATATGACAATATATAAATGAATAATACTCTATTTTCAGGGCCCCTGGGTGGCTCAGTGGTTGAGCATCAGTCTTTGACTCAGGTCATGATCCCGGGGTCCTGGGATCGAGTCCCACATTGGGCTCTTTCAGGGAGCCTGCTTCTCCCTCTGCTAACGTCTCTGCCTCTCTCTGTGTGCCTCTCATGAATAAATAAATAAGAAACATTAAAACTCTATTTTCAAATAGAGACAACTGGTTGAATTTGGCCCATGGGCCATAGTTGTCAAGCATTGCTCTACAGAGCCCTGAAAAAGGAATGCCTCTCAATAGTTAAGTCTCCATCTCATCCTCTGAAAATATAAATTGGAATCCTTGCTTCCATCTCTGATACAAGAATCACCATTTTAAAAGATTGTCTCCTATGTCGAAGAAAGAAAAAAATACCTGACCATCCTAACATACAATTTCAATCTGATATTCTTAGCCAATAACCTAAATCAGAAGTCTAAAGGGGAATTTACTTCTGTATCTAATGAGCTGAAAGTGCTCACTACCATGGTGTTATTGTGACCAACACTGTTGTTGCCCCAAAGGCTGCTCATACAAATACTTGGAATGGCTGCATCAGAGATTTAAGAAAGACATCATGACATGGGTCTTCCCATTTCCCTAAGTAAACCCTCTAGAATTCACTTAGCTGTCTGATGGTACCTTGTCTTTCTTCCCTTCTTCCACCTTTCCCTCCATTCCCCCCAGTACTTTTCCTCTCACTCTCTTTCATGTCCTTAAGATATAATTCACATATAAAATTTGCCCACTTAAAGTATACATATCAGTGGTTTTTAGTATATTCATACTTGTACATCCTGACTGCAAACAATTTTAGAACCTTTTCATCACCCCACAAAAGAATTCCTCTTTAATTTTTAATTCCATTAGTAGTTGATCCCCATTTTCTCCACAACCTTGAAGAACCACTAATCTACTTTCTGTATTTATAGATTTGCTTATTGTGGATTTCCTATCAATGGAATCATATAATGTATGGTCACTTGTGACTGATTCCTTTAAGATAATGTTTTCAGGATTCATCCATTTTCTAGCATGCATCAGTATCTCATTCCTTTTTATTGCTGAATAATATGTCATTGGATGCATATACCACATAAAAAAAAATCTGTTCCTCAGTTGATGAAATTTGGGTTTCCGTATCTGAACTCTTAGAAATAATGCTCCTGTGAACATGTATGTAAAAAGTTTCAGGGATCCCTGGGTGGCTCAGTGGTTTAGCAACTGCCTTCAGCCCAGGGCGTGATCCTGGAGACCCAGGATCGAGGCCTGCATTGGGCTCCCTGCATGGAGCCTCCTCCTTCTGCCTGTGCCTCAGCCTCTCTCTAGGTCGGTGTCTCTCATGAATGAATAAATAAAAATCTTAAAAAAAATGGGGGAAATACTTGAATAGACATTTCTCCAAAGTAAATATACAAATGATCATTAAACATGAAAAGGTGCTCAAGATCATAAATCATCAAAGAAATAAAAACAAAATTGAGGCTGAGACACAGACAGAGGGAGAAGCAGGCTCCATGCAGGGAGCCCAATGCGGTACTTGATCCCGGATCTCCAGGATCATGCCCTGGACCGAAGGTGGCGCTAAACGCTGAGCTACCCGGGCTGCCCTATTTTCCCCATTTTCAAACTGGTTTGTCTTAATTATTGAATTATAGATGTTTTTATATGTTCTACACTCGGTCCTTTGTTGTACAAACATTTATCCCGCTTACAATTATTTTTCCCCATTTCGTAGCTTGTCTTCAATTTGATAGTGCCCTTTGAAGCACAAAAGGTCATTTCAGTTAAGTCCAATTTATCTTTCTTTTCATTTATTGCTTGTGTTTTTAGTGTCCTAAGAAACCACTGCTGAACCCAAGCTCATGAAGATTTACGCCTATTTTTTTTTAAGAGTTTGAGTTTTAGCTCCTGCATTTAAATCTGTGATCCATTTTGTGTTTTTATTTATATATGGTTTGAGGTATGGGATCCAAATTTATTCTTTGAATGCAAATATCCAGTTTTCCCAGCACCATTCGTTGAAAGGACTATTTCCTACTGAATGGGTTTGGCATTCATATCAGAAATCACTGACTATTAAAGTGTGGTTTTATTTCTGACTCTTGATTCTCTTTCATTGCTTTATAGGTCTGTCCTTAAGTCATTGCCACACTGTTTTAATTACCTTTGCTGTGTAGTAAGTTTTCAAATTAGGGAAATGTGACTGCTCCAACTATGTTTTCCCCCCACCCCCAAAGAATATTTAGGCTATTCTGGGTCCTTTAAATTTCTGTGTGTTTTAGTATCCACTTACCAATTTCTTCAAAAAGGGGAGCTGAAATTATGATGGGGTTTATACCGAATTCATAGATCAATTTTGGGGCATATTGCCAGCATAACAATATCAAGGCTTCTGGTTCATTATTATGGGATGTCTTTCCATTTATTTAGATCTTCTTAAATCTCTTTCAATAATGTCTTGCAGTTTTCAGTGTACAAGTCTTATATTTCTGTGGTTAAATTTTTTCATGTGTTTTATTCTTTTTGATTCCCTTATAAATGGAATTGTTAATTTCATTTTTGGATTGTTCATTGCTAGTATATAGAAATACAATTGACTTCTGTATATTAATCTTATGTTCTGCATTTTTACTGAATTCATGTATTAGTTCTGATAGTTTTTAATGGATTCCTTAGAATTTTCTGTACACTAGATCATGTAACTTGCAAATAAAACATTTTTTTAAAAAAAATTTATTTAAAAAAAAATTTATTTTATTGGACTCAGTTAACATCCTTTTTCATGACCCTCTGTAACTGTTTCACATTTTCATCACCATAGTTAAGTCTCCTTCCCAGCAACTGTACCCTCTGATCTCAGCAGCTGATCTTCAAGAATGACAAAAAGGCTGAGAGATAAATAACACAGTACGCGTGGGAAATCTCAAGTAATTTTCCATTTTCAGAACCTTAACTGTAGTTAAGGAGAGGATGAAAAAATAAAATTTATCTTTTATAGCTAGTTATAAGAAAATGTCTTTGTTAGAATAGTAGTGAGAACTCCTTAAAAGAAGTTATTACTGTTTTTATTAATAGATTTTGGGGTGCCTGGGTGGCTCGGTCAGTTCAGTGGCCAACTCTTGGTTATGTCTCAGGTCATGATGATCTCAGAGTCATGAGTTCGAGCCCCACGTCCAACTGTCTCCATGCCCAGTAGGGAGTCTGCTTGAGATTCTTTCCCCTCCTCCCTGCCAAGTCCTCCTTCTGCTTGTGTGCACATGCTTGAGCACGCTCTCTTTCTTTCTCAAATAAATAAATTAAAAATTTTCAAAAGTAGTGAGTTTTTGGTTTTGGGTTTTTGTCATAACCAGACAAGAGTCTTGCTTAGGTTATTTACTCAGAGCAGTGGACCCGTGAGATCAAAATAATTTGACCACTGTGTTAGGCAGTCTTTTAATTATGTAACATTGGTTGTCATGAGGTGTTGGTGAAAGATGAGTTGAGCTCACAAAGCCTTGGGCATCAGTGAAAATGCAACGCAGTGTGTCTAACTAGAAGAGGGTCAGTCATGTTCTCTTGGTTTATGAAGGATAAGCAGGTTTGGGCCATTATGGCCTCACAAATTGTGCATTGAACAACTCCAGGGAGTACAGTTCACATAGACTAAAATGTGCAACTATGCTCAGTGGTCTTGTGATAGGATTACACATCGTCAGAATTGGAAGCCTTTTAGGTTTGCTGGTAGAGAATTCAGTTTTGAATATTCATTTATATTCGTCAGCTAAACTTAGATTCTCAATTCTTGGGTTGGCTTCAGCCCACTCCTGCCATTTCTTGGCTATTCTGTTGTTTTGGTTTTTTCAGCAAGTGTTAAAGAGAGTTGTTAAAGATAAATTGATACTTAATTGAGCTTTTCTCCTTGATTTAGTCAACATAGTTTAATTTCATTATCCTGATTGACAAAATGGAATGTATCAAGAGGAACTCAAGGCCTCTCTTAAAATGCATCACAGAGAACTGTATATGATTTTTCAGGTGTGATGTCATTGCAAGGTGCAGTGAGGACATACGTAATGAACTGTGGTTAAGACTCTAGGCTTTGGAGTCAAAGACACTGGAATTTAAATTCCAGGCCTGCTGCTTACTAGCTCTGTGGGGAAGTTACTTGAACATCCTTAATTCCCTCATCCATAAAATAAGGGAGTGCCTCTAGCCTATGGAATTCATGAGGGCAGGAACTATATTTGTTTTCTTTGCTTACCATCAGTTACCCAGTTCTTAGGATGGTGCTTGTAGATGACAGTGTGTGCTCATTAAATATGTATTGAGTGGATGTGCGAATGGATGCTGTCACACACAACTCGTAGCATTGAAAGCACTTAGCGCCATGCCCAGAACTTAGCATTCACTCATTTTTAAAATGCTTTTTAAGCAACTGTATTATACTTTTTTTTAAAGATTTTTTTTAAAGATTTTATTTATTTATTCATGAGGGACAGAGAGAGAGAGAGAGAGAGAGAGAGACAGGCAGGCAGGCAGAGAGAGCAGCAGGCTCCATGCAGGGAGTCCGAAGTGGGACTTGAACCTGGGTCTCCAGGATCACACCCTGGGCTGATGGCAGGTGCCCAACCACTGAGCCACCCAGGCGTCCCACAATTATATTATACTTTATATTAAAACTCTCTTCATCTAAACGTCCAAGATCTTTTACTTATGAAATCATAATTTCCCAATTTGATCTTTTTTAACCTCAGTGCTTATCATTACATTTGGTGTTAGTTTTGCTGTTGTGAATTTCACTGCTTCCTTCTGTTTTGTTGAACTGTGTTATCTTAATTCTATCTCCCAAATCTTACCTGTCCTCAGTCCTCCCACTCTCCCTGCTGGCTTTATAGGATTAATGAATTCACCCACCATGGTAGCTACACCTTTGAAATCTGTCTTAAATTTCTGCCCACAGTTTTGATGCTTGACTTCGTAGCTTCAGTGGAAGGCTGTTAACATGGGCTGCAGCTACAGACTTGGAGTTTTGTACCCAAACTTATAACTTTGTTATATGAACACTTGCGAGGATGCATCCTGAGAATTTTCGGCAGGTGAATTCTAGCACTAAAAGGTGCAAAAGCACACACAAAAGAACCATTCAATAACTGAAAATGCATGATGACAGTTGATGTGGGAAGAGTGACTTTGCTATGTTTTAACATGGCTGCAGCAATTTGAGTAGCTGCATAGATCCTCTCTTTATTATTAGTTCTGCACACTGAGTTTTCTGGAATTGAAGAATCCATGGCTTATTGTTTCCAATCTAAAAATCAAACGATTTGATGTAAGTCTTATTTCTTTCTCTTTTCTTTTCATTTTATTTATTTTTTTTAAAACTTCATTTTGTAATCAAGATATCGTGTTTCTGTATCCTTTCTATACAACTGAGAATGTTAATCAAGGTCTCAAATTGTATCATAGCAAAAGTGTGTTGCTTGGCAACAGAAGGGAAGATATAATGTTTTCAGATTTTAAAAATAATCCAGGGCTTTACTATTCATTTTTTTATTAAAATGATTTCATTATTTGTGGAAAAGAGGCCTGGAGGCAGAAGATGGACCATGGTGTCAGTATCTTTTTTTTGCATTTGCCTTCTAAGAAATGTTTTAAGCAGGAATTGGTTTTTGTCATTTGAGCTGTGTACATAACTCTGGCTGAGACTCAGGCTCCTGGTTTGAAGATTTGCCCAGCCTACTCCTTATAGACAGAGTCTAGCCTCTGTCTCCTGTGTGAGTTCAAGGGCCCTGGAGGCCTTTTTCAGAACCACTCTCTATCCCTATCCTGTGACCTTATTGATGTTTGTTGCTGGTCTGCTTGCCTCTTTTGAAATATGCTCACCTTGATTTTAAGAATTGAGAAAGACTCTGTGCTGTTCCCACCAATGCTTTCTTATTTCAGAATCCTGGAATGTCTGAATTTCTGAAGGATTGAGATGCTTTTTTTCAGGGACATGGTACAGAGCAGAGCTGAGGACTCAAGTTCCCCCATTGAGCATTGAGAAATAATTGTAACTAAGAACTTCCTTTGTGAAGCCAGCCAGTCTAATATTTCTTTTGGACTCTGCTACTCACAAGCTCTGTGATATGAACAAAATTCTTAACATCTCTTTGCCCTAGTTTCCTTCTCCATAAACTGAGGATAATAGTAGTACATATTGTTATAAGACTGTTCTCAGAATTAAATAAGACAGCACACCATTTGGCATGCAGTAAGTGTAAAGTAATACATCTGCTTTTGTTATTAATATTAGGCATTAAAAGGCAAAAACATAAAAGCCTACACACTAATATTCTTTTTCCTCCTCCTATAACTTTTCTTCCACTCGGCCATATTAAGATGCAAGATTAAGTTGGTGGAAGTTTTTATATATTTTCTAATCTTTATATTGGACAGTAATATGCTTAAATAATGAGCTTTCACGTTAAGGCTTTGAGATTGCTGAAATAAAGGGACCAGATACCTGTGATGATTGCAAAGCTTCTGAAGACTCTAAACTTCTTCCTGGTTAGAAATCTCTTTGTTATGCAAAATCAAGCCCAGGATAGGATTTTCCCATCATAGACCTGGATTGCTGTGACCTGGATACTTTCACCAGTAGAATTAGGACCTATCCCCAACCCCCTCTGTTTGGAAATTCTATGGGTTTTTGGATATATCCAAAGTTTCATTTGTCCATTTCATATCATTGTGTGTGTGTGTTTGTGTGTGTGTGTGTGTGTGTGTGTGTATATTTGCTTATAAGGATCTTAATCCTACTTGATCAAGACAGACTCATGTCTGTGAATATCTGTGCTATTTTGCAACTGTTTTATTTCTCTGTTTTGATTGGCTGAGTTTTTTGGACACGTGTCATGTTTTCTGTCGTTTTTAATAGAAGACCTGGAAGCATTTATTTTTTATTTATTTTTTTTAGGTAAGATTATTAACACTGTAGCTAGTAATCATGGCGAACTCTATGGGTCAGTGATTTCCAGTCATCCTAGACCTTAGTTTTGCAAAGTTTTGAAAAAACTTGGTATTGGTGGCAAGCCCTGCGTGTAGAGAAGAGGAGGGAAAAACGAAGAGGAAAAAGAGCAGCACATTTGCTATCATCGACCTCTGATTTTTGCTCAAGGTGACCATAAACTTGTGTTTTGTTTTGTTTTTAAAGATAGAAGAATCAAGTTGAAGCATAGTTTTATTTATTTTTTATTTTTTTATTTTTTTGAAGCATAGTTTTAAACAGCTAAATCTTTAAGTCTAGATTTTTCTTCTAAATGAAATGTGACAAGGTGATCAGTTTTTCAAAAAAGTATATGGGACAAATTTGGCTTACAGGGCCTATGTGGTCTTTGTGTTGTATCTGAGGCAAAGATGAATCAGCATCAACAAATAGGTTTTCACCAGGCAATCAATAGGACTTTGACCTTGAGCTGACTAGCACTAGCAAGCTGTACCTGAATTTGGACTCTGATATCTTACTAGGAAAAATTGTTTCTTTATTGTCAGAATTTTGGTGAGTTTGATATCTGTATCAAATTTTATGTGTATCATTGATACCTGTATCGATGTTGTCCATAAAATTAGGCTTGAGTAAGTATTGCTGGGTCAATTTTTTTAAAATACTGGATGGTGTCATTTTCAGAATCAGCCAGTGAAATTTAGCAAGGTATTAGGCAATATTAAGCCCAGCTTACCCAGCATTCTACTGCCTGTAGCTCATGGTTAGTTTCATTTTCTGTATTTCAAATATTTTCTTGAGGCTGGATGAGATTTGCACAATTACTTAGACTAATTGAGCTAAATAAACCCCTCTCTGCTTATGATATTAGTAACTCATGACTGATCATTTAGGAACATAGACTTATTTACTCTAGGGACAGATACCTAGGGCAGATGATGTAATTCCTGGACACTGGCAGTAAAAGTACAAACAGTTGTTATTTTTCCATGCTCCCTACTCTCTTAATTAGTCATTGAAAACCTCATAAAATAAGTAATGACTCACTCCTTTTTATAGGCACTCCCAGGAGTTCATATTTATTTTCCTGCTATTAGAAATACTGCTGCTAAACTGCAAAGCCGAGATTATTTTCCAGTGGTTTTAAGCTTGATGTTGGAGACGAGATGTTAAAAGCAAAAATGGAATCCTCTTCTTCTGCTCTTCCTGTGGCTGCTGCCTCTTGTCATTCAGGTCTCCGAGTCCTCCCCAGAGCACCCGATTTAGACAGTCCTCTCTGCTTCTGACTCTGGTTTATTTATTTTTTTTCAGAGCAGTAATCCCATTTGAAAATTTCATGCGTGCTTGTTTATTTTTTCTTGTTTGTTGTTTTTTCATCTACTCAAAATGTGAGCTCCAAGAGTGGAGGACCTCAGCTGTCACTCACTCAGCACTTGCTTCTTGCTCTCCAGTACTAGCCTTCTGAGACGGCACGGTAGCTGCTGGGAGAGGAATATTGGGGGAAGTAAAAGAGTAAGAACAAACTGTTCCTGCTTCAGATTGTGCTTTTGTCATATTCTTTAGCTGCTGAAAGTTGCCTTGGTGCTTAAGTGAATTGCAAAGCATGATCTCTTGCCTGCCTTCTCTGGCTGTGCTTTTCCTTACACTTGAGCTCTTGGTCTTCCCCTTCTTGACCTTTCAGTATTGGAGAATGCTCTTCTGGGTATCTCCCTTTCTTACATACTTAGGTCATTTCATCTGGTCCCATGGATTTAAATGCTAAATACAGAGGACTCCCAGATCTGTACCTATACCCATAACTTCTTTGTAGGATTCAGACTCTGATATATAAATACCTGTTTAGCATTATCACTAGGATGTCTAAGTGTCTAAGATTCTGGATTTTTTCTCCGTAGCTGCTGCTTCCATGGAAATGGCACCACTTGCTCAAGCCAAAAATCTACTGCTTGCATTTAATGTCTTGCATTTCCTTACCCTCTACATCCAGTCCACTGACTGCCCCCTACCATATATAGATTTAAGAAATAGGCTTTATATACATGAAATGGAGATATATATGAATATTTATAAGGGTACACATTTGTGTTAGTTGTTTCCCCCACAGAATATGGTGGTTTAGTGCTCTGTCCCCGTTGTCTACAATGTGCTTGGTACTTCCTGAGAGCTAAATTATTTGCTGAATGAATTAATACATGATTATACTTGAAGTGATCCCTGATTTGAAAGGCATTAAGAATGGCTGCTCTCAGGAATACAGTAGATTTGTGGTTTGGAATTTGTCTTTTGTGCTATCGTATGACCAATGCCTTTTGTGTGGTGCAAATATAAACATCTCAGAGATGTGCCCATGGAAGAAGAAAGGCTTGCATGTGACTTAAGAAGCCAAGGCCAAGAACTCACCAGCCTGTCCAGCTTCTGGTAAACCTAGGCTGCTGATGGGTGGGTGTGGATTAATGGTACTCTCCTGGATGGGAAAGGAAGCTGAGGCTGTAATGAGTTAAGTCACTTGGCAGATGACAGCTGAGGACTGAGGGGCCAGGCCTGGAGGCCTGTCTTTCTGACTACGGAGCCTCCTCTGTAATGACAAAAGTACACAGCTTTCTTGTCTCCTCTTTCTGAAAAATAGCAGAGAGGATACATGTTAAACATTTGTGTTGAGGAATCCTGGCACGCTCTGAAGCAAGAGTCAGCCAACTTTTTCTGTAAAAAACTGGATAGTAAATATTTAGGCTGGGTTTCTGGGCCAATAGGTCTCTGTCATAACTACTCAGCTCTGCAGTTTAGTGCCAAAGAAACCATAAGCAGTATGTAAACAAATGGATGTGGCTGTGTTCCAATAAAACTTTATTTATGGACACTAAAATTTGAATTGTAGATAGTTTCACGTGTCACAAAGTATGTTTAAAGAACTTCCTTTTCCACTGTTTAAAAATGTAAAACTCATTCTTGGCTTCTGGGCCATACCAAACCGGGCAGTAGACTGGATTCAGCCCAGGGGCCATAGTTTGCTGAGGAATGTTATTGGAGTTTTCAAGTGCTGTATTTGTGAATCTTAAGAATGACCTTCATGACTACCTCTAAATTGCAGCTACTTATAAGCTCCTTGAGGGAAGGCCTTGGGATGTGTTGCTCACCATGACTTTTGTTTTGCTTTGTTAACCAATGCTTGCCTCAGTTGATTCCGTTTTGTTAAGTCCTATTTTGCAGTCTGCAAGGAAAAGATTCTCTTTACATTTTAGGTCAAAAGCAAAGGGGGAAAGTCAGCTTATGCATAATCAAATTGGAAATGGACTGAGGGCTAGTTATTTTTCAAGTATTGTTTTCACACTTCTGTGCTAAGATCTTGGAGGATAAAATTTGCTCTAAAGGTACAGTGGCACAGCACCTGAAAAATGCTCTGTCTACGGAAATGCTAACTGGAATGTCTTTCATTGGCTCCTCATATTCATCAGCACTTGAAAGACCTTTGTCCTTATACTTAACACTGTAGCTCAGGTATTGCTTTTTCTGGTCCTTTTTTATTTCCAAATTTTTTCTTCCCAGCCTGCCCACATAAAAATGAGAAGGACTGCTTCCTGCTTTTTCATACAAGGCTCTTTTGGGTGTTCATTTAGCTCTTGTTTCTCCATGAATGAGAATGGCATGCCTGCTTAACATGTGCTCTTAAAAGTTCCTTCTTTCATTAGGGAGCTTTCTTCTTTGCTTCCTGACCCCTGGATGCTCCTTTCTTGACAGTCCTCTCAATCTGCCATCTATTGTGGTTGGTTGGTGCTAGCTTTGTTTCTGTCATTTCATTGAGCTTTTGAAGGGCAAAGTCTTTCTTTATTTTTCATCTTTGTGGGCTCAGCAGTTCTTATAATGGCTGTCTGGCCCTTACTGGGACCTAGTAAATAGCTATTGAATTGGACTGGCCCCCCTCTGAGCTTGCTCAGCCTTTCTTTTCTAGCTACTGCTCTTACCAATTCAAAATGAATCTAAATTATTCTTCTGATTAAAAAAAAAAAAACCTCCATGGAGGTGGTTGGAGCATCAGACTCTTGATTTTGTCTCAGGTCATAAGCTTAGGGCCCTGGGATGTGTTGGGCTCCGTGTTCAGCAGGGAGTCTGCTTCTCTCCCTCTCCTTCTGCCCCGCGCCCTGCTCACAGGCAGGCCCATGTCCTATCTTTCTCTCTCTCTCTCTCTCTCTCTCTCTCTCTCTCTCTCTCAAATAAAGTCTTAAAAAAAAAAAAAACTATCATGGATTTTCATTTTCTCTTGGGTTTCATGCTTATTCCAATCTGGGTTCTTTTGAGACTCCTCAGTGTTTTTCTCAAAGTTATCTGCTTCATTTCCATCAGCCATTATTTATCATCCACTTTTTCTCTTCTCCAGGTTTCATTTCCCTCTGAAAAATGCATGTCCTCTGGAGCCAGCTTAGACCTTTCTTAAAGATATTCAGAATTGATCTAATCTTTGTAACCCCTTAATTATGTATTCCTCTCTCTTCACCTGAGTATTTACACATTCTTTTCTTGTCCTGCCTGTTTGCTGACTTAGGGAAGACACTATGGTTTAATTATTTGGTGAATAATAATTACCACATTATGAAAGGTTGACCAGTTTTTATCATCTCTGCTGATAGAAATAGCTTAGTAAAGGTTCCCATATACCTATAAGCCTGGGCATAAATGAGTTGATCTCAGGTTGTGAAAAACCATTTACTAAAATCAGAAACAAGTCAAAACAGATGTAAGATTTTAGGGTCATTAATTTCCATTAAACTTCCTGGAGACTTAAACTTCCATGCACAAGCTAAAAATATCTTTAGTGGAATTATATGAAATACCATCTTCCATAGTGTGCAGTGTGATTGGGAAAAAAATATAAAGCTAAATACGACTCCTAATCTGCCAACTTATCTAAATAAAAATGTGAATAACCTCATTACTTGGAATAGTTAATAGAATAGGCATAGAATTTTTCTGTATAGAATCCTCCTGTAATTTCTTGTCAAAGTCCACTTACTGTAGAACCAGCCAGAGCCTTGATGAAATAACCATCATTAGATATACTTTGAAAAATAATATGATACATTGGAGGCTTTTTTGATACTGGGTTTTACACAGGCATGAAAAAAGTAAATTAGGGAAAAGACAGAAATAATAAGAGAAGCAAAATGCGTAAGATACCAAAAAGAGATGAGATTTTCTCCTCAAAGGTAATATTTCTCTATGTTTCTTAAACAAATGTGTGTTGTGTGCCTAATGTTGAACACAGGCATTGATGTCATGATATTAAGTCTCTTGAAAAATGGTCAGTCTAGCAGAGGAGAGAGATGTATAAAATCAAATGGAAGTTTCATAAAGGTGGTACTAAAAAGATCTGTAATAGTTAGGAGAGACTGCTAGTTTTGATTACGTAGTATGAGAAGTCCTTGAGGAGAAGGTGTGTTTGAGATCCCCTTTGAAAAGGAAGGGTAAGTAGGAGAGTATTCCTGTTGGAGGGAAAGTCACAAGCAAGAACCAAAAGGGAAGAACTCTGAGGCAGGGAGAAGTTCTGTTTGTTTGGGGTTCAAGGAATACTGCTGAAAATACAAGTATGGAGTTTGAATAATATTGCAGATAATAATAATAATAATAATAATAACAATAATGGAATGATAACTTGCTTCTAGGGTCACATAAGCACTGGGAATAATTCAGGAAACGATTCCTGAATAATAATTCAGGAAACGTCCTGTGCAGTCCATCCCTGGTACCTAGCAGACACTCTTTGGTAGTAGGAGGATGGTAGGGAGCTGTTCTCTGTGTTTGAGCAGGAAAGTGGCACGGTCACATGCCTGATGGAATGGGGCGGGGGGAGACTTGAGGCAACTGGGAGACCAGGAGAGGTGACAAGGTGTGTTCTGGATCTGACTTCTGCAGTCCATTTCTGGTCTTGACCTCTCCCTTGAGTTGGAAGTCAGGCACAGATAATGAAAGAGAAGTGAGAAGATTGTGTGCTGTCGAGATGGAAGAGGAAAAGCAACTTATGGAGGGTTGAGGAGATGTGACCTCGTGCTTAAAAAAAAAAAAAAAGATTTATTTGAGAATGAGAGAGAGCTCATGAGCAGGGGGGTGGGATGAGGCAGAGGGAGAGGGACAAGCAGACTCCCAGCAGAACAGGTAGCCCCACGTGGGGCTCAATCCCAGGATGCTGGGATCATGACTGGAGCTGAAAGCAGATGCTTAACCTACTGAGCCACCCAGGTGCCCTATAATGTCACATTTCTTGACATTTTATGCTAAATTCACTTTCATTTTTTCTTAATTCTCCACCCACATTTTACATATTCTGTTTCAGGACCTAAAAATGTCCTGCACGGGTATCAGGAGAAGGGGGGATGATTTAGAAGGGCACACGAGATAAAATAAACATGCAGTTTTGTGGAGGAATGAAAAGAACCCAGATCTCCCAGATGAATTCTTTTGTCTCTATAAACGGCTGCTTTGGCATTTTGGCCTCATATTTGTGTAAATTTGTCCAGCTTCTCTGTCCTCATGGTTCTCATCCCTAGTTTCATGCCTGAATGTGTGAATGATGCAGTCACCTGTGAGATGTGCTAGATTGTCTTTGAGGCGAGGAGCAAAGTAGGGCCCATCTCCTGAAGAATACTGATTCTGTCCTATTCTTTCTGTCATGTCCAGCTTTCCTATGAACTTATTTACAGTATTTTATTTAGTTGGTTGCTAATCCGTGCAAAGTGCTGCTTTAGTGCAGAGGGGCATTTCTAGGTGGTTCTTATTTCGACATTTCTTTTATGTTAGGATTCCCACTGGGGATAGGCCCATAATCTGTAGCTTGCTAAGAAGGCTAACCATACACCTTCCCCAGTGTAGAGAGCCATTCACTTATATATGGCTGGTGCGCCCATTAAAGCCAGGTAGATGTTCTCTTCAGAATCCTGCAATGATTTAGAGAGCACATATAATTTACACTTAGTTCTTCAAGCTTATTGTTACAGTTATAATTCAAATACTGGGCAGACCTAGCTCATTTGACCACAAGGGTCGGCTGCAGGAGGCAGAAAGAAGGTGTCTGCTGGTCTTTCTGCCATGATGTCGCTTTTTCTCCATGGAGATTCAACAGGTTTGTACCTTAAAGGAATTCAGTAGAGAAAAAAATCGTGTAAGAATCTTGATCAATAGTGACAATAATGCCTAATGTTTATCAAGCTCTTTATTGAGCAGTTTATGAATGTTTCATCCCTAATTCAAAGATAAAGTTGCATTTGGGAGGTTAAGAAGTTCAGTCCAAATCTTCACCAGGATGCAGTGGAACTAAGATTCAAACTCAAATCTCATCCCTGTTTTACTGTAACTCTCGTCTGTGATGCTGCACTCCCTCTAACCATTGAATGATAATGAAAATGAATAAAGTTGGCTGTAACATCAAGTTCACCCATAGCCAATTTGTTGTGGAGCTGGGCTTTGAACCCAGGTCTGCCTGACTGTCCAGTTTTCTCTGCTCTTTATACTGTGCCATGCTGCCGTGAGGTAGCAGGTGAAAATAAACGCAGCACTCAGCATTCAACTTTGTCATTAAACAAATACAACATAATATATACTTTTATTAAAAATATGACTCATTGTCTACGACTCCTTCACGGCACAGTCTGTGGAGCCCATGTTTTCATTTGGTTGAACATTGTGCAAATATATTAGAAGATAGAGAAAATCTTTGAAAATTATTTGGAAGCTCTGTTTTTATGGGTCCACTTGCTTAATTAGAGTGAGGAATTGGGCAGTTTGTTCATGTGCTCATTCATTTTCCTTTCAAAGAATTGATCATTTTCTTAATACAAGACCACTTGTTAGGTAGGTACTGTGCAAGAATAATAAACTTGTATTATTTTGAGCCATGGGCACAGTCTACATAAAACCAACCCTTTTCATGGAGGATTGACTCATTCGGTAGGTCATCATGTATACTTGTAACCGTAGCTGTATGGCTCTGAGATGAGTGTTTGCTAAAATTTACTTAATTACCTGTATCTTTTCATTTTGTGCTCTCCTCATGAGATGCAACATCATACTCCTATGCTCAATACTTATCTAAGAGCAAAATGGATCCTTATGCTTAAGAATTTACTTGGCAGCTAAAAAAAAAAAATTCAGGGAAACTTGAAAAGAGAGTTAGTTTTCCTCTCTAAAGTGTGCTGAAATTTAAAATGTTGAAGAGAGGACAGTATGCTTTTGAGGTTCCCTGAGTAGACATTTCACTCTTTTTTATTGAACTGGTTGTCAAGGTCACTGTATGACTGTGGAGTATGCACAGACAGCCTGTTTGGGTCAGAAAAAGAGAGAATTAAATGTCCTGAGACTCAAGGTACATGTCATACTGTTTTCTTTGTTCAGAAGTGGGCAGGAGAGAGGAAACCTCTGGATGATGAAGCCCATAAGAGAAACGGTAAAGCAATATGCTTATGAAGCCTGTCTAATGCCTTGTATTGGTTGACAGACTACTCTCTGTAGGTTTTATCTGGCACATTCCTCATTCCTCTTTCCTCTTTAAAATGACTTTGCAGGAAGCTACCAGTTGCTGGGAACTAGCCACGTGCTTTTCAGATAGAATCGCTTAGTAGGTTAGGGCCTGGAGCCTTGTGAAACAAGTCTGAAATACCCTGCAGCATATAGCTTATTTGAGAAATAAATTGGCAGTGTTCATTTTTATGATGAAGAATCATTAAAAAAATATTTTTGGGATGGCTTTTGCTTTGAGTAGGGTGTTCATTGTTAATTCTTCAGACCAAGTGAAAGATTTTTTCCAGGTTTTGGGTTTTGGAAAGGGCATGCTCTGGTCTCATTCAGTGAGCGTATTGTTCTGAGCCTTTAGTGACAGCTGCTGGCAATATGATGTGATCGTTTGTGGGAGAATGTCCTTGGATGGCTCTTGGAATCGTACTTTTAAGGACCATCATAACTTGATCTTTTTATCCACTTGTCGCTTTATATGCTTAGGTCTGTTCCATGGCAATTTTTTAATAGAATTGCTTGATTATTTTTTAAATCAAGATTTTAATCTTAAAATCTACATAGAAATCTGCAAAAGCTTCCAAAAATTGAGATGTAATTCACACACCATAAAATTCACCTTTTAAAAGAGTGTGGAGTAAATTCACGGCATTGTGCAATCATCAATACTGTATAATCCCAGATAGAATCCTTTCCATTACTCCAGAAAGAAACCTCGTAACTATTAGCAGTTGTTCCTCATTTTCCTCTCTTTCAATCCCTAGCACCCACTTAAATACTTTTGTCTCTGTGAATTTGCCTGTACTGGGCATTTTATACAAATGGAATCATGCAATATGTGATCTTTTGTGCCCGCCCCTTTCACTTAGTATAATGTGTAAGGTTTGTTCATACTGTGGCACATGTCAGTGCTTTAGTTCTTTTTAAGGCTGTGTAATAGTCCACTGTATGGATGTACCATCTCTTATCTATTCATCAGTTGATGGGCATTTGAGTTTCCATTTTTTTGGCTATTAGAAATCACACTGCTCTGAATATTTGTGTACAAGTGTTTGTGTGGACATATGTTTTCAATTCTTTGGGGAGTGGAATTGCTGTACCATATGGTGACTCTGTGATTAACTTTTTGAAGGTCTGCCAGACTGTTTTCCAAAGTAGCTGTACCATTTTACATTCCCACTGGCAACATGTAAGGGTTCCAATTTCTCCACATCCTTGTCAACATTTGTTATTGTCTGTCCTTTGGATCATTGCCATCCTAGTAGGTGTAAATGGTATTTCTTGTAGTTCTGATTTGTATTGCCCTAATGACTAATAAACATCTTGTGTCTTATTGGCAATGTGCATATATTGTTTGGGTAAATGTCTATTTAAATCTTTTGCCCATTTTTTGTTGAGTTTCTTTTTGTTTAAGAGTTCTTTATGTATAATCTGATTACATGTTGCTTATTAGATATGATTTGCAAATACTCTTTCTCATTCTGTGGGTTTTTTTCTTTTCTTTTTTTTTTAAGATTTATTTATTTATTTGTTTATGAAAGACAGAGAGGCAGAGACACAGGCAGAGGGAGAAACATGCTCCATGTTTTGGAGCCCAATGCGGAACTCGATCCCGGGACTCCAGGATCACGCCCTGGGCCGAAGGCAGGCACTAAACCGCTGAGCCACCCAGGCATCCCTCTAGTTTTTTTATTTTCTTGATTGTGTCCTTTGAAGTACAATAGACTTAATTTCCATGTAGTTAAATTTACCTGTTCTTAGACTGCTTGTGCTTTTGGTGTCATAATTGAGAAACCACTGTTTAATCCACAATCATGAAGATTTATGCCCATGTTTTCTTCTAAGAGATTTGTGGGTTCTGCCTCTTACATTTTGTTTTTTAATCCATTTTGAGTTAAATTTTTTTTTTAATTTTTATTTATTTATTATAGTCACAGAGAGAGAGAGAGGCAGAGACATAGGCAGAGGGAGAGAAGCAGGCTCCATGCACCGGGAGCCCGACGTGGGATTTGATCCCGGGTCTCCAGGATCGCGCCCTGGGCCAAAGGCAGGCGCCAAACCACTGCGCCACCCAGGGATCCCTAAATTTTATATATGGTATGAGATAGAGTTCCATCTTCGTTCTTTTTCATGTGGACATACAATTGTCCTGGCACCGTTTGTTGAAAGATGATTCTTTCTCCACTGAATTGTTTTGGCATCCGTGTTGAAAATCAGTCATATATAAATGTGAGAGTTTATTTCTAGATTCTGTTTTATTCTACTGATCTATATGCTTCTATGGCAGTGCTGTACTGTCTTGATTACTGCAGCTTTGTACTAAACCTTGAAATTGGAGAAGTGAGTCTTCCACCTTTGTTTTTTCAGGATTATTTTGATTGGTCTAGATCCTTTGAATTTCTGAATGTATTTTCATATGAGCTTGTCAGTTTCTTCAAAGAAACCAGCTAGGATTTTTTTTTTTTTCAGATTTTATTTATTTGAGAGAGAGAGAGAGACAGAGAGCACAAGCAGGGGGAGGGGCAGAGGGACAAGCCAGTTCCCTGCTTACCCCATCAGGCTCCATCCCAGGACCCTGAGATCATGACCTGAGCTGAAGTCAGACTCTTAACTGAGGCACCCAGGCTCCCTGAAACCAGCTAGGATTTTGATAGGGATTGTGTTGATTTTTTATTAGTTTGGGGAGTTTTGCCATCTTAACAATATTAAGTCATGATTGGTGAACATGGGATATCTTTGCATTTATTTAGATCTTCTTTAGTTTCTTTCAAGAAAGTTTTATGGTTTTCGGGGTATATATTTTGCATGACTTTTGTTAAATTTATTCCCAAGTATTTTTTTTTATTCTTGTAAGTGGAATTGTAAGTTTAATTGTTTGTTTTGTTCATTGCTAATGTGAAAAAATATACCTGGTTTTTGTGTCCTGCAAATTTGCTAACTCACTAATTAGCTCTAATATTTTATTTGGGGATTCTTTAGGATTTTTTAAATACAAGATAATGCCATCTACCCAGAGAGATAGTTTTTACTACATTTCCAATATGGATGCTTTCTATTTCATTTTCTTGCCCAGTTTTCTAGCTAAAACCTCCAGTACAAAGTTGAATGGAAGTAGTAAGAGGGAACATCCTGATTTTGTTTCCAACTTTAGAGAGAAAATTTTAGTCATAAGTGCTAAGTATCATGTTGGCTGTGGGTTTGTCATGGATGGCTTCTATGGAATTGAGTAAATTTGTTTTTTGTCCTGAATTGTTGTGTTTTTCTTATAAAAGGGTATTGGATTCTATCAGATGTGTTTTTGTCCTTTATCCTATTAATATGGTATATTATATTGAGTTTCACATTTTGAACCAATGTTGCATTCCTGAGATAAATCTTCCTTGGTTGTGGTGTATAATTTTTTTTATATTTAAAATCAACTGGATGTTCAGTCTACTGTCTTGAGAAGAAAAGGTTTTATATGGAAATTCCTTCTATAATGTTTAACAAAATTCAGTGGAACTTGAGCTATGAGGAGTGATGATGGAGGTATGTGATCTGAATTGGCATTTGAAGGCAAATCATAGCATCCTTACTGGTTAGCCTCCAGAGGATGATTACTTCATTTGGTTTTAGACTTTCCAGAGAAGTTACTGGAAAACCATGCTATCCTGAAGGTAGCTATTGCCAAGAAACGTGCATTTCCTCAGGATGTGTGTTACCTGGCCAACACGCACATGAGAAAATGCTCCGCATCACTTGCCATCAGGGAAATACAAATCAAAACCACAATGAGACACCACCTCACCCCAGTGAGAATGGGGAAAATTAACAAGACAGGAAACCACAAATGTTGGAGAGGATGCGGAGGAAAGGGAACCCTCTTACACTGTTGGTGGGAATGTGAACTGGTGCAGCTACTCTGGAAAACTGTGTGGAGGTTCCTCAAAGAGTTAAAAATAGACCTGCCCTAGGACCCAGCAATTGCACTGTTGGGAATTTACCCCAAAGATTCAGATGCAATGAAACGCCGGGACACCTGCACCCCGATGTTTCTAGCAGCAATGTCCACAATAGCCAAACTGTGGAGGAGCCTCGGTGTCCATCGAAAGATGAATGGATAAAGATGTGGTCTATGTATACAATGGAATATTCCTCAGCCATTAGAAACGACAAATACCCACCATTTGCTTCAACGTGGATGGAACTGGAGGGTATTATGCTGAGTGAAGTAAGTCAATCGGAGAAGGACAAACATTATATGGTCTCATTCATTTGGGGAATATAAACAATAGTTAAAGGGAATAGAAGGAAGGGAGAAGAAATGTGTGGGAAATATCAGGAAGGGAGACAGAACATTAAGACTCCTAACTCGGGGAAACGAACTAGGGGTGGTGGAAGGGGAGGAGGGCGGGGGGTGGGGGTGAATGGGTGACGGGCACTGAGGGGGGCACTTGACGGATGAGCACTGGGTGTTATTTTGTATGTTGGTAAATTGAACACCAAAAAAAATAAATTTATTAAAAAAATAAATAAATCTGTACCCACCATTTAAATATTAAATGGGGACATTTGGGAAAAGAAGGATAGAAGGTTTTTGTTTTGTTTTTTAATAATTTCTTGGAAAGATGCTAGACTCAGTCTAAAATAATGAAGGAAAGAAAACATATAAGAAGAAGCGGAGACTCAGCATATGATAGGAGGGTCCACTTAGATTTCAACACTGTAGCTTTCAATGCACAGATAGACTTTTAGAGATTGAAGTTAGAAAATGAAATAAAAAACATTGACTTGCTGGATTTGTTTCTGCCCTGAAGGTTGATGATTTCAGGCTCTTTGACTTCTGACTTCATAGTTTGAAAATATATTTGTTTTGAGAAAGATCGATTGATTCTAGTCATCCTTGCAGCTGAAGAATGTGTAAGAGACTTGAAAAAGTTGTGATTTCTATGATTTTTTTCAACGTTTTCCTATGAAAATTCAGCAAGGCTCTACCCTCTAATGTTTTTATTACAAAGTTTCAGATATGCTATGTGCTAAATGATGTCCTCTTAAAATGTGGGTATGCCATAGGATAAGTTCTTCCCAGCAGCCAAGATTGGCCTGGATGTGTGGCTGCCTGATAATAGGGGGTAATCTGAAGGTGACCAGAACACAGTGGGTTTCCAGAGCTTTTCCCATCGGTGTCATGATCTTTTGGATTAGCACTGAGGCTCTCTCTGTCTCTGACATTGGTTGCTATGAAAACATGTTGCTTAGGAGAAGTAACGGTAACCCACTAGTATCCAGTGAGCGTGGGTCCTGAGAAATTGAAATTTTATTTTACTTATTTATTTTTAAAGATTTATTTATTTATTTATTTATTTATTTATTTATTTATTTATTCAGAGAGAGAGAGAGGCAGAGACACAGGCAGAGCGAGAAGCCGGCTCCATGCAGGGAGCCCGATGTGGGACTCGATCCCTGGTCTCCAGGATCACACCCCAGGCTGCAGGCGGCGCTAAACCGCTGTGCCACTGGGGCTGCCCTGAAATTTGATTTTAATACTTACCTGGGAAGTATAGACATAGAATATAACAGCTACGGGATTTTTTTTGTTTCTTGGAGGGAAAAGCAAAGAAATGTGAAAGATACATTTTTTCCTTGTGCAGTTCTGCGTCGCATGGAACACACACCTGGTACAACTAAAAGGGTGTTCATCTCCAATCTTGAAGTATTTGGAGTGTTGTCCGGCTTTTTCTTCTTAAAGGTGTTCAGACTTTTAATGTAGTAGGACTCCACAGGGAGAAATGGGCTCCTTGAAGCCACCTTATTTAAATGTGAAGTGTTTTGTTTGGATATTTCCAAACTGTGTCTTGTTTTGATGGTGACTGATAAGTATCTCCTTTTACGCTTTGATGAAACACTGAGATGGAAAAGACCAGACCATTAAAAAATATAAACAAATAAAAAGACATCAGAGAGGATATGAAGGACATTGAAGATGGAAGTTAAATTTTCTTTTCTAATACAGTCTTGTTAGAATACAGCCCTTTTAAATTCTCTCCTTTGGATTACAGGAGAAAGGAAGGAATGCTCTGATTCCAAAAAAAAACAAGTGGAAAATCTGGGGATATTGGAATTGGGGCCAGTGTTTTGCTGGTACCAGAAGCTGTTTAGGGAGGTAGAAGCCACTGAGAGAGGAAAGCTAGGTGCTTCAGAAATGCTCCCCTCATTTGCTGGGGAGCAGGGAGACATGTCAGGTGTATTCATGCTCTACCTGCTTGGGAGAAAGTTAGAACAACTTTGTCTTTCCCACTCACTGGATCATTTCAGAAAGTGACAGGGGATATAAGTGATATTACTCAGATGCCTGTTCCTAGATGTCTTAATTTCTGGAAGTCAGGTTATATCACTGTGATAAATGCTTTTACTCTCTAAATATGCTACCAAAACATTGGCTCTGGAGGGAGAATGTTTTGCCAGTTGGCAGGAAGGATGATGGATTTAAGGCAAAGGGCCAATTCTAGGCATGACTGGCCCTGCATGGGGGTCCCTTGCTCAGGTCTCCAGCCTTGGTGACCTTTGGTTTGGAGACAGCCCTAGCCTCCTGATCAGGTGCTAAGATGTGGGTGGTACACTCTGAAGGAGACTTGCATGCTCCTTGGCCAAGTGTGGCTTCCCTTGGGAAAATGGGGAAGCAGATAACACAGGCCATGGGTGCCTTTCCTCCTCCCTCCCAGTGTTGTCTTCTCTGCCTTGTGGCCAGCTTGTCTCTCAAGGCTTCCATTCCCACTCAAAGGCCCTGGCACCCCAGGGTTCCCACTGTGGTAATCCGCTGAAGCCTGCCTATCCAGGCCCACATGCCTGTCACTTCTGGGTAGCTTCTTGCTTGGAGTGGTAGATGGTCCTAGCTGCTGAATGTGTCCTATCTCCCTGATGTGCTTTTATTTTATTTTTTTTTAATAGGACATATTTTTTCAAGCAGCTTTAGATTCACAGAAAAACTGAGCAGAAGGTATAGAGACTTCCCAAATACCCCCAAAGCCTTTCTATTTTAACAGTGGCTTCTAGTGATGTAGAGGCTCATCACAAAAGCGTGGATTTCAGGCAATAGTAGCAATTCAGGGAGGAACTAGAGAGTGATTCTTATAGATAATAATTGTGATAACAATAATGACCCACATTTATCGAGCACTTTTACATGACCAGGAGTGTAGTAAATGTCACATATATGACTATTTGTCATGATAGCACTCTGAGCTGGAGTCCATTAGGATCCCATGGTGAGGAAGCCTGAAGGCGACTCGTCCAAAGTCACAAAGCTAATGACTGGCAAAATCAGAATTCGTATCAGGGAGTCAGATGCCAGAACCCATATTCTTAGCTATTGCAGTTGTCCTGCACATCACATCATGTGAGTGCCCATACCAGTCAGGGCCTCATAAAAACTGTTGAGTTTCTAGGCACTGGGGTCAAGGTGTGAATGCACCAGCCCAAGGTGGTACTGGAGGGGAGCGCACTGAGGGAATAAGTACCAGGATCTCACTCTCTTCCCTCTGTCTAATATCCTGCAAGAGTTGCTCAGTAAACTGAGCCAGTGCTGGAAAGCCAGCGGCCAGGAGAGTCCATTGCTCCCATCTACATGGACCAGATGTACAGGGACAAGGGGAGGAAGGGCTCTTACCAGGGGAGAGGGGCCAGCAGATGTGAGCTTTCCCTTAGGTAGAGGGATGTATCCACTGCCACAGCACAGCTGGCAAGGAGAGGGTCATTGGTCAGCAGCTGTATTTAGGTTGGTTACCTTTGTATATGCAGCATCTTTCACTTGACCTTCTTACGTATCTGTTTTCTCTAAGCCTTCTGGAAGAAGCCTGTATCAATTTGCTTTGCCTTCTGAGTCAAAGCCAGCATATTTGCAGAGGGCTGGGCTCCTCACATCTGGATGTCTGTGTAGGTTGCAAATTTTTGACCTTGAGCGGCCCTGGCATGTAGTTATCTTTTTGTGTCTACACTTGGGCCCTGGGGCATTTGTGTCCTTCAGATGCCCCTTCCTTTGATAAACTTTCTGAAGGTTCAGCATTTTCTGTGTCTCATTAAAATTTAATTTGCTGTAACATTGCCAGGCCCAGCCATAGCTATACTTAAATGGCTTCATTGCCTCATTCTGTGCTCTGCCTCTGCTTTTGAGATTCCTGAAGCAGTAAATGCATTCAGCGTGCCAGCAGCCATGAAGGGCAGGCCAGGCCACGTAGATGAGATCTCTGTGTTCAAGGCTTGCTTCTCAACAATTTGGTGAGAGTGAGGTAGATGGGAAGGGCTTGTGGGACAGCAGGAAGCCTCTGGAAGCAAGTATTTGTTCGTTAAAGGCTTAGTACTTGCTGGTTTGGGAGATGCCTACTTAAAATATAGCAAGATTTTAAGTTGGAATGCTTTTCTAAGCATTAGCAATAGAAATATCCCCTGGACTCAATTGTGTAATTGGCATAAAGACTATAGTAGATTTTTACAATTACTTCCATGTACCCAGGGCTGTGCATATGCAACCTTTGGAAAATATTCCTAGTTTGAAGTTGGAAAATGAAGCAAATTTTCTTTGGGGAACATTGTTGAGAAGGATGTTACAATGTGTCCCCAAAATAAGATGATACAGACTTGGCCAGGGAAAATAGGGAAGGAAAACTCTCCTTGGACTTCTGGCATCGTGGTTGACATGGCAGCCAGCCTAACCAGGGAAGACACTGGGTGGGAGGGAGAGAGAGCTTCAGGGAAAGTAGAAGGCCCATGGCCAGGACATGGAGGCTGAGGACTGAGAATTTGAAGTCTTCTAGGAAGCAGTAAGTTAAGGATTTTGAGAAGTAGATGCTTTAGAGGAAGGGGTTATACTGTGTTTCAAGTTGCTGAAATACACTTCTTAAAAAAAAAATCCTACACATCCTGAAAAATTGAACTTGGTTATTAATAAGCAATCAGATCTCCGTTCATTGAGTCCATGGAATCAGAGTGAATAGAAGAATATTAAAAGGTCATTTGAAGGATTTTAGCTGCTGAAGTCTCTTACTATAAATGTTATCTTTTTTCCCTTTCTCCTCTGCCAGATTCTTAATATGTTGCCCTGACCTCCAGTCTCTCTTGTTCTGTTTGTCACTCTAATTCCCTTTTATTTTTTTTTTCCACCCTAGTTCCCTTCTCCTTTGTGTGTGTGTGTGTGTGTATTTCCTTATGGGATGTTTTTGGTCCCAGATTCTTATTCATCTGATATTACCTGTGCCAGGTGTCTCATCACTTCCTGTCCCAAAGGTGTCCCCGGGAACCTGGGAGTCATGCCTCAGTACATTATAGACATTGGAGGAAGGAAGAGCATGAGTGCAGGAGCCCTTTGCTGGGCAGTTTGCCTCCTCCTGTTAGATAGCAAATGCTTTATGGCCCGGGTCTGCCCATTACCTGGCCTACATTCAGTGCTTACTGAGCCGTGGCTGTATTCTCTGAAAAATTTGGGCCAGTTGGAGTGGAAAGTGAGGACTGTTGTTTGGGAAGGTGTGGGCAGGTGTCATGTGGCTTTGCATCTGGTGTGGTGGCTCAGCTGTCTTGGCTGCCAGTTTGTCTTGGCACGCTGTTTCTTTCTCAATTGCCTATTTTCATTGGGTTCTGCTGTTTCTTTTCCTTTCTCTGTTCTTATAGTAAATCTGATTCTTAATGTTTTATCAAGTTGCACCTTCCTCTTGGCTCACCACCTCTGGACTGTGCTGCCGGCGGCCGGCCTACGCCTTCCTTCATGGCTGTCTTGGTGCCAGCGCCTTTCTTCCTCTTGGCCTGTTCTGCCTTGCCATGCTTTTCCAGGCCTTATTATTGTGACTCCTCTACTGCCCTCCCTCTTTCGTTGCCTTTTGATTCTTTCATTCTGCCTAAATGGCACAGGTCTTGGTCTTTCTAAGATAAAGAGCTGGTGCTTTGTCACAGCACCTGCACACTGGCATGTGGGAGGGACCCTGAGCGAACAGAATGTCCACAACAGGAGAGAGAGCAACCGATGTTTCTTCAGTCAGAGAGCCTGTGTCCTTCACTTTGACCCATTTTATTCTTCTATGAGAGTCATCCCAACAGATTTTCACTGGCCAAATCATCTAGTAATTCTTGAGTGCATTTGTAGGTACTCACTTTCCATTGTGAGGTTGTGGTGAGCAAACCCAGGCTGCCTCCATGGACCTTAGGGTCTAATGGTGGAGTGTTGAATGTAAAGCTAATGATGTAAAATTGTAGCTGGGCAAAGACGTAATATGTAAAAGGACAAATATATGAGGATCAAGGTGCTCTCGGCATTTTTAAAAGCTTTCCACTGAAATATAATATACAGAGAAGAGAGAGCACATAAAAGCATGCAGCTTGATGAATCTTCACAGACTCATTGGCTCTGTGTAGCTAGCACCAGATCGAGAAACAGAACTTTACCAGCCCCCAGAAGCCCCTGTTGTGTTCCCTTTAAGTTCCTACTCCCTATGTAAGGATTGCAGCCTCTGTAATTCAGCTTCTCACAATGCAGGCTAGTTTGGAGCATGGGTCAAATACAAAGTCAGGAGAACATTCCTTAAAGAGATGTGGCCTGAGATGATTGCTGAGGTTAAGTAGGATAGGAGTTCAGGCAAAGATTGAAGGAAGGGTTTCCTGGTAAGGCATCCTATGACAGGAGGGAGCAGGAAGCTTTTGAGAAACTAAAAGACAAGGATGGGATGGGGAAAAAAGTTCTTTTTGGAATAGGAGAGGGCTAGAGAGGAAGGTAAGCCTGGACTATGGTGGATCTCATGGACCGTTGTACAGGGTTTTGACACATAATAAAAGCAATGGAGTTGGGAACCACCTGTGTTTTATGCGGGGTAAAGAATGGATTGAAGAGAGTGAATATGGGGAGACCAGTTGGGAGGTGACTGCAATATTCTAAGCTGGGGAGGAGGTGGCTTGGTCCAGGGTGGTGGTAGTAATGTAGACAAAGGGTGGATTTGAGAGCTGTTTTGTAGCAAAGATGGATAGAACTTATTGATAATATCAGCCATGAAGACCAGAAGAAGAAGGGTCAAGGATGACTTCCATGTTTTCTGGTTTGGAAACATGAAAGAATGGTGATGCTAGCTGCTGAGATCATCTGTCAGCTCAACCCAAATGGCTTCACAGAATATCAGTCTGGAATGAGGTAGGCAAAACAAGGGGCAGATGTAATTAGTTTGGTGCCCATCTATGCAAGTGTTGGCTCTAACTCAGTTTGGTACGTTCAGTATTAAAAGAACGTGCCACATTTACTTATGTGTCTCCTAACTCATTGCCCTCAACTCTACTCTTGAGGAGGAGATGCACACACACAAATATATACACAAACACTTACACATGTGTAGCTTTATATGTATTTTTCCTTTTATCAGGCAGGAGTTCATTGGAGTGGTTGTTCAAGTATTTGAAGGAATGATGATAACTGTTGAATTTGATGACTATGGAAGGGTTAGTACCTATACCTGTTCACAGCTCATAAAGCACCCTTAGCAAGTTCTTAGAGAAGCCCCTAAATCCCATTGGTGACTCTGCAGCTTTTAGTGATGTCATCTCTCTCTACTTGAGGTAGTGATGGTAGCAATGGTGATAAGGATTAAATATGGATCCTGCCCTGAAACAATCGAATAGAGGTGATAAGACATTTATGCCAATGTCTATTGTGTACAGTGGTGCCAAATTGATTAACGATCTCCTGTTAAAAACCAAATATTATGCCAAGTGCTGTATTAGACACTGTAGATAAAAAAGATCAGTAAGATTGACTCAGTTTGCAAGTGCATATTAATTTATTTCTTCTGCGCTGGACTTTGGGTTTCAATGGTGAACTAAAACAAGCATCACATCTCTGCTCTCAGGGAGCTTCTGGGCTAGTAGTGGAAATGTACGTTAAAGAAACAATAAACAAATGACAACAATGCATACTGTAAGGGAGAAATATATGGTGTTATGGGACATATAGATAGGGACTGGGTCTAGTGAGAGGCAGCAGCAAAGGCCTCCCTGGAGAAGTGATGGTTCAGTTGCAAAAGTAATATCATTTGGACAAGAGAGGATGGTGAGAAAAGCATTGATAGTAGGGTAGTTGGAAAAAAAGAAAAAAGAAAGGAAGCAGACCAGGTTAATCAGGGACCCCACCAAATGGAGACTTCTTCTAAAGCATTGAAAGTCATTGTGGGATGAGTAGAGAAGACACATGGAATTTTCACTTTAGTTTCCTCTCTGCCCTTTCAGAAGTAGAATACTTCTGCTCATGGCCCATTGGCCAGACCAATCACACTGGCACACCAGCTAAAGGGTACTAGAAGGTATGATTTTCTCTGTGAGGTGATAATAACATTCACTGAAGTGTGATTATGGCTATATCCAAGGAGAACAGGTCAGTGACCCTGCACTGGTGACCCAGTGACCCTATGACATCTCAGATCAATAGCATGGCTTATAAAATGTGGCTGGCAAAAGGGGAAGGAGTCAAGAAGAAGGAGGTAGTCTTTAGCACCGGGGTGAATGTAGAATTAGAGTACAGTTCACAAAGTTAAGGAAATGATGGAGACTTTTAGAGAGAGGGACAATAAGTCTGGTTTAGGTCATGTTTAGTCTGGGGTATTTTTGGGATAAAATGTCTAATAAGCAGCTGGAAGTTTGGTACTAGCGCTCTAGAAGTGAGGGTTGGAGATATGGCATATTGAGAGCAGTACAAAAAAAGAGTGACAGGTGAAACTAAAACAGAAGATAGTAAGAACTATACCTTGGGGAACCATTCCGTGCAGCTGAGCCAGGAAAACACAGACTCATCCAGAGATAAGAGGAGCAATCAAAGGATAGCACGTGGAGTTACATTAGCTCAGGTAAGGGGTGTTTCAGAAGGGAGCAGTGGCCAGCTACTGTCAAATACTGTAGATGTTAAAGATTGAGAATGAGACCAGGTCATTGGGTTGGGGAATTGAGGGAGGTTATTGATGATCTAGAAAGGAGAAATATAAGATAGAATTATGGGAGATGATGAAAGTCATGGGTTAGGGGCTTTTAGTGGGAGGGAGTGAATCCTGGACATGACGATTGGCCTAGAGTCATGATTATATGGAAAAGAGAAAATGGAAACACAGGAAGATGAGGATTTAGGGGAGATGAGCAGATAGAGTCCTCAGTTAGCCTTGCTAATGGGGTGGGTGGAGGGTTATTTCTTTCTTACAGATAAGAGCAGTAGATGACAGGAGACTTCAAATATAGCTATCTTTGGGGTGATGAAGGGCATGTCAGGAGAGAAGAAAATATGTACATAGCCTATATAGAACACTTAGAGGTTTCCTGTTCAAATCCTGAAATGTATAATCAGTTGCACAGCAGGACTCAATATTCAAGTTAGCTCATGATCATCAGAATTCAAATACATCTTAATTACAGGCCAGAACTATGGAGGACCCAATGAAAGGGCTGCCGTTGGGAAACTTAAAACAATAGTCAATGTTGCATTTTGAATAATTATGCTGTTTTTATGGGAACATAGAACCAACCTGCTGGGTGGAATGGACTACAGATCTTCTTAAGCGGAGTCAGGGTATCTTGTAGGACTGTGTATGAGAATTAATAGGTATCTTTCAGATGTCAGGGACCTGATTCTTATTACTATTAAGTGGGCACACTGTGTCCTTGGTGGCCTATTGATCAGTGTTATCACTTTAAAACCTGTCAGTCAGCCTAGCTGTGAATTGCCTAAAGAAAATTCAATTATAAGGTGGTTGACTAAAATAACTCATGCATAGGGAGGGAATGAATTACACCTCTTAGAATTTCATTTGCAGTATTAAGTCAGATATTTTTTTTGGAGGATTAGGTCTTCACTTTCACTCTAAAAATTCAAAGGAGGGCAGGCCATTTTTATCCCAATTTAAGAGCCACACAGGTGACTGAGGTATTGTTGGGCTGGATTTGACCCTCTTGTCCAGCCAGATAAATATAGACCTCCTGGCCCAATGCCTAAGCTGTGTGAATGACTGCTACATGCATTTAGTAAGCTCCCTGTGACTTGTGAAAAGAGTAAACAGCCCTGCAGACTCACCTCGAAAGATTTTTTTAAAAATCAGACAACAGTTGTAAACTCTTGCTAAATGAATGCCATTTATTTTTCACTTTGTGCTTGAAAGTTAAAAAAAAAAAAAAAAAGGTGGTAGTAATCTTAGCCAGATTCAACTTGTCAAAAATATTTGAGAGGGAAAAGGAGAAAGCTTAGTCACAGGGGAGACATTCATCTGAAGTCTGCACAGGATCACCCCTCCTATGCCATAATAAATGTAGAATAGCTCAAATGATCTATGACCTTGAAAGTTACCAGGTGATAGACCTCTGTTGGCTTTTATTCACAGCATGTTTAACAAGTACCTTTCACGTGCGAGGTATTGAGGTATAAACCTCTGGAAGCATAAACTTAAGACCTCATCTTTGACTTAAGGGAGCTTATAGTATATTATCATATGTGTATGTGTATTGGGGAGATGGTGGCAAGGCATAAATAATTGTAATGCAACCAGAATTTAATGGATGTCGTAAATGAGACCAAAGGAGCTATAGGAGTTTAAAAAAAGAAGGTAATGTCTTTTTTTAAATTAAATTTTATTTATACTCAATTAACATATAGCATATTATTAGTTTCAGAGGTAGACTTCAGTGATTCATCTGCTGTATATAACACCTAGTGCTCGTTACATTATGTGCCCTCCTTAATGTTCATCACCCAGAGTCCCCATCTTCTCACCTGCCTCCCCTCTAGCAACTCTCAGTTTGTTTCCTATGGGTAAGAATTTCTTTTGGTTTGTCTCCCTCTCTGATTTTGTTTTATTTTTCCCCTCCCTTCCTCTATGATCCTCTGTTTTGTTATATCCCACATTTAAGATATGAGTGATATCATATGATAATTGTCTTTCTCGGATTGACTTATTTTACTTAGCATAATACCCTCTAGTTCCATCCACATCATTACAAATGGCAAGATTTCTTTTTTCTTTTTCTTTCTTTCTTTTTTTTTTGATGGCTGAGTAGTATTCTGTTCTGTATCACATCTTCATTATCCATTCATCTGTTGATGGACATCTGGGTTCTTTCCATATTGTGGCCATTGTGGACATTCCTGCTATAAGCATTGGGGTGAAGGTGCCCTTTTGGATCACTGCATCTGTATCTTTAGGGTAAATACCTAGTAGTGAAATTGCTGGGCCGTAGGGTAGCTCTATTTTCAACTTTTCGAGGAACCTCCATACTGTTTCCCAGAGTGGCTGCACCAGTTTGCATTCCTCCTAGCAATGCAGGAGGGTTCTCTTTTCTTTGCATCCTTACCAACATTTGACATTTCCTGATGTGTTAATTTTAGCCATTCTGACCAGTGTGAGGTGATATCTCCTTGTGGTTTGATTTGTATTTCCCTGATACCAATGGATGTAGATCTTTTTTTCATGTGTCTGTTGGCTGTTTATATGCCATCTGTGGTGAAATATCTGTTCATGTCTTCTGCCCATTTCTTGACTAGATTATTTGTTTTTTGGGACTTTAGTTTGATAAGTTCTTTATAAATATTGGGCACTAGCCCTTTATTTGATAAAACATTTGCAAATATCTTCTCCCATTGACTGTTTCCTTTGCTGTACAAAAGCTATCTTGATGAAGTCCCAATAGTTCATTCTTGCCTTTGTTTCCCTTGCCTTTGGAGATGTGTCTAGCAGGAAGTTGCTAGCCGAGGTCACAAAGGTTGTTGCCTGTGTTCTCCTCTAGGATTTTGATGGATTTCTGTCTCATATTCAGGTCCTTCATCCATTTTCAGTCTATTTTTGTGTATGCTGTAAGGAAATGGTCCGGTTTCATTCTTTTGCATGTGGCCATCCAATTTTCCCAATACCATTTGTTGAAGAGACTGTCTTTTTTCCATTGGATAGTCTTTCCTACTTTGTTGAAGATTAGTTGACCATAGAGTTGAGGGTCCATTTCTGGGTTCTCTATTCTTTTCCATTGTTCTATGTGTCTGTTTTTGTGGCAGTACCATACTGCCTTGGTGATTACAACTTTGTAATAGAGCTTGAAGTCCAGAATTGTGATGCCACCAGCTTCAGTTTTCTTTTTCAACTGGAGGAAGATAGTGTCTTGAATTAGGGGATCAGGGAAGTTTTTATGAAGGAGGTAATATTTAAAGTGAGTCCTCAAGCTGAACCTGAATTATGATGGGATAATTAAGAAGACGGGGAGGTGGAAGTGAGGGCAGAAAGCAGTGGGAGGAAAACAAAAGGTGTGAAAAGGCAAGGTGTATGTGGTCCTATAGTCTGACAGAAGCAAGGTACAGAAGGAGAGGAGTCACATGAAAAATATGTGGGAAGAAGGTAGGTTTGGGCCTAAGTTGGCAGCTCTTAGATGCCTACATGAGGAATTGGTACTTTTTTGAGTGGAGGAGCAAAGTTATGTTTAAGAAGTCGAATTAGGTTTGTATTTAGGTATATATAAGATAGGTTAAGAGAGATGCTGGAGGCAGGGAGTTGAGGTAGGGAGCTATTCTGACTATCTTTTTTTTTTTAAGATTTATTTTTATTTATTTATGATAGACATAGAAAGAAAAAGAGAGAGAGAGAGGCAGAGACACAGGCAGAGGGAGAAGCAGGCTCCATGCTGGGAGCTCGACGCGGGACTCGATCCTAGGACCCCAGGATCCACCCTGGGCCAAAGGCAGGCGTGAAACCGCTGAGCCACCCAGGGATCCCCTATTCTGATGATCTAAATGAGAAATTGTAAAGATAGAAACAAGGGGAGCTGTACTCTGAGCCTGACACGAAGGAGAAGATGCAAATGATATTATGGATGTCAAACTTGTGCATATTACCTACTGATGGAGGGGAAGAAAAAGGGAGTGAAGTTGATGGTAATATATTGAAATCTTTTCCATCAACAGAAATAGGTAAATCAGGAGGAAGGGCTGTCTTTTATTTGGGATCAGCTAAGGTAAAAAGTTTGGGTTTTAATCCTTAAATCATAGAATGGTAGAATTTATCAAATGCTCTCCCTTGAGATGTTGCCCTGGAAGCCATGGAGATTACACTGAAGGGTGAGTCCATTTCAGAGGATGGATTGTGAGCATGTATAAGGAATTGGAAAGCAGGGTCTACCAGCATACCTGTGGTTCAGAGGTGAGGGAGGAAGGATGACTGTGGAAGGAGATCAAGGAAGAGCAGCCAGCGGGGAGAAAATTGAAGCCTGCAGAGTGATCTAGAAGCCAATGGAAGAGTTTGCATAAGGGGGATACTGAGGAAAATGAAGAATGAGAATGTCTGGATTTATCCATTATGATCTCACTGAAAGCCAGTCAGAAATGCAGGGGTGTGGGATCCCTGGGTGGCGCAGAGGTTTGGCGCCTGCCTTTGGCCCAGGGCGCGGTCCTGGAGACCCGGGATCAAATCCCACGTCGGGCTCCCGGTGCATGGAGCCTGCTTCTCCCTCTGCCTGTGTCTCTGCCTCTCTCTCTCTCTCTGTGTGACTATCATAAATAAATAAAGAAAAGAATATTTGAGGTGAGTGAGGGCAGGAAGATGAAGGCAGTGTGCTTAGCACTCTCACTGCTGCTGCCTTCTGTCCTGCTCCACCATTGGCCATGGCCTGGCCTCAGTTTGAGTTCTTTTCCAGATGTAATTATGGACAGAGGTGGCCCTGGGCAGACTGCTTGACATCCTGGTATAGACTCTGGTATATATTCCAGAACTTTGGTGGAACAACATGGTAGTTGAAAGGGAAAAATAGGACCTAGAACAGGAGACACCTAAATATAATTAAGGCAGGAATGAAGTCAGGAGAAAAAAAATGAGATTGAATTATGACAGAAAAGACCTAACTGATAAAGTTATGACTTTGCAAAGTCCAGAGGGGAAGAGACGAGTTCTGGGTTTGGCTAGGCAAGAACAGGGGATAGTTCTTTCTGAGAATTGAGGGTGAAGGTAAAGATAGAGACATTTTGAAGCAGAATGGAAGGAAATTTGGAGTACTTTAAGTTAGATTTCCTTGATCTTTTCAATAAAATGTGAATGTTCTCTTTAAGAGTGAATAGGTGGGTAAGATGTAGAGCTAAGGCTTTTGAGAGAGTTTAAAATAAGTGCTAAAGGTCAGATGGTGGGGCAGCCTGGGTGGCTCAGCTGTTTAGCACCACCTTCGTCCCAGGGTGGAATCCTGGAGACCTGGGGATCGAGTCCCACATCAGGCTCCCTGTGTGGAGCCTGCTTCTCCCTCTGCCGGTGTCTCTGTGCCCCCCCCTCCCTCTCTCTCGGATAAATAAATAAAATCTTAAAAAAAATAAAGGTCAGATGGTTCAGTGTCAAAGTGAGATGAATAAAAATAGAAGGTTTGTGCAACCTCAAAGGCCGGGTGAGTTTGGATAATCCTGTATTCGTAGTGACCTAGTTTATGGCTTTTTCCTGCAGTGCTGGGCTTAGCCAGTTGAGGTCCAGTAGTGCTGAGGATGAACAGAGCCAGGAACATTGACATATGGTGACTGGGGAACCTGGGTGGTAGGGGTACATTATCAATAGTGTTTTTGGATGGGGTTCATTGTCTCTAGACTGGATCATGGGCACTGATGGCTTCATTCCTCTGTACTCCTAGAGGGTGACCTGTTGGAATTAATATCTTGATGGTAGAGAATGGAGGAGTCCCAAGAAAGAGCTGTGGCCAGAGAGCTGGTGGCCCTAGTGCCCCTAGCACCAGTTTTCCAGCTGTGCCTTCCAGGCTCCTCCTCTCCCATTTCAGGCCTGTCCTATCCCTGACCCCCTGGGTAGAACAGTGATTGTGCCCACTAGAAGCTGTTAGTCTGCTGGTGGTTGGAGGTGGACTTAGTTCTGTTTCTGTACCCCAGTGTCTGATAAAGATGTGCTCAATCATGGCCTTTGCACATCCTTACAGTTGATCTCCTTCAGTTTCTGTTTACTGCTCCTCCCTGAGCTTGGGGTTGCCTGGACCACCCCCCTGCATGTCTGGTTCTGGATCTCCCTAGAGTCTACTCTGCAGAGACTAGAAGCCTCACTATTGACTGAAGTCCTGCCCTTCATGGTCTAAATACCAAGAAGCTGCTTTGGCCTTCTTGCCAAATTGGGCCTCTTCAGGTACTGATGATGGCCCAGGATCTGATTTCTCCTTGTCTCTTTGGACATTGAATGCTGAACTACCCATTATCATCTTGGGGGCCAGTCTAATAGCTGGATCGTCTTCACCAAATCCAACTGGACCCACTTCCTTAAGAATGGGTTGCTGAGACCTCAGTACTCCCTTAGTCAAACCTGCTTAAATGCTAGCATTTAAGATAAGAGAAGTTGGATGTGAAAGGAACCAGAGGGTCAGAGAACCAGGATGGCTGATGGGAAGCAGTAAAATACCAATGTGAAAGTCAGCATGCATCTTAAAGTCTAGAAAGATAGTAAGGAACCAAAAAAAAAAAAAAAAAAAAAAAAAAAAAAAAAAAACAAGGAAAAATAAGACAGTGTGCAAAAAGAGGTGACCAGTAATGCATGCTCCCCACAAAATACCATTTAGCTTAATTTTGAGTTTCACTTTCTTAGGGATTAGGAGTGGGGCAGTGGCTTAAAAATTAATAAATAAATAATGGTGGATTCTGACAAGGAATCCTAAAAATCTTCCATTTGGTCACTGTTCTTCTCAAGATGATGTTTGCCACTGCCCATAATGTGAGAAGTCATGCTTGAAATAACTTTAGTGGAACTAATTTATTCAAACCTGGGCTTCCATGAACATGATAAATTTGTCCAGTTTTTCTTGAGCTGCTCTAAGGTCATGGTAGCTTATCTGCTGGCAGGAGCAGCCACATGCTGTGGCTCTGCAGGTTAGCCTCATGAGCAGGAAAGGGCTGCTTTAGTACGTGCATTGTGTTCATGACTCGAGTCATCTCTTTACTGCCTGCCGTTGCCAGGAAGCATCTTTTGAGGGTGAGGTTGCCTGGAGTTGGTATAAACTCCATCGGCTTGGGAAGTATAGGTACCATGTCTATCTGGGTTATTACTTTAGTATCAGGATGAGGTGCTTTGGACGCATAAATGAGCGTCATTTTTACAAACATTTCCAATGATTCAGTTTGTTGGCTGAATATCTCATTTAGCCTGAATAGTCTTTGTATCCTGTTTCAGGGTTTCTAATCTTTATTAGACTTCTGTTTCTCATAGATCTGGCCTTCACAAAAACTAACAATTTTTTAAATGCATCTTGATGTTACAGAACTATCTTGTACAAATCTAGTTTTCTTTTCATTTCTTAAGAACATCTGGGGGCACCCTAGGTGGGTCAGTCGGTTAAGCATCTGACTCTTGGTTTAGGCTCAGGTCATGATCTCAGGGTTGTGAAATTGAGCCCTGTGTCAGGCTCTGTGCCCAGCAGGGAGTTGCTTGAGCTTTTCTCTCTCCCTCCCTCATTGCCCCTCTCGCCCACTCTCTCTCTCTAAAATAAATAAATAAATCTTTAAAAAAAAGAAAGAAGAAAGAAAGAAAGAAAGAAAGAAAGAAAGAAAGAAAGAAAGAGAAGAATCTGATTTAGTGATGAAGTTGCCACAGCCTTGAATAGGCATCGGGACTCTGGATTTCCATCCCAGATCAGTCTTCTTCTGGGTGATGTTGGGGAAATTTGTGGAATATAGCTTTCTTATCTCCTAAGTGAAACCTCCTTCATCAGGGAGATTGTGGAGAAACCTGTGATAGCACTTTGAAAACCATAGGGCTATACAAACATATGGTGCTATTCTTAGGCTAGAACTGAAACCCTCAGCTTTGCAGAGAGAAATAGAGCAGCACGATAGGTAGTTTTTAAGCTCGGTGTTCTCATCCTCTTTCCTTCCTTTATGAATGTTGTGTGTACATCCTACTGCATCCAAAGTGATTCTGGCACAGTCCTGCTGCCATTTTGAACATTCATACATCCGTTAACCAAATTCATATGCTAAGATTTATCTCATTTAAGCCATCTGAAATTCTGCACGCATCGTACCCCAGTAGGATCGTTTGAGTTGTATTCACAAAAATCTATGCTTCATTTTACTTCAATTTACCCAACATTTAATGAGTGAGCATCAAACATATGCAAGGTATGATATATGGCATATGCATGGCACAGCCCCTGTTCGCGAGGACTGACTTACCATCTGGTGACATGAGAATAAACTTGCTGTAAAATTGCCATTTGAAAAGTAGAAACAATGCTAGTAACTTAATGCAAATTGTGTTGTGGGTGAAATGAATTTTTGTAGAATATTTCATTTGCCCCTCTACTCCCATTCAGTCGCGCTCCGTGACCCTGAGGCCCAACCCAGGCCATGTGCTGGCCCTTCACACCTACCCCCTTTCCAGCATCCACTGTCCTAGCTCCTCTGGCAATGAGGAAAGACCTAATGAAATCAACTACCCATACTCTCGTTCAGTAGGTATTTAGTGAACATCTGCCACATGATGTGCTGGAGAGTTTTGGAGTACTTTGAAGCTAAGAGGAGACAGCTGTGCATGAGCCTAGTTTCACTGTGATGACGAAATTTCACATGCCTGGAAGAGGAATAGGATTGTAGAGGAAATTTGAGAGGGTCAGTGGAGGTGTGTGCTAATTTCCTGTAGCTTTGCAGTGACCCCTTCTGTATGGTAAACTGATTCTTTTTGTCTTGATTAAGGTTTGGATAACTGAAGGGTAGGTTATTCAGAATTAACCTAATACTGATTTTGGATTTTTAAAAAGAGTTTGGTATGACAAGGAGTGCATCAGATAATTGGGGGGTTTATTTCAAACAGAACAATGAGACTTGCTCATAAAGATTTGTCTCATCCTTTCCTATAACTAATTGCTAGAAATGTCTCTTTCAGTCTACTATAAAATTGGCTTTTACTCAACTGTCCGTGTTTTATATGTATATATATATATATTTTTTTCCTACATGAGAAGCCAGGGTTGGGCCATTAGGTACTGCTGGATAAGCTGGTGTAACTCAGTTGCCCCCAGGTAATCAAGAGTTGTCTTCACCTCACTGGGAGATGCTCATCCCCAGTGGTGGCCATCAATAAACAATCCACACATCGCTAAGGGTTCATTAAATTCTCTGTGGTATCTGGTAAGTAGCAGCAGTTGTATTTGTGAGAGACCACAGCAGGTCAGACCTTATGTTCAAAGTAAGGTTGAGGCAGGACATCACTGTCTCTTCTCAGTTTTGTGCTTTCCCATGGAGTCCTCACAGGCAAGCTCCATAGCACAGAGAATGTCCATCTGATTGATGCCAGCACAGTAGCTCACAAATAGGAGATTTAAATGCTCAGCCATGTGCCTCTAAACAGGGCATTTGGTTTGCCCACTTCTTGCCCCACTGGATCATTCCATTACTTAGGCAAAGTATAACTACAGCTTCAATTACCTTGCTTGGAAAATAAGAGGCGCCTCAGAACATTTGTTTTTTCAAGACCACTTAAAGCGTTGATTAACAAAGAGACCAGCAGGGACCAAATGAATACTTAGTTCAGAATAGCACTAGGAATACTGCAAGCAGCACAAAGCAAGTGAAAGTACTTAATCAGAGCGCGTAAAACTTGACCTTTCCTGGGCACTGTGACATCTTGTACAGAAATGCAGTACAATCCAGCGGGCACAGACTTCTTCCAGGTAGCCCGGTGCCCTTGGATCGCTAAAGTCCTGATGCGGGAGGAGAGTTGATGTCCTGGACCTCTCTGTCTTGCATTCCACACACACCTACAGAGAGCTTCTAGGTAGTATTAGGCTCTGTAACTACTAAGACTTGATTAAGATACAAATTCTTCTTTTAAACTTGGAAGAATGTTTGGGGATAGGTAGTATAAACTTCTTTTTGAGTTTTGTTCCATTTGGCAAAGCAGCCTGTGTGATTGAATCAGGACAGGATCTTGAAGTGGACAGTGAGTTCCCTGATCCCTCCCCACACTCTGCCTGCCTCTTCAGGTTTGTGGGGATGATGATGCTCTGAGGTTGCCCTAGCCGGATAACCCCAAGTATGTTCTCCTAAGTTTGCACTTTAGCGGTATCTGGGGCTTGTCCTGTGGAGGTGCAACCTGGTGTGAAGGTGTATGCGAACGTGTGTTCTTGACAGTGATGGGTTATGCCTCTGCGGATGGGAGCAATTCATGTCGGAAAGCAATGAGTGGGACGGTGTAGACACTTCAGTAGCCTCCTTCCTGCAGTAGAGTTTGGCTCTTGAAGACTGTGAACTGATTCATTCTCCCTTTACAATGGGGTAAACAGAATAATTTGAGGGACTCCTTCTCAGCCCTTTTTCCCCAGTTTATTTTTATCTCCTCCAACTTACAAATTAAAACCCTGGACTGCTTAGCATTTGAATCCTGGATGCTCTTCCCCTCTCTGATTCCCCTCGTTCCCTGGGTGGTTGCATCTGGTCTCACATGTGTATACAGCCCTATATCGGGTCTCTGCTCTTGACTTTTATCTATAACCTTCACCTTCCTCCAGAACTTCAGACTTTGATATCTGCTTCCTTACTATCCAGGAGGTTTTCTAATTTAACACGTCCCAAACCAAACTTATAATATCCTCATCCCCATAAAATCTGCTTTTCTCCCCTCTTGATCAGCCAGTCATAGGTAGTAATATTATGTTTTTCATTTCCCAGAGCAGGAACCTGGGTCACCGGTGACTCACATCTTATTGACCTCTGAATTTTCATATCCTAATGCCCGCAAGCCCTATTGGCTCTGCTTTCAGAAGCTACCCAGTATCCACCCTCTGCTCTCCCCCTCCCTCCACCAGCACTCCAGTCTCAGGTGCCACTGTTTGTCCCTGGGATCATTACATCAGCTTCCTAACTGGGGTCCCTGCTGGTACCCTTGCTCCTGCTGCCCTTCACACAGCACCCAGAGCGGTCTTCTCTTCACAGCCATCCTGACTGCTTCCCTCTTACAGGCTGAAAGCAGAAGTTCTGATGGGACTGAAGAGGCAGGCCTTCTGTGATCTGGTGCCCATTGCTCTCTGACCTTCCCTCCTGGCAGGCTTCCCTTCCCTCCTCTCCAGGCCATCCTTGCATTTTTTTTTTTTTTTTAAGATTTCATTTATTTATTCATGAGAGACACAGAGAGAGAGAGGCAGAGACACAGGCAGAGGGAGAAGCAGGCTCCATGTAGGGAGCCCGATGTGGGACTCCATCCCGGGTCTCCAGGATCAGGCCCTGGGCTGAAGGTGGTGCTAAACTGCTGAGCCACCAGGGCTGTCCCCCCTCCCCCCATTCCTTGCATTCTTGCTCTTCAGTCACACCCTGGATGCAAGCTTTGCCTCAGGGCTTTTGCATGTACTGCTCCCTCTGTCTTCCAGCTTCCGGTGGTACTTTGCTTGATTAGGCCTTTATAAATTCAGATCTCTGGTAAAATGTCACCTCTTTAAGGTGGCCTTCCTGAATCTGCCAGTATAAAATAACACAATAATAACGTTCTCCTCCTAGAGTTACTTCTGCCCTCTTTATTTTTTCCCCCCTATAGCACGTATTACTGTAAGACTTAACCAGAGTGCCACTGGGGGCTGGGGGTGGAGTGGGGGAAAGCGCAGGTAACCATTGCTCATGGATGCCAGTGGCAATCCCAAGGAGTAGGGAGCAGGAAAGGGAGAAAGGAGGCCTTGACAAAGGAAGGACAAGCACTAGAAAGAAGAGCTGTACTTCCTTGTGCTGCCTCTTTGCTGCTCCTGTCAAAGTTCCCTCAGTTTGACACACTTGCTAGGGTAATCTCTTCTGTGGAGAACCGTTTTCACAACACAGCTACCAGCCAAGATTAACCCTGATTCCTTTGAAAAGAATTGAAGAAAGCCTTGAAATTTACCAACTAGCATTCATGGGTTGGATTTTCAGTCTTACATGGGTGAGCAACTTCCTGACTCCTGTTGTTACACAAGCTTCTCTGTCCCTGCTGTCAGTCACCCACTTACGGCCCTGACCCTTAGCGGTATCTTCTTCATTAAGAATTACTAGCACTTTGTACAAATGAGGATGTTTAAAATATATTAGCAGTTAGTGAAGGCTTCTCTAATGCCCGTATACGAAGAACAAGATGGCAGGCCATTAACGTCAGGCGTCCGGCAGGCAGTGGAGCATGTTTGGCTATGCAGAAAAAGTAAGTGGCTGTAAGACCTATTCCCTACTGAGAGCAAGTTCTTTGAAGACTGTTTTATTTGTGAATCTTCATGTGCTTGCACACATGAAGACAACCTTATCGTTTTTTTTTAACATGCCATGTAGAGCAAGTGTAGTATATAATTATGGACCATGAAATATGTTCATGGGCTTGGTTTGTGGTATTTCCAACTGAGAAGTAGAAGCTGTTCTAAAATGGAACAATTTTCACTGGCCCTAAAAATAGAGATCAACTTCTCCACCCCCTAGACCCCACTTTCTTGCCAGTTCTCACCATCCCTGGCCAAGGCTACAGAACAGGATTCAAGCCAGCTCCCTGGGCAGAGCTCGTTAACAACCAGTATTGCTATTTCTGATGCCTTTTTTTTTTTTTTAGACACAAAAACTCAAATCTGTGAAAAGATTGATGAAACCCGTGGGGAATGGTAATGTTTCAAGTGCCTTTTTACATATATGGTCCATACCTAAGTAATTTTAACCTGTTTTTATCCATATACTTTTTGGATTCTTCTTCAAAAAGGTCATTGTTGTGTTCATCACAGTGCCTAGGCCCTTGAGTTCATTCTGACTGAGACCAGATGGGATGTGGCTCTGCCTGCTGGAAACCAGGGTGAGCTGGGTGGGAGGTGGGGGTTGGCTTTTGAGCAGGTTTATTGAGTGCTCTCAACCCTCATAAAGAATTAAACTGGCTATGTTAACCTCAGAAGGCAACCACATAGACCCATATTTCACTAGGAACACTAGAGAGCTAGATTTCGTATAATTCAGGACTATTTTGAACACCCCTCCCCTCAATTACACTTATAAACCTAATAGCAGATATCTAACTTATAGAATTTAGGAACATCGGGCATTTCTCCTTGAACACAATTTAGAGGAAAAGGCTAAATGGGCAGTGGTGAAATAACTAGTGATGTCTGGTGTGAAGTTGCCTAGCTTTAGGAAGCCTATGCCAATTATTTTTCTTAAAATTAATTTCAAAGGTAGACCTCTTAGACTTTCTCTGTCTTCTGTGTGATGGCTAAATGATGCCCTTGAAACTTGGCATACAAAATAGAGAAAGTCTAAATTTTGCTTTTAAAACATTTTAGGTTGTTGTATATTATCAGAAGACTTACATGAGCTCTTCAGGTTAATACCAGGTTAAGTTTCCGAGTTGCTGGGGCTTCCACATATGTATCAGGAATGCTATTCATTTACCCTATGGAGTGTTGAAGAAAAGGATCTAATATGCAGAGGCAAACCTAGGTTTTGTGGGCCTAAAATGTAAAATTTTGAGGACATCTTAAAGGAAAACAAAAGATTAGGTACAGTGAAATATTTAGAATAGGAAAAGAGATCACAGCAAAGTATATATTTTTAAAAAGTGAAAAATACCATTATCATACAATATCCAGGAAAAGTATGTAATATTTCAATTAAATGTCTCCATTGTCTGTTGTTGGAAAAAATACTTTTGGCTGCATGGTCTTTGATCACTTCATATAAGAGTGATTTTTATAATATTTTCCTTTTATTTATTTATTTTTAAGAAAGAACACTAGTGAGGGGAGGGTAGAGGAAAATGGAGAGAGAATCTCAAAACAGGCTCCATGCCTAGTGTGGAGCCCATTGAAGGGCTTGATCTCATGACCCTGAGATCATGACCTGAGCTAAAATCAAGTGTTGGTTGCTTAACTAACTGAGCCACCCAGGCGCTCTGATTTTTGTAATATTTTCCATGGAGAAATTAGAAAGATAATTGTTTTCCCCCTCTTAAGATTGATTGGACTTTGCTTTTTATTGCTAGTTTAGGAAAATTTTATGGTTTATTAATAATGTCATATACATTTTTCAGCATTGCTGTCAAATTGGGAAACTCAATCAAGTTTCTTTCATTGTAAATATCTTTCTGTAAGATTTGGAAGACTTTTCTGTAGACTGATTTCTGGCTCTGAACGTTTATTTCAAGCCTTGTTTTCTCCTCCTCCATTCTATTTCCTTTTTGGTCCTGGGCAGTTTATTTTGCCATCCCTGTATCTTTGGGTCATGACACAGGGGGAATTAGGACAGGAGCATTCCTAGAAGCCATTTCTCCACCAGGACAGGTAGCAATAACTTACCTCGTGTAGAAACCCCTAAGTGGGGGCACCTGGATGGCTCAGTCAGTTTAGCATCTACCTTCAGCTCCGGTCATGATCCTGGAGTCCTGGGATCGAGTCCTGCATCAGGCTCCCTGCTCATGCACTCCCTCTCACTCTTTCTTTTTTCTTTTCTTTTTTTAAATTTTTATTTATTTATGATTGCACAGAGAGAGAGAGAGAGAGAGAGAGAGAGAGAGGCAGAGACACATAGGCAGAGGGAGAAGCAGGCTCCATGCAGGAGCCCGACGTGGGATTCGATCCCGGGTCTCCAGGACCGCGCCCTGGGCCAAAGGCAGGCGCTAAACCGCTGCACCACCCAGGGATCCCCTTCTCACTCTTTCTTAAATAAAGTCTTAATGAAAAAAAAAAAGAAACACGTAAGTGTATCCTACTAAAGCTCAATCTACTCCCAACTCAACTGTTCCTTAGCAGTGTTCCAAATGTCCATAGATGTTACCACACCCCCTGGCAGGGTGTACGTGCATATGTCTGACAGGGTATATGGAGGAGGAAAACTTGGAGGAGAGAGGAATAGAGGGAAACAATCTTAATGGTAGTTGTAATACATCTCATCTGTGCAGATTTTACAGAGATGTAACTCTGAACGAACACATTGCTAGAGCTCCTCCCAAGTTGTTGGAAGAGGCCCATGCAAGTGAGAGTCCTAAAGCTCACGCTTTCTTACAGTCACAGTAAATCTGCCTTAGCTAATACATATTGATGATTCATCAAATCCATCACCAAGAGTGCTCTCCAGAGAAAGAGTGTGTGGCACTTCCTCTCACCAACTCCTATCCCCAGGGTCACATTCGGTTCTCATCATTTAACGTGTGATTGAAAGTCCCCTTGTGCTTAATTGAGGCTCTCCCCCCACCTCCCCATTAGTACTATCCTCCTCCTTGCTAAAAAGCAACCAGGATAGAAAGCTGTTATTTATTTATTTTTAAGTGAGGATATGCAAGTGGTAGGCTGATTCCGGGCACAAGATGGGAGTTAACACCCATTCATTCCCTTGGATTATCTCCGATGATCCATTACCATAAACAGCACTATTAAATTTTCCTTGCACATTAGCTTTGCTGGTGATTTTTATTTTATACTCAACATGGGGTATGCATATCTGTCAGTTGGAATGCTATTAGGAGTCTTGTCTGCTAAATGCTTTCTCATAGTAATGGCATTGTCAAGCTAAGAGAGTGGCAGTTTCATTTTGTGCAGAAATAGCCTGTCATGTATGCCCCAGCTGTTTTCATTCCACTGCAGGAATTATGAAGATCTTGGCCAGTGAATGTATACATGTACTTATGTCGATCCGGATTGCCTGATTTGCACCTTTCTGTTATACTAATTAATATAGGTAGGCTCCAGAAAGGTTTAATGATTTATGCTAGTGATTGGAAGTTGACAACTTTAGGAATTGTGGGAGAATTAGCATCATTTTCTTATGTATTAGTCATATAATGTTGTAATTTAATAGCAACAATACCTAAAAAAGTTAGTTCACGCTGCTATTAATTCATAAGGTATCTTTGAAGGCTGATATTTTAAAAAGTCCTGGGTAATAGGGTAGAATGTTGCTACTATTCAGATTTCCAAAGAAAATGTGCTCATAAAATACCAAAGAACAAGAAAAGCTTTGAATGGAATAGTATCCTGGGCAGCCCCAGTGGCTCAGCGGTTTAGCGCCACCTTCAGCCTGGGGTGTGATCCTGGAGACCCGGGATCCAGTCCCACGTTGGGTTCCCTGAATGGAGCCTGCTTCTCCCTCTGCCTCTCTCTCTCTCTCTCTCTCTCTCTCTCTGCCATGAATAAATAAATAAAATCTTAAAAAAAAAATGAATGGAATAGTATCCTACATCCCATTTAAACACCTAGGATGAAAAGTAATAGATACATTGTGGATGCCTGCAATATTATGTCAATTATTGTGTACTCTGGAACAGAGTTAATTTTCCACTTAAATCAAGAACTAAACCTAGGAGTTATTTTTGTAGTGTTTTTTTACAAGTTCCAATTACCTAACCTCCTGTTTTTATGCTTTTGCTATTTTAATGTTATTTTATATTGTAGTAGGTCTGAAAGATTGGCTTTGTTTGTGTATTTGAAGGTCAAGGGATTTAGAAGCACCCAGAAATCAGCACTAAAGATAAAGGTGATTAACTTAGGAATTCAAGGCAAGCAAATCCGTGTAATGCTTCCCAGGTAGTCCGTGCAGCCCACCACGGGAAAACCACTGAATTTGCTACTTTTTCAGGTCAGCTTTGATGGGATGGGTTTAGTATTTATCACATGCTTGTTCTGTTTCCTGTACTCTATTAATTGATAGTGCTAAATTAATTCCTTGAATCATCACAACTTTTTAAGTTAGAATTTAGTATTCTGGCCGTTTTCCCGATGAGGAAGTAGGCTCAAGGAGAGGCAGTGACTTGCCCAGGATCCCACAGCTAATGAGCGGCAGAGCTGGCACTGAACCCAAGTCTGTCTGGCTCCAGTGTGTAATCTATTACTAGTTTACTCCATCACCTCTCCTATAGGATTTTCTAAGCTGGAGTTAACGAGGCTTGAGTCAGATTTGGGTCGTATGTAGGTCAGTTCTGAGGAGTGTAGATTTTGATCAAGAACTGGTCCTTGGTAGAGATGAGAATAGTTGGAGTAATGAATTACTATTGGACAGAGCACAGTGGGAGAGTTGGTTGATGCTGTGTGTGGTTAGGCAAAGCACAGGATTTGATCCAGATGGCTAGGCTATAATGGAGAGGAGCAGACAGGCATCACTGGCTAGGCTGGTAGGGCTGAGATGCCAAAAAGGCAAGAGCACTAACTGGAGTGTGGGAGGCTTTGTATATGAGCCAGAGCTGCTCCCTGCCATATTTTGTGCAGTCTTTTGCTTCTGAGCCACAAACATTACACAGCAGGTATCAGAGGTATGTGGGTGAGTTTCAGGGCAGATGCTGAAGATTGCCTTATAAAGAAGCAATCCAGGGATATCAAGTCCTTTGGTTTCTTCCCTCTCCCTTTTAGGCTGTTCCCAATCCATCATTCTATCCCCAGAGTTTGTACTGATTAGGAGGTCTCTGTTGCTAGAGCTCTCCGTGCTAATGGGAGATTAGGAACAGAGATATGGGCAGGCATTTCCTGTGTGTCTGGGAAGGAGAGGAGCCTCATCTTCCGTGAAGGGCTGGGCTGCTTCAGGTACAGCATAAAGGGGCAGAAATCTATCAGATCTTGGCTTTTCTGTCGGTGGCAGGCCCTACCTGGCGTGTTCCTTGCTGTCTGGCAAATGACAGCATTGATGAGGTGAAGGGTAGATTCAGGTTTGTACCATTTGGATTTGTAAGCTTCCCTCCAGGCTTCTTCTAGTTTCTGCCTACAGCAAGAACCTTAGCAGAAAGCTATGAGGCATGGGGGTAGGGACCAGTTGGTGGCATTCATTTCCAAACAGGTTAGCTCGCTGGGTTATAAGACTAAGATAGTTTGGGGCTTTGGACATAATTTAATATGACAAATTGACCACTTTGCTTTTTCCTTTTCTCTCTCTCTTCCAAAAATACTACCAAACAATAGTAAGCTCATTAAGTGGTATTGATCCCCAAGGCTAAAGAAAATGGGCCTCAGTGGGTAATAGACTTTAATAAGGATTAGCAAGGTAAAACACAGCAAGAGGAGTGGTGACCAACTTATCAAAACAAAGGAAACTACCACCTACCATCTGGTGGAGGGGTATACTGTCCAAAAGCGAGTAGATTCAACTAATACAGCCTCTAATGGCTGTAGAAGTAGCGAGTACCACAGAAGGTGGCAATGAGATAGGTTCAAAGCTGCCAAAATATATTTATTCAGAAAGTTCTTAAGGAACAGGGGTGTTTGGGATCCTTGGCTATCTCTCCACCTCTCCTCACCAGCCTCCCATCCCTTTTGCTTGGAACTTAACTGGGAAGCTCCACACAGAGGGATATAACATACAGAGCAGAGGGCAAAGCTGAGTCACAGGACCAACAATGAGGAGACTCAGTAAATCTGCAAGGTACGTACTCTTGAGGCAGGAGAGTAGAAAACGAGTGTCTTGAGAAATAGAATGACTCCTGGATGAAAAAATTTCCAGATCTTTATATCTGAGAGCTTCTTAAACAAACAACTTCTGTTTGGCTGATTGCCCTTCATCGAAGGCTCCAAGGCAAAGTACCCGGCCCATACATTTCAACCATCCACAGAGATTTTTAGTGCCTCAACTTGTAAATATGAATATGCAGACAAAGATTACAGAGCATTAGAGGAAAGCTTTCATTGTGGGAGAAAACACTGCTAGGAACAAATTGAAAAAAAAAAGGAAATAAAGAAAATTGAGATAAGAAAATGTCAAAATAACCATATTTGATATTCCTAAAGAGATTTTGAGGGTACTGCATTTATGAATTAAAAGAATGCTATGAAAAAGGAACAATTAAGGAACAGACAAGAGGTCTTATAAATATATACTTAGCCAAAATAGATCTAAAGGAAGATTTAGAAGATAACTCTCTAGAAAGTAAATAAAAAGAAAAGTGTGGGAAAGAGGAGATCCATTTGAGAAGGTCAAATCCAATATTCTAGAAAGGCACCATAAAAAAGAGGGCAGGAAATCAACAAAGAAGCATTTTTTTTAATAAAAAAAAAGCTAAAGACCTATGTTTTTTGAACACATCTCCTCTTTCTTGGAAAGTTACTAGAGGATGTTCTTCAGCAAAATGAATGGATAAGTCAAGGAAGAGGAAGACCTAGCTTCCTCTTCCAGAAAGAACAATGCTGGGGAAAGGAGAAGGGAAGTCCCAAGATAGCAGCTGTGTTGCAGAGCTGGTTCTAGAAGGAGGGTGACTGGGAGGTAATTGTGAAGGACTCCAGGAAAAAAAAAAAAAAGAGTTGACAGTGTCTGATGTTTGTTATTAGAGGGGGGAGATCTCTTGTCAGGCATATGGCGGGTCTGATGGCAAATAGAAGTGAATGAATTGAAAACTATAGAAAAACCGGCCATTATTATCTGTATAAGTAAAACATAAAGTTAATGAAACATGATCAGAGGAGGTAATACTAAGTTTTCATTTAAATGTTTTTGCTTAGACTTATCAATCAAATCAGTCGATAAGTCTAAAATAACTCTCCTGTATTTCAGTAAGCTCTGTAAATTACCCCAACCCTTGAGGATAACTCGGGAAATATCTCTGTGTGTTTTTTCCTCCTTGTTCCTTATCCCCACTCTACTCCATCATTGCTTATTTATTCTATATTTTTATTCTGTCATTTTGCTTAACATATATTAGGCAGGGCTCTACAAAGAAATAGAATCAAAGAGCGTGTGTGTGTGTGTGTGTGTGTGTGTGTGTGTGTTCTATCTATGCACAAACACAGAAAAAGAAATATAGGTATTTAAGGAACATTTAGGGAGAGGTGGCAAGTCTGCAGTTTATAGGGCTGATCAAGGAGGCTGGAAGTTTCGGTAATGTTGTGAGTTCAAGTTTGAAACGTGGGCAGGGTAGCAGGCTGTAAACTCGGGCAAAGTTTAGGTTGCATAATCTTGAGGCACAATTGCAGCTTGGGAAGCCACCGGCTTTGTTCTAAGGACCTTCAACTGATTGGATCCACACTGTGGAGGATAATCTACTTTACGTAAAGTTGGCTTTGTAAAGATCAGCCACCTCCATAAATACCTTCACAGAAACATCCAGGCTAGTGTTTGCTCAAACACCATCAAAGTAGTTCAGCCACATTGATACAAGACATTAACCTGTTAAGCATAATCTGTGTCTTAGTCAGGTTGGGCAAAATACCGTAGATGATGTGGCTTAAACAGCTGGAATTTATTTCTCAACATCCAGAAGACTGGAAGTCCGAGATCAAGGTGCCAGCAGGGTTAGATGTTTGGTGAGATCTCTGTCCTTGGACTGCAGAGGGCTACTTTCTCACTGTGTCTTTTTTTTTAATATTTCATTTACTTATTCATGAGAGACCCAGAGAAAGAGAGAGAAAAGAGGCAGACACAGGCAGAGGGAGAAGCAGGCTCCATGCAGGGAGCCCGGCGTGGGACTCTACCCCGGTCCCCAGGATCACATCCTGGGCTGAAGGTGGCGCTAAACCGCTGAGCCACTGGGCTGCCCTCTCACTGTCTTCATGTGACCTCTCCTTGGGGATGTGCAGGCAGGCAGGGAGAGAAAGACTAAGCCACCTCTCTGGTGTCTCTTTTTATTAGGGCACTAATCCCACTGTGAGTGCCCAACCCTTATGACCTCATCTAAACCTTATTATCTCCCAAAGGCCTCATCTTCAGATACCATCACGTTAGTGGTTAAGGTTTCAACATCAGATTTTGGGGAGACACAATTCGCTTGATACCAAACAAAATATAAATTGGTCCTCCTTCCTGGGAAACAGGAGGCAAAAGTTCATCGTGAACCTTCTTAGTAAATTGGTCCATTGTTTTCAGCACCGTTTGCAGGTCTAATTTTGCAATTTTAGGAGAAAAGACTCTGAGGCAGAAAAATTAAGATCTTGTGGGCTAGCCTCATGATGTTTCCTCGTCCTCCATAAGGGTTCTCTTTAAATTTGGCTCAGGAAAAATATTTCACACCTCATCAGTTCAGCGAGATTGATAGCTTGGAGACAATTTCACACTATGTGAAATAGATATAGGGCACCTCCCCTTCTTATATCCCTATTAGGTAAATTTAGAAACTCATTAATTTTTTTTTTTTTACTTAAGCTTTGGGTGTAAATGTAGAATTATTCCCAGGAATATGCCAGGATAGCGTTGCAAGGTTACACGCCTAGGAATTCTTTTTTTATTTGGTGCTTTCCATTTCGCTTGCTGGCTCTTGGTACACTGCCTCCCGAGGATGACTGGTTAGTGTCCTGGGCAGTTTTGAAGTCTTAGCATATTTTAGCTTGAAGGCTGATGTACATCTGGACTGCAAATGCAGACCAGCGAGCACTTAAGCAAGCATCGGCCTGCTTCAGCAGCTAACTTTTTTAGCTTCTCGTCAGTGCAAAGAACCCTAAGATCTCAGAATTATTATACAACCCAAGGAGCAGAGAATATAATCTCCAGACTTTCCAAGAGCAGACAAATTCTCAGATACTCTGAGTTGCTAGGTTGTTAAGGGCACAGAGTCCTCTCGTTTTGGCATGCCCTTCTGCCTTCAGTGACCGTTTTGATTCTTTTCATAATAGCAGCCCACGTGAGGAAGCTGGATCCTGGTGCCAAGTTGGCAGGATAAAATTTTCCTTGGTCTTCCCTGATGAGGAACTTCTACCTGTGTCTTTGATGTCTGGATCCTCAAATTACAAAATGAGGAAGGACATAAAATTTAAAATCATCTTACATGTTTCCCCATTTTCAGGACATGATTAAACCTTTTAGAGCTGATGGTTGTTTGGTTTTCTCTTGAAAACTGGGAACAGAAAGTCCTCATTTTCTTCCTTAAGAGGTTCTTTTATTATGTTTAACTAAAATCTCTCCTGCTTCAAATTCCTTATTGATTCTCAGAATCCTGGCACTGTAGAATTTTCAAGTTGAAAAGAATTGTTTAGAGGTTGGTTAACCAATCTCTCTATATGACAATGGAGACAGAAGAGCATAAAAAATTCATGCAACTTGTGTAAGTTATAGGCAGGATTCAAAGCTGACCTTGCTATGATAATTGCCTCATATATTACATTTCAGAATCTTCTAGAAGACTTTCTCAACAGAATCCATATCTTCATTGGTTCATTCATGTCTTTATTCTTTCAGCTGGCATTTATCGAGCACCTTCTGTGTACAAGGCATTCTGCCCAGCGTAGGGTGTACTAGCCTCAGTAAGATGAGACTCTGGACTGTCAGTCTAGTCTGCTGTTCAGTAGCTGCTTCTTAGGAAACATCGAAATGTGGTGAGAATGGCCTTTAGCTTTAGCCTTTAACCCTTTAGCTTAGGGTTTCTGAGATGTGATGACTTTTGCTCAGAGTTTGGGAAGACAAGTTCGAGTAACTCAGACTAGATATTATGAGGGGACATGGGAGAGACAGAGCAACATGCAGAGGAAGTCACTCAGGAATGCTCAGGGGATTCCAAACAACTTGGTGGGACTAGGGAAGCCTGTGAGGACATGTGGGAGATAACAGCTGGGGAGGCAGGCATGACCTCTATCTTCAAGAACCTTGCATGTCAAAGAAGGTACCTAGAAGTTTTTGAAAGATTTATAGATGAGGATATGATGTAATCCTCTTTACCTTTTGGAAATATCAGTGTGACAGGAGCATGGAGGATGACTGAGAGGAGCAGCTGGGAGGAGGGGGGTGTGTAGGGAAAGCAGCAGGCCTGGTGAGAGCTAATGAAGATTGGAAGGGCAAAGGAACTACGTGCTTGGATCAATCGAGAACATAGGAGGAGAATGTCAGGTGAGGGTAGATGACTACGATTTCAAACTTGAACATGCTGAGTGCGGGGAGCTTAAAAAACACTGGAATGAGATGTCAGGCAGACCGTTGGATATACCAGTCGGGTGCTCAGGACACCAGCTCTGATGGGGGGCTTAGTAGGTGATTGTACAGAAGTGTCATTAGAACCTGTGTGTCTTTAGTGTCTTTCCACCATGCCAATTTCTAGATCCTTTGATGGTCTGCATATTTACTCTCCTCTCTTCCCTGTTTTCATGCAGAAAACCAAGAAAATGATTTCTTCATAACATAAACCAGATTTCTGGGTTGAACAGGACTGGGTGCATAGATGAAATGGTTTCGTTTTTCTGTAATCACAGCTTTCAACCAGGCTATGTTGAATTGCTCTTTTAATGATAACTTGAGTAATTATGGAGTCACTTACACATATCTAAGAAAGTCCACTCCAATCTAGTCCTGCCAAATTCTTTAAGCTGATACCTGGCTTGGGTCTCACTTAAGTCTCCTGTCCTTATAAGCAGTGCCCAACAGTCAGTCTCAGGGGCTTGACATGGGAGAGACATATTCTTTCTTGGTTCTTTGCCCATTTTTTAAAATCGGATTTTTCTTTTTAGTTGAGCTCTATGTGTTCCTTATATATTTCGGAGCTTAACCCCTTAGTACTAGGTTTGCAAGTATTTTCTCCCATTCCGTAGGTTGCCTTTGCATTTTGCTGATTGTTTTGCTGAGCAGACACTTTTTAGTTTGATGCACTTCCACTTGTTTGTTTTGCCTTCATTGCTTGCACTTTGGGTGTCCTAGCCAAAAAAACTTTGCTAAGAACAATGTCAAGTAGCTTTTTACCCTGTGGTTTCTTCCAATAGTTTTTCAGTTTTTGATTTTACATTTAAGTCTTTAATCCAGAGCTAATTTTTGTGAGTGGTAGAAGAGAGGGGTCAATTTTCATTCTTTTACATGCAAATATCCAATTTTCTCAGCACCATTTATTGAAGAGACCATCTTTTCCCCACTGAGTATTCTTGGGTTCCTTGTCAAATATTAGTTGACTGTACATACATGGGTCTATTTCTGGGTGTTTATTCTCTTCTATTGGCTTAAGTGTCTGCTTTTATAACTAATACCATACTGTTTTGATTACTATTGCATTGTAATAAAGTTTAAAATCGGAAATTATTGTGCCTCCAGTTTCATTCTATTTTATCAGAGTCACTTGGGGATATTTTGTATTTCCATAAAATTTTAGGATTGATCTATATCTGTGAAAAATGCCACTGGAATTTTGATAGAATTGCATTGCATTCATAGATTGCTTTGGGTAGTGTGGATATTTTAACAATATTCTTCTAGTCCATGAGCATGGACTCTTTCCATTTATTTCTGTCTTCTTTCATTTCTGTCATCAGTGTCTTCCAGTTTTCAGTATATAGATCTCTTACCTCCTTGGTTAAATTTATTCTAAATATTGTTCTGATGCTTGCAAATGGGATCATTTTCTTTATTTCTTCTTTAGAGAGTTTCTCAGTATATAGAAACAACTGGTTTTTGTATGCTGATTGCATATCCTATACTTTACTGAATCCATTTAATACATGTTACAGTTTTCTTGGTGGAATCTTCAAGGTTTTTTGTATATAAGATCATATCCTAGGAGATCCCTGGGTGGCTCACTGGTTTAGCGCCTGCCTTTGGCCCGGGATGTGATCCTGGAGACCCGGGATCGAGTCCCACGTCAGGTTCCCTGCATGGAGCCTGCTTCTTCCTTTGCCTGTGTCTCTGGCTCTGTTTCTGTGTCTCCCATGAATAAATAAATAAAATCTTTAAAAAAAATCATATCCTTTGCAAATAGAGAATTTTACTTTTTCTTTCCAATTTAGTGGCCTTTTATTTTTTTCTTGCCTAGTTGCTCTGGCTAGGACGTCCAGTACCATGCTGAAAAGGAGAGAATGGGTATTCTGATCTTTTTTTCTGATCTTGGTGGCAAAGCTTTTGACCTTTGCTGAGTATGATGTTAGCTGTAGGTTTATCACTTATAGCCTCTACTATGTTGAAGTGCATTCCTTCTATACCCAGTTCGAGAGTTTTTATCATGAAAAATTATTGAATTTTGTCAAACTTTTCTTCATCTAATAAGATCATATGAATTTAATCTTTTATTCTATTAATGTGCTGTATCACATTTTTTGTGTGTGTGTATGTGGAGCCATTGTGAATCCCTGGAGTAAATACTACTTGATCAGCCTGTATAACCCTCTCAAATGTGTTGTTGAATTGGATTTGCTAGTATTTTGTTGAGCAGTTTTGCATTCATATTCATCAAGGATATTGGTTTGTAGTTTTGTTAGTGTTTTTTTTTTTTAGGTTAGTTTTGTTAGTAGTTTTGTTAGTGTTCTTTTCCGGCTTTTGACTCAGAGTAATGCTGGCCTAGTACAATGCGTTTGAATGAGTTCTCACCTCTTTTTGGAGCACTTTGGGAAAGATTGCTGTTAATTCTTCAAATTTTTGATAGAATTCACCAGTAAAATCTTCTGGTTCAAGACTTTTCTTTGGTAGGTTTTTGATAACAGTTTCAGTCTCCTTTCTCATAATTGACCTGTTCAAATTTTGTTTCTTTATTTCAGTCTTGGTAGTTGTATGTCCTAGAAATGGATCATTTCTGTTAGGTTATCCAACTTTTTGGCATATAATTGTTCATAATATTCTCATGATAATTTGTATTTCTGTTGTGTCAGTTGTAATGTCTCTTCTTTCATTTTTCATTTTATTTGAGGCTTTTCTCTCTTGTTTTCCTTAGTGTAGCTGAAAGATTTTCAATTTTTATCTTTTCCAAAAAACAGCTCTTAATTTTAATTGGTCTTTTTTATTGATTTTCTGCTCTGTTCTTTTAATTTCTGCCTTATCTTTATTTTCTTTTTTTAGCGTATTTTGGACTTTGCTTGTTCTTCATTTTCTAGCTCCTTGAGCTATAAAGTTAGGTTGTGATCTTTCTTTTTCCTTAATGTACATGTTCATCACTTAAAACTTCTGCATCCTGTAAGTTTTAATATATTGTGTTTCCTTTTCATTTCTTTCATGATATTTTTAAATTTTTCTTTTGATTTCTTTTTTAACTCATTGTGCATTCAGGAGTGTGTTAACATCCACACATTTCTGAATTTTCCATTTTTCCTTCTGTTATTAATTCATACCATGTGGTTAGGAAAGATCCTTGGTGTGATTTTAATCTTATGTTTGTTAAAGCTTGTTTTATTAACCTAAAATAGGACTTATTCTGAAGAGTGTTCTGTTTACTTGAGAAGAATTTGCATTCTTCTTGTGGGTGGAATGTTATGCATTTGTCTTTTAGGTCCAGTTGATCTAAGGTATAGTTCAAGACCAGTGATTCCTTATTGATTTTCTATATGTATGATCCATCCATTGTTAAAAATGGATAATGAAGTCCCATATTAGTATTGCAATGCTATCTATTTTTCCTTCATGTGTAATATTTGCTTCAGTGTTGGATGCATGTACATTTGCAATGTTATATCTTGATGAGTTGACCCCTTTATCATCATGCAATGACCTTGTCTCTTATAGTTTTTGACTTAGAGTCTATTTTTTGTCTGCTAAAATTATAGCTACCGCTGCTCTCTTTTGTTTTCTATTTGCATGGAATATCTTTATCCATCCCATTACTTTGAGCCTATGTATATTCTTAGAGCTGATGTGACTCTCTTAAAGGCAGCATATAGTTGAGGCTTCTTCTCTTAAACCATTGAGCTACTTTATGCTTTTGATTGGATAATTTAATCAGTTTACATTTAGAGTAATTGATGGATAAGTGCTAATAATGCCTTCTAATTAATTGTCTTCTAACTATTTGGTTCTTTTGTTCCTTTCTTCCTCTTTTGGTGACATTCTTTGTGAATTGATGATTTTCCATAGTGGTGATAAGCTTTGTTTTCCATCTCTTTATCTTTTATGTGTATACTTTAGGTTTTTGCTTTGCAGTTACTGTGAGGCTAACATTAAATGTAAATACAGCACTCTGTTTTAAGTTGGTAACAACTTAAGTTTAATCACATACAAAAATACTACTCTTTTACTCCCCTTCCCATATTTTACTTTTTTAATGTCATAATTTACTTGTTTTTTTTTTACATTGTGTATTCTCTAATAATTGTAGTTCTAGTTCTTTTTAATCCTTTTGTACTTTAAACCTTTATACTAGAGTTGGTAATTAACACACTATCATATTACTGTATTAGAGCCTTCTGAATTTGACTATATATTTACATTTAACATTGTGTTTCATATGTTTGTGTGTCTTCATGTTATTAATTATCATGCTTTTATTTCAGCTTCAAGAACTTTGAGCATTTTGTAAGTCAGGGTGATGAACTCTGCCATAGCTTTTATTTGTTAGGGAAAGTTGTTATCTCTTATCACTGAAAAATTGCTTTGCTGGGTAAAGTGTTCTTGGTTGGCAAGGTGTATGTGTGTATGTTTTCCAGTACTATGAATATATCATCCCCTTCTCTCTTGGCTTGCAAGGTTTCTACTGAGAAATTATTATATGTGAGAAATTCTTTTTCTCTTATTGTTTTTAAAATTCCTTTTGTCTTTGATTCTAGACAGTTTTACTATAATGTGTCTTGGAGAAGATCATTTTAGGTTCATATTTGGGGATGACCTATATGCTTCAAGAACCTGGCAGTGTGAATTTCTCCCCAGATTTGGCAAGTTCATAGCCGTTATTTCTTAAATAAATTTTCTGTTCCTCTTTTTCTGTCTTCTCCTTTTAGAACTTCAGTAACACATAGACTATTTCTTCTAATGGTATCCCATAATTTACATAGGCTTTCTATATTCTTTTCACTTTTTTGTTCCTGTCAGTGGATGACTTCAAATGTCTTGTTTTCTTGTTCATTAATTCTTCTTATTGGTCGAGTTTTCAGTTGAAGCTCTTTATTGGATTCCTGAGTTTGGTCAGCCACATGGGGCTGCAGGAGCCCACAGTTATAGGGATGAGCTTGGGTCCTGGGCTTGTGGGAGCTCATATGATATCACCTGTGGCTGCAGGAGCTGGCCTGTTGCTGAAGTGGCTGGCTCTGGGATCCATAGTGATGCTGAGCACTGACTTCAGTCTCCTTTTTCCTTAGGGAGGGTATTTCTGTGTTGATCTGCCTGAGTTTGGGAGAAGGGGTGATGTGGGTAGGTTGAATCTATCATTTCTACCCTCTTCATTGTGCTTTTCTTATTTCTGTATTTCACCAGTGCTATTATCTATCACCTGGAATCCTTGGCTCCTATGAAGGTATTTTATTGTGCAAATAGTTCAAATTGATATTACTTGGGAGGAAGGGTGAGTACTAGAAATTCCTGTTGCAGTTTTACTGATATTGTTGTCTCCAATGCTTAAATTTAAAGCCTGAAAGGAAAAAAAAATCCAAAAGCTTTTAACTACTTTGGGAACTGTGCTCAATCCCTCCGAAATGCAAGGCATGCATTCATTTTATCCGTGATGTCTGTCCTTCTTTCTTAGAACCTTTTCATTCTGTGCACTTTCCATTATTTCTGCAGAATTTGATGGTTCATGCAATTCCACTGGCCTGGCATTTGGAGTCAGCTCTGCCTTGAACCAGGTGTGCAAGGATATGTCATTCTTAACCTTGAGGTTTATATGGTTCAGTTAGAGTCATTATCCTTTCTATACTTCAGTTTTCTCTTCTATAGACTGAGCAATTTAGATCTTATTTAAAGACATCTCAAGTGCAGTATAGCTTAGTGTTTGAAAATGCTTCATGGCTTTGGGTGTGCCATTTCTTGGTCAAAGAGAGTGAGATGCTTAAAGATCTAAGCCATTTGCCAAGAGTGATAGGAATTGGGATCCAGCTACTGAGAAAATCCCTATTTCCTTCTTAAGTGTCAGACAGTATCAATGAAGAATAAAGTGTAGGAGAGGCAGTAATGTTAGCAAATACATTGAACGGAAAAGCCATTCCTGGTGCATTTTCTCTCTCTCTCTCTCATTCACACACACACACACACACACACACACACACACACACACTTTTGGTGAGGAGGTAGTATCCTAATCAAGCTGTATTATTAACTAGGTACATTCACAAACTAATGAAATTTCACATTCTCCTTTAGCATTAAATATTAGTATTTGTAAGATGTCCTACATTCTGATCTCTTTTTTAGGTAAAAATTTCAAGAGATAAATCCATGTATCATGAGTGTGTAGTTTGATGAATTTTGAAAAATGGTATTTCCATAGAACTAACAGTTCAGTGAAGATGTAGGGCATTTCTATCACTCCAAAAGTAACCTTGTACCCCCTTACATTCAATCTCTAAATCACTTGGACAACCACTTTTCTTATGTATAGCACCACAGATTAGATTTGCCTTTTTTGAGCTTCACATAAATAGAATTATATAGTATCTATTCTTGTGTTTGTAGTCTTTCATTAAACATGATTATGAGATGAAACCATGTTGTTGTGTGTACTGTCAGTTCACTCCATTTTTTATGATATATGTTCTGTTCAGTTATATTAAATATAACACAATTTGTTTATATATGATTATATTCATTGGATTTTGTGTTTCTGCTTTTGGTCTATTATAAATCCACGTGCAACATTTTTTGTGGACATATGTTATCATTTATTTTGGGTAAATACTTAGGAGTGGAATTGGAAGTCATAGGATAGGTGTATGTTGAGCTTTATTAAAAAAAATCAGGTAATTTTTGAAAGTTGAGAGCTCCGGTTGTTCCACATCCTCATAAACATTTGGTAGTTTCAGGCTTTTTAGTTGTAGCCATTTTGGTGGGCATATATTACGGTATCTTGTGGTTTTCATTTTTATTCCTCTGATGAATAATGATTTGGATACTTTATGGTGTGAGTATTGGTCATTTGTATATCTTTTTAGTGAACTGTTCAAGTATTTTGCCCTTTTTATGGGACTGTTCATTTTTTTTTATTGAGTTGGAGTTCTTTATATAGTCTTTAGTTATTTGTCATATATATCATGACTATATAACATCTAGCAAATATTTTCTCAACCTTAGCTTGACTTGTCATTTTCTGAAAAATGTAATAATTTTCTTAATAGATGAACAAGAAATCTTAATTTTAATCAAATTCAGTATATTACTTTAAAAACTTTGGGGTTTGTATTTGCTTTATCCTTTCTTTATTTTTTAAAAAGGGTTATTTAAATTCAATTTGCCAGCATATAGTATAACACCCAGTACTCATCTTGCCATGTGCCCTCCTTAATGCCTGTCACCTAGTTACCCTATCCCCCCACGCACCTTCCCTTCTACAACCCTGCTTTATCCTTTCTAAGAAACCTTTGCCTACTTCACGATTGCAAATCCCCTATATTTTTATAATTAAAAAAAATTTTTTTATTTATTTATGATAGTCACACACAGAGAGAGAGGGAGAGATAGAGAGGCAGAGGGAGAAGCAGGCTCCATGCACCGGGAGCCCGACGTGGGACTTGATCCCGGGTCTCCAGGATCGTGCCCTGGGTCAAAGGCAGGTGGTAAACCACTGCGCCACCCAGGGATCCCCCCTATATTTTTAAATAGAACTATCATTTTGGATTTTACCTTTAGATCTATGATCCATTTCAAGTTCTTTATTTCTTTCATCATGTAAGGGAAGTTTAAGTCCCCCCCCCTTTTTTTTTATTTATTTATGATAGTCACACACAGAGAGAGAGAGAGAGAGAGAGGCAGAGACACAGGCAGAGGGAGAAGCGGGCTCCATGCACCGGGAGCCCGACGTGGGATTCAATCCCGGGTCTCCAGGATTGCGCCCTGGGCCAAAGGCAGGCGCCAAACCGATGCGCCACCCAGGGATCCCCCTTTTTTTTTTCTTATATGAAATTGTGCCAGGTTCTGGAACAATCTATTAAAGAGTATTGTTTCTCCTTTGAATTAAATGACACTTCTGTCAAAGATTAATTGACAATGTATTTTTTCTGGACTCTGTTCATTTGTCTATCCTTATATTACTACAACAATATCTTGATAACTGTAGCTTTATAATAAGTCCTGGCATCAGGTAGCATGAGTTCTCTAAATTTTGTTCTTTTGGTTAAGATTATTTTGCTCATTTGAAGTCAGATATATTTCAGAATCAATTTATCAGTTTATATTTAGAGAAAAAAAGCCTGATGGGATTTTGATTTTTGTTATGTTGAATCTATATATCTTAATAGTGAGCCATTCTTTTTAACCTCCATTTGTTTAGACTTCTTTGACTTTTCTTGGCAGTTTTTTTTGTATTTTTTAGAATAGCAGCCTTCCAAATCTCAAATGTATTTCTGAAGACTTTTTTTATAGTATTGTTAATGGCATTAATATATTTTCTATTTTTCTGCAAACATAGAGAAATACAGCTGATCTTTATATATTAACCTTGTATCCTTTGACAATATTAAATTCTCTTATTCTAGTAGTATTTTAATAAAATATTTAGGATTTTTTGTGTAAGAAGTAATGTACAAATGAAGACATTTTTATCTCTTTCAATTTATTTTTATTGCCTTAATGTACATGCTAGGAACTCAGACATTGAATATAAATGATGAGAGTCCTTTCTCATCTTGGGGAAATCATTCAATATTCCCCTATTACTTGTCACTTTTTTCTTTTTTAGCATGGTTGAGTTTTTAAAATTTCTTTCTTCATTTAACTGATTTTACCTGTTTTGTGATGCTTGTTATTTATCAGTAGCACTCTTTTTTTTTCTTTTTGTGAGCCGGTTAAGTATGTAACTAAATAACCTTTGCTACATAACAGGAGATGACTTTTAGAGTTCTAAAAGATGGAAAACTAATGGTCATCAAATCCTATGGGGCTGTAACCTCAAATCTTGACATAGTTAGCTATCTTCTTAATTTTTACATTTTGATTGCAAAAGTTGAATAGAAGTATACATCTAGGATGTTTTAAAGAAGATCCCTGGTATAAATACTAGTGTTTATATGGTATGTAAATATTAGTGTGTATCCCTGAGATCTGGGAGAAGGAAGGACTTTTTTTCCTCTATATAACCAAAATAGAGCTACCAGATACCAATATTAATATTAGTTTCATTGTCCCATATATCCTCTGTGCTCCATATAGTCTGTATTCCTTCCCCCACTCCCAAACCCCTGGCACCCACTGATCATTTTACTTCTCCATAGTGTTTCCTTTTTCTTAAGGTCATGTAAGTTGAGATTATACAGTATGTAGTCTTTTCAGATTGCCCTATTTCACTTAGTAATATGGATTTGTATTTTCTCCATGCCTTTTCATGGCTAGATATTCATTTCTTTTTAGTGTCGAATAATATTCCATTTTGTGGGTGTAGCAGTTTGTCACTTCACCCACTGAAGGATGTAATGGATTACTAAGTTATAGCAGTTATGAATAAAGATGCTGTAAACATCCATGGGCAAATTTTTGTGTGGACATACATTTTCAGAATCTCTGGGTAAACACCAAAGACTATTTTGGCTGGATGGTATTGTAAGACTATTAGTTATGTAGAAAACTGCCACATTGTCTTCAAAAGTGGCTATACCATTTTGCATTACCATAGGCAATGAAATAGAGTTCCTGCTGCTCCACAGCCTCTTTAGGACTTGTGTTGTCAGTGCCCTGAATTTTGGCCATTCTAGTAGGAATGTAGTGGTGTCTCATTGTTTTAATTTGGATTTCCCTCATGATGTAAGTAGGATGTGGGACATTTTTTCATGTGCTTATTTGCTGTCTGTATATCATCTTTGGTGAGGTATCTGTTAAGATCTTTGGCCCTTTTTTAAAAATCTAGTTATTTGTTTTCTTATTGTTGAATTTTCAGGGTTCTTTGTATATTTTGAAGAACAGTTCCTCGTCAGATATGTCTTTTGTTGTAACAACTTGGTGGCTCAGCAGTTGAGCGTCTGTTTTCGGCTCAGGGCATGATCCCAGAGTCCTGGGATGGAGTCCCTCATCGGGCTCCCTGCAGGAAAGCTGCTTCCTCTTCTGCCTATGTCTCTGTTTTTCTGTATCTCTTATGAATGAATAAATAATAAAATCTTAAAAAAGAAAAAGGATATGTCTTTTGGAATTATTTTCTCCCAATCTGTGGCTTGTCTTTTTTATTTTTTTAAAGATTTATTTATTCATGGGCGGGGGGTGGGGGAAGAGGAAGAGAGGCAGAGATATAGGCAGAGGGAGAAGTAGGCTCCTCACAGGGAGTCCAATGAGGGACTCAATCCCAGATCCTGGGATCATGACCTGAGCCGAAGGCAGGTGCCCAACTGCTGAACCACCCAGGGGTCCCATTGTCGTCTTGTTTTCTTGACACAGTCTTTACCAGAGCAGAAGATTTTAATTTTCATGAAGTCCAGATTATCAGTTGTTTTTTTCATGGATCATGTCTCTAATTTTGTATCTAAATAGCACCATACCCAAGTTTTCTCCCATGATATGGTCTAAGAATTTTAAGTATTTCATTTTATATTTTGGTCTGTGATCCATTTTGAATTTTTCTGAAAGATTTAAGGTCTGTGTCTAGATTAATTTTCTTGCATGTGGATCATAGTTATTCCATAACTCTGTCCCTTTTTTGCAGATGGCCTTTTTATTGTGTTCTGCCCTCTGCCCAGTTTGCTGAGTTTTCATCATATATAGGTATTCATTTTGTCAAATACTTTTATGTCTATTGTGATATGTTTTTTCTTATTCTCTAAAGGGAATTACATTGATTTTTGACTATTAAACCAAACGTGTATCTGGAATGAACCCTACTTGTTCATGACTCTCTTTTTCTACATCTTGCTGGGTTTGGATATTCTATTAAAAAATTAGGCTATTTTTATGAAGAATTTTGATTTGCAAGTTTTAAAAAAAATGATTCTTTGGTTTTGGCATCAGAGGTATGCTAGTTCTTCTTGAATCAATATTGGTAATTTAAAAGAATGAGTCTATTTCAAATAACTATTTATTTCTTTTTAAGATTTTGTTTATTCATGAGAGACCCAGAGAGAGAGGCAGAGACAAAGGCAGAGGGAGAAGCAGGCCCCTCTCAGGGAGCCCGAGGTGGGACTTCATCCTAGGACCGGGATCACACCCTGAGCCAAAGGCAGACACTCAACTGCTGAGCCACCCAGGCGTCCCAAATATTGAGGAATTTCTAGATATTCACATTGATTTCTAATTTATTTCATTTGTCAAACTGTAATGTTTCGACAATTTGAAATTTATTTTGCCTTTAATGGCTCTTTCTAGAGAATATATTTGCACAGAAAAAGAATGTGAACTCTGATATTTCTGGATATAATGGTTTAAATTTTTTTTTTTTTTTTTTTTTTTTTTTTTTTTTTGAGAGAGAGAAAGAGCTTGTGTTTGCACACAGCAAGGAGGGGCAGAGGCAGAGGGAAAGAGAGAATCTTATGCAGGCTCCACACTCAGTGCAGTTAACCAACTGAGCCACCCAGGATTTGTATGTAATGGGTTTTTGTGGGGTTTTTGGTAAGATTTTATTTATTTATTCATGAGAGACATGCAGAGAGAGAGAGACAAGAGAAGCAGAGACATAAGCAGAGGGAGAAGCAGGCTCCACGCAGGAAGCCTGATGTTGAACTCCATTGCGGGACTCTGAGATCACACCCTGAACCAAAAAGCAGACACCCAACCACTGAGCCACCCAGGTGTCCCGGATGTAATGATTTTTAAATAACCATCAGTTGATAGTGTTTGAAATGCCTAAATCCTTACTAATTTTTTGTTTACTGTTTTTGTCAATTACTGACAGAGATGTATTGGAATATTGAACATGATTCTGGGTTTGTCTCTCCTTTAGTTCTATCAAGTTTTTATTCCCTTATTTTGAAGTGCTATTGTTATGCACATATTTATAACTGTTTTATCTTTCTGAAAAATCTACCTTTTATCCTTATGAATTATCTTTTATCTACAGTATTACTCCTTGAGATCTTTTGTTATTGTTAATATATTCACACAACCTTTTTAAATGCGTGTTATTTACATAGTATATGGTTTTCTGTTCTTTTACCTTGACCTCAAGTGTTTTTATATTTGTTCTTTTTTGGTAGCATATAATTGGATGTTGTTGTTTTTTTTCCAATCTGGCAGTTTCTGCTTTTTAATTAGAGTATTTTGTCAATTTCAATTTAATGTGCTTTTATATAATTTAGTTGAGGAAAAGCATTTGTTTATTTGTCCCTTCTTTCTTTTTTCTCCTTTCATTACTTCATTTTTACTTAATACTTAATTTACTGTTAATCAAAATTTTTAGTTTAATTCTTTGTATTTTTAAATCACTGCTCTGAGAATTACACTGTACATATTGAATTTATCAGTCTTCTCAGAATTTATATTATACCCTTCATGTACAATGTAAAAAATCCTTTGATGATATAGTTTCATTTATCCTTTTGTCCTTGTGTACTGTGTCATATATGTTACTTGTATATGCATCATAAGCCATGTAGTATAAGGATATTATCTTTACAAAGTTTTCTTTTAATAAAATTAAGAAAGGAAGGTTGTATTTTGTATTTACCTACATGTTTACTATTTTCAGTGCTCTCCTTCTCTTGTATTGTGAGTTTTGAACTGGTATTGTTTTCCTTCAGCCAGCAGAAATATCTTTTTGGAGTGCAGGTCTTAGGTTTTATCTTTTCTGCAGATGTCTTTCTTTCACTTCCACTTTCGAAGGATATATTCACTGGGTATAGAATTAGGGTTTACAAGGGTTACAGAGTTTTTCTGCCCTCCCCCACCTCCCTTCCCTCCCCCTAAACAGTGTAAATATGACTACTTTATTGTTGTTTGGTCTTCATTTTTTCTGATGCAGTCAGTTGCAATTTGAATTATGTTCCTTTGTAGGTAATGTCTTTGTTTTTCTCTGACTGCTTTTTACAATTTCCTTCTAGCTTTGGTTTTCAGCAGTTTGGCAGCCTGTGGTTAGTTGTGATTTTCTTTGTATTTATCTGCTTGTGGTTCCTGAGCTTCTTGGATCTGTATGTAGATGCTTTTCATCAAATTGGAAACTTTGCAGCTACTATTTCCTTAAATAGTTTTCTGCCCCGTTCTTTCTTTTCTCTTCCTGCAGTACACGTGTTAGACCATTGGTGTTATTGAGAGTTTCTCCATTGAGCCTCTATTTTATTTTGCTAATACTTTTATCTGTGTTCTTCAAATTGGATAATTTCTATTGGTCTGTTTTAAGTTCACTGATCCTCTATTCTTTAGTCTCCAATATGCTATTAAGACTATCTGGTGGATTTTAAAATTTAAATGTATTGCTTTGCTGTAGTAGAATTGGTTTTATTTTTTTCTATGTCTGGTGAGATTTTTCCATCTGTTCACTCATATGTCCATATTCTCCTCTAAGTCCTTGACCATATTTAAAATAACTAATTTAGAATCCTATCTACTCAAGCCTACATGTGGGTCATCATTTGCTGTCTTTATATTGAATGCATGTTTTTCTTTATTATGAGTCACATTTTTCTACTGCTTTGTATGACTTATAATTTCTTATTATATACTGGACAACTGGGATAATTCTTGTAGGGAATATTAAGTACATTATCTTCTTTGAAAGATATTGGCTTCTTTTTTTGGCCAATACTTAAATTACTGGTGGATTCTCTAGATCCTATCAGACTCAGTTTTATTCTCTATGGAGACTGCACTAGTTTAGATTTTGTTCTTAGAACAGGCATGACTCCTTACTGTAGGGAGTGCCTTTTTGTTTATTTTCTCCACAGGTATCGCCCTAGTCTGGTCTTAGCTGAATGCTAAGGCATTAGGTGAGGTTCCTCCACTCTGGCCACAGCAGGGTTCCACTGTTCAGCACAGGGCAGCATCTGGTAGCTTTACTTATGTCTTAGCCTTGTATCAGCTACTCTCTGCCATGCCTGACAGAGCCTCACTCCACATTTGTACATCCCAGCAGTGAGTCAAGGACCATGAGAGACCACCAGACTTCTGGGTAACCCCTAGAGAGTGCCCTCCTCCCCAGTTCCCAGCCCCACAAATTCCAGTTGCCTCAGTGGCTGCAAGCTCCAGTCTCTAAAGTCAGGAACACAGTGCTCTGCCTGAGTTTTGCCTTCCTGTGCCAGTTCCAGAAAGTGCTCCTAGGTAAAAAGCCAGGACAGATGTGGGCTCACCTTGTTGGCTTCCCATCTCTCAGAGATTACTATTTTTCATTTCCTGTTGTCTTAGTCTGGAAATAGTTGCCAGTATTCCATCCAAGATTTTAGTTTATGCCATGATAGCAAGTCCAATTCCAATTTATTCTATCATAACTGGAAGTAACATTCTCTGTGGAAGGCATGCTAGAGCTCCGTGACTGATGCTTGGTCATCCTACATTCTTCTTCTGCGGTATCTATGATAAGTTCAACTTTCAGACCCAGTATTTATGTGACTCTTCTTTCTTGGCTCTTTCTTGACATTTCTCCTTTATTTTCTAGCCTTTGCCCTTTTCACATTTTTTCCTTTTTTCACTATCAGCTTGGTTTTAATAAACGGGACATGTTAGCACCTAACACACAATGCTCTGTGCATATAAATGCGAAATACGTTTGGGAGTGTGAAGTTTTCTTCCCAATTTGGAGCAGAACGTTAGGCCTCTTAACTTCCTTTCCTGTCATCTTCTGGTTTTCTCTTTTCCCCACAGAACTGCCAAGAATCATGGCAGGGGTTCTCTGGGGAAGCTTTAAGCCCTATCTCCTTCTAGCCCTTCTCAGAAACTCCTTAACAGAGCCTGGTGTCAGCCTCACTTCTGGATGCAATGCCTTTGGAAGTAATTGACAGCTCACTCCCCATACCTAAGAGAGGGCACTAATGCCATGGTAATTTCTCATTGTGGAGGGTTGGAGTGGACTGAGGGAGACTGAGGTCTTTATATTAGTCTGATGGATAGTTTTATATCTGGTCACAATACTGGTGTTTTTATTTGCAGCAAGCTCATCATGACTCATCAGGCTTTATCTTCACTCACCGCCTCTCCATACTTAAAATTGCCTGTGTTCTTTTTTCCCCCTTTTTAGTATCAAAATAATCAGATGCTTGTATATTTCCCAAAGAAGAAAACCAGGAAGGAATTATAATGAAAATCACTGTCAGTTTTTAAACTCTTCTTATAAACACAAACGAGCTTAATGTTTTTGAGTGACACCTTTCAATAAATAAATAATGAAATTATGTGAAATAAGTTAGAACTGGTTATGTCTGTCTGCATATTTTGGCTTCAGAGTGCTTAATTAGGTACTTTTGATGTATTACACATAATTATGTTTACTTTTAATTTGGCATGAAAATGACATTTCCAGAACCAAGCTTAGTGGCGTATTTTAGAACACATCAGCAGAGAAATACATTTCATCTCCTGAGGCCCTATTTCTGCTTCCCCCCTACCATCATTGAAGCAAAATCAATATATATATTTTTAAAACAAATGTGATTCTTCCTGCATTGTATATCCTGAAACCAGAGCGGCACAATTAACACCATTTTTCTAGTCTGTGAACCTTGCAAATTTGTAGTTCAGTGTCTGTACTAACTGTTCAAATGACTTGTGGGGGGCCATTACATCTGCCCTTTGCGGTGGGAAAGTGATAATTATTTCTAAGGGTCTGTGTGCACAGAGCCACGTGCCCATATATGGTGACCCTTCAGTTGCTAAGAGTTTCACTAACATGGAAGTGGATTTCAATAGTGCAAGCAGAGGTGGTGTAAGAGTTGCCCTGGGAAGAAATTGGGGCCTGGGATATACACCAGGGTTCCTAGGTATAGGCAGAGCTGTCCAGACTGCAATTAGCACATCAAATGAAGTATATTTACTCATAAGCCAATAGGCTCCAGAACCCATGATTTCTGATTGTTGGCTGAATTTAGTTTTCAGATTGTCACTCTTTTTCTTTTTACAAATGGATTTTTTTTTGTATTTCATTCTACCTATATTTATCAATCACTGTTGACTATCCACTGTGGCAGACACTGGGGATATAAATCTGACAAATTAATTGCCAAGTAAATAGGCCATACAGTATAGTGTAAATATTCTGATGTGGTTGTGTAAGGACTGGAAGATGCACTTAACCCAGACGGAGAAGGAGCAGAGCTTGTGGAGGGCACCTGAGCCCAGCCTTGAAAGATAAGTAGGATCTAGCTGGGCAGGAGGGGGTGATTGGATGGTAGAGAGGCATTCTGAGCATAGGGAGCAGCTGGAGAGAACATGGCATGTGTGGGAAGCAATGTAGTATGAGATGCTTGGAGTATAAAGTCCAAAACAGGGCAAAGGTGACTGGGGGGGGGGGGGGCTGGGAGTTGGGAGCTGGGGCTGGGAGTAAGCACACACTAGATCCTGATGAACGAACCCCTTCAGCTGGCACCTCTGCCATCGTCTTCCCACAGTTCATCTGTTTACATGCTCAATAAAGAGCATGAGGTAAACTTCAGCTCTGTTGTTGGGATGGTCATGAATTTTCAGTTAGCAAAGTTTAATTTAATATTCTAATTTTTGAGGGAGTGAAGTTAAAGCCTACCATGACATTCTTTCTAGTCCTAGAAGAACATGCTGGCAATAAACTATAATCTCTTTGTCAGGTGCTTTCTGTTTTAATATTTTATATTTCAACTACAGATCAAGTTGAACAATGAATTCTGGTACTAGGTTCTCAGTCAAACCTTATCCTAGAGGAGTTGGGGTAGTGATTGAACTGGTTCTGACCCAGACCCTCTTTCTCTGCTTTTATCCAGTTCTGAGTCACTCTCCTGTGTGCTTCTCTGCCCTGCATTACTGTGGGCCACATCCTTCCACAGTAACCCTGTCTTGTTCTCCTATCAGTGCTGACATTTCAATTGTAGTAAGTTCATAATCTCTCTGTCTATAATCACTCAAATATCAGTCTTAGATTTAATCCATTATCTTTCTGTCATTCTAGCTATTTTGATTCTTAACTATATAATCTATGCTAATGCTAGAGGTGGAACTTTTTGCCATTGCTAACCTGACATCTCTGTTTTCTTCCTGGTTTTGGTGGGAGGGGCCCTAAGAAAATCATCTTTTGTGGTGGGGGGAAAGAAAAGCTTTTTTGCTCTTTCCTGCATTTATGATTAAATATGCATGACTCTGTGCCTCTCAGCTATGGCAAATGAGATCAAATCAATTATGTTTGCATTCGTGGTGAAATTTTGCTGTTGAACGCTTCCAGACTTACTCAGCTTTGGGTTGACTTCATAGGAACATCACCAACGGTGACCATTTAACTGTCCAGAAGATAAACAGAAGTAAATAGTGTAGATGATAATTGTTATGTAATTATGATATGATATCATCATCTAATTAACCTCTGGTGTAGAGATCATGACTTTTAACTATCATTGTTAGTGTTTCAGATTTTTATCACCAGTATCTTTACCTTGAACCTAGCGAGTGACTCTTAAAAACACTGCATTTGACGTTTTATTCTATATATTTACCTGAAAATTGTTTCTAAAATGTATTCCAGTGTATTCTTGGAAATACTAGTTCTTGGGGTTGTTAATTGGTAGTGGTAAAAAGGGGTTCTGTTGTCAAATAAGTATGGAAAATCTTGGGTTACACACAGTTAATCAGGCTTCTCTACTCTAATTCTTTTGGAGCTTTAATATGCTAATGTGCATTGTGAATTTCCAAGGCAAAAAAAGAAATGATGTGGAATGTTTCCTAGATTCATTTGATCACGGCTCTCTTTTTGAGGGGATAATTGTCAGAACTGATGTTGTAGGTTGTATGGTAGTCATTATTAGCACAACTGATGATAAATTGGGAAATTCTGGTCTTGAAAATGTAAATGTATTGCTTTCTTATTTAGACACATATTGAAGAGAGTCCAATTTTATGAGGAAAGAATTTTTAAAAAGCTTGATGTCTTAATCTTGGAGTAGAGGCTCAACGATAACAAAATATGCATTGATAGATCCAACCATATTGTGGGTTCTCATTTATTCCTGGATCAGTCATTCAATAAGCTCTGAGAGAGTCCTTCACTGTAGGCACTGTGCTGGGCATTAGGGACAGAGGAGTGAACAACAGGGCAATAGTTAGTGAGATAAAGCTGTAAAGGACTGAACCCTTCTGTAGATAATGCAAACAGCAGATGGTGAGTGCTCCAAAGAGACTGCGGCTATGAGAGAACAGGGCTGTTCTGGCTAGTGTGGGCAGAGATGTGAGTAGATAATGCTTAGGCTGAAACCTCAAGGATAAAAAGATTATATTCCCTTGGAAATTTGGGAGAAGATCAGAGGACCAGCAAGTACAGCAGCCCTGAAGTGGGAAAGAATGTTTGAAGAGCCTTCAGAGCCCCAGAAGGTTGGAATTTTGCAGACAAATGCTTGCATTGCAGGGTTGGAAATGGAGATGGAAAGTGTCAGACCATGCAGACTGAGTTACCTGTTTCACTTCTATTCAAAGAAAAATGGGAAACCTTTGCAAAGTTTTAAGGAGAGGGGTGACATAACCCTGATATGCATGTTGGAAGCTCATGCTGATTCCTGAACAGAGAGTTGTAGGGGAAGGAGTAGAAGCCCAAGGGCCAGTTGGAGGTGGGTGCAGGGCCAGGTGCAGAAAGCAAAAGCTAGCTCAGCCCATGGTGATGCTTCTGGGGGTGAAGAGGATTGGGCAGATCTGAGGCAATGTTGCAGTAATACCTGTGCCTCCGTAATAACAGGGACTTTTGCAGTAAAGGCACATTTTGAGTTGCAGGATAATTCTAAACTTTGAGAAAGGATAAACATTTATTTCTTATATCCCCCTGGTCACAACCTTTCCATTTTGGCCTTTAGAAGGAGTTATAGATCCCTCTACTTTCCCCAACCCTGTCGTAGTTCCCTGGGAAGAAAAGGTAGTATGAATAAGATGCTGGGTTTGCAGTAGAATGAGGGAATAGGAGATTGATCTGGCCTGCTTGTATTATTGCAGGCCACGTGGACTCGCCTGAGACCTGGACAGAAGTAAACCAAAGTACTCCATGTGATGCATTCTGTGCTACCAGTTGCACAGTTGGCAGGCAGTTCCCTTAGATATGCCATTTATACATCCATCTTCCAAAGAGGCCATGAAGGCATTGACATACAGGACAGGACATCCCATTCTAGCTTGGTTCCTGGCTAGTTATCATCCCATCCCATTATGGCTAACATTGATGAAAATGTCTATAAAAAGAGGCTGAAAATGAGGTAGTCTGCAAGCCTATAAAGGTGTCACTTTCCCCAGATGCTTTAAATAGAATGGATAATCTTATGAACCCAATTGATAGCCCATTTGGAGGAGAAGAGAGCAGAACAGCACTGCAGCCTTTTTGTGTCATGGCACACAGAAAATGAGCATTGTGAACCTCACGGTGGAGTGAGTTGCTCAGGTCACCCCTAGCTAGAGAAGATCAGAGTCTGAGCTCAGCTCCCTTGGGCACTGGATGGCTGCTCAGTGAGGAAGGGGAGCAATATCTGTGGTGTATTAGTGACCCATTTGCTGCCCACCAGGTGTACCAGTTAGAATATTCTAGTCTGGAGGATTCTAGGAAGAGAAAAGCCAAGGGTATATCAGGGATGGAACTTTAAAATCAGTTTTCCAGGTCATGTGGGTTTTTTTGTTGTTGTTTTGTTTCAATTCTGTAGATTGCATTGCAGCCAGTGGCATCCTGTCCCTAACACCCTTAATCTGGGAGTGACCTCATGGAATTAATTGCTCATCCCAATGAGATAACTATTCAGAATTGAAGGTTTACATCTCCCCCCACCGCCTGCCCAGCCGCCACCCCCAAGTCACTTGTATGATCACTTGGAGACTGACAATGCAGATAAAACCATAACTTAAGCACCTTCCATACGTGAGGATTTCTATATGAAAAGATGTTAATGTGTCCACCTTGCTGGGAGAGAACTTCTGGAAAAGATCCTAAGTTAAGATCCTAAGTCCAATATAAGACTTGTTTCAGGAAGTTCAGCTGTGAGGAAGTACATGGTGGTTCTTAAGGCAGTACGTCCAATTGCTGGGTACCTGAAATACCCACAATGGGTGGCTGCGGAGGTAGGGCAGTAATAATTACAGCAACTTGGGCAGTCATGAGGACTGAACACATAATAGCAGAAACCTGAGTCGCTGAATCATGTGCGTTACCTGATGTGAGTATGGGATTAAAAATGGTATATTTACAAAGTCCAGACTTGCTGAAGGAGTGTGCCACATATTAGTTGCTGAGTATGCTTGTCCTCCCCACGTTTTTTTAAAATTGATTGGTTGTTTTCTTTTTTCTTTTCTTTCTTTCTTTTTTTTTTTTTTTTTTTTTGGTTGCTGTTGAATGAAACAGACACCTCTCTAAATGCCACTGCCTCAAAAAAAAAAAAAAGGTCACAGCTTCAAAGAAAGAAACCAATTGACTAGCATACTTATTGAATTAATTTTTCCCTTACACTTATTTTTAAGATCATGAGAGCATTGCTTCTGATCTTAATCCTGAGCTGTCTTTTTTCTTTTGTGTGGTAAGACTTCAATCAAGGTAATCAAGGTTTCCTTTGTGTTTTGTTAAACTGTGATTTCCAGGATGAGTTAGTTTCTTTACCTAGGGCCAGACCTTATACAGGGGCAGTAACTAAGCAGAACTGCTTACTAGCACGCTGAAGCTTTTCACTCTTTGTGATGCGGAAACTCAGCCTACATGTGGGTAAAGGCAAGGGGGTTGACTTCTTCCTAAAGGATGCTGCTGGAATCTACCCGAAGGGCCCTCACTGGGCTGGCAATCGGTTGTGCGTGGTTCCAATAAAGAGAAGTGACCCCTCTTTTTGGGAGTGTGGGATTCTGTTGCCACTCAATCTTGTTCCAGGTCATTGCTAAATTAAGAAGGTGATGTTTATGTAGTTAAGTTGTTCCCATGAGCTTTAGCATCATTATCTAATGGCAGGAAATTCTTTGCGGGGATAGGATAAGAAGGAAGTGCCTGGGGTCATCTCTCCTGGTCCCACACCTACTAGCTTTTGGCCTCAGGCAAAGGCCTGGTAAAGGGTGAGGTGCGAAGCTGCCAGTGTCACTGCCCAGGTGCTGTGTGCCTGAGGATTTCTGTGTCAGAATTCTGCAAATCTAGCTGACAGTGTATTCTACTACTTTCTAATTAAGTCTGTAAAGTGTTGACATCTTTCTTACTTATAGGTAAGGAGAGAGAGGAGGCAGGCAGCTTGAAAAATGAAAAATAAGTCAGTTTCTAAAATATGAAACCTGCAAGCAGCAATTTTCCTTTCCTCTCCATGAAAATAGCATCAGGAACTTTAGCACCCTGGCAGGATCTCATGTGTGTAGCTTTCAGTGCCTCTTTTTATTCTCCTCCTCAATATTTCCCACTTGATAGAAGCTTCTAAATACGTGTCTGATGGCCATGTGTGCCACTTTGGCTACCGTAACAGCACCTGTGTAAAAGGTTTATCCCAAGGAGTCATTAATAGTTTAGAAAAAGATTTCTTTCTGCTGAACTGTGCCAGGATGTTATGAAATAACTTTGTAGCATACCAGCTGAGAACTCCCTAGAATGCAATAGTTTTCTTCTTTCCCTTTTCCATAAACAGCAAATGTAAATGAGAAAGAGAGACTATTGAAACATACCTTCGCCTGTCAAAGGAGAAGACAACTCAAGATCACCAGGCCCCCAGGCTTTGCTATATGAAGGCATAGTCCCCATCTACTGTTTGTTCCTAAAGAAAGGGGGTAACTTCTAGAACAGGGAAGAGAATTTTGGTGAGTTTTGATGTTGTGTGAGCAATGAGCAGCTGTTATACTGAACTATGTGCTTTTCGTTGAGTTTATGGCTGCTTTTGTAAGATAACCCTAGGACATATAGCACCTGGTTGGTGTATCTTGGGCATGAGGGAGGAAACCATTTTCCTTGGGAAGGAGTGAACTGTCCCTAATAATGGAAAGAGGAAAGAGTTAGCAATTTAAACAATTTACATAACAAATTAATAGCATAATAATTATCCATTTGCTTATTTAAAATGGGCCAGAAATGCCTTTTTTTTTTTTTCACGGAAGATCACTTCATTGAATGTACTAAAATAGAATAATGCCATACAGAAAAGCAGTAAAAATGAAATAAGACTTTCGAAAACATATTAATACATAAAATATTTATTACAGAGTCTCAGTAGTGTTTGCATTTAATCATTTTTATTGTATATCAGGGGTTAGTCACTTCATTCTGAATTCTGAAAAATGAACATGAGATGTTTTGCAAGCACTGCTTTTTTCTAGAGTGCACTCTCAGTGGGATTTACTGAGGAAATACTTATTCGTTGAGAGGTGGAGGCCTGAGTCTGTAAGCACATTACAAATGCTTCCCACAGTGGCACTAAAATGATCAAAGGAAATGAGCAAGCCAGGCGAGGTTGCTTCACTGAAATGGATTCTTACCTATATGTTAAGTGGAGTGTGGATGAGTTGGGGAAACTTAGGACAACAGAGAGGCAGTGCCTCTCTTCTGGCTGCTTAGAAAACCTCATTCTTCTCTTAGGTTTTTGGACACCAGTCTTTGTACCAGCCTGCATTTTCCACTGTGTGACCTTTGTATGATGTAGGTATATTTTTGTCTCCAAAGCATGTATATACAGTTGTTCAAGTTTCAAGGCCAACAGTTGGAGCAATTTGTGATGTAGCTGCTTAATAAACAAGAGTTCATTGACTGAATGGTGATATGTTTTGAGTGGAATCATAGTGGTGGGCATGGAAAGTGGCTTGTCATTGGTAGGTTTCCTGTTTCAGACAGTGAGGTCCCTAAGGACAAGAGTATGGCTTATTCTCAGCCCAATCTAATAGCAGAGACTGTTGGGAGAGGTATTTGATCACCTAATCCAGGTAAGTGTCAGAGCTTGCCTCTTGAGAAAATTTGATGGCTTTGGATGGTGGTATTTGGAACTAGGTTCAGAGCTTCCTTAAACCTCAGCCATTTGGCCAAATTGGCGCTGAGCAGACGGTGAGTGGAGCTTGGCACCAACTACTGGAAGTGTTTAGGGCTGTGTAAAACAAAGGAAGTGGGGGGCAGAGACTGTGAAATGGTCCTATTTTCCAACCTGTTCCATGTTGGAGACTCCATGATTGGCCATCAACTACATATTCATCTCCAGGAAAGGTTTGAGCTGTGATTCTCCAGCTGTGCCATCACATGCAGTCTGCAGAAGAGATTTACAGGGTCATGCCCCAGGCACCGGAACCATCTTGCATAACCATGGAACCTTCCCGAGGTTGATGTCATGTTGAGAAATGACAATTCCTTGTTTGTAGATGCACTAGCCAAATGACCTCTTGTGCTAACGAGATATTTTCAGGTAATCTGGAGCTGACTGAGTAGTACCAGTTGAGAAATGGCAGCAGGAGAGAGAATTCGCAAGACTGAACAGATACCCAGTGCTGAGTCTCATACAGAGGTCACTGTGGAAGTGAGGGCTCTGGTGTGAGGATACATTCTAGAAGACACTCGTACCTCCTGGGGAGCATCATGGAAGTTCAGATCTGAAAGGATCCTAAATGCATGAGAGCTCTTGTTTCAACCACATGATAGGCTACATTATGGAGAAAGTGATCTTGTTCCACATTTAATTAAAGGAAAATATTAATACTCTTACTAAGTATTGGATCTGAATTCTGTGTCAGAGCTTAGCTAAATTTTCCTTAATTCAGAAATTCTTAAGGGAAAATTGTTTTTAAGATACATGGTTTCATGCATTCTCAGGGGACGTGATGAGTTTAGGGAATCCTTTAAGCCTACTATTCCTTTTCCAGTTTCAGATTTTGTTCAACTCTTTCTAGGATAACTAGAGTCCAGAGGTCACTGGTTTGCGGTGACATCACTACTCTAAAAATTTTGAGAACAGTTGGAAAATAGGAGAGGCAGCTAACTCAATCGCTAATAAAGCTTTGCAGGGTTGGGAATTTAGGATCTTACTGGTAGAGTATTGAACCGCACACATCAGTTCTAGTTACTTTCGTGGCCTTGGAAGTGCTGTGATTTTATTACCTGGCCAAATCTCCAAGGTCTGGAGAGGAGAGACCCGGGAGGGACGGCAGCACAGAGTGGACAGGTCGGCTGGAGAGTGAGGCTAAGGACTGGATCGCTGGTACGGACTCTTCAATGTTCATTCTCATCCCCCTTTTGGACACACAGAGGAGCAAACCCGGCCCCATTGTAGCAAATACCAGGCTTGGGCATGCATTAGGGTCTGAATAAAGCTTTGCACACCTGTAGTTCTCATGCATTATTTATGGTTGTACCTCCGCTCCTTCTTCTCTTAGAACTGCACTCGGTCTGAGAGAGTAAAGGGTGCACAGGAAATCCTCGACTCGCGGCCTAGTGCACTTAGAGACTATCACCTGCCAATTTGCTAACTGTGATAACTGCAGCAATATTCTTGGGTAGCTTGTTTTCAGGGCATCTTTAATGGGAGGAGAGGATATAAGGAGGCTATTAGCCTTGGCTGTGCTAAGTTTAGAGTGCTGTCAGTGAGCCGCGCACATGCCCCCTGCTGATTTCTTCCTTGATTAGCCTGGTCTAATGTTCTTGCCTGGGCGCGCCTGTGCTGCAGTAGAGAATTAAAATTCATAATCTCTGCTTGGGATCCCGAGGCTGTACTCCGTTCTGGAGCGCAGACGTCTTTTGTTTCCGAGCTTTGCCACTGGAAACAAATTTCCGGGCAATTTGGCTGATGGTTGGATGAGCAGCATGCATGCGAGAAGGAAAATGCTGGGGAGGGAGGGTGGTCAGTCACAGTCCGTCTGACTGGGAAGAAGAGGCTCCAGCTGCCCAGTAGATGACAGACGACAATAGCCAGTGACTACTTTTCCTGAATCAGGAAACTGGGGAGGGTGAGGAAAACCTCCCCATAAGCAAAAAGACAAACTGAATTCGATCCTTGAGGTCACCTTGGCTGTGATCCCTGCCACTGGCTTCATGAAATCAGCTGAGGCTCCCCCCACCCCAGCCCCAGTTGCTTTCTATCTGTGTGAGTCTGTGTTGGACGTGGGGCTGGCTTGTGAGTTTTTACTAACTGAAGATTTGCAGTGATTGATTTCAAGTACGAGGACACATTTCTTAGAGTTCCCAGGGGCAGTGACTCAAAGGACATAATGGGGACTAGAAGAGTTAACCAGGAAAAACTGGAGGAGGTGAGCAGCTGGTCAAGAAACTTGGCCTTTGGCATGTTCCATAAGCTCTGTTCTAGGAAAGAGAGGAGAGAGTGGTAGCAGGTGAGAGGCGTCTGAGTGACGTGACGGTGTATCCTAGTGGTGGCCTGCGTTCAGGAACAGTCCACATAAATGCAAGCTTCAGGCCCCTCCAAAGTGACTGGGATTCAGAGAGAGGACTCCATAGGCCCCAGACCTAGAGGAGCTGGCTTGCTGACCAAGTTCTCAAGGTTCAGCACCAGATTTAGTGGAATAAGATAGGACGCTACATGGTTCTTCTACGGGGAAGGGATGGGTGGAGCTCGACTTTCTGATTTTGATCGGAAGACCCTTGAAGGTAAATACCATACATTAGATAAAGTAGGTCCTAAATAAATATTTGTTGAAAAGGTGAATGAACTTGAACAGCATTTCCTGGTGCTGGAAATAGACTCAGAGGTAGCCTATCAGCAGGTGTAATTTAATGCTTAATTGTTGGTGAGTTGATTTAGATATTCCCAGCAATCCCCTCTTCCCCTCCCTGACTTACAGGCAGCTGTAGTCACCTGGGGACAAGGCTGAACCAGGTTGGGGGAAGAGCTGACTAGTGTTTGATCAAGTGGTTCTGGTTGGGTGGAAAAAAAATCTATAGAAAACACAGGTTACTTCATACTGCTGACTGTCGAAGATGGACTACTTTTCTGTTTGTAACTCCATGAGTTTATACTTGAATTTTTTTTTTTCTCAGAGCATTTGAGGAAAAACAGTCCAAAGTATGTACAACATAACCCAATGAGGTAAAAACAGATGACAGTATTGGCCATTGCAGTCAGTGTGGATGGGCTGGTCCACTCTTGTCATCTCTCATGCGGGAATGGTGTTTTTTTGCAAATATGATTGCATTTGTGATGTTTGCCCAGGAAGGTCAGTGAATCTTGTTTTACAAGTGTGTGCTTTGAGTCACATTTAATCATGATAATTTTTTCCTACAGATGCCAACTATAGAGTTCAGCCTGGAATACTAGCTAAGTAATGTGGATTTTGAAACCCTGGTTTTATTTAATAAGCAGTAATGAATCAAAAGAGCAATATTAAACCCCTTCTTTTTTTTTTTAATCTGTCCAAGCTGCTAATAAGTGTTTGTGCCAGAAATTTTGTAAAAGAATTGAACCTCTAGACTTTGGATGCTGAAATAATAAGAAGCTCTACCCTAAAATACTTTCCCTCTCAAAATAATATTTGTTCTATATAAATATTTATGAGGCAAATCAAATTACTGAGCATTAAATGCGACTTGGGAGGGCTTGAGTGTGTTTTGAGTGTGTGTGTGTGCACACATGTGAGTGTGCAAAGTTCTGTCATAGGATGAATTTGTGGCAGCACCTGCCTCTGAATATGACCATGACTGCCACCTGAGACAGAATCACCTAGGGTGCTGGTTAAAATAGTTTCTTTGGCTACATCTTCCCAGTCAGAATTTCTTGAGGCCAGAGTTGGGGAACCTCCATTTTAAACAAGCACGTGCCTGCCACCCATGATTCTGATACACAGGGGAGAGAAGGCCACATCATTGACAATATGTGATTAACACCAAGTGAAAAGGAAGTGAGAAGGGAAAGGTCCTCAGAGATGGTTCTTGGAGTATTGAGAAACTGTAGAGACAGTGTGGAATTTGAATTTTTCTAGGTGCTGAAGCAGAAGATGGACATTTTATGCATAAAGACTGGTTTAAACAAAAGGTAGAATTTAAAAGAAAGTAAATAGATCTGCTTCTTCAAGAGTGAAGGCTTTGTTTGACCTAGGGCAGTAGAAGAAGATACTTGGGTAAGTAAGATGAAGCAACATATAATGAGGGGCTTTTAGAGAAAATGACTGTTGTCGAGGTGGTGGGCAGGAAGGAGACTGGGTTGTGAAACCACTGAGAGTAACATGTGCTCGTTTGGCCTGGAGAGATTTCCTTCCTCTTTCCCACCTGTCAGAAAATGACATGGGCATGGCCTCCAGTATTTTGGGCCAGAAAAACTAACCCCTTGAATACAGAAGGAAAACAATCTGAGAGAAATACATTTGTTTTTGTACTATCTGCTTAGTACAAAGAGATCTGGACAGAGATTAGGATGTCTAGATACCATCTTTCCAATACAAACACATCTTTGTTTCTACCGTTCTCTGGTGTGAACCTAATCTTAGACTAATATCACAAATTCACCATAGAGCACGTTTTTACAGATACCTGTGTGAGATTCACACTGTGCACGTGCATCTTGTTTATTAGTGCCCGTGAGGTCAGCTCTCCTAAGCCTTCCTCTTCTCCCATCCTCTACAGCCAGCCAGCCCAGTTAGGGAACTGAGAACAGAATTTTAGTAAATTGCATTTCCATTCTTTTCCTCTCATTTGATGCTCAAGTGAACCCTGTGAGATAAATGAAATCGACAGGCTTTGTTAGAGCATTTAAGCTGAGAACCTGAGTGGAGGGGAGAGGTTAGGCCACGTGTTCCATGTCAAGCTGAGCTAAGAAGAGGAGGAGTCAGGCCAGGCTTCAGGATTCCCAGGCCACTGCCTCTCCTCTTTATGTTCCATGCCTCCTTTGGATAGACCTGCTGATTTCTTTCCTGGAACTCAAGGAATATTCTGTCCTTGACACAAGTGGAAAGCCTATAGACTGCTGGAAACAATGGTGATTGGGTTTCCAGTCAGAGATTTCTCACAAAATTCAGAGTTAGAACATTCTTAGGACTTTTGTCATAGGACTAGGTTCATAATAATAATAATAATTATCATTATTAATTATTATTATTATTATTATAGGAAATATTGAATACTTAAACTTTTTCCAGTCACCTTATATATATTGACTTATGTCAACTTTATGCTAACCTCATGAAGTAAGAACTATTTTCTACCGCCATTTGAGAGATAAACAGAAGCCCAGGATTCATAAGTAAGACTTAAGATTGCACTCGGGGGGAGGAAGGTGAAGAAAAACAAAAAAAAAGTTTGTTTAGGGCTGTCTAAGTTGGGATAAAATGTTGCTAATGTGAGCACTCAGTGGGCCTTTCTTCCTCTTGTATGATTCCAAAGTGTACTGTCTGTCTTCCGAGAGGCTGACTGTAGTATGTAACCCTTAGGACAGGCTGATGATTGCAAAGTAGATGATCTTTAGTGGGTTTAGAGACTTCTGATTGAATATACTTCCAATAGTTGCAGTGTTACAGAAATGTTTTATGTATTTTTTTATTAGTAATTTCCACATACAAGGCATTTGGGGCATATATAGGATTCTAAATCACAGATTCCAGAAAGTTTACCATAACATTTTTAATGTATATGTTGTAGGGCTAAAAATAAGGAAAGAGCTTGAAACTTTCCAGGGAATAATTTATTTCCCATTTAAAATAAAATTTCAACCATTTGGAAGTGATATTACTGTTCAATATCTTATTAGTAGAATTGATTTTCCTCTTTATTTCATCGTCTCTTAGTTCATTTGGGGTTTTTTTCCTCTAGATTTAGTTCAAACCAGTTAAACATTTTGCTGGTTCGTTTTCTTAAACAATCAATTGGATAAGTTGTATGAAAGTTCTTTCTGTGCTATAGCCTGCAGTCAGTGAGCATTGTGATACAGAAGAGGTCTGAAACATGGCCCACCACCAAGGAAGGTAAAGCAGATGGGAATGCATGTCACTAATGTTCAGAAAATATTTTTCTCTTCCTTCCCATTAGCTACTTAGAGAATTATATGTCCTCCATTTTACTATTTTCTTAACTCATTGTACCCTCAGCCTGCAATCTGGTCTACTCTTCTTCCATTTATTACTTTTCAGTGGCTCTCCGTTGCCCGGGCCTAATGAGCTGGTAAAGATGGGTAGGAATTCTTCATCTTCCGGCCTCTGTCCACTTCCCTGGCCCTGCTTTTGCTCCCTTGTGTTTCTGTGCCTTTGCCCTTTGTCTGTGTGTTACCACTGTGAAGTCATCTCCAGTCGTCTCAATCTGGAAGGGATTGCATCTCATTGCATTATAATTTTTTACTTGTTTTTGCCTGTTCCCTGTACCAGACTTGGAGTAAACTGCTTCAGGCCCAAGGTTTCATCTTCTCTATACCCTATTATCCCCCACACCCTGGCTCGGAGTAAATAATCATTATGTAATGTTTAAATGAAAGCATGTGCATGATTTTGTGGTTAAGCTAAAAATAGTTCAAAAGACACAATGCTGGACTTGGGAACCCAGAGGGCATCAATTCTTTTCCTCTCTGTTGCACTCTCAATTCTTGGCTTCTCTGTTTGCACCCTCAATTCTTGGCTCAAGACCTGGCACGGAGTACACTTGATCAGTATTTGTTGCATGAAGACAAGAAGGAAGGTCAGCAACGACCGCTACAAGTAGGAAAGAACTTAATTCGAACCCTGAACCTGGAAGAGTAAGTAGGGATTTTGAAGGACACCAAGCAGTAAAAGCATTCTAGGATGATAATTGCTTTTGGGCAAAAAATTTGGGAAAATGAGTTTATCTTCCTAGAAATAGAGCTATTTTTCCCCCTCCGAATGATTGGTGCATCATTTGCAAAAAAGCATTTATAGTGCAGATGAGAAAATACCATGAACTTCTTTTGATTGAAGGAAGAAAATTATATCCATAAAAGTTTTGGACTGTCTTTGTTGAATGCAAGGAGCAATTATTTGCTAAGTGTAACATATGTTGTGTTTAGGCATCACTAATGGACAAGCAATATGTTGGTTGATATGAGCATCTCCTAATGAAGGTTGCTTAGAAGCTCACAATCTATAAGGACATTTTTGGGAATTAACATTAATAATTAATAATTGGCAAGTTAACTATTGACATTTAATTTTGTATTAATATTTATTAGTGCTAAATTTTAATGAAATTAATTAATTGATGGCTGATGCTATTAAGAATTGAGTAAGTTGAGGAAATTCACATTATCAAGTAAAGCCAGGAGGAGCTGTGAGAGAGATAAACACAGAGATATCAAGTGACAAAGAGAGGAAAGAGTCGATGTCAGATCTCTGTCCTGGTGATTTTCATCAAATGAAATCTGATACATAAGTTATTTCAACTAGGTAGCAATTGTGATGGTTCCTTACGGTGTTATGAACTGGGCTGTTGTAAATGCATTCTCATTAGGAGATAGGGCATGTTATCGGGAATCCCATCACATTTCATGACCAGTGCACTGACAGTAAGAGTCACCTTTGATTCTATAGTTTTAATTGAAGATAGCACCTATTATTTGGGCTTTCTAGACCTAAGAAGAATTCACAGAACTGACATTTCAAATACATCATATTTTTGAAACACTCTCATGCTCACACTAAACAATGGCACTGAAGATGGGCTCTGAGATGAATTTTAAATCTGAGGAATAGGATATGCAAGCAAGCTTGACTTTTGTGCAGTGGCATTGCTAATTTCCTCTAGGACTGATGCATTTATACGAAAGTTCACCAGGCCGCATAGACTTAATTATGAGGTGAAATAACACTCGTGATTTTATTTGCATTTGTGCTGGTAGCAGAATAGGAAATCCAAATTATGGGAAGAACTGCTGAGCTGCCCACGATAATGTTGTGATGAAAATGAAACTCAGAAGTGTTGAAATAGCTAATGTAAAAAAAAAAAAAAATATGCACCTGATGCTCACTCTAAGTTTTATCCATGGGAGAGTCTAGGAGATAAAAACATATCTGAAATACTTTATTTATTTATTTTTTTTAAATATATTTTTTAAAGATTTTATTTATTTATTCACGAGAGACAGAGACAGAGAGAGAGAGAGAGAGAGGCAGAGACACAGGCAGAGGGAGAAGCAGGCTCCATGCAGGGAGCCCGACACTGGACTCGATCCCGGGTCTCCAGGATCAGGCCCTGGGCTGAAGGCGGTGCTAAACCGCTGAGCCACCCGGCTGCCCTAAAGAAAATGTCTGAGTTTAGTTAGGTTTCCTTTAAAAATGTTTAAATTTTTTGCAATGTTTAACAATCTATGGAAGATTATCTTCAGGAGTATTAAGAAAATGAAAAAAGCAATAATGGTTGTCCTGAGTATATTTAGTACATAATGCTATTGACCCATTGTCACTTTAAGGGATGGAGGTGAATACGTAAGTTTTTTAGTAATGACTAACATTTATTGAACAGTCACAGTTTAGCAGATACTACTTTCAGTGTTTCACAGATATTAACTTACTTGATTTTCCAGCAAGCATGTGAAGTAGGTATTATCCCTATTTTATTGAAACACAGAGATGTCAAGTGACCTGCCCTAGGTCACACAACTGGTAAGTAGTAGAGTTGGGATTTGAACTTGGGGAGTCTCCAGTTCCTGTGTGTAGTTCCAGTATAATTAACATACAGCGTTATTAGTTTCAGGAGTACAATATAGTGATTCAGCAATTCTATACATAGCTCAGTGCTCATCATGATAAGTGTACTCTTACCACCATCAGCTATTTCACCCGTGCTCCCACCCTCCCCGCTGGTAGCCATCTGTTTGTTCTCTAGAGTTAAGTCTTTTTTGGCTTATATCTGCTTTTCTGTATTCATTTCATTTATTTGTTAAATTCCACATATGGATGAAATCATATAGTAGTTATCTTTCTCTGACCGACGTATTTCACTTAGCATTATACTCTCTAGATCCATCTACGTTGTTGCAAATGACTGGATCTAAATTTTTTGGGGCTGAATAATATTCCATTATATATGCCACATCTTCTTTATCCATTTGTTATTGATGGACGCTTGGGTTAATGCTATAATTTAACTACTGTAAATGATGCTGCAGTGAATATAGGATCTATACTTTTGAATTAGTGTTTTCATTTACTTTGGGTAAAGAGCCAGTGGTGGAGTTACTGGATCATTGGATACTTCTATTTTTAACCTTTTGAAGATCCTACATACTGTTTTTTTTACAGTGGCTGCACCAGCTTACATTGCCACCAACAGTGGACTAGGGTTCCTTTGGCTCCACATCCTTGCTAACACTTGTTTCTTGGTTCCTGCACTTTTAAACTCTAAAATACATTGTCCTGTGTTGGCAGTTGAGAGTATAATCTTTGTAGTACACAACTTCTACTTCCAGATTTATTCAAAAGGCAAGGGCACAGCCAGTAGATAATGACTCCAAAAGATTCTGTAATTTCAGTATCTGCCTCAAAGGCAGCAAGATCACACTTGTTAAAAATTTTAAAGATGGAGACCATTACTCAAGTCTCCCCAATGTCTCTCAGCTATGTAAGTGAACCAACACCAAAATCAGAGTGGATACACTTGAATATGAATATGAGAAAGTGAAACTTCAGGACAGCATTTACAGACCACTAACTGGACTTGGCCAACTAAAGCAACTGCTTAAGTTATAAATAATCAGATAACTGCTTTGCTTTTTTTCCCCACATCTTCGCTGTAAAAACCTCGCCCCTAGTTCTTGTTGCTGGAGCACTCTTAACCACTTTCCATTTGACACTGCGTGATTCTGGTTGATGGTTGCTCAGATAATCTTTTCAGAAATTTTAATTTTGCCTCAGTTTACCTTTTATCAGGCTTCAACAATGATTTCGGTTTTATTACTTGCAGAATTCAGCAAATCACATCTCAGCATTCACTGACTAAAGTCATGGTCTTGGTTTTAATTGATTGGCGGGCTTGTATGCTTAAAATTCAATATTGATATTTACAGGCAGGCACATTGGCTTTGATTAATTGTTGAATTTAATTCAGCATAGAGTACTTCTGATTCTGTAATCAGCATTGCTGATTTAATAATTAAGTACTCCTGTTTCCCAGATAATGACATTAGGTACCCAAAATGACAATCTGATGATTGATACATTTCTTTTCAACTGAACTATAAAGTTGTTCCAAAAAGAGATTCCCTCCTGTTTCTTGCTCTCTTCCTTTCCTCACTTTCTTCACAAAATTTTGATTAAATGCTTACCAGGTACAAAATGTTATGCCTACAACAATGAACATGAATGGGAAGGTTGCAGTCTCTCCTTTGCATGATAAGTTCTGTGAGGGTTCCAGAACATCAAGAAAGGGCATCTTCCTAAACAACAACAGTTGTTCAGTTGGGTTGAAAAGGTTTTATAGAAATATTGAAAGTTTAACCACTTACATAATCCTATATCCAGTTTAATCAGAGAAATTATGGTGGTATAGGTTTAAATTAATAAAAAGTATGAATTAGCAATGCTTTCTTTACCTTGTATTTATTTTATATAGTGAACCCATGTCATGGCTTTAGTCAGCTTGCACTGCTCTTACAAAAATATCATAGACTGGGTGGCTTCTTAGTGTAACTTTATTTCTCACGGTTTATTTCTCACTGGAAATCTTAAGATGAGGGTGCCCACATGATCATGTTCTGGGGAGGGCCCTTTTCCTGACTGGGATCTCCTTCCATAATGGGGGGAGAGAGGAATGACCCCATATTTTTTTAATAAGGGCACTAATTCCATCGTGAGGGCTCAATACTCATGACCCAAGTATTGCTCAAAGACCTTACCTCCAAATGCCATTGCTTTGAGGGTTAGAGCTTCACTGTAGGGATTTGAGCAAACATGAACATTCAATCCATATAGCATGACCCATACTGTTTCTAACTAGAGATCTGCCAAGTAGACTAAAATTTCAAGTAAGCATGTTTGCTACTTGGTTAGGCGGAGATATTTATTGAATATCTACCATGTGCCGGGCCCAGCCCTGCTGAGTGATGGTAGTGAGCAAGTTGTAACTCCTGTCCTGGACAAGACACTGTCCTGGGATACTGCTAGATTCCATGAGATTATTGTCTGAAAGGGAATGTAGTTTTCCTTTCCTAGCTGTTCTTATGTTACAAAGACATTTGCCTAGTTCAGATCGATGGGCTGAAAATTTAGAATGAGTGGTTTTGCTAGATTCAAAATTTATGTAACTCTTAATAGTTTAGATTTTTAAGCTGAGGTAAGGTTAAGGATTTTTTTTTTAATTCTTTTTTTTTTTTTTTTAATTTTTTATTTATTTATGATAGTCACAGAGAGAGAGAGAGAGGCAGAGACACAGGCGGAGGGAGAAGCAGGCTCCATGCACCGGGAGCCCAATGTGGGATTCGATCCCGGGTCTCCAGGATCGCGCCCTGGGCCAAAGGCACGCGCCAAACCGCTGCGCCACCCAGGGATCCCTTTTTTTTTAATTCTTAAACTGTAGCCCAAACCAAAGAAATATCAGGGGTTATCTTTATAATTTACTTCCTGTGCTTCAAATAGAAGAAATTGACATCTTTGTAAATAAATACTGTATGATAAATGTTTAATTCCTTTTTCTTAATTTTCTTACATGTTATAGTTTTACCAGTTAAAGAGATTGCCTCCTTTTAAGTTTGCAAGGCAAGAAAAATGATAATCAGGTTTACCATGATGAAACATATTAATTCCAAATATATTAATTCCAAATTATATTTTAAAAAAATACCCATCTGGGTTCAGTCCAATGCAATCAGATCAGTTTTCTCTGGGAGTTAAGCTCCATGTAGTTTTCATTCCTAGTAGTAACCCTCATATCTAAAAGTGATAAGAGATAGCATAGAAATTTAGTGAACTAATATTTATTGAATAAATGGCCCTTTTTCTTATATAGAGTGACATGAATGGAAACTTTGAGTTTGCTGTTAACCGATGTCTGCATCTAAAAGTAATAACAATTAACATGTCATTATTTATTTTGCGCCAGTCATTCACGTCTTATTCTGACAGCAATTCTACAAAGTATAGCTCTCTTCATCTTGCAGGTGAGAAAACTGAGGTAATTAAAAACTGCCCAAAGTAGTATTCCTTGTAGTCAGCACCCTCAGAAGGCAAGAACCAATATACCCATGGCATCAAAGCCTGTGCTTTGTTCGCATGTGACACTCTTTGCCTTGACGAGACAAGATGGTGGACCCAGTGATAGCTTGGGTTGTATAGCCAACGCAAGGATATTCCAGCATTGGCCTTCAGAAAAGGAAAGGTGATGGAATGAATAACCTGGAATGGTTGATATTTACTTCTGCTTCTTCCAGTGCCACACTGTTCCTGCTGCTCTTGGCATTGATGAAGATATAATACCTATGACAAATACAAACCTAGTATAAAATGATTTGACATGTAGAAACTTTGATTTACACAGATAGTTACCAAATACATCTCTTATGTACAGGCAAGTGGATATGATTCATATACAGAACTGACTTCTTGGAGCACCTGGGTCGGTTCAGCATCAGATTCTTGATTTCATCTCGGGTTGTGATCTCAGGGTCATGAGATTGAGCCCCACATAGGGTTCCTCACTTAGCTCCGAGTCGGCCTGAGGTTCTCTCTCACCTTCTCCCCCTGCTTATGCATGCTCTCTCTAAATAAATAAGTAAATAAAATCTTAATATGTGTACTTTATAAATAAATTTTATATATCTCAACTGACTTCTTGGGTGCTTTGAGCAGTGGCTACTGACAGTCAAGATAAGCTTGGTTGTCAGTAACAATGCAGGAAAGAAAGGCCTCTCTGAGCACAACCATGATGACATCATTGTCAATAGCAAACTAGTGTCTTTAGGAAGTATATTTTCTATGATTCACTCACTCCTATCCTGAAGTTCATTCACTCTGAGATCATCCTGTTTTATTTTTGTACCATGACTAAATATTTAAGGAAGATCTTTGATGACCTGGCAGTTTAACCCCAGTCCAGACCATCTTGAGCATCTCCTGACTTGTCCCTGAACTAGTCATGAGAAGCCAGTGTAGTTCAACATTTTCAGCCTTTTTTTTTTTTTTCTCAGCAAGACTATTTTTTCAAGTCTTTATTTTTGGGAGAAGCTTTAGATTTACAACAAAATTGAGAGGAAGGTTCAGAGTTTTCTCATTTACTCCCTATCCCAACACATACATAGCCTCCCTCATTATAACCATCCCTCACCAGAGTAGCACATTGGTTACAAATGATGAACCCACACTGACACATCATAATCACCAAAGTCCATAGCTTACTTAAGGGTTCATTCTTGGTGTAGCACATTTTGTCAATTTGGACGAAAGTATAATGACAGATATCTATCTTTATGATATCATAGAGGTTATTTTCACTGCTCTAAAAATTCTGTGCTCTGTCTCTTCATTTTCCCACCCCACCCCTGGCAACCACTGATCTTATTACTGCCTTTATTGTTTTGCCTTTTCCAGAAAGTCCTGTAGTTGGAATCATACAGTATGTAGACTTTTCAGATGGGCTTCTTTCACTTAGCAATATGCATTTAAGATTCCTCCATTCTTTTGAAGACTTGGTAGCTCATTTCTTTTTAGCACTGAGTACTGTTTCATTGTCCAGATGTACCACAGTTTATTCATTCACTTACTGAAGGACATCTTGGCTACTTCGACCAGAGAGAGATTTATGCTCATCAAAATGTTTCTGTTCTGAAGCCCACTCTTTAAACTGTCTATACCTCTGTAAAAAGAACTCCCCCTAGCTCCCATCCCTACTTTCGAACTAAAATGAGGGGGAATGTTGGGGGAGCTCTTATCAATAGGTTTATCCAAAGGTTCTGGATTGAGCCAATGTCATTTTAGGGAAGTGGATTTTAGTTAGGGCACTGTTGGCTGGCACTATGAAGATTTATTTAAGATGGGGTTTAGCAAGACTGACCTTTCTTCTGGACTCAAAAAGACCTAGGTTTAAATCTTGGCTCCGCTGCCTTCTAGCTATGTGGACATTGATGTGGGGTGGGAAGACTTAAATGTCTCTGAGCTTTAGTTTCCCTCAACTGGAAAAGTGAACTTAATAGCTACCTACCATGTTTTGTGTAAGATTCTCTCCCTGTTGATACCAACATTTACTGAAAGCATAGTGGGGCCTTCAGCCCAAAAGGCCATTTATTTGTGAGCAAGAGGAAAGAGAACTTGTGTGTAGTTATTGGAAGTCTACTAAGCCCAGTCCTTTGGCAGATCTACATCACGTACTGTCTCATTTAACCTTACGCATCCATTCTGCACTCCAAAGCCAGCTTCTTTGGCTTTGGAATCGCACAGACTTAAGACAGAATCTTACCCTTGTAACTTAGAGGCTATTTCAGGGAGGGAGAGAAGGATGTACCTTTGAGACGACTGAGGGGAGTCTTCTGTAGAAACCAGAACTTCCTTGGGAAGGTGGAAAGGAAAGGTGGGTTCCCTAACTTCTAAAGTTCCAAACCATCAACTGATCCTTAAGACTACTTCCTACAGAAATCAGGAAACTATTATTAATATCATAATTTGTGCTTAGAGTTAATAAGATTTATTTTGGTCAGATGGGGACCTAGGCATTCTTTCTATGGAAAAAAGAGGGAAAACATAATATATGAACTTATGTGACAAAGCCTTTTTATAAGAAAATAACTGCAGTGTAAGATTTTAGATTCTATGTCTTGCTCAAGCATTGTTCAGAAGAAAATAAGTGGTTTATGATGTGAGTCCTTATATGGTTAAAATTAAATTTTTCTTAACATCAGACTCAGCTCTGAAGTCTGATAGGCGGCTTCACAGATCATAGCAGTTTTGTAAATATGTTTTATGAGTTTCAGCTTGCAGTACAGTACGTGACGCTGCCAGCTTAAGTATCACAAATGGTTCACAGACCCTAGTTGGCATTACAACCTTGGTTTCTAAAATATTTTATGGTGTCATGATACCTTGCTTAATGCCACAATGTAAAATATTGCTCAGAAAGTAATAGCGATGCTGATTTGAGAGGTGGTGAGATTTTGTGAATGTCTGGTTAACAACAGAGGTGATTTGAAAATAAACTTTGAGACGATTTGGTGAACTGGGGAAATGAGCCTGTTTGTTAATGGTTCATCTTTCGATGGTCACATTTAAACAACAGCTTCAAGAAGGATTTAAACTAATTAAGAAGCCATCAAGTATCCCAGCGTCAAAGGTTGGCATTGACTTTGACTCTCATGCTAGCTAAGGACCCAAAAGGATGCTGATGGGATTTGAGTCTGGCTTCACTGCACCACAGTTGGCTGGATGTCAGTCCCATGCCTAGACTTTATGGGAGCTTCTTAAGTTGTTATACCATAATGTGTACTTTGCCTAATAGAGAAAAATACTATTTTTCTTTCTACTTCAGTTTTTGGCCCTCAAAACAGTTGTACAAAGCCCCGGAGGAGTCACACTATTCACACCATCAACTTTTGCCTTGTTTTGCCCCATATGACATAGGAAAAAACAGAGGCTTGAAGAAATTACATACTCCTGGTCCCATCCAACTGTGACAGGGTTAGAGTCATTTGCTGTCTCTGGGTCTAGCCACTGTTTAACTCATACTTATCATCTTGGGGGAGATAGGAGCGTGCCTTGGGTGAAGTGTCATGGCCATCTTCACTGATGCAGCTGGTTGTCGAGCATGGTTTGCTCATTTTGACAAAGGTGGTGGGATTCTGGGAAAGAGGGCTGCCCCCAAATACCAGAAGCCACTTCTGATGGACCAAGGACAAAGTTAGGACCCCGAGGAGGTTCTAACTGGAATCTAGCTTTCTGTTATTCTTGTCAACCACCACTACCAGAAGCAACAAGAAATCAGAGTTCATCTAAGGATGCAACAAAAACGTCAAAATAATTCTTTTTAGGCAAAATGGATTTCCTGTATTGTAACCTATAACAAGGCCTTTGCAAAGTTGGACTACAATGATGTCTCTATATTAAAAACTAAATCAATGTGAGCAGACCAACCAAGCACACAACAAAAAATTGATCTACTGCAACTTTATTTTATTGTATCATCTGAGCAAACTCTTAATTGATTTCACATTCCCTAGGCTTAGCACTACTCTGATTATTAATTTTTTTAAGTTTTTATGTGGCTATATCTGAGGATGCCCATTTAAGAATTCCCCCAGTGGTGGAAAAAGAAAAAATGGGATTTCCAGTTTTATAGCTGTGCCCCTAACATCTAAATGTGTAAGGTCTACAGCACTCTGGAACGTTGAGAAAAAGAAGCAGCCAGGAGTTCTTCCAGGAAGCAAAGTGGAAGCAAGGTTGTGTAGACAACTGCACATACTTTTCAGGAAGAGAAACTTAGTTTGATTTCCCACTTAAGGTTTGTGGGTCTGAAGAGACAGAAAATGAGATTGCTGAATCCCTACTCTTCCCACAGCTTGAGCCTTCGGTCCCTCTCCTGAATTAGATCTTCAAGAAACTCTTGATCCTTGCAATGCTGGTAACTTTCAGAAAGAAAATGTGAAATCAGACCTTGTCCACCCAAATCTCCTGTAAGCTCAGTGGTGGTGTCCTTATCCATTTTCATGGATACGTTACTATTACAGGCTGGCATTTTGACTTACAATATAGGAAGGAAAGAATAATTTTGATTTGTAAGTTGTTTCAGTTTCTAAAATTCTTCGGAACCTCTGGTAATGTCTGGTGATGAGGTTGAGGGAAAGAGAGATAAAGGGAATACAAACTCGGATGTCCTGAACTCTAGAGTCCGTCACTGGGGACCACCTTCCTCTTCGCCTGCTTCCTATTTTTCTGCTGCCCTCAGCCACGCTGCATAATTCATACCATTCCTCGGGTCTCAATGCCTTTCTCCATTTGACACTTTTCATCAGTGCTAAAACATGAGATATTGGTGTTTGGTGGCTTTTAGCAATTTTGGTGAGAGTTGCTTCCAGACGGCCTCTAAAAGCTCAAGCTAATGATCTCTTAATCATTGTGGTTGGGATTGTTTTTAATGACTTTGCAGTAAAGGGAGGGTAACTAACATTTAATGAGACTCTATGTGTCAGAAGCTTTTATGTGAATTCGATTTATCTTTACAGTAATTCCAAAGGTGTAGCAGTAGAATTTCCCTTTTGGAGATGCAAGCCAGATCTGAAGGCTGTGTAACTCGCTGAGGTTCTCAGAGCCAGCGCCGGGCGGAGCAGGGAGCCCAGCATCCCTAGTAGCACATCTCAGAGGGTAGCCACAAGGGTGCCAGCCCAGCCCGGAACCCCTGCACCCAAATCTATAGTGTAAGGAGATCCCTACGTGATTTGAATGCACGTTGATATCCGAGAAGCACTGCTTCACTCAGAAGTTGAACTAAACTGGAAACTGCAGTAGGTGATGGGGTGTCAGGGGCACTTCCTGGTGGTATGATTTAGGTGCGTTGTGGAGCATCTAGTTTTCTGACTTTAACAGCAGCGAGCAGTCAGGGGCAATGAAGAACAGTGTTGCAGTAATGGTGACCTACTGACTAATTTTGGACCACCATCACTGTCATTATCAGTACTAAATATCTGCCGAGCACCTTTTTCTTGAATGACAGCTCTCCATTGATGACACGATTTAGAAAATCTCTGTCTGTCATGAGACATGGTTCAGGAGAAAATGGGATCCTAAGTCATAATTTCTTGGATTATGTTTGAACACCTGAAGACATGGTAAAAAGACAAAAGGGGAAAAAAAAGCATTGATAATTGTTTAATGTTGATTATAGTTACCACAGTAGCTTGGGCTTGAATTTATAGTGTAATAGGGTTGTCTTTTGTGATATGGGTACAATTTATGAGGCATTAGGGCCCTTTGTCTAATCAATGTGTACTATGCATGATGCCCCTATCCTAGAGTTTGAAGAATAACTTTAGTACCTTCCATGATTATACTTAGGATTATTTTACCTTTGCTTTTATAAGATTGTAGGTCATATTTGTGATAGCTGTAAGTCTGAATCCTTGGTCAGAAACAAATACCCAGTTATGATATAGTCTCAGTGGGAAAGATGATTTGCTCTATGAGCGTCCATTTTGCAAAGTGATTGTAAGGATTTTAACTTCACAGAAGGAAACGCTATCTGCTTAGCACTTTAATTTTAATATTTATTTGATATTGAGTGCCTTCTATGTACTAATTATATTCATCTCAAATTTTGAAAATCTGATGATATTCACAAGTCACAAAACTGAATTGACATATTGTTTCTGAAATATTGTATAGAAAGGATAGACTTGTTAGCCTGTGGTTTGATCCTGAAATACAGAAGCATGTTGGCTAAGTGTGTAGAGCTCTTTCTGCTTCTAAAATGCTTCTTATTGGGGCACCTGGGTGGCTGAGTGGTTGAGCATCTGTGTTCGGCTCAGGGCATGATCCTGGGGTCCTGGGATCAAGTCCCACATCAGGCTCCCTGCAGCGACCCTGCTTCCCCTCTGCCTGTGTCTCTGCCTCTCTCCCTGTGTCTCTGATGAATAAATAAATAAAATCTTTAAAAAACAATAAAATAAAATGCTTCCTGTCTACCATCTTATTGAAGCCCCACATGCATTAGGTCTTAACATGCCCATTTTAAGGACGGATGGATGAGTCAGATGATCTTATTGCCCTTTGCATTTTAAAAGTCTTTTATTATGCTCACAGATGAGGAATTTTCATTATTGCTCTGAACATTCATGGCTATTATTGTTTGTATGAGCCAGTTGGCAATTAATCATGTTCCCTTGTGTGATAACTTTGCCTTCTATTTTTATTTTAATAGCCATTTAAAGCATATTTATCATTTTATACATAGCAGTTTTATTTGGCTAACTAGCCTGTGCAAATCTCATGGGTGTTCTATTTCTTTATATTCCTTCTATTACCTGGCACATCATAGGCCACCAATAACTTTAGTGGATCTGAAGTGGGAATAAGGAGGACTGGCATTCTGACTTGCATAGGGCCTCCTTTGCTTCCTTTCCGAGGCAGTGTTTTGTTCTTGAGGCCAGGCAAGGCTAGCGCTGCTGCCTCTCCCTTCCCAGCTCTCACTTCGAGGCATGTCATTGCCCAGCAGACCGTGGTGCAACGAAGAGGATTTGGAACCCACTCTACTCAGTTTTGCCAAACATTCACTGCTCTGATAAATCATCTATTGGCTAAGCTAACTTTGGGGAATTATCTGTGGACTTTAATTCTATTTGCTGGCCCCATCTGGTTGCCATGGATACTTGCTGCCTCAGAGGGTTGTCCTACAGGCATTGTACAGGATGTTGCCTGTGGCAACAAATAGCTCGGTGGGTGGGCGGTGGGTGGGTGGTGGAGGAGCAGGGATGGAATGTGAGTACCAGACATTCACAGGGAGGGCAGGGACTTTGGGTGGACCCAGCAGAGCTCCCCGCTTCCTGGGGGGGAATGAGGGGGGCAGGGGGCATTCTAGGCAGGTAGTTAGGGCTGGGCCTGTGAAGGGAGCCTGTGGGATCAGGAGATGGTATTGCTGCAAGCAGTGATCGTTATTGAAGAGGGCCACTAAGGGCAGCAGGTGTGTTTTGGCTGGTGATCAACCACATTGTGATGAGGCTTCTGGCAGCAGGTAATCTGCAGAGATCCGGGTGTGCTGGCAGCTGAGATTGGACCAGGTATTAAGTAGAATAAATTAGGGACAGTAGTCAAGGGCAGTCCTCAATGAACATGGGCATTTCGCCATGGAGCGCAGAGCCTCGGGATCCGGAGGAGAGGAGGAGGGGCTGAGGCACAGCTTGCCAACACGCTTGAACCTGTGATCAGAGCTGGAGTTAGAAGGTGTGCGTTGCCACAGAAGAAAGACCACTGACCTGGAGTAGGAAAATCCTGAGTTCTGGCCCCTGCTCTTCCACGTATAACCTTGCCATCTCAAGAAATTATTCTGCTGCTCTAGGTCTCAGTTTCCTCATCTGTAAGATGCAGAGGATGGGTTGATGTGCATTTTCTAACCTATGACCTGCGACCTGCGGAGTGTTACCTTTTGTAAAAAGCATGACTGACCATGGAATGTCTTTTCCTCCCCCCAAGCAGCCGTTAACCCAGTGAGAGGGGATCTGGAGTTTGGAAGCTCACAATCTGAGAAAGACTGGGCTCCGGTTTCTCAGATGCCTGCCAGTTGAGCGTACCCTCAAGTCTGTCTACCCCCATTTATGAGGCCACTGATACACACACAAATGGCCTGTCCGGTTGGGTAGCTACCAATGGCTCCTTCCATTCAACTTTAACTTGGTTTCTCATTCTTTCTTTCCTCTTTAAAGTTATGCTAGGGACTCCATTGCTGTTAGGGATTTCCTGTCCCTCCGCAGAGGAACACTGGTCCCTGTTTCCCAGATCCCAGCACAGAGGAAGGGGTGTGGAAAGTGCCTGCAATTGTTCCTCCTTCCCTTCTCAGAGGGTTGGTATGAAGTCACCTCTCCACACGTGCTTCTCTTCCAGTCCCTTTTACTTCATCTCTTAAAGACTTCTGGAAAACTTACCCCTTCATAGGGCATGTCTTTCAGTGGGAAAGTGTTTTCCTCTTTCTAAATATCTGATTTACAAATAAGCTTCTGGATTTCTGCCCATCACCCCACATCCCATGGGGTTGGCTGAGGTAATTCCTCAAATACAATCTGTTTAAACATTTTGTATCAAGAGTAGGAAAAAAATACTAATTGTTTTATCAGACTGCATTTTGCATAAATAAGAACAGCTTGACTTTTTTTTTTTCTTTCCAGCAGTCTTTTGGGATTGGGAAAATTTCATAAAATAAATGGTGAAGTAAACGTGACTTTTTTAGTGATTGAATCTACTTATGGTAATGACTTTAAGACAATATTTACTCAGATGGCAAGTGTTTATGCGATTTCTACCACATGTCTAACATCGTACCAGAGACTTTGGGGTGTCAACCAAGCTCCTGCCCTCAAGGAACGTATGCAACTGGGGTGGTAAGACCACAGTATGGAGACATGAGAATGGAACCCAGTATTGATTGACCTAGAACTTCCCTGAGTCAAGGGAAAGTGTGGTAGGAATTCAGAGATGGACGTGGCCATTACAAGCTAACGTAGGGAAGGGCAGTACTGCGGAGATGGTGGGTTTTGAGAGCCACCTCATTCAATATGAGGTGGGATTTGTAGATTTTGCAAAGAAAATGGACAGTGTTTAGATGGGCAAAGGCATAAGCAAATCAAACCTACTCAAAATATTTTTGAAACCCTGCTATGTGCTGGGAAGTGCATTTTGTAAGGGGGACGATACTGAGAACTCCTTCTTTGAGGTGGCAGGTCGATAGGTAGGACCTAGGAAGATGAACGTATGTAGAGTAGCTACAGACAGAGTCATAAGTCCAGCTTCCCTGTTGAGGGTTAAGTTGGAATTTCCCCAGCTCAGTGGAATGGGCAGATAAGCCTGCTCAGTGGTGGACTCCGTGTTGGGAGACCTGGGACCACAATCAAGTGGTGACAAGAATGTGATGTTAACAATTAAGAATCATAATAATTAATACGTTTCTGAGATGTATTTGTTAAAAGAATTTAGAGATTTGGATTAGTTGACTGCCAATGAGATTATAAATTACAAGTAAAATAAATGTCAAGTTTTCATTTGGAATCATCCTAAGAGCTGTCTCCATGCCAAATTTGGTTTGGTTAGCCTTTTTTTTTTTTAAGATTTATTTATTTGGAGGGGGTGGTGATGGGAAGGGGCAGGGGGAGGGAATATCCAAGCAGTCTCCTGCTGAGCACAGAGCCCAACATGGGGCTCAATCCCAATGAGCCATGAGATCAGGACCTGAACTGAATGAATCCAAGAGCTGGACGCTTAATTGACTGAGCGAGCCAGGTACCCATGGTTTGGATAGCTTTTAACCATTCATCTTTGCCAGGATACTTATATGGTTATATGGACACTTTTGTGGTTCTTTTATAAGCTGTTCTTGGATGTCAGAGACCAAATGGTCCTATCCCATCTTGCATTTTTTTCTCTTCTATATTTAGTTAGGCAAAGCCTTGGAATTGTAGTTCTGCTTTTAACTGGGTCCAAGGAACCACACAGAAGACCTTTGGTTCTGTTGAATATATAGAAAGATCAGTGCAGTGATTCACTTGAGTGTGGTTTTTGGCTTTGTTATTATTTACAAAAATCGAGAGCTATCGATGAAGCTAACTGGTCGATTCTTTTAAAGGTGTGGACTGGCTTGTAGGAGTAGACACAATCTTCATACTTGACTTGCAGAGAGTCACTAACCTTTGCTAGGTCCCATCTACCCTATCTGTTGAATTGTGATGATATTATTGTGGGGGTAAAACAGAAAGTATCCCAAAAGTACATAGTAAAGGGATGTTCTGTTAAATATATTCTATTAGGTATTGGTTGTTTGGTTTTGTTTTGTTTTGTTTGTTTTCTGTAAAGACTTGTGTGGTTGATGCACACAAGTGTTTAAGTAAATGTGTGGTTAAAGGGTCCCACTTCTGTTTCAGGCATTATTCACAAAATGGCAAAATGGCACTTTTCTATAGTAAACAGACATCATTGCCATCCAATAAATTAGGAGTATTAATAATAGTTGCCAAAAGGTTTTTAAAATGTCTTTTTCTTTTTTGTGTCTTACCTCTGGCTGATAAGTCAGAATTATAATTTTTTTTCTATTTTGTGTTCAAGCGGACTTTCTATTCATAGAGCAAATCTTAGCTTCATGCATATCGGAAAATTAATGCAAGCTATCTAATGGAGTATAAGAGATGTACATAGTAAGTGCAAGATGGTAAAGTGGAAGATTTTTCTTTTCCTGTTATTAAAAGCCTGTATTTCCCATAGCTAAGCCAATTCAGCAAAGATGTGTAGGTACCAATTATGTAAGATTTTCCTTTGAAGCAGCAAACTTTAATTAAAATATATAGTTGCTATGGTTTCCGAGCCATCTATTTGAGCAATTTATCTGTAAAGATATTTTCACAAAATAAATTCCATGTTAATTGGAGGTTTCCTTCTGTATTAAGGAGCACACCTACACCAGCATGTGGCAGTTCAGTTCAGAAAGCCTAAGCTGGCGTTGCTGGATGTAGCATTTCCCCCAAATCCTCTCTCCAAATGCAACATTATGCCATTTTTTCATGAATATTAATGTTTGAATTAAGGCTGTCTATCTCGACTTGGAAAGCTAAGTGGGAAATTAAATACTTAGTCAAGCAACCCAGTTCATCTGTCCCCAGACTCTTCTCTTTCCTCATTAAGAGGAAATTTTACCTGAAATATTGGAGTTGTGTTCATAATAGGAAATGAGTTTTTCAGAAGGGACTTGAAAATGGTGTTTGTTTCAAAGCCCCCAGCAGAGTAGTCTGACTGAGGCTCTCAAACAGTCTTTGGAACTTAAACTTTTTAAGATCTCTGTCTCAGTTTGCAAAAAGGGATCAAAATGTTTAAAATTCCAAGTGGTTCGTGGATCTCCTTGCCTGGTGCTATGTAACCTCTGGTTCTACTTTGTCCACATCATGTCCATCCTGAGTCCTTTGGTCCTTTTGATGTGAAGATGGGGGATTATCATGCTACTTCCTCTTTCTTTGACTAGATCACAAAGTTTCTAGAATCCACTCCATCTTCTTCATTCTCTAGTGAAGACTGATTACTGCTGTGTTATGTAGGTCATCTACTAAAATGCCTTCATCTGGCATGTTTGTATAATCAGACCAAAGTGCTAGAGCCAGTGTAATCTGCCTTATGTGTACTTATAGATATGTCACTTTTTTTTCTTTTTTTAAGATTTTATTCATCTCAAAGAAGCAAGAGTGAGTGAGAATGCATCCGCACAAAAGGGGGGGAGAGATAGAGGGAGAGGGAGAAACAAACTCTCTGCTAAGCAGGGAGCCCTGCTCGGACTGGATCCAGGACCCTGAGATCATGACCTGAGCTGAAAACAGACACTTAACCAATTGAGCCACCTAGGTGCCCATTTATGGAATTTTAGAACTGGGAGAGGTCACATGACTTTCATGGCCAAGCTGGTTTGAGGCAGTACAGATTTGCTGCTTAAGTCTTCTAATTGTACTCTCAATTGATAACCAAAAAACAAAAAAATTCGCTCATTTCTACCACAGGACCTTTGCATGTGCTACCCCTCTAACTCGAAGGTCCACCCTGTAAACCATGGCTGGCTCTCATTCATTCAGTATTTATCAAGTTTTTAAATGCCCATTTCCTCAGAGAGGCCTTCCCTGACCATTCAATGGTTCTTTCATTTCTCATGACACATTTGACATTAATTATTTATTTTCTTCTTATCTGTTGTTATCTATTGTTTGCTCTGTCCTATCTCCCAGTTTCTGGAACATTCAAATATTCATTGAATAGATGAATCTACTCTTTATGGTGACCTTTGTTGTGACCTAGGCAAAGTGTTAATTAACAATCGGAGTGTAACTCGCCAGTTTCCTAACACTCATGGGACAAATTTGGGGCACATTTAATCATGTAATCAATACTGCTTCAAAGCATGGGCATTTACTTTCCTTTTAATCTTACTCATTTGTATTCATCGGTTTTCACTCCCATTTTGCAGATTTCCTCTGCTGATGCCCAGTGCTCCATGCAGTAATCAGGGAGCACTCAGTGAAAGCTGCCTTACTTGCCAGTGTTAGTGTGTGGATGACTGAGACCGAGCAGCCCACGAAGGTCTAAGATGAGAAAGCTAGGCCCAAGATCATGCATGTGGCAGGGAGGATGACACAACTGTTGAGCATAGTCCTTGCCACCATTGTGGCCCTGAGGAGGGCAGAGCAGAGCAAGCAATCTGTTCCACTGCAGAGAGCCAGTGTGGTGCCAGCGGTGGCAGTGATATCAAAACCCACCTTGGGCCCTAGAAGGGAGGCCTGTAATACTAACAGCCGGGGTTTACCGTACTAGGTGCCATACACTTAGATGACTGACTTAATCTTCCACCTAGGAGGTGTTATTAATCCATTTTACAAGTGGGAAAATGGAGACACAAGAGTTTAACAACTCCATCATGGCCACAGAGAAGGCAGGGAGAGCCAGGATTAAAACTCAGGCAGTCTGGCACCAACATTTCAGCCCTTCACTACTTGTCTATACCAGACCCCAGATGAGTGTCCTCGGGGGAGTCATTCTTACAATTGCATAAAGAGAATATTACACAAACAGAGCAGGGCCAGATAGGAGCTAGAACTGTCTGGAAGACTTGGAGTTAAAGTGAGTAGAAGCAAATGAACAGGAAAGATGCCTGGTCCTGGACGCCAGGCACAGGGCAACCCCAGTAATCTCCAAGCCTGAGCTTTGTTCCTAACATGCCTCCTCTGAAGGTCTAGCACCTGCCTTCCTACCTGGTCTTTGCTTTCCTTAACGTCACAGGGCTCCCTCCACTCCCAGGCCTGACTTTGGGTTTGTGGCTTGAGTCCAGGGCCAGTTCCTGAGCCTGGAATCTAGTTTGTCAGAGCAGACTGCGCCTGTACACGTCACATACGTTTACTGAAGTACAGAAGGTTGGGATGAGTTAGGCAAAATCTCCTGGCCATAGATAGTCCTCCTTTGTCCAGGGAGAAATATCCTAAGATTTTGGATCTGACATGTTCCATTTTACTGTGAAAACAATGCATAAAAATGTATAATGTAGTAGCATTATAGTAGTAAGAGAATTTTTTTAAGCTAGAAACCTTTTATTTAAGAGTAACTTTTAAAAGGCCAGTTAAGGGACACCTGGGTGGCTCAATGGTTGAGCGTTTGCCTTCGGCCCAGGGCATGATCCTGGAGACCTGGGATCGAGTCCCACGTCAGGCTCCCAGCGGGGAGCCTGCTTCTCCCTCTGCCTGTGTCTCTGCGCCCACCCTCCCCCCTGCATCTCTCATGAATAAATAAAATATTAAAAAAAATAAAAGGCCAGTTAAAAGTGCACATTATCAGTAAATGTTGTCTTGAAAGAAAGATGGCATGTACTTTCCAGGTGCTGATGACACAATAGAATAAATAAAACAGTGGGCACAGCTCATACTGCTGTGATGCTGAAGTCCTGCAGAAGACCCAAACACCAAAGAGTAGATAGACCCTGTGAAATATCCTGGAAATTGGCTAGGAAATTCACTGGACCCCCACACCCAGAGTGGCTGGGCAGGGAGCATAGGCCTCAGTTCCGGGAGACTGAAGAGCAAGACAGAAGGTAGCTTCTGACGGGGTAAGAAATGGAGGCCCAATCCAGCCCCTGGGAAGGAGGCTGGGTTGGGGTCCAAGGAGGCTTTGTGTTAATGTTAACTTTGGAGCTACTGTGCAGCTGCTTGCTATTTCGATCCGAGTGAGCAGAAGATGGTAACATGCAGTTCCTGACCCTAGTGGGTTTGAGACATTTCCATTGGCTACTCCCTTCCTAGGATAGAATCTTCTCTGACCTGAGGTCGAAGACTTGGATAAGCTTGGAAGCTTTTTTTCCCCCTCCCTACGTAAGTATCAAATATTCCATGACAGTGTTGATCACAATACAAGTATTTTTGTAGGCCTCTAAAAATATAGGGCAGATCTTATTTACATAGAATTGAGGTGCACTGTCTTCAGATTTATTATGCACACTCCTTCCAAGTAATTTATTTTTCTCCATGTATATTAGAGCTAAATTCTTGGCTTGATAGGAGTGATGGAATAAGAGAAGTTGCTGTCTCTTGATGATAGATTGACTTCTCTGTCATCCCTGCATAAAAGGCAATAGGAAAATAAATAAATTTCAAGTGAGTTGTTATTTAGGTGGAGAAGATTAATCTACCTATAGATCAGTTTGTTAAAATGCTCATTATGAAAAGGTAAATATATTTGTAAGTATAAGAGGTATCTATCATTTTTTATGGATTTGAATATACATGGGCCGTGGGATATTGTTTTATTCTACCTTAATGTTCCTGGGTACTTCTTAAGGACAGAATGGAAATTAAAAACAATTCATCTTGTCCCATTCTTGGGTCTAATGTGATGATTTAAAGCAGCTCTTTTTCGGTAAATCTGCTAACCCAGTGGCCTCAAACAGAAGCCCATTTGGGTTGTTGGTGCTAATGGCAGAAAGCTGAGCCATACACAGAGTGGAGAGGGATGTATTTATAAGCAATTTTTTTAGCAGACCCTCTGCTTTACTGCATCGTTTTAAGTTCTTGCATAACTTAGCTTATTCTCAGGGAGAAAATAGACTTATAATTCTCTTTATACGGTGATGGTGCCCCCATAACTGTGTATTCCTAGAGGAGCCAGGATAGAATAATGTTAATTATTAATTAAAGGTATACATAAGCAGGAATACCTCTTTGACCAGGCTTCCTCCACCCAGCATGCCCTGAGATAGCTTATTAGAATGAAATTCTCCCATGTGTATAAAAACATTATTATTATTAATTAAAGTGCCCACTCAACCCATTTGGGACCAAGTAGACACCACCACCACCCCTTTATAAGAGGATCCAGGGGAGATTCAGGAAAGAAGCTACTTTGAAAACAAAAATTAGGCATTTACAAGGCAAGAGAAACTGCCCTTTGCCTTTGCCATCATTTTCTTGCAAGACTGAAGATTTCTAAGATTTGGGTTGTAAGAAGTGTGTGAGCATTTCCAAAGATTGCATTTTGAATAGCATCTACATTTATTAAGTGCACCGATTACCTGGCAGATCCAGGCACTTAGCTTGGGATGGTTTGGTGTTTTTGTTGACTATGAAACTTACTGTCTCCACTTTGGCTGACTCTTGTTTACTTGAAGGCGTCACCATATAAATCAAAGAGGTGATGCACTGATTTACATCTTAGGGGAAAAATACAGTTTTCTTTCTGTCAATAAGTGCATCAATTGAGTGATGATGTAGTGCTCAATTATGATGATAAGAGAATTTAAATCAGACTCTGCTGGTGCTGGTCAAATTCTTTGATAATTGCTTTATTCAGCCTTCATTCTATCTACAGGACCTATGTCCTCCAGCAAAGAGGAGTATTCACAGTGCCACAGATGGTGGACTTCATTGGGGCAGATCTCAGGTTGAAGTCCAGAGTTGCACTCACTAGCTGTGTGACTTTGAGGAGTTACTCAACATCTTTAAGCCTTTAATCTCCAAGATGGGGATAATAACACCTCCTTTATAGTTTTGCAGTGAGGATTGAATGCATTAATGCATGTGAAAAATGCATATGCCTTTTTAGCAAAGTGTTTGATGCATGATAAATCAAGTTAAAGTTATTAGCCATTATTTGTGTCATCTGATTTACTTGCTGGACCAAATTGCTTGGTCTGTTGTTGCCTAGCAACTGTTTAGTGAAGACAAAATGATTGAATACTTGTGAATCAAGAAGAGCCCAACTGAACTTTGAGGTCAGTAGGAATTTTCCCTCCTCTTCCCTACTTTAGTATTGCAAAGTGCCTCTAAAAACAAAGGACATGAAAAACAGGATGCCCTGTATTGGCTGTATTTAATAGGACTTTTGAGAGATATTTCCTGTATCAGTTTTACTAATGACAGAAAAAAAACTGTTATTTTAGGTTTAGTTAGAATACCATCATTTTATTTAGATTAAGTAGTACTTTTATAGTTTTTTGAGTCCTTGCTTTAGCTAATATTCAGTACTTTGTTCTCATCAGTGGCATCAGCTAATATTCCTTTATAGTAAGATGGTTTTTTCTTAACCTGATGATTTTCTTTACTGGAAAGAGTTTTTAAGTGTACAAAGTAGGACTGAAATCTGTAAGGAGGTATTCTTAAAGGATAGTATTTGAAAATGTAAACAAGCCTCAGAGAAGGATACTATATCACGTGGGTGTGCTTTCTCTCATTTCTCAGAGCATTACATGGTCTTAAATATTCTCTGCTTCCCCAAGGTCTCATACGTGATAGATGCTCCATAAATTTTTGTTTAACAAATAAATGAAACAACAGAAATATACACCTGTTGGAAATCCTATCTTAGCTGCCTTTAGTGGTTAAACCACTGGTAAGGATTATTGTAAAATGCCTAATAATTGTTACCCTGGAATTGTGGGTCTTAAAGAGATCATCTGCTGTAATATTCATGTTTGATGAGGGAAAATTAAAGTCCACAGAACTAGTACTGCTAGCCATTATGCTTTACCTACCTCCTTCGAAAATTAGTGTGGGAGGGCAAGGGGTCTCCGATGGTAGAGAATGAGGGAGATGTGCTAAATGGAGCAGCAGATCTACAAGAAAGTAGGAGGATTGGACTTAGGAATGAAACAGAAGTGAGAATGAAAATGGATAAAGAGGTCTCATTAGAGGATTCCCACGTGGAAGTCATACAGATCCAGACTCTGTCTACCAGGGAGGCTGGGTAGTAGTCAGCTTTCTGAGGCTCAGGGCTGGGGAGAGGGGAGATTTTGGAGGGGTGTCTGCCCTGGGACTCTGCTTCCTCCCGCAGCCTTCTGTACTCAGTCCTGGCTCTGCTCCTTAGGCTTCCTTTCTATAACAGCTCTCTGCTCTTCCCTTTCACGGTTAAACCAAAACCCCAAGTCTCTTGTCTGAGCTCCAGATTTGTGTATCCCCTCCATGTCTTACCTGACAGACCTAGTAGAAATGTTAAGCCTAATGTGAACAAAGTAGGTTTCTTGATTTCAGACTCCAATCGTGCTCCTTCTCCAAAGCCAACTCATGATTGCCACCACCAATCCTATTCATGGCAGAACCGTAGCCATATCTTTGATTCCTTTTCTTCCCCCATAATTCCTCACCTCTACTCTATCTATGCATGTGCTGTGTGGCTGCCTCCTCTAGGAGATCCAATGAATGAGGCCAGTGCTCTCTGCACCACTGCTATGGCTCATTTGCAACCCACCGTCCTCTCCTCGCACACTAGAGGCCCCCTCAGCCATCACTCCACTTGTGTTCTTCTCTTCTCCACAGAGCAGCCAGGAAGATCATTTGAAAGTAAATCAATTATGTCACATTATAGTGGCAAAGCCTCCTTCCATCATGGCTCCTCACTGCAAACAGTACAAAAATCCAAGCTCCTCGCATTGGCCCACTGATACGTTGTGCACCTGGTCTCCTTCCTGCTCCAGTGTGATCTTTTCTCTCTTCTCTTGACCTCACCTTGGCCACTCAGGCCTTCTTTTTGTTCTTGGAGGGTGCCTCTGGCTCATTTCCACTTTGGAAACTTTCCATTTCAGATTTCAACTTGGATGCCTCAGATGTTCTCAGGTGGTCCAGGTGTAAGCTAAGTGGTGGAGGGTATCTGGGAGAGCACTGTAGCTATTCATGTCTGTGTACGCATGTCAGCCTTCCATATAGAATGTTCCTTAAGCAGAGGAGCCCTTTTGGTTTTGTTTTCGGTGAAAGTCTATAGCACAGGAAAGAGTGTTTAGCGCAGAGCTGGTACTCAAATATACGTTAACCGCCTGAGATTACAGAGTGCTTTTTGATAAATATGCCAAAATAGCTAACATACAAAAAAACTGTTCCAAAGTATGTGATCTTTCCAACTTTATCTTCATTAACTGTCCATTATCTAACTTGATCCATTATTTATCTGCAGGACTTTGTATGTGCACAGATAATGCTAAGACATTGTGGAAACAGCTTTTCTCATGTGAGGGAACTAATTCCTACCTGTTATACTGTCTTTGTTTTGCCAACGGTCATAGCCGGGGCAGAGAGCATATATAGGCTCAATTGAGCACAGTTTTTATGAATTCCCCAATAATGGAATCCAAATTAATGATGCTTTGCTGTAAATTCTGATAAAAATTTAATTTTATTTCACTGACAAGTATGACAGTAGAAACAACTGTAGGTTGGCTTTAAAAAATATCTAAATTTTAAAAATCTAAAAATACATAAAAAGTCAACATAATTACCTGAAGAGGGTAACATTTTGATGGGTTTTACTGTCCCTTGAAAATTTGTTTTTTTTACAGATGTACTTCCTTATGCATTCATTGACAATACTGACAAGATACACTTACAGGGGGGCCACCCACATTGAAGAAAATTGTTATGTTTATTAAAATGACATCAGTTTTTATTCTCTGGCCTTGGGAAATGCAGATATTTTCTCTGGGAAATGACAAGGACAGCAGCAATGTAACAGTGGAAAGTAAGACGCATTTGAACCCTGAATAGCTGTGAAAATGGTACTCATGCTAAACAGCTCTTTGGAGATTGAAATATTTTCCATATACTCCCCTCCCACCCCCCGTCCTTTTGCCAGTTTATTGCTATTTACCTCGTACCTCCTTTGTGGGGCTGATGTTTTCAAAGGGAGTAGTAAAAGTGAAGGCAATTTTAGGGCACAAAAAAATTCCTCTGAACCAGACTTCAATTTAGATTGCATGTTGTTGTGTGTTTTCTAGAAATTCTGGGAATCTGGCTGTATTTGGAGTTAACTGCTTCAGACTATCCGAGGAACACAAACTTTGAGTAGCAGCCAGAGTGCTTGGGGACCAGGGTGATGGGATATTAATTCATTCTTTCCTTCCATGGTAAGTTATTGAACCCCTTATAGCACACAGCTCTGTGCTGGTCAAAAGGCAGCTCAGAAAAGAACTGGAAGGCAGGACCTTGCCACACCGAGCCTCCAGCTTATAGAAAGAGAGAAATGGAAGCTGAAGCCATCACGTGTCCGTTACCAAGGAATAGGCCAGCTGGGTGACCGCAGATACACAACGAGTGCCATTTTCTCCCATTTTAAAAGCACTTTCATTTGGGAAGAGGAGAGACCAGGACAAATTTAGGGTGACTATTTTCTGGCACAAAAGTTAGGATCACCTTTTTTTTTTTTTTCCTGACTTCTAAATTGCCTTACATGCAAATTGTCAGGTTTCAATATCCATCTAACTCTTTAGTCTTTTATAGAAAATAAATGAAACAAAATCTGGACTGTTTCAAAAACTAGAGCACTTGTGGGGGGCACCAGGAGAAGAGCACTCATGACTTCTGTCCCCCGCACTCTTGGAAAGAGACGCAGTGTGTTCAGCCTTCATTCTAATTGAAATAAACAGGACGGCACATTGCCCTGTTTCCTTTAACTGCGAAATGACAGGTTTTCCCTTTCTCGAAGAAACATAACCTGTTTTGATATGGACCGCTGCCCACCGCCCTCGTCCAGCTGCTCTCTGACAGCTCCGAGCCCCTCAGGGTACCCCACAACTGTGCGTGCTCCTGCACCCTCAAAACTCCCCTCACTGGCCATGCTAACCAAAAAGCAGCCTTACTAACTGAAGAGGATTTCCAGCTGAAGGACATTTATCCTAGAAGATATTAATGATAGAAATGGTCCATTTTTGTATACCCCTATAACTTCTTTTTCTCTGCTGCTCTCTCTCTCTCTCTCTCTCTCTCCTTTTCTTTCCTTCTTTCCCACTCTTTCCTGTTCTCTCTTCCTCCCCAACACACACACACACAGATTTTTTTTTTTTTTTAACTGCCTGGTGAGAGCACATTTCAGATTTTCTTACTGAAGTTACCCACCAGTGACCTGATCTGGCATAATTTGAGAACCTCTGCGAAGTTTCTATCCCGAGTTTAGTGCTCTGTAGTAGATTTCTCAAATGGCACAGCACAATTTATATGAAGCTCCATTTAAATACAAATCCTGCCTTGCCTGGAGTGATTGAAAAGTATAGACCTGTGCTATAAAATAATCCCCTTTCAGGGCACTGCCTGCATCACTCGGTTGACACATTCAGTACATTTTAATTGTACCAGACACTATTCTAGGCACTTGGGGGGCATCACTCAGCACAAAGGGTCCCTGCCTGTGGAGTTGACATTCTGAGGGGGAGAGATGGGACTTCTCTCTGTGCACAGGTTTATATATATGATAGAAGGTGATGAAGTGTCTTGAGAAAAGTAAGTACGACAGACATGAAGCTCAGGAATGGGTAGAGGTGGGGGTGGGGGGGTGGGATTAAAGGAGGTGGACTCAGTGAGTTGCATTGAGAAGCTGTGATCTGGACAAAGACTTGGGGAAAGTGAGGAAGTCAACCGAGCAGCTATCTGGAGGAGGGCTTTCCAGAAAGCTGGGACACAATAAAGGAGGAGCATGCCTGAGGTGTTCAGGACAGAAAGGAAGCTGTGTGGCTGGAGCACAGGGTATGGTGGCATGAAGTGAGACAGCTATCTGGTGGCCAGGTCATGTGGGGCCCTGCTGGACTTTGTTTTTTTTAATTTTGTTTCAATTTAATTAATTAGCATAGAATGTCTTATTAGTGTCAGAGGTAGAGGTCAGTGATTCATCAGTCTTATATAATACCCAGTGCTCATTACATCACGTGCCCCCCCCTTAATGTCTATCACCCGGTTACCCCATCCCCTCACTCCCCTCCCCCCAGCAACCTTCAGGTTTTTTCCTATGATTAAGAGTCTCCAATGGTTTGTCTCTCTCTCTGGTTTCATCTTGTTTTGTTTTTTCCTCTCTTCCCCTATGATCCTCCGTTTTGTTTCTTAAATTCCACATATGAATGAGATCATATGATAATAGTCTTTCTCTTATTTTGCTTAGCATAATATCCTCTAGTTCCATCCATGTCGTTGGAAATGGCAAGATTTCATTTTTTGGATGGCTGAGTCATATTCCATTGCGTATATACACATTGTCTTTATCTATTCATCTGTTGATGGACATCTGGGCTCCTTCCTTAGTGGGGCTATTGTGGACATTGCTGCTGTAAACATCGGGGGGGCAGGTGCCCCTTCAGATGACTATATTTGTATCTTTGCTGGACTTTTAAAGGACTTTGGCTTTTATGAGGAACAAAATGGGGAGTTACTGCAGAGTTTTGAGTGGGGAAAGAACTGAAGAGACTTAGCATTTTAGGAAGAAAACCCTGGCTACTATGGATTGGAACATAATTTGAATGAAAAAGGACTGGGGTGTGTAAGAGAGCAGAACCAAACACAGTGCGCACGTTTTTGTCACAAGGGAAGCCTGTTGGTCAAAAGGTTTAAATCTAGTCCTAAGGATAAAAGACAAAAACAGGACAACGTTTTAAAAACTTAGGCAGTGGAAGAAGGTGACAAGACAGATCCTTCTCTGTGGCTGTCACTTCCCTCTTCACAACTGGATTCCAGAATGCGGGGTTTCCCAGCCTGAGCCTGTGCACTCCCCTTGTTTCATGCCTAGAACTCTCTTCTCCCAGGTCTTTACATAGTTGGCTTGTTTCTGGACCTTAGCCTCAGGCCATGCTCCCTAATGTAGGTGTACTTCCCCAAGTCTTGCTACGGCAGTACCCTGTGTTATCCTCATTGCACAACACATCGTATTTGGTTTTCACTGCCTGTCTTCTCCCCACACCCCCCGGAATGCAAACTCCATGAACTCACAGACTCTTACCACTTTTGTGTGTCCCTGTATCCCCGATATCTAGGACAGCGTCTGGCACACAGCAGGACACTCTCTGTTGGGTGAAGAAGTCTTCATATTAAAATAAATCAGCAAGTCCATATTAAACCCCTGCAGGGAACGCCACCAGTCACTGTGTGAAGTTTAAGGAATATTTTCATGTAGCATATTTGGGCAAAAAGTGTGAAAACAGAAAAAAATCACATATAAGAAAGTCGATAAAGAGAAATGGTAAGGCAGTGAATACATGATTTATTAGCAAGTGAGTTGAGAAGAAGTAAAACTAAGAGATTCATGGAATGGGAAATATTTAAAAATTTAGGATTACTGAACTTCAAACAGCCCAAAAACATACAACAGGTAGAAATCTCTGCAGCATCTTATTGAGCTTTCTCCAAACACCTCCGATAATATAAAGGCTGCTCTCATACAAAGCAGTATATTCCAGTCTTGGGATATTCTAATCATTAGAAAGCTACTTTACATTACCATGCATAGAAGAATAAGGACTGTTGTACTAGGCAGGATGGAGTGAGTATTTGGCCAAGGGAAGGTGTTGGAGAGACCTAGGGGAACATCAGACCAGTGAATAACCAGTGAGCAGGGTTCTACATGGGAGAAACAGGATGGAAAATATTTCCTATCTCTTTTGGGTTGGCACAGAGGGAAGTGTCTGAGAAGAGTAAAATTAGCCCCACAGATAATGGACAGGAGCAAGACCTGACATCATTTTTTATTTATTTAGGGCAAACTCCCCATTTTGAAAAACGAAAATCCTATTTCTGCCCATGGTAAGGCAGTTGGAGGCAAATATCCAGACAAATCTGAAAATGCTGATTCCAACAAGATTTTTTTTTTTTAATAAGAAAGGCATCAAATTCTAGTGAGAAATGTAATCACTTATATTTCTGGAGCTAATATGAATTCTAAGTAGGAGGCTGACCTTTGCTTGCCTGAGGAAGAAAGAGAAACACTAGTAGAACAGTAATAATTTTTTTTAAAATGTAGTCTGAAGTAATTTCTTTTTTTTTTTTTTTGAAGTAATTTCTTTAAGAATGTGCAAAAGCCTGTGGACGGTGAGATTAATTTGGAATTATTCCAAGCAGTGCCTTTAGAAGTTGGGGTTTATCAAAGGGATTGCCTCCAGATTTAAATCACATGGTCATTGGACTCTCTCTGGCTAAGGGGCTAACTCTGAGAGAGCCACCAAAAAGCTACCATCTATAAAAACCATGGTCGCAAAAGTCTTCCAAGTGATTTTCTTCCTTTATGTCCTTCCAAATGCTATATAATTTGTCTTCGAATGGACCACTACTAGATTTTATTTTCTGCCCTGAAATTTTGAAGACCCAATGGTACTTCATCTAATCAAAACCACTCAGAAGTTTGACAGATCTCAGATAGTTGTAGCTACCAACAGTAAACCTTTTATGTACAATAATTAGAGTAATTCGTGGGTGATTTCAAGGATGGGTGTTCCCCTCAGGAGGGAAGTGCTACTTTAGAAAGTAGGGGGAAGAAAGAGGGCTTAACATTTTGAGCAGAGTATTTTCAAACTAGCAGAGAAAAAGTCCAGCTACTTTATATGATTGAAAGCATTTCAGGTAAAACGAAGTGAAGTCAAGTCCCAGGTATTGTCCAAGGAAAATATCAAGTTATTTTAAATAAAAATCCACCTAAATATCTAAAATCAGCAAGAAGAAGGGTGAATTTGGAATTTATCTATGTGAGAAGGGTGATATCATTTCATATTTCAAAGACCCAAGATGGCAATCACTGTGATGCCCCAGCGATGAAACAAAACCTTCTGAATATATTTAACCTCCCATGTTAGCGGCCAAGTTTATTACATTATGGGCTTATCCTCTCATCTCCATAATGAGTTAGGGATCAAGGATAGGTTGAACTAGGAAACCTCTAAGGTACATTCCAGTTCTAAAATTGGAGCCATTTAGGGCAACCCAGGTGGCTCAGCGGTTTAGCACCACCTTCAGTCCAGGACGTGATCCTGGAGACCCGGGATCGAGTCCCAGGTCGGGCTCCCTGCATGGAGCCTGCTTCTCCACATGGGTATTGTTTGCTTCACTTTGCCTTTTTAGTATGTAGATGTCCTCAATCCTAGACTGGAAAGAGAAAATGCATCTTGGGAATGTTAAAAGCAAATCACCCACCATCTGCATAACTGGGTTTTGATGTTAGCTTTTCATATCCTGGATTATGGGAAGCGACTTGGCCTTTCCTCCTTCTCCCCAGTATGTCCCTTTCTCCTCCTTCCTGTGTCTCCCTTTCCTCTTCCCTGTTCCACTCAGGATCATTCTTGGCATTTGGTCCTTGTCCATCCTGTGACTACACTTGCATCTCTCTGGCCTGTCAAACTTCTGTTGATCTGAGAAGCTCAGTTTCTCTTTACTAAGAACTGCAGCCAATACTGCTCTTTCTGTGCTCACATGGCACATGATTTCCCACTGAATCTCACATTACCTTGCCTTTTCCTTCTTCCCTCCCCATGACAGGCTATCTCCTTCTGAAAGATGGAGTCCTCCTGGAATACGTTGTGGATCTGGGTAGAGAGTCACATAGTGCTTGGCTGCTTGTCTGGAGCCTCATTCTCAGTTCTGAAAGCCAGATGACTTCTGCAATCTAAGCTTTAGCTGTCAGTCACTGGTGGAAGACGGGACAATCCCTTCAAATTATAGGATATCCACATTCAGGGCTGCATGCATGCATGTGTACAGGTATCATTTAATAATCAAAAAGAACACCATAAGCACAGCATACCGTAGAGAGTTCTGGAATCTCTCTATGTTGTCACCTGAAACTAGTACAACACTCTACTTCAGGGGATCCCTGGGTGGCGAAGCGGTTTGGCGCCTGCCTTTGGCCCAGGGCGCAATCCTGGAGACCCGGGATCCAATCCCACATCGGGCTCCTGGTGCATGGGGCCTGCTTCTCCCTCTGCCTGTGTCTCTGCCTCTCTCTCTCTCTCTCTCTCTCTCTCTCTCTCTCTGTGACTATCATAAATAAAAAAATAAAATAATTATTAAAAAACACTCTACTTTGGCTGTACCTCGGTTAAGAAGAAAGGAATGCCAGTGTTTGCCAGACACTTCTCTTTGGTCAGTGCACACCCGTGGTCCTCATTCCCTGCGTGTAATGGAAAACCAGCTTATTTTATAGATGACAGCACTTTGGAAGTTCCTTGAATGAGGAAGACAAGGGAAGCAGCAGCTGGGGAAGGGGTTGTGCCAATGTGGCCAGTAGGTTGTAGCATAAAAGAGGGGCTCCTTTTCTTTCTCACAAGAAATTACTCCAGTATTTTATTCAATGTTCAGCCATGACTGGGATGTACATTGTGATGGATTTCCAAAGCGTGGAGTTTCTTACACTTTATCCTATTACATATTTTAAAATGGTTACGTCTTTTCTCTCCCATTATTTTAACTATGTACTTGTAGTCAGGCTTGGCTCGCCTGTGGAGCAGTAAAAGAAAGTCACAAAGAAATCTCTCAATCCTAAAGCTTAACAAAACGCTTCTTGTTCTTTGACCTCACAGTGGAGGGATTGGAGAGTTTCTTGAGTGGCTTTTTGTCTATACTTGAGGACCAGTGATGTTTCAGAAAAATGTTTGCCTACTCCACTCCCATTAAGGAATTATATAATCAGGTTCTTGATGAATAAAAGAACTAACAGCAGGAATTCTTTTATTTATGCATGTGCATCAGCTCTTCTTCCGTTCCCCCCATCCTGCCCCCATCCCCTGAGGAGTTTTCTCATCATGGTATCTGTTCACTGTTAAGTAGGAATTGCAGCAGAGGCAGCCAGGAGCAACAGGGCCTTCTGGAACACAGAATGTGGGGGTGTAATCCTAAAGCAGAATTTGTGTTCTGTGAGATGAGAGTCTTGTAGTCACTGGCCTTCTCTTCATCCCAACCCTACAATAGAGCCTGACACAAACCAATGACACAGTCGATAGGTGCTGAGTGAATGAATTCAAAACTCTCCCTAGCTTTTGCCTTTATCTTATAAAGTTAATCTTTAACAATTATTTTATCAGTCTAAAAGGGCTACCTACCTATCTTCTCCTGCCCCTGCCCCTATATGCAGTGAATGCTTGGAAACAAAGATGTGGACTTCATTGATTTTTTAACTTGACATTAGAAATTGGACTTACGGAATGTTTTCCAAAATCAGGAATTTACCCTCTTTTTTTTTTTTTTTTTGAACCGACATGCTAGAACTTTCTTAACATAGGGGGAGGCTTAGTGAAACCATCCAATATGTAAACTGCAAAAAATTTTAAAAAGAGAAGTAGATTAAAGTGATAGAAGATAGTTACCGAATTAAAATCCATTTAGTGGCATTTCCAAATGTCACCTTAATGACTGTGTATAAAGAGTCTTTGAGCTGCTTTAAGTATCATGGCTTTGGGGATGGTGCAGTCTAGGGACAATAAAGATAAGGTATAAATTATGAACAAGGGAGAAAAAAATTATACTTGTTCATGGCTTAAGTAGAACATTTCTGAGCAACTTTTCACTTGGATGGCCCTTATCAAATGATCGTTTTTCTAAAGTAGAGAGTGGGGCTTGCAAAACTGCGTAAATCAGGCAATTTGCATTCATGTTTTGATGATCTGCAAATCACTTATTCATTTGCGGGAGTAAAGCAGATTCATGAAATCAATATGTTTGTTATTCATTTATGCCTCTTTTTTTGGTCATAAAGCGAACTCAACATTTCATTGAGCTAAAAAATGAGAGCATATTTTTAGGAAGTGTCTTCAGTTTCCTTTACCTTGTGTTTATGTCTTATGTGAGGGATGCCCAAAACCAAGACTCGCCTATTGGTGTGAGATTCGTGGGCGGTTATATTACCATCAGTGATAGGGACTTTTTGCAAATGTTTGTGAAAACAGACATGCTGTAAACCTGTCTGGAATGAGCTTAATTGTTACATTTTGCAAATTAAGGACCAAAATTTCTTGTGTATTTTAAGAAAATAAAATGCTATCTTACTGCTTTGAAGGTCACAAAAACAGAATTGAGTTCATATAACCAATTTCCGTACAGAAATTATAGTTTCCATGATGAATTTCAGATCAAGGCATTAATTTACATCAATATTCTTTCTAACTTTAAATTGTTGGGGTCTCCAAATATTTACCATTTAAATGCACTACCATCTTGGTCTTGCTCCTTGCTCTTTTATGTTTCCAAGGCTGAAGAACATGCACTGAGGTTTAATAGTAGCTATGCTGCTCTAATATTAACTATGGAAACCTGCTGGAGGGATTTTATTGTCATGTACATTTTACTCTACCTGAAATATGTGTGTTCTTGGGTAATGAATCAATGGCAGCTATGTTGCTATATGATGCACTTGAATATTTTTGCTTTAAGAAGAGTTCCTGTCAGATTGTTCCTCAAAGTGAAACTCCTCTTTCCTTCACCTGTGAATCATTCCCTGACGTAAAGCTGTAAACTGTAGAGTTCACATGGAACAGACTCTAGGTGTAATGCTGATTGTCACCGGTCAGCACACACCTGAGCTCCTGAAGAAATGGAAACAAGAATGAGTTTTAAAGTCAGCCCCTGGCTTACCTAAAGATTTGGGAAAAACAGATCTGTGTCACACTCACCCAAAATCAAAGTCAATATTTAGCCTCCCCTCCACTTAGCCCTTTTGTAATGGTTCTCTGGATTATAGTCATAATATCTGGAGATTGATGAGAAGAATAAATGTTGAATTTAAGGCTTGAAGTATTTGGGGGGAAAATGAAGGGAGCTGGCTATTTGGATATATTTTAATTTTCTATTTTTTAAATATGCCTGTGGAATTTATTTTGGTGATAATTAACATTGTAAAAAGTCTTACATGGGGACAGCTCCCTGAAAGTACAAAGTAAGTAGAAAGGGGAATAAGTGTCTTCACAACGCCTGACATTCTGAGGGCTGCATGATATACGAAAGCCTGTAACCTCACCCCTTATAAATTCTTCTAATTGTCCTTAGCATTGTACAATTGTTCAAACTGCTTGTGGTTTCAATGACTTTTGTTACTGTTTTTCTGGGGAGAAATCTTTTTTTTTTTTCTTTAAATAACGGTCTATGTTGTCACTACCTGATTTGAATAAATCAAACCAGAAATATCCTGACAGTGCACCAAACAAGACCTGTGTGTATAATGTAAGTTCTTTCTTTTTAATTTTAGAATCAACCTTGTCCTATGTTAGGCAGCTGGAGGCAAGAGTAAGACAGCTGGAGGAAGAAAATCGCATGCTGCCCCAGGTGGGTGACTTCCAGAAGCTCATAGCTAGTCAGTGTCATTTGAGTTGTGGCATTTTATCTGGAATTTAAAGTCTCAATTACATTTTCTCCTTTAAATGATAGAAATCATTTTGTAAATAGTCATTCATCAATGTAGACTGTGATTGCTTTCCATAATGACCATCATATTATCTGGATTCTTAAGTGTGATACCAAAGGATGCAGATGTCTGAAATAAGAATGCAAAGTAATTTTGAAAGGAAGAAAACAAGAGAAAGAGGAAATGAAGAAAAGTAGAAAATACTTTGCTAGTACTACTCACATATGTCATGCATGTAGTTGGTGAATATAGGGAAGGGACTCATTTTTTTTTTTAAAATAAAAGCGCTAATTTATGAGCTAGGGAAAGCTGTAGGTAGTTTGAAGATTTCATATTTTAATTCAAATTAGTACTTCCTAAAATTCTTTGTGATATAACTGATGAACTCTTCTAGTACAACAAAGCAATGACAGTAATTGACAGTTTTACCTTGGGGCTTAATTTCTTTTCCCTGGTGAATACAAAGTGGCACTCTTTGAATCCCTCACCATATTATTGTACTTATTCCTTTGGGCTGAAATATCTTGGTGAGAATGATGTTGGCTGAGGTGGTGGTTCTCGGGGAATGTTTTGTTGAGGAGTTGAGCAAATCCCCTGGTTCTAGGTTGGTTTCCTTTACAGACATGGAGGCAGGAAAGTATTTCAATATTTTAGGAAAGGAGTTTTCTAAGCATTCAGTCGCTAGTGTTTTTTTCCACATTCTGGTGATTATTTCTATTTCCTAAGTGACCAAGGGAAAATGAACCCTTAAAAAAACAAGCAAACAGTAGTTTAAATGAAAACAGAGACTGGTTCAAATTCAAGAGAAGACATGTAAATAGTAACACTTTGTAAAGATATTTTAGGTCTTTTAAATCTCATTTTGTTTTTAAACTACTTTTGCTCATTAATGATGATTTGGGGTCTGTCGGAGAATGCCTTTCTCTTTCTTCCAGTGGCCAGCCTTCTGGCTAAAAATCATGAGATTAAATGAAATGAGTCTACTTTCTCCCTTCTCAAACTACGCCTATGTTAATACTGATGTGGACAGAAGGGATTATTTGCATCATAAGACAAGACACTGCTGGTAGAGTTTTCTCTTTCCTCTTCTATACCTTCCATTTTTAAAATTTTTCTTTGTCATTTGTCCTTTTATATGGGATTCAGAGTCTGACTGTGCCGAGACCCTTCACTGAAAACACCTAACTTCTTTCCGTTCCAAGAAACCTAAAAATAGAATTAGTTTATCATGAGTGTTCTATCTGGTGATACAGGCTCTGGGGCAACTGGGAATGTAAATGAAAAGAGCAAGACAAAGAGATCTGTCTCTTAGTTTACCTCTGAGTGGAAATTGAGGTTCGTGTCAAACATTGAAATGCTAGCTTGTGCGCTATGTTATTTAAAAAGAGGCACAACAAATATGAAAATGATTACAAGATTGATTTTTAAAAATCTGTAAAAGTGTTAGAGGTCTTGAAGAGAAATCAGAAGAGGCTTCAGCTGTACTTGATATATCAAGTGTGTGCATATTTAAACACACAGCACTTGCATAGTCAAGAAGTAGAAGAGATTAAACAACTTTTCAGGCTCAAGTCTTAAAACATATGTTTTTTAAATGCATTGCTGTTTTCTATCAAAGAAGGTTTTCTTTCTCCTCAGAAAAGACTGGGAAAGATCATGTTTGACTGAATCCTAAGATGTTGTTAATGTGGGATGCACCATTATCATATGTGCCACTAAGAATGAGAAAAGATGTTGTCAATTATACCATGTCAGATTCTTGTTGATTTTAGAGATGTTAAAATGGAAAAACAATGCTTTAGAATTGAATAGCTTTTTACATGTCCAGGGCAATTTACTGAAAAGAAAAATCTATTGTTTGAAATATGCTATGGGACATATATGCAAAGAATACAATAGATCTCAGTTCAAAAACAATATTTCTGTGAAATTTCTGTTATCTGAGAATGTTGCCTTCATTTATAGCTAAGATAAATATGATGGGATCACCAATGGCAGGTACTTGTATAAATACAACTGAAATGAACAGACAATAGATCTGAGGATGGAAAGCAATAAATGAATCTCAGAGCAGTGAGAATCGTGTAAGGGGAATAGCCATGAAGACTGAGATTTGGACCAGATGACACAAAGGCATATGTGACTTATTCTTGGATGTTATTGGTACTATTACAAATAATTACATGCTTTCCCTGCAGAAACTATTTCTGACTGCATGATGTTAGCTGATTTGCAAGGTCAATTCAATGTGACTAGCTGACATCCCTGCATAAATTAGTCTCAATATCTGAAGACTTGATTTTCCCATTGTAGGAACTTGCTCACTGTGCCTCGATTAGGAGATATTCTGTTTTACTCCCAAGTTTATAAAAATATATCCTCTTGACTTTGGATGGATAAACAGGATAAAAAAATATAGTTGGCAATTGGAATTCCAAGTATATTGGGTGTCTTCTGTGGCTGTGGCCAGGTCTTTGCTGATAGTTTAGCATTTAGAATAATTATGTAAAGTATTTTCCTGGAGGAGGAAATCTCCTTAATGCTAATTTTTATTCTTTATGTTAAATTGTGTATAATGAACTGAGTTGCAACTTTGCCCCATCAATACGTATTTAAAAGTAAAGAAGATGAGTGTAATAAGTGCTTATGGATTTCTTTCTGGTTAGATGCAAAGGCTTTAATTTCTTAATTTATAAATGACAAGGTTCCTCTTAGCCTTTTGTAGGCCTAAAGTATAAATAAAGCATGGGTCCAGTTTTATAAACATGCAAAGTTACCAAGTCCCAGAATGAAGGGTTTTTTATTCAAAAATGGTTAGAAAAATGCAGTGAAGATTGAGTCAGTTCTGTCCAGTGATGAAGAGGAGCCTACAGGAGATGTGATTAGAATATCAGTATGGAGCCCATGTGAGCATGTAGCTCTTGCTCTGCCATGATTTCTGCAATATCTCACAAGAATCACTGAGCAGTACTTTAAATCCAGTTTGTGAACACAATATTTCAAAAGAATCCTAAAGTAATAACAGAAAATGCAGTATTATGTACTACATATTACTTGAAAAGGAAATTTCAAGTATAATCTCCATTTATATATTTATTTATTTGATAGGAAAATATGAGATCTACCGTTTTGTCAGATTTTCAAGTGTATAACAACTATTGTTATTTATAGGTATGATATACATTAGATTTCTAGAACTTAATTCTTTTTGCATATCTGAAATTTTGTACATGGTGATTAGCACCTTCCCCTTCCCCTCAGCCTCTGAAAACCACCATTGTATTCTTTGCCTCTATGAGTTTGAGTATTTTTGATACCTCATATAAGTGGAATCATGTCGTATTTGTCCTTCTGTGGCCGTCTTATTTCACTTGGCATTTTACCAAGTGATCATTACCATATGATCCAGCAATCCTACTTCTGGATATTTACCTGAATTGAAATCAGGATCTCAAAAAAAAATATTAGCAATCCTATATTCACTGCAGTACTGTTCATAGCAGTCAAGATGTGGAAGCAACCTAAATGTCCATCAAGAGATGAATGGATTAAAAAAATGGCATATACATATAATGGAATATGATTCAGCCTTGAAAAAGAAGGAAATCTTGCAATATGTGACAACATGGGTGAATCTTTTTCTATTAATTTTTAAATCTATTGAGGTGGATTCACCCACAATGATGCAAATAAATATGGATAAAAGACTCCAAATGGTATAAAGTAGTTGCAAGGAATTTTATATTAAATTCAAAAGGAATATACCTATTGTGAATAGACATATATATAAACACAAACTTTCTGTGGATAAAGAGTCACAGATTTTCAAAGCTGAGTAGAATTCACATATCACATTGGACAATCCCATTTTTTAAAGTAAAGGCTTACAAGATTCATAGAATGTTAGGAGTATAGTTCTGGTCAGACAGCTAATGAAGGATGGACTAAGGCTAAGTTCATCCTATTTCTTTTTTTTTTTTTTCTTATTTTTTTTTTTTATTTTTTATAATGAGACAAAGTAGGAAATTCAAACATGCAGTTTATTTATTTATTTATTTATTTATTTTTATTTATGATAGTCACACAGAGAGAGAGAGAGAGAGGCAGAGACATAGGCAGAGGGAGAAGCAGGCTCCATGCTCCGGGAGCCCGACGTGGGATTCAATCCCGGGTCTCCAGGATCGCGCCCTGGGCCAAAGGCAGGCGCCAAACCGCTGCGCCACCCAGGGATCCCCAGTTCATCCTATTTCTATCGATACTGGCATGATAATGGTTCTACCACTAGGGCATATTAAAAAATTTTTTTTTGATTTGGAGTAGCCATAAAAGTTGCATTTTGGTCACCTGTCCTTGGCAGAATGTGTCACACACAAAAAATGATAGGCCTATTCAGTGTTGCTCTAGCATTTGCATAACACCTTTTCCATTGTTTCATGCTACTTATGTAATACAGTGTAAGTAAACTGCTAAATCTGTTTTTTATCTTATTGTCAAATTCTTTTTTAAAAACACTTATTTTAATTAACATTGGAGGCACTTGGGTGGCACAGTGGTTGAGCATCTGCCTTTGGCCCAGGTTGTGATCCTGGGACTGAGTCCACATCACACTCCCTGCAGGGAGCTTACTTCTCCCTCTGCCTCTCTGTGTCTCTCATGAATAAATAAATAAATAAAATCTTAAAAAAAAATTATCATTGGATTTGCTTGACTATCCAAGATTTATCTGACATTCTACTCCTGATTTAAAATAAATGTTCTAAAAAATAATAATAATAAAATAAAATAAAATAAAATAAATAAAATAAAATAAAATAAAATAAAATAAAATAAAATAAAATAAAATAAAAGTTCTATTTCTTAAAGCCATGGATGGTATCCATCACAAATGAAAAAAAAAATTGCATTTTACAGAGCCTTCTCCTCCTGACACATTTCCAAAATACTTCAGAATCCTGGTTTTGTGGAAACATACACACATATCTTCATGTGAGATTTATACTTAACAGCATGTGGTCAGAGAGGGCCTTTCTGTCCAGAGTGAATTGGAGATATAGGTGGGTAAGGGAACAAACAGTTATAGTCGTGGTTCTTAAGGTACCCATGAAATTTGTTATTTTAGCCCAAATTTAAAAATCTTGCTTGGATCTCTCAACCATCCCATGGTCCTTTTCTTGATGTCACAAGGACTTTTAATCCAGACCTATCTACTCTCTTTATGTGCTATATCCAATGAAGTCTGCTCAGCCAGAAAATACCTTAAAGTGGTTGATATAGGACACCTATCTGATGATTTTATTAGAAATAAGTAAAAATCATTTGAAGAAATCAGTCAATATTCTGCCATCACCATGAGGTACAAACTATTATTTTTAAAACTCTTCTCACCTATTTTGTGTTGAATTTAGGTGTGCATCAGGAAGAGACAAGAAATAAGTAGTTTGCTCTGATTCAAAGTCAATTAAGTACATTTGCTAAAGGTCCTACTGGGAAATCTGTTCCTTTCATCAAATGCTTTGGCATTTCCAGCCTGGAAAGCACTCTGTGTCCTTTGTACCCAAAGTCCCTCTCCAAAACGAACTGCCCACCTCTTGAGACTAACTTTTTAGAGATTTTTTTTTAGAATCTGTAAAGGTGCCCTCATCTGTCTAGTGTCCTATGGCTGCCCCTGTGCTGGGTTCGGTTTGAAAAGCATGGCAACTCGGATCTCCACAGTGAGGGCTCCTTTCAAGCAAGTGTTTCTATTTCTGTTGTGCTAACACACAGAGAAGAGTCTAATTTTAGCAATGGAAATAAATCTTCCTCTCCTGCAATTTGGTTACAGTGTGGCCCACAATGCAGCATGTTGGGAAGGAGGCATGGCCATTTCCAGAGCAGTTTCTGAATAAAAGAAAAGAACCTGTCACCATCACCGGAAGTGCTGAGGAGGGTTCCCAGGCTCTAAAGAAACAGCTTGTCACTTCCATGGCAACACAACCCAGGTCCAGCATCACATCTCTGAAAAGCTCCCTTACCTGTGTACCTATGCAGATTACCAGTGTCCTGGACAGAAATGAGAGGATTCTTTCTGACACATAGATTTCCCTCATGTGTTATTCCTTTTTTTTTTTTTTTTTTTTTTTGGCCGTGGAGATACTTATTTGTTGCCCCCCCCCCCCTTTTTTTTCATATTTTCTTGTTTTTCAAGTCATTTTTTGTTTTATAAGGGCCATAAATATCTGGCTTTTCTAGGGTTTGGAATTGCTCTGGGAAAAAAAATCAGTCACTATTGTATAAAAAACAGGCACAGAGTAATGCTTTACCGGATACTTAAAGCAAGTGGTGCTATTCTTCAATTATTACTTGCTTGGAAATTACCATTCTGGCACTCCTGAGGAGTAATTTGTGCAAAAAAAAATTTTTTTTTCATGTATAGCAAGTAACTCTATGTGGTACAACTGGAATAGAATTTGGATGCTACTGATAGAAGAAAGTAGTTAAATCTATTAAGGGCTGGTTGCTGCAGAGTCATATTTGGGAAAAAGAAATGGACTCCACCAGAAGAATAATACTTGTGGATTGCCATTTTCTCCAAATCACCATGATTTATATAATTAAAGAAAAAAAGAGCTTTTATGTATAGTTCAATAGTTTTCAGAGGACAGATGGGAGCTCCCCAAGTGGTGTGGGTGTACTGGAATAAAAGAGACAAATAGATATGGAAAATAAATTTATAGGGGAAAAGTCATGTTGGAGAACCTGAATAAATGGAGACTGGATTAAGGGAAAAGCTAAAATGTATTAGCAAAAATATTGAAGAGAATGAAATTCACAGAAAAAAAAAAAAACATCTGCATCAACATGGAGCCTTTCACAGTGAGGGGGTTTATGACATTCTTCTGTGACCCCCTCTCATGCTTGAGGGTTTCTTATTTGAGAATCTCAGACACGTAATGAGAAGTCTTCAATCTAATGAGAGGAAATAGATAAAATCGAAATGCAACAGAAAATACAGCTATGCCACTTACTAAACTTATTAAGAGACCTATTGAATTTTAAAAGCACCCATTAGGGACTGTGGTACCAAATCTTATATAACAGTACTGCCTTTTTCTATCAATACTGGCATGATAATGGTTCTACCACTAGGGCATATTAAAAAAAATTTTTTTGATTTGGAGTAGCCATAAAAGTTGCATTTTGGTCACCTGTCCTTGGCAGAATGTGTCACACACAAAAAATGATAGGACTAATTCAGCAAAAATGTTAGCTGTGCAGTAATATCAACTAGGATCATAGATATTTGAATGAGAAGCAATATGGAGGACTATTTGGGGGAAACTTGAGATGGAACTATAAGAGAAATTAATGTTGCCTTGGAAAAATGGCTTTCTGCTCTTTTTTATTTTTATCCAAAATAAAGTGAAAAATCAAAAAAGATGAAACAGTCTTCCCTTTCCTAATTGTGTAAGGAAACAGTCTCCTAGAAGGTGATAGAAAAGTTTGTGTGGTGTTGGATATGGGAATTAAATTAGTTAAATGTAAATACTATTGAGATATGGAAATATATAGATATATAATATATCTAAAAAATAGTTACCGTGAAAACTTGGATCTAATGGAAGCTCCTAAAGATGGGAAGATTCCTATTTGAGCAGCCTCACTTTGCTTTCCATTTTCCACTGATGGTCACTACTCTTTGCGATGAGAGGCATCCGATCCATCCTGTCCTCCACTCCAGTTCAGACCTTTCTTACAATGGGATTCAGGCATCTCTCATTTAAAAGTCTCTACCTCTAGTTGGTTTGGTTTGTTTCTTCCTTAGCAAAGTGATCAGTCATGCTTTTAACACATTAAAAATTCAAGTTGGTGCCTCTTAATATCTTATAAATGTAAAGTAGACAAATAGAAATGTAATACGGGCATTATCTGTATTGCCTAAATATAATCTAGATAATCACTGTAATAGAGGCAAATAATGGGGTTCTGTGACACAATAAGACAGTTTAAGTAAATAAACTTCTAAGTGATTTGAGACTTTCCTAAATTATATTTAAGCTAGCATTGTGTGAAAAATAAGCAAAACATAACTGAGTTAATTTTAGAAAGCTGAGACATAGTCAGCAGTGACTTAGTTACCAAGTAATTAAAGGAGTCCCTGTAAATATGCTAGAACAAACAGAATGGGAATTGCAAGAGCTAGGATTTAGCCTAATTAGCTGTTGGACCAAGATGATGCATCTTAACCTTTATGACCTTGATATGCTTAGAGTAACAAAGACGATTGTCATAGATGATAGGGAAGGTTCTGCTCAGCTCCACAAATCCGTGACTCTCTATCGAGAGAAAGTTTGTGTATGTGTATGATGTGTATAAAAATAGGCATGTCCTTTTAACTTTGATATTAAATTCCTTAAAACTACAACTTTATACCATACAGGGTCTTTTATTTATAGGTGTATATTTATGTCATTGTGAGTTATTCTACCTCGCTGGGTTCTAAAAGTAATAAAATTTCATCAGAGAGCTGTTTAAGTAATAGTCAAGGCTATATATCTTTGAGGCTCGTGACACATTAATATGCGTATTAGAGGGGCTCACATACCAGTCTGAGTAGTATTAGCTTGTGTATTTTGAGAGATAATGTGCATTAATCTCCCCTAATCTTCATTTTTATTCTTTATGTAAACCCTACATAATGAACATAGAGGCACTAGTTTTCCCTAAGAGTATACATATTTAAAAATAAAATTGACAAGCATATACATGCTTATAGTTTTCTCTCTGGTCAGGAACAAAGGCATCTGTGTCTTCATTTGATAACTGTGGGTCCCTTTCAAGCCCTGAAAAAGGTTGTGTCCAGGTCCTAGAATGAAGAAGTTTTTATTGAAGCACAGCTAGAGACATACAATGGATTGAGTTGGTCCTACCAGTGGTAAAGAGGAGCTCATAGGAGGTATGGATGGAAAAGGAGTCCTCAGCAGACAGCACAGCGCTCTTCCTCTGCCGTGCCCTCTGTGGTATTGTAAATATTGTGGGGCTATCCTTTAAATCCAGTGTGAGCACAACATTTCAAAGAAAGCCCAAAAGTATGAATCGTCTCATTAGGTATTATTTATGTATTAGCTGTTATTACCCAAGAAGGAAATACCTTTGAAAAGTTGGCACAGATGATAGCGAAAGATCACCTGAACTTAGGATATTCTTTCCTGGGCACATAAACTAATGTTAACATTTTTTTAAATCACATTTAAAAATATTTTAAAAGATTGCATAGGATACATGGACATCTGACATTTCAGAGAGAATTTTATAAATGGTGATGAAAAACTATACCAATATAGGAAATTTCAAAAAAAATTGACTTTTATTTACCTGCAACTTATATGGAAACCATCTGTATTCTCTATTTTAAAATGTAACATACTTGTCAGGAATCCAGTTCTGAGATAAGCCAAAAGAAATTACTGTAAAAAAGAGATGACAAAGACTTGATATAACATACATTATTTTTTTACACTGTGATAGACTGAGGAGAATAACAAGATGTCTTGCATATGAATCGAAGTCAGCTAGACTAGGGATACACAGAAGGAACAATGTCCAGAGGAAAAACATTTTTTCAAAGGCTCTCTGATGTATTGGATTCGTTCTGTACACTAAAGCATCTGAAGTAACAGCCAGCAATCAGCGGACTGGGCTTTTCTTCATACTTTCTCGTTGACACAGAGCATGAAAGAGGAATTGCCGGGGGTGCACCATGAGACAACAATCTGTGTTGCTTTTATAGTTCATGTGGAACGTTTATGGATTATCTTTTAGACTGTGCCATTGAGCCTGCATAACCTGGTAACATGTTATCATATGAAGCTAATTAAAGCATGTGTAGAGAAGCAGTATGAAGAGAGCATAGGAAATAAATTATGGGTTTCCCTTCAATTTTAAGTCTGAACGGCGTTTGGCAGCTGGGTAAATAATTCTTAGAAGATGACTTGGGGTTTGTTCTAGAAATCCTACAAAATAGTTCCTACATCAGTAAGCAGTGGAGTGTTTTGAGAAACAACCCACTCACATTTGTAGATGTGGCATTAATGGGAGTAACAGAACACTGTGTTTCCTCAGGCCACACCAGTGTAGACTGGGGTCAGACAGAGGGACTCCTTGCTCTCTGAGCTTGCCTTCAAGTGTATCAGTTTTCACCATCCTCCAAAGTCTGCTCCTGACTTTGGCTGTTGACCAGCTGCTACAGTGATGTCCTGGCCATTTCCAACTCCTGTGATGGGGCTCCCAACATTCTCTGGGCTGAGAAAATCCCCCTACTCCTGCTTGGGTTCTGCCTTGTTCCAGATCCAAAGCCTAATGGGAAAAGTACTCCTCCCCACAAGTTCTGGCGGTAAGCCCAGAAATGGAGGTGGGGAAGAAGAGTTACTATTAGGGAAGGGTCAATCTATTAAAAAATTGTTCCTCCCTTTTCAAAGTACTCCATTATTTTTCATTCTAGTGTCCCTCCCTCCCTTCCTCTCTTACTCTCTCTCTCACAGTCTAATTCTTTCCTTTGGGAGAACTTTGTGTCCTCAGGTTTATCAGTACCTCATTGAAATCAACTCAACTGAGATATTTGTGATTTCTGGAGTGCCCTAGTGAAGGCAACCAACCAACCAAGCCCTCTTTCAGAATTTGTTACCTTCTTTGAGATTTTTCTAACTTTCATAATGTAGGTTAGTGGAATAGAGGCAACTTTTGAATTGACCTTTAAAAAAAAAAAAAAGGCACAACAAGGAGACCACTAACCCCTTGCTTAAGATGCTTGGACTAATTATTTTGCTAGTTTTATTCATCTAGCCCCGGCTCTCAGCAGTTTATTAGGAAAGATTGCATGTAGAAACGTAAGGATCAAAAAGAAATGCAAATCTGTCTCAAATGTAGTGTAACAAAGAAATTTGGTACTGTCTTCTTTTTTTTTTTTTTTTTGACCTAAAAATGCCTCTCATTTGCAGAACATGTGAGGCAGAAATTCTAATGTTTGACAGATAACAAATAACTAGTAAACCCAGGACCAGATGGGAGCCATCCTGGACTTACATAAAAGCTGGCTCTAAGAAAGGGAAGCTTTTTAATAGCCAAAATATTTCAGCTGTTTTTGACACCCAAAGCAGGTGTATCTTAATGTCAAAAAGGTAATTTCTTTTCTGAAACATTTTCATATGCTAGAAAACTGAAATCTCATACAAGAAGAACATAAAATACACAGTCAGAAATAAATGACAACTCCAGCAAACTTAATCACAAATAAATTGTGTGGGAATGATAGGTCTTTATCCTTTTGGGTGGCAAGCATGTATTGAGAGCCAAAAGTTAACAGAAGCTACAGTTCGAATTTGGCTGACATCTTTTTGACGGAGTTTTAGACAAAAGGTGCTTCAGCAGCTTTGCATTTTGAAATTTGTTACTTTGTTTGGAACCAGCCCCTTTTCACTTGCCATTCCATATTCCTATCCCACTTGTATCTTAACGCATGAGTCCTTAACCATCAAAACTCATGCACTTTTGTCAGCACCATAAATGATATGATAGTTGGTGATGGCAGCTCAGGTCCTTTGTCAGTTGAAAAGGACTTTGGAGAAGTCGATTTAAGACTGGACCCTCTAAATGCTCCCTTGTGAAGAGGGTGGCTCATGTGGTCTCATGGGCATTCATTTAATTGGAGAGGATTCTCTTGGTTAGGGAAACCAGTTACACTGAGCCGTTGACATTGGAGAATGAGATTAAGATGGACATGAGGGCAGGGAAGGACAGTTGGCTCTCCAACGTTTTTCACTTAAAACGAGTACCCTGCCCCTGCTCATGATCTTGGTATTGACAGTTCTTCAGAATCAGTCATGAGAGTGTCATAAGACAGCTCTCGATTCCGGGTGGTTTCTTGGGGCTGTAAATGATGCTGTAGTGACTTATGAATCAATAGCACTTTGGTCTTTATGCCTAGAAAATGTCCAATGTTGCTATCACATTGATTTTTAATACCTTATTACCTCATTAAATTACTTTTTTTTTTTTTTTTTGGTATATCTTTTAAGTTCATTCTGTTTGAAGGCATCAATCCTGTTGGTCTTCAGTGTTCAGAATCTGAGGTCTTTAGAGCCCAAGGAAAGACACTAGAGGTCTGAAAGGGATAGTGCCTGATTTCTTTTTAAAAGGTCTTAACCAGGCAGCCCGGGTGGTTCAGCGGTTTAGCGTCACCTTCAGCCCAGGACGTGATCCTGGAGACCCGGGATCAAGTCCCACGTCGTGCTCCCTGCATGGAGCCTGCTTCTCCCTCTGCCTGTGTCTCTGTCTCTCTCTCTCTCTCTCTGTGTCTCTCATGAATAAATAAATAAAATCTTTAAAAAATAATAAAATAAAAGGTCTTAACCAATGGGGCTGCAGCCTGAAGTGGACCTTTCTCCCTTGAGAAACACAGCTTGGGCCACAGCAAAATGGCTGATTTACAATCATCTGTAATCCTTGTAGTCGAGCCCGCTTCAGGGTGCAGACAGCACACACAGGATGGGGATGGTTGAGTCAGCCATTCCACATTAGAGTTTTTTGCTGTTACAAGCAGTAGAGCCACATCCTGAGTAGCAGCTGAGGTCCTGCGTATTGGAGCAACACCGGGGCCACCTTGATTAAGGCCAGATTCCCATTCTGACCCTAGCCCATATGATGATCTCTGTTTTGCAGGTGAGAGGATGTTCACTCATGGGCAGAGGCAAGGCTTATGCCTAGATTTTTCTGTTACTACTACTCTAGCATTCTTGCTGAAACCTGTTGCACAGCAGGTATGTTTCTTTTGAAGCAAGATGATGATGAAAACCCCACCAACCACCATCACCATCCAAAGCAGACCTCTAGTGTAGTTATCATTGGGGTCTGAATTGGAAATTAGCTGAGAAACCCAGTTGGATTTTAGTCCATCTGTTTTACTATTCACTGAGAGATTTCATTGCTCTGATAATGATTCTCTCAGCATGGGGAGATCTCATTCTTTTTATTAGTCTTCAGGACATTTCTAGCCCCTAGATAACTGATTAGTCAGGAAAGAAGATTTGTCTACTTACTACTTATCACTTCTGGTTCAATTATAGTTTCTTTGTGAGCTACTTGCCTCCATCTCCAAAATTTCCCAGATTATTCCAGTCTATGATTTTCTTGTCCTCTAAACCAGGGCTTGGCACTTTTATAATAAAGGGCCAGATAGTAAATGTTTTCAAAGTTGTGAGCCATATGGTGTTTTTCAACTATTCATGTCTGCCATTGTGGCACCAGAACAGCTGAAAACAGAATATCTAAATGAACGAGTTTGCTGTGTTCCAATAAAACTACTTATAAAACAGGTGAAAGGGTCTGGATTTAACTCTGACAGTAGTTTGCTGACCCCTACTCTACACTGAAATTGTCAGTTACTCGGCTTATCTCTTAATGTTATTTAAATTTGTCTCTCATTTTGTAAATTTTCATTTGTACATAAAGAGTTTATTATATACAAATACTTTAACCAGTGTTATTTATGTTTTCATTGGCTTAAGTTCCTTTGTCCTGTCATCCCCAAACCTGCTCTGAGTTATCAATACGTGGGATTTGAAAAGCGCTGTGAGTGAACCAGAGGAGTAGTGAAGAAGAGGCAAAAGCTCTTTTTTCTGAGAAACCACTGAGCTTTGGGAAGAAAATTGTTGGAAATCAAGATGCTTGTGTTTGACTGGAAAAGCCAAATCCTCCCCTAGAGGAAAGACAATTATTGTGGTACTAATGGATAGGAAGTTTGTACTTTTCTGAAACACATATATCTGGTGATTGAAGCTGCACTTTAGTGAGTGATTGATTATATTGCTTTTGTGTCCTTGCATGTCTTAGAGAGATTGCTGGAAAGATAACATGGGGCAGGCTTGTCTTTAAAATAGATACCACATGGCTGGTAGCTTGGAAAGAACATGAATTGCTGTATAGTCATTCTCAGGCAAGTGAAATTCTAAATCCACGTCTATCAGCGATTGAGGAAAACCATATCTGGCTTGGAAAGGAGGTCAAAAACCAATTAATCTCCCTTTTTCCTTAAGTGAGGACATCACATGGTAGAATGAGAAATCAAGAGATCAATAATAAGAATAAAGTGAATTCTGTATTTTCAGGTCCTTCATATTAATATTCTCTTGTCTCATGATCTTTGTCAGATATATGGTTTTTAATGATGATCTGTGTTATGCTTGAAAAGGACAAAAAAGATAAGGCCTTCACTCGGCCATTCATACAGTCTCTCTTCACGGGGATCTGCAAGGTACTTTGGAAGGAACAAAGGAGTGCAAAGGCTAGTTCATCATGTTTCACCTATAGAAAGGTGAGAAGAATCCTCACTCATCTTTTTGTCTTTGTCACTAGGACTGATTGACATCAGAAGAGCCAAGGGTGGGGGGAAAGAGCTTAAAAAGAGCCAGATGCATTCACAGTGCTTTCATGGCAACTGATGGCAATCTGGCAATTATGAAGCTTCTCTATAGCACTTAATGTTTTCAGAGAGCCTTGCAATCAGGTTTATTAGTCATCCTTCACAGCCGCCACATGAAGCTAATTGATAGGGCTCTCCATTTTAGCCTCTCTATTGAGGACAAGTGACTTGCTGAGGGTCAGGCAGTGAGTAACTTACGGAGCTCATTAGTCTCCAGGTCATTTCTCTCTTGAGCTAGCATAAAACCTTTTTTTTTTTTTTTCTTTTTTCTCAAGACCACTCTGGCTAGCTTAGGAAAACTTATTATCATTGGTTAACCTGATTGTTTTCCAGGGTGATACTGTTATAAAAATTCTAACTTTCAGAAATTCCTTTCTAAAATTCGCCTTTTCTAAAGCTTCACAACATCGCTTTTCAGAACTTTCCAGGAAATTTTAGCTGTGCGTTTTTAAGGTTCAGCCAGGTCCTTTACTTGGGTAATGTTCTCAGAATTTAGGCTCTAGAGACTTAAGGAAAAACAAAAATTTTTAACCAGGCAGCCTTGGTTTGTGGCATTAGCTGTGGTCAGAGTTAGTATGGAAGGATGAGGGGAAACTACTTTCTATATCAGCTATTTACGCTTTTACCCCTGGAATGTCATAGAATCTAGACAAAAAAGCAGTGCCCTTGCTATCTGGAATGAGAAATGTTGCCATTAATTGTTTGAATTCATATCCCTGCAGTAATCTAAGACAGATGACTAGTGGGCTTCCTCTGCTTTTCTTGGCATAACCAAAACAACCCTTGCTAACAAATATGGAATGGGATTTCTGTAGGTCATGGAAAGCTGATTGCTTTTATTGGTCATTCTTTCAATAGTTTGCCCCTTAAATAGTTTTTGAGCACCTCTTTTATGTAGATACTGTCTTAGACAACGAGGATACAGCCCTGAACTCAAGGAGCTTACATTTTGGTGGACTATTATTTAAAAGACAATAAATTTGTAAAGTGTGGAAGTAATCATCGCTATGAAGGAAACAAAAGCGGGGTACAGGATTGGTGAGTGACTGGAGTGAGAGAGAAGAAGCCTCTCTGAGGAAGTGACATCTAGAGGCACCCGAAGGAGCAAGGGATAGCGTCACAGGAAGTGGGAACAAAAGGGCAAAGGCTTTCAGTGGGAGTGAGCTAGGCATGTGTGAGGAAACAGGAGCAAGAAAGCTAATGTGGCTGGAACAGAGTGTGTGAGACAGAGAATAACAAGAGGTGAGGTCAGGGACAGGCATGTAACAGACTCCTGTGGGCTTTGTTGACCAAAGCCACGTGTTTTGAGTTTGGGTCTGAGTTCATGGAAAGCCATTGGAGGAATTGGGCAAGGGTGTGATACATCTAGTTACATTATCAGAAGGTCACTGTGAATGTTGGATAGAGACTAGACCTAAAAAAGTAGAGGCAGTGGAGTCTGGAGGAAGGGGCGAAGAGTTGAAGACATAGGGAGCTAGGTTTGTAGCCTGCCTAAGGGGGTGGTGGTAGCTTGAACTAAGTAGTAGGTTGGAGATGATAAGGAAGTGTTGGAGTCCTAGTATATTTTTAAACAGAGTTGGGAGTGTTCGGTGATAGGTTAGGTCTGGAATATAAAGGGGGCGGGGGGAGGCTGCCTATGGCTTCATGGTGTGAGTACTGACAACCCCAGGAGGAACTGTCTACACAGACTGTACAGCGAGTGACGGCCCAGGTGTGGTACAGTATGGCAGCCCTGGGAAGAATCAAGAATGACTCCTTGGATTTTGATCTAAGTAATTTCGTGTGATTGGTGGTGCTGTTAATGGAGATGGACAACACTGGGGGGGAACAGGTTAGGAGGTACAGGGCAGTCAAGTTGTGTTGGACATGGTACATTGGAGGTGGCCAGCTATGAGGAGGAGTCGCCTGCAGAGTTAGATCTACACCTCTGAAAGTCGGGAGAAAGGTCAGGGCCCGAGATACAGATTTGCAAGAATATGTGGCTATGGGACTGGATTGGAACTTCTTGTTGAATGAGTGTCGAGGGAAAAAGAGGTTTGTGCGCTGTGCCCTGGTATACTATAAGGCGAAAGTGCAGTCCAGACTGGAAGGAGAGGCTCATTCAACTTTTTTAATCTCCCAGAAGAGGGGAGACCTTACTTGTGTACTAATTCTGCTAAGTGGTTTTACCCTCTAACCCCCTGATGGGTCATCGACTTACCTTTCTGAATATTATTTACTTAAACCGAGCAGTTATAGTTTGAATCCCAAACTCTTGCTTTTCATCATAAATTATTTACGTCACGAGCCAGGGCACACATAAACCTGTATTTGTCAGTCTCTTTCTTCCCAGTAAGAGCAGTTTGTGAAAAGAGCTCCTGCTTTCAAGATGCTTCCTTTTGTGCCCCAAGGGTGTCCTCACGAATGGAGAGTTTCATTGTTCCAGGCTAGAGATTTTATTACCACCAGGTGTGCAGAGGCTACACTGCCTGAAATCGTCTTGGCCACCCTTGCTTTTGTGAGCCTTCACGCAGAAAGTCACTGTGAATCCTCCAAGACGGAGCCTCCAACAAATGGCATGGGTGGACCCTCAGTCTCCCAAGCAGCTGGCCTTATTGGTGATGCAAGCATGCATCCTAGAGAGGTGGGCGCCCTGGGATGATGCAGACTCTCCCTCTCTGTCTACCGCTCTGCGATCTTGACCTTCCCATTTTGTGCAGGAGGCCTGTGTACTGAACGACTCCTTGAAGAAAAAGATTCTTCCTTTTTGCCAAAGCCAGGGCAGCCAAAACCACCTCACAGAGTAATATTTCTTAGCTCAACAAGTGTCTCTCTTAAATGGTTGTTTAGTCCCAGGGGCTCTAGCCCTGCCCAGGTCTTCACCCTGGGCTCCAGGGGTGGGCCGAGGTATTTTAACACAAGCATTAATCAGCTCTGTTCAGCAAGCCAAATGCAGTGTTAACTAGCATTCCTTTTCTGCTTCTGCGTATAACGCTGGCAATTCAGCTGCATGCCCTGACCCTCAGTTCTTACCCTGGCCTCCTCCACCCTCATTCTTACAAGCCTGAAAGTATTCAGATATGTTTTTCTCAACAAAAATGCCATCATTTTTCACTATTTAATTAACATCAACCTGGTTGGAAAACTAAATGAATCGTTCCTTTTTTTTTTTTCTAGAAATTTCAGTGTTTCTCACTGGGGATTTTATGGTTAACAAAAGACGAGAATTAAGCACATAAACTCATTACCTAGAAGCAGAATGTACGTAAATGTAATTGTTCACATTTCCTACCTATTGTTTAACAGCTATTTTTTTTTTTTTTTAACTGGGCCTTCATTGTTATTCTTTGTCTGCTGTCACTCTGGCTACAGAGATACAGGGTGTTTGCTGTCTTAGCCCTTTCAAGATACAAATTCTATTCTTCTGGGGTTTGCCCTCTCTAATTCTTGTAAAAAGGCTTCACGTTAACCTCTGTAATTACTTCCATTTATCTTGTTTTATTTTTGAAACTGTATTTATATATCTGCAAGTTTCACCTGGAGTCCCAGATATTTCAAAATGACTTTGTTTTTCTCCCAAGAACATTATATTATTTGATGGGCTATTTTCATGATGGCATGAAGTTCAAATCATTTTTAATTTAAGTATTTTGCCGACTCTTTTACATGTCAGAAGAAAACCATTATGGGGGTATCTGTGGGAAAGATGTTTGGGGCTTTATATTCTTAATTAATTACCTTTTTCATCTTGATTTTCATACCTGATGAAGGAGTTAGTTAGATGCATCAGTTGCTCTGGCATTTCCTGGCCTGGTCAACAGCATGACCATTTATTTAGCTAGTGCCCGGCCAGAAAGCTGGGAGACATCCTGGATGCAGATCAACACAAAGGCTCAGGGGGTCCTGCCCTTTAGCCCATCATTGTTCCTCTTTTCATTCCCTCTGCCGTTGTCTGGTGGGCAGCAAGTAACCATATTTCACTTGGACTTCTCTGTCAATCTCCTAATTGGGCTTCATCCCAGCTAGTCCTGTCCCACCTAGATCATTCTCCACATCATTACTAGAAGGATCTATAGAACACAAATCGGGTCTTATTACAGCTCATGCCTTAGCATGATGTAAATCCTTATGTGGTGTAGAAGGTTCTCCATGATGTGACTCCTGCCTTTCATGTCAGCCTCCGTTCTTCCTACTCTGCCCCTCACATCCTTCTGAACCACTTCTGTTTCCCTAAACAGGGCAAATATCTAAAATTTTTTAATTTTATTTATTCATGAGACACAGAGAGAGAGGCAGAAGGAGAAGCAGGCTCCATGCAGGGAGCCCGATGTGGGACTCGATCCCGGGTCTCCAGGATCATGCCCTGGGCCAAGGGCCTTAACTGCTAAGCCACCCAGGTATCCCAAATTTTTGGTTCTTTGAATTAAAGCTCCTTGCCACCTCTTCTACGACTCTACAGACCTCAATCTTAGCCATTTTTTGGCATAAAAAATGAAGAATGAGTGAATAAATATTACCTTCCGGTTTCCCTGGCTGGGAATATTGGGATACTTAAAGATTGCCCTACATTTTTTTTCTCTTCTTTAGGCATTTTTTGGCACTTTATTTTTTAAAATATTTTATTCAAATGCAGTTTGCCAACAAACCAGTGCTAGTTTGGCCTACATTTAAAGAAATTGAGAATAGTATCTCTTTAGATGATATTTAATTTTTACCGCTTGTGTTTGGCATTACATAATAATTTTGATGAGAACCACCATATACTTTGGATGCCCTAGTAGTAAGTCTATTTCTACTTTCAGTCTAATATCCATCCCTAGTGGTCTTTTCAGTCACTATTTTAACATATTTGATCTTTACTACTATTTAGAAACAGAAGTAGTTCAAGATTTTCAGGATAAATTTATCTTGCTCTACTTTTTGTGGTCTTAACTGGGAATGAGAAAGAAGAAAAAATAATGGGAATCTTGTTGGAGTTTAACTTGCCAAAATGGAGTTTCACTGCTTGATCCAGGCCATGCTAGCACTCCAGAGGTATACTTTAATTACTTGACAAGTAGTTGGGTGTCTTGTAATTACCAAGTGTATAGACATACAAGTAAAGGATTTACACAACTCTTTTTGAGATGATAAAGGAAAAGTCAATCTCACAAGTAAATTTTGACCATCCAATAATATACCAAGTTTATGGAGCCACTACTATGTGCAGATAGGGTACTAGTCATCATTATGACAAAGATAATAAAAGTACAGTGACCTCAAGGAGCTCAAAGATATAGAATATTGCTGCAAAATATGATAGGGCTTAAAATTGAGCTGCGGACAAGTCTTATCTCACCTGAAGGTGAGTGGTCACAGTAATTATTCTCATCTGTTAATGAAAGAAAAGTTCACGTGATCATCACTTTTCAGCAGCAAAGCCAGGATTGAAGCAAGTTTTTAAGATACCTATCCCAGGACCAGAGAGGGAGAGAAAATATGAATAGGAATCAATAGGAACCAGGGGCAAGAGAGTGACATCCTGGATGACACTGGTATGGTATCAAAAAAACCATGAGATCCAGAAAAGTATTGCTGGAGCCCAGACTCAAATAGAAGAAAGCCAGACAGGAAGTCAAATATTCTCTTTGTATTATTCTGGAGCCCTATCATATTTCACTTATAGCATGACTCCTATGGTATTCCATAATGAATTGTCAGTAATTCTCAAATTCTTTAGGAGATTTTGTAAAATTTCAAGTTTCAGAATCCTTGGGTTATTTTTCCAGATTCAGACTTTATGAACTGTTGCAGCCCCAGTTATGGGCTTTGAATGGAGAAAGTCAAATGAGCACAGAGCTGATGTTCAGCTGATATATTCATCTGTTCATTTGTATCAGATATTAACATTAACACACTTTTATTCTGATTCCCCCCACACACACACACTCACACACACAAAACCCTGGACCATTCCAGACAACCTGATCCTCCCCAGGATCTCTTTGCAGCCCAGGAACTAAGTAGTGGGTACATTGAACAGAAGGAGATCTCTAGGACCCCAAAACAAAACAAATTATGGAGCATAAATTTTTAAATTATCAAGAACAGCACCAGGCCAACAGTTAGAGTCTTAATACGTGTTACCATGTGGTAGGAGCTCATATTAGCTAATCTTAATCACCTTTTAAGTGACAGCATTTAGGAGAGTCCTACCAGGGAGTAGGAGCTCAATGGCTGAGTACTTTTGGGACTCAGACACACCCTCAGGGAGTCTTCTACCTACTAAGGAGACATGCATTCAGACTACAGCTCTTAACCAGGTGTGAAGAAGAGAATGGTCTCCATTCAGGTTGGGATTTTTCTCTGATTTCCCTCTGCGTGTCACACAATGCTCTTCTGCACAGGGATGTTGTTTCACGTGTTGGGGCTCTCATTTCTATTTGCTGGCAGTTGTGTTCTTTCCTAGTGTGACTACTTAAAATTGAGTGCAGAATCTTTACCTGCCCTATTGCTACGGAAGCTTTATTTCCTTTCATAATTTCCACAAAGCACCTTCTGCCAATTTTAGTCTCTGTGGGATTGGTGTCTCGATTTTTAAGGTGCCTGCAACATGCTGTCTCCTCTCAGAGAGCTCTTTGTTCTTTGGACCACTGCCCTGTGCTGCCCATTTGTATTCTGTTTCCGTTAGCGTTGTTAACAGTAGGATGTTGGGGTGTTTTTTTAAAATCTTTTCCTTTTGTTAGAGTGATTTCCTATTTGGAGTAGAAATATAGATGTCTTTATTCTTAGACCACTTGAGGGCTGAAGCTTAGAGAGTCTCCTTTAAAATCATCACTAGCTCCAAATCATGTAGGTGACTTGTCCTCGTCTACAAAATCTATGAAGCTGTCACCAGAAATTTTGCTTTGCAATTTTCCAGCACAGTTCTTCTCTAAATCAGAGTTTCTCAACTTGAGCATTAGTGACATTTAGGGCTGGATAAGTCTTTGTTGTGGGGGCGGTCCTTTGGATTGTCAGGCATTCAACAGCATCCTTGGCCTCTACCTGTAAGTGCCCATAGAAATCGCCCCGTTTTAACAACTAAAAAATGTCTGCATTTTTGCCAGATGTCCCCGGTGGAGGGTCAACTCACCTCAGGTTGAGAACTACTCTTGATAATAATATGTGGAAGTAGGTTGACAAATAAATTATAAGATGTGTTGATAAGCAAAGCAAACACATACTTGCAGAGTGCTTAATGTGGGCCCGGTGCTATTTGAAGAGCTCTTTTCATATAAGTAGCCTCATTGAGTGAAGTGCCATTGTAGCATCATTACCCACACTTTATAGATAGGGAAACTGAGGCTCAGGGAGGTCACGCACCTGCCAGCTGTCTGACCAAGAATCCGAGTCCAGGCAGCATGACCTTAGAGTCAATGACTTGAACTTCTACTTTGCTGCTTCTTACACAAAAAATGGTTGGATTCGGGACCTACCTGGCATAGCATGGGATGTCACCTTTGGTGGGTGCTTAGTATTTAAGCGAATAGATGAATATCTATAAATCCAGGAAATTCTTTAATGTTTTAAATCAGTATTGAATAGATTCCTTACCTAAATTTTTAAAATGCACTTTTCTTTGAATCTGGTCAACTAAATATCATCTATTAGAATAAGGCAGAGGGTCTCTTAGCATTTCTAAGCTCATTCATAGGAATCTTTTGGAAAAGGCTTATCAAGGTAACCTCTAAAGTTTCTTCGAAGCTTCTGTTTGTGTGCTGGCACAATTTTGAGGTATGTCAGAATAAAGACTGGTCAAACCGAACAAAATATTATTTTCCTGATGAAATTAAGCAAAGCATTTGCCTTTGTCCCATAATAAGGAAAGAAAGTTCATCATCCTCCTTCCTAAACTAGGTATGCATTCTGATGAGGTATGATGTACCATGTGATAGTTTGACCTAGCTTCAGAACTTATTAAAAATTGAACATCTTTAACTAACAGGAAACCACTTTAGCCGATCAATCTTTAGCTCTCCATAATTGGCTTCCTAGAATAGAGGGCTAGGCTCCAAAGTTTGTTACAAATGCATTCAACTGATTTATATCTAAGTGAAAAGCCTATATATGACAAAATATAAAAACATTCTATTCTTTGTGTTAGACTTTTTTTTTTAATATGTACTTCTTTAAGGTAAAAGAATGGAAACTTCCAGAATGTTAATTAAAATGACAATAAATAAAATACAACCATAAAATAGCAAGAAGACAACTTAATGACAATAGCTTCATCTTGTTGCTCTTAAAACCCTTATTATGAATCATAGTTTACTCAATGAGACCATAAGTAATATATTTTCTTATTGTTCAGGTGACCTTTTAAAATATGTGAGTGGCTTCTTTTGTTCCCTTAATTCTGAAGAAGTTGGTTATTTTAAGGACAATACTAGAAAGTACCTCAAGTCTCAAATTTTCTTGGAAAAATATCTTCCAGATATTATGTAATAAAATGCATAACAGTACCGATACATTTTATCTTCTTCAGTGATAGTAAGGGATATTTTTGTTTCTTGATCTAGGGTGTTTGCTTATAAGCACTGGATTTCATGATTTCTATAATGAGTACTTACCACATCGTAAGTACATCCATGCAGTTGTGACACAGAGCATTACTTTGCTATTAGCCTCAGGGTCCTCCTGATACCTAAAATAATTTATGGGTTATTCTATATACCTGTATATAAAGTGGCCATTGAGTACACAGATTTCTAGGGAGTAGCAGGATCATTAAGGCATTCTTTATAAATTTGGAATTTTGGAAAACTGCGGAAAACAAAACTTAAGCAAAATGGAACTCAGAAAATGGAAAAGTGAGTTTTTTAAGGTTTGGAGTTGTTCTCCCAACTGATGGCCAGAATCTAGGTTGCCTCACCTCAAGCTCTGAAGTTGCCAGAAACCACTCTACCTATAAAGTCAGTGAAGGCTTTATGTTTTATGAAACAGCCTTCAGCAGATAGCATAATTGACAATTGTAGAGCTAGCGAAAAGCTAACAGTTTACTTGCAGGTCAAAATGATGGCTGGTCCAGAACACATTTTTCCATGACCTGGAGTTTTGGGGGGATTTGGGGGTTTCTTTGTTTTGTTTTGTTTTTTAAGTTGCCAACATGAGTAGAAGGCCAATAATCCTGATTCTGAGTATCTTTCCCTTGAAACTGGCTATACTATCAAGTACTCGTCCACAAAAATCTGGCCCATGTATATTGTCCCCTCTTAAGAGATTAAATGCAACCTATATTTAATGTCTTAAGAGAACCATTTACAAGATGCTGAAAGGCACAGCTATTATATCATGTTCTATCTACTTTATAAAACTGGGGAAATATTGTGGTTAAAGGGCTGCTCCTTCCAGCAGGCTTCTAAATGATTATAGTTGTTACCTTAGATCTCATGGCTATGATAATGAGCATGTTACAGTGGAGAGGCATTGAATTTCAATCTCACTACACATTGAAGAAGAATGGAAGTAGGGATCCCTATATGTCTTACTCAATCACCAAATCCAAAAACATAAGATCTGATCGATTTATAAGTCATGAGGAGAACCAAATTTGGAAGGTAGGACTCATTCGTGTAAACAACAACAAAAAAAAATCTGCGGTACTTTTTAATGACCATCTCAAAAATAGAATTATGCAGATTGGGATGACAGGTGGATTTTAAGCCATAAACCATATTATAAATTCTTGGATAGAATTCTTTTGATGATAGAAAGAAATGAGGCATTGACACATGAAATGATTATTGAAAGTGATGTTCAAATTTGTATTGCTAACAATGAAATGATCATCATAGTCCAAATATATAATTTTCACTGTTATATGTGAGGAATATGTGTGGCTGACTTCTTAACTGGTCCTACGGATTCCATAGATTCAGAAGAGATATATGCAAGTACCAACTGCCGGTCATCGTTACCCTTTTCACTTAAGACCGTGGCACATTTTCTTCATTGTTCAGCCTCCAAATATTGGAGAAGAGTGAAAATTAGACCAGTGCTACTCACAGCACACACTTCTGGGAAAAGAGATCAGTGGGAACTGAAAATTATGTTGTCATTTTTCATCCTCCTATAATTAAACATTCAGATGCTGGAATTTGGGGACAATTTGATGAATTTTCTGTATTAAAAAAAAAAAGATCTTATTCCTTAGGACATAGCACTCTTAGATAAGGGTCTTAGTGGAAGTTGCCAGGGAGAGGAAATTACGTTCAAGTAAGTTTATTTTGCTTCTGATGATTTTAATAGAATTATGCTGTTTAGTCATAATTCTAGAAATTAATTTTAGATTTTCTAATTTTAGAAAAAATTAAAATTTAGGGGAAAATTTTTATTTAACTAATAAATAGAAATTTTGATAATGATGTATATGTCCCATGTAAAAGTTATTTTAATGCAGTGATGACTTCTTAGCTCATTACATACTCTTCAGTGTGCGAAGTATTGCTGAATATATCTACCCACCTTGGGTTTCTTAACAAAAGAGCATGGTGCTCCCAATTGCATTTCAAATAATTCCTGCTAAGTTCTGAAGTTACACAGTTTTAAACACTCAGAAGACTTATGGCTAATTCTCTGTTTCTCACAAGTGAAACCAACAAAACAGTTGTCCAAGTAGCTTCAGTTTTTTGGGGGGGGGGATTTGGACATTATCATCTACCTCTTTTTGATAGCTTTAGAGTTAGTCATAAACTTTCTTTAAAAATCAGTATTAGCTTTCATAGACAGGACTTGAGTTTGTTTTTAATTTTTTTCCTAATTTGAGGTGCATGTTACAGCTTGCCATTGTGGTCATTGTGGTTCATTTCATTAAGTTTCTTGTTCTATCTGCTTTCTTGAGACTTGGGAAACAGTATTTTTCTGAGTGATTGTACTATATTGTTCCAAATATAAGGCCACCCAGAATAGAAGGCAACCTCCAACTAGAAACAGCTCAAATATGGAGAAAGGCTGGGGGCCCAGAGCCCGGCGGGTCTTGCAGTGGTGGCAAGGGTGCCGAGGAATAGGACGATGCCTGCCCACTCTCCCGGTGAGTGAAGATGAGTCAGCTGCTGCCTTTGCTTGTGCATACAGATGGCTTCTGTTGCTAGAGGAAAAGTTACGCTGGGGGGAGAGAGCAAGTCTGTACACGTGAAAAAAAGTTGCTGTGTGTGTGTCTGAACCTGGGGAGGGAAGCTGGGAGTAGAGTCTTTCATCTCCTAAATGGTCAGCGTCGATGTTTTGTTTTGTTTTGTTTTGTTGTTCCTGAACTTGGGGGTTGAAGGTTGAGTAACCCCTCGCATTGGAGAAGAACAAAGGTACCCTGCACCTTTCATGAAAAGGAGTTTAAAAGATCCACAGTCATGAAAATGAACTGTCTGTAGACCAGCCCAGAAAATGATTTCTTGTCCTTCAGAAGTGATCGCTGCCCCAAAAGGTGGTGTATGCACTATGCGATCATGTGTAGTTTGAAAATAACCCTGAAGCTGCAAGTCACATTTCCAATTTTATTAAGATTTTCTTCTTTTTAAATTCCCTGTCTCCTGAGCCAGCCAAGTTACAATTTAAACAAACAGGCTTAGTTTTACTATCATAAATCCCAAAGGACTGTTTAAAACCATTCATTTCACTAGTATTTCTCTCAGCATATTTTAAAAAGAGTTCTGTGAAAGTGTATTACTAGTCAACTGAGGGTAGGTAGTGATTGAGCCTAGATAATTCTCCAAATATTGGTCTGATTCTGCTAAGCACAAAGATATGTAACCTTTTATCTTAGAATAATTAAATGAGATGTGATAGGAATGATGTTGTTTGTGTTATAACCTAGAAAACTACTGAGCACCTGTTAGTGTACAACTCTACTGGGCATTTGGTTACCTCTGTGACTTTACAAAAACCACATAAAATGTGAACCTTGATCTTTCTGGTGATGACTAGTCCTTAGCTTGCCAAGCAAATTTGAAGTAGAACTTTAATCGCTGAATAAGTTTTCCACACTGTGCAATTCCTGTTTTAGCCATTGTTATTATTAAAGAAATAAAAGAGTGTTTAAGGGAAGAACAAGACTCCCCTTAATTTTAAACAATACTAACTTTCCCAAAGGGTTTGGTTTAGGGGAACTAGTTGTCATTGATTTTAGAAATTCTTTTAAATCCAGATGCCCTGAATGCAAAGAGGCCTCATGCCCAAGCAAAAGCATGCTGGGATTGATGTGCCCACCATTTTGCCAGTTCTGGAAAGGGAACATTTTATTTTATTTTTTTTTAAAGATTTACTTTATTTATTCATAGAGATAGAGAGAGAGAGAGAGAGGCAGAGACACAGGCAGAGAGAGAAGCAGGCTCCATGCAGGGAGCCTGACGTGGGACTCGATCCCAGGTCTCCAGGATCACTCCCTGGGCTGCAGGCGGCCCTAAACCGCTGTGCCACTGGGGCTGCCCGGAAAGGGAACATTTTAAACAGAAGGACTGGGCAGCAGAAGGTTGGAAAGGAAGAGCTTGAAGGACGGATAGCCCCCAGGGGGAGGATTGTGGCCTGCCTAATGAGATTAAGTCAGGGGGCAAACTATACTGCATTAGTGGGTCCTAAATGAGAAGTTGGAAGTAAACTCTGCCTCATCTTAGAGGCCTTTTCAAGACCATTAATAAAGGTGGTAGCAGTAGGGAAAGAGAACGATAGAGGAGCAGAACTATTTAGAGAGGAGCAGCTTCCTTTAGAACTCCTTCATTTTGCAAACATTTCATCTCTACCGAGGAAGAGGATGTCCAGAATTTGGTGGTGAAGTTGAGGGGACTGGTAGGCCCCTTCACCATCTTTAAACTTCTACTAGGTTCCCTTCTGTTATTTGTATCAGGTACTATTATATCTGATTTGGTCTGAATTACAAATACAGGAAAACATAGACATTTTTCCCCCAGAAGGCGTTGGGGCTATTGTAATTGGCCTTCCTGTGTCATCACCTGCTCGTAACGTTAGTAGCAAAGGGTAGAGCCGGAGAGGTCCCCTAAATGTCATATTCCACAGCTTCCTCCTCCTGGTGGCTAGTAAGGGGGTGGGGAGTGGGTAGGAGCTGATTTGATTGCATAACTCTATGCACGAGGGGGAAAAAAAAAACATGGCTTCAGTTGGCTTGTGAGGGGGCAAGGGTAGCCTTCAAGGACACAGGAAGAAACGACAGGGACAAGGGAAGGGGGAAGATACTCCAAACTGCAATAATGATAGCCTTTGTGAAAATCGCTGGGAGTTGTCATTTTCTCTAACCAACAGTATGGTCTACATAAACCTGTACTTAGAACTGTTGCTGCTCTCAGAGCCTCCCTCCCATCCCTAAAGAGCACAACACAGAAGCTCTTCTGTAGGTGCTGGAAAAAATATGTTCCTCACCACAGTTGTTTCTTCCCTTTATGAATCCACATAGGAGGTACCTTCAATGGCTCCTTCTCGGAGTATTAGAGTCATAAGATCAAGTTAAATGGAGCCATTATTAACCTGTTAGGCATGAAAAAATATCTGTAGATTTGTAGATGGACAGAAACTAAAATCTCAGGCCCTCCGAGTGTAATGATCTCCATAAAAACGGGTTAGGAGGGGACAGAACTGAAGCTTTGCTTTTTTTTCAGTTCCTGTTTGGGTGACTATGAGTCTCCAAGGCCAAGTTAATCGTGCCCAAGTGCTGGTTTTTCAGCAATTAAGTCAGGCTCACTAAAGTACAAATGTCATTTTCGACCATAGTTATTTTTTAAAAAAACCAAAAGATAATTCTTCCTTAAAGAAAATGTTCAGTTTGGTTAAATCTCTTTGGAAAATGCTCCGCTATAGGTTTTTACCTTAAAGTTTTTATAACACACACTGTCTCTCCAATGCAAGAATGTGATGTGTCCGTATTTTCCGAGACATATGGAATATAGCGTTTGTCTTGCTGAGTGAGCATGTTTAACTCAGCTGCTGAGCAACTCATAAATTCCCTGCACTTGAGTATCTTTAAATTTCAAAAATCAGTCTTGAAATGTTCTTAATGGGCATTCCTTAGGGGGCATTGTTCTTTTTGGCAAATCAGAAATGACATCTGGGCATGCACAGGGAGGGCACTTGGTTAAGTGTTCTTGCTGGTCAAGCAGCAAGAGTATTCCAATTAACAGGTTGAGAGCATCTTAGAACAGGCTAGAAAAAAAAAATTAACAAAGTGGCTCATTCTCACTTGGCAGTGAAATTGAATACTGAATGACATCTATGCAGTTATAAACGACTTTTGTTTTAATAACAAAGTTGTTGATTTTCTACTAAGGGTTCTTTTAGGTTGTCATCAGGGGCTGATGGGAGTAACAGTCCACCCAACTCTCCAGCTAGCTTCAGTGGACATACCACACCTTCTCAGCAGCCTGAACCCGTGGTACATTCTCTTAAGGTAACCAACTGTGTACAACCATTTATACAGAACTTCAGTTGTGTTGTGGCTTGTTCGCTATAGTCTGGTAGTTCTCACAGTCTTGTTTTAACCATAGATACTTTGATTTTTGAAGTATAATTTTTGTTTAATAACGGGTTTGAGTACTTATGGTTGAATCTCTGGTTTTATCATTTTGTTTTGAGTAATGTGATTCATATCAATCTGCATCGAAGTTGAAGTCTGATGTGCATGTATATCCATATGTGTAAAATATTGTTCTGGGTATTTTATGTGCAGTGTTTGTAGCATGCATGTCTTCAAAATAGGGAGTTATAATAGTTGGCCAAAATAAGGATATTTCTTTATGCAATTGAAATATATTGTGCAGTGTACTGAAAGAAAATACTGAACTAAAAACCTACTCTATCCCTCTTTAAGTATTAAGTCTTCAAATGCTGGTTAATGCTCTTCCATATAGTGTTAGAAAATAGAGGATCTTATTCAGGACGCTAGTTTTTTTGGCTTATACTTCAGATCATCAAAGGACTTCCAAAGAGGAAATTTATTATTTATTTTCTTTACTAATAGCGAGCTTTCCAATAAATAAGCATTATAAGTAAAATTAATAATCTAAAAGAAGAAACTGATGCAGGCAATAAAAATCACTTTAAAAATTAGTATGGTTCCTTGAAGTTTTATAAATTCCAAGGCATGAATCACTGTCCTTTAAACTATCTGTACTTCTTAACATATAGCCTTAATCAGACCTTTCTGAGCCATAAAGTAGGTAGTGTGCCTCAGCTCTGCGCTTGCCACAGGAGCTTCAGAGCTTTATTAAAATGGTTTTGGTTTCGGGATGATTTATCAGCAGCCTAAATATGTGGCCTGAAGATGTGGCCCTGAAGAGTGGGCCACACTTTCTTTGGCCTGCATAAAGCAAATACGTAGATAAGAAATTCAAAGTATTTATTTGGTTTGGTTTTAGCAGGAGATTTAGCTCATTATATTTTGCTGTAGCTTCCATGTAACAAGTTGCTCCTCCCAAATATATACTGATTGCGGATGAGGGAAGGTAGCAGAACCATGCTGGTGGCTGGTGCATTGCACCTGGCACTTCCTGTCTTGGTTGGAATAATTCACCAAGTTAGCAACCGAGGAGAATTCATGTGCGAAGGCACACCAGAATGAGGGGCACCACCCTGCATCTGGTGGGTGCTGATTTATCAACTGACCGACATCACGCTCTCTGCAACAGCATCCGGTTGCTGGTTAGCATGAGCAGCGTGCTATAAACATGCTGTTACTAGAGTATGAACCAGACGCCAGCTATCTGAAAAGCAGCTTAGAAATAAAAAATGAGTGTGGCTTCGATCTTGTAGGGTTAGCATCTGCACTTACTCCAGCAACACATTGCTCTACTTTTCAGATTGAAAACTATTTCCACTTTTTGCCTTATTAAATGGCAAATCTTGTTTGAATCAGATCAGCACAGTGGATAGCACTGCAATCTTTCCCAAACTTTTTCACTGCACCTGTGTTCATATGGCCTTAAAAGGAAGAGCAAGGAGGAGCTCTTCAATTTTCTCTGAATTCCTTTTCTAATTTCCATGTAAAGTTTTATCTCAAGAGAAAGATAACATGTTCTGATTATGACATAAGTGTCCTCACTCGGAAGATGGGTAATACTGAGCAACTAAAGCATCTTTATTGGATAAGTGGAGGCTCTTGAATACAAAATGTTTACTTCCATGAATTAACAGTGTCATGAAACAGAAGTATGTGCCTATGGGAAATATCGCCTGTGGGAAATGCCTCTTAGGGATACCACAATGTAAAAGAAGAAACATAGCCACTCAACATGTTTGGTTTTTAAAAGCCCATGGATTCTAGAGCTGATTTACATCATAAAATTTTTCTGTTGTGAAAGGATTAATTAGAACAATGGCTCAGTTTCTCATCTTCTGATAGAGTTCAAAAAAAAAAATCTGTAAGCTTTAAAAAAAAACTCTGTGGTTGTGATTTGGGAGGAAAGTGTTATAAATCGGTGTGAGAAATTAGCCCACTTGTAATAACATCACATTTATCTTGCTTTAAAATTCATTCTAACTATTAATTGGAGCTTCACTTCATTTAGTAGAAATTAACTGATTTGAAGTACACTTCTCTGAGGTGCATTAGAAACTGAATTTGTAGGCAAAGGAGCTTGTTCCAGGAGTTAAGTTTTCTATGAATATTCACTGAGGAAATAAAAGTTCCTCTGAGTGTCTAAAGAATGTGAACAGACGCTCATCAGAGTATCAGGGTAAGGCTTTCATTTACTACCGTGATATCCTCCTTTAAAAGTAGTAGTACCTAGGTAGTAATAATTGCTCAACATTTTGAATTAACAAGGGAGTAGTTGCTGAATTAGATTATTTCAGGATTGAACTCCAGTAAATATCCGTGTAGACTCAGTATCTACGAACTTGACATGAAGGCCCCACTTCATGCTTAAGTCATTTATTTTGGCTCAACTGTTCATTGGTGCCAGTTTTCAGGTGACGCTTTTAGGGGTGGCCATCAGCATTGACCATGATGACAACAGAATCAAGGAGGTTAGCAAGGTCACAGTTTGGTGGGGATTCTTAGAGGAGCTTTGAGGAAAAGCATTGGTTTTTTGGGCTTTTTTGTTTTCTTGGGTCTTTTTGCTGTTTAATGCTTTGGCTTGTAAGGTAATCTAGAGAAAACAAAACCAAAGTTTTCTCCCCTTTTGACCTATAGAAAGTATGGCATGAAAACGTTATAGACCTATTTGAAGAAATATTTTGGATCCATTTATAGATAATGTAGAGAAGTGGAATGATAGGCCCCTAAAATTACTTAAAGGAATCTCACCCAAACTTTCTTTGCTCTAATGAAAAATATTTAAAATGTTGCTCAAACATTTTCACTGTAAGGAGCCAATTTTTCTCTTTGATTCTATCAAAGAGCCATTTCTATAGTCCTTTCCTAGGCCCTGGGAACATGTCCAGGCAAGAACTGTAATGTTCACTCAAGTTCTTATGTACATATTCCTGGGTTCTGACCAGTTTCACCTGTCGATATCTCTTTTTAGTCCTCTTTTCTATAGGCCATGTCTACATATCGTTTGGATTATTTGGCATATCCTTAATTATTTTGCTCACCTTTACAATGGAGCAAGAACTATTTCCTTGAAATGGTTGATGTTATTTTAATGACCCGATTAACTGAATGCATCTAATTATTTTAGACATGAATGAATTCAATTGACTATTAGTGATGCAGTAGATTGCTTTGAATGGCCATTTGAAAATCAGGTAGAAACATCCGTCGTAAGTTTTAGAACAATTGACTGTTTTAAAAGATTTTGCCGTATATTAATCCACTCTGATATGCAGACACGGAGAAAACCAAAGGTTTTACAAAGTGGAGCTCCTTGATGGTTTAATTCATAACTAACAAGTTTTTTTCCATGTGAAATTTGCTTTTCTTTTTCAACAAATCCAGGTCTTGGATGTTCAGGAAACTATAGATCGTCAACAGGGTAAAGAGTATGAAAATGACCTTAGTGAGACAGAAAAAGCTATAGTCAGAGAAATGTGCAATGTAAGTTTAATGTGCTTTATTGTGTATTCTGTGTTGAAAGCCCCATCGTAGCTTAGTTACCACTTTTTGAATATCTACTTTTTAAAATTCTGGCCAAATGCCTTTATAGTTTTATATGAAAACCCATTCCCCTTGTTTTTATCTTTAGTATGTTTTCTTGCAGTTTTATTAACAGTCAAAATATTCAGGTAAGCGATAATCAGCCAATTCTGTATTCCAAAATGATCTATGAACATTTTTACATAACTTATTGTCTAAAATATTGTATTGCTAGTTTTGAGAAATGGGTTTCTGTTTCATACTTTTAATCAGTATCTGAAAATCAGTGTTTAAAAGCCTGTGATCAAAACACAGCCATCTTCAGACTTAAATCAGGCGATATGGGCACTTCGTGTCATGCAAACTAGTATCTTTACCTTTCAGTGGTTAATAAAAGCTCAGAAATGTTTAGGAGGAAATAATGAAGAGATAGACACATAGAAATCAAAGAACACAGTAAAAAAAAATTGACATGCTATTTTCATGAAGCATATCAATAATGTGATTTAGTTTTATTATTAATCCCTGGCTAAATTTTGAGTAATATGCATGGGTATATCATTTAATCAAGACTATAACTAAAGTTAAAAAGCTACATAGACTATTGTAGAGGAATATGTTTGTTAAAAGCAAAAAAAAAATTTAAGCACTGATTTTAATTGGCTCTATATCGTACTTTTATCCTCATTCTTTGTCCATTAGGATATCAAAATTGCTTAGAAATACATGAAGGTCCTAATACCTTAAAGGTATCTACTTCCTTGAGGTGTTCTTGGAATCCAGGAAATGTTTTAAGTCCCAGGGGCATTTTATATGTGCTGGGGCCACAGTCTTAGTCTCCGGCTTCATGTTGTAGCTGTTTTTCTTTTGAAACTCTTTCTTTCCTGCATCTGTTTTCATCTGTTTTCAAAAAGGTCATTAGTTCTCCAAGTCATTATTTCCCCATGCACCACTCTTCACACCTTCTGTAGCTTTTTCAGCCTGTCCTTACAGTTTTAAATTTGAATATTTCCTTCAGATAAATTCAAAAAGTTAAGCCACATACCTTTATAAAAAAGCCTGTCGCTTCTCTCTTGGCTAGGGAATGAGACATACGGGTTCAGACATTAGGAATTGAACTAGATGGGGCCACAGCAATCATTCCACAGTGGTTCTCCAAAGAGTAGTATAAGGGGATCCTTTGTAATTCAGATGGTGGGGTTTCACCCTAGCCCCCTGGACAATTTGGAGAGGAAGCCCTGGGAATGATCCTCACATTTGCATTTCATGTATAAAGTTGCCCTCTTGAATTGTTCTCTAATGAACAGTGAAGTCAGAACTATACCCAGATCGCCACTGTCCCAAGTGTGATAAATCTGGGAGCTTCCATTTTCTTTCCCCAAGAATGAAAAGCAATGCATCAATGCATGCATTTCTGTAAAATCACATGCTTAGGATTGCTTATTTTCTTTCTTTTTTTTTTTTTTTTGATACAAGACTTCTGCACATTCGAAAATTTATTTCTTAGTCACAGAAGAAACGTATAATGGACTGGGTCTTGATTAGTTTGTGTTGATCTTTAGGTTTGCCTATGTTTCACAAAAATGCTACAAATTTTTTTTTGCCTGTAGAAGTTCTTTAGGGCTCCTTGTCTACTTTTGTCTTTAATTACCAACATTTGCTTAAAAAAAAAAAAATAAGCCAACCTAAATCTGATATTAGTTTTTAAATAGTTTCCAAATAGAAGAGTGCTAGGAGAAAAAGGTGTTGGTCCTAAAATGTTTGTCACATTATAAATTATATGAACATCAAAATCACATACTGCATGCTGGAGAATTAAGTGAAAAACAGATTGTGAGAATTTTTCACAGATAAGTAATTTCTTAGAAACTAGCTAAGGTTATTAAACTTAGTAGAGGAACTATGTGCTTTTATAAAATAAGGTGGCAGGAATGGAAAGTTTTCTCATAATCTGAGATCAGTTCTAAGACTCTGAACTTAGGATAATAAGTTTTGCCTCTGTTTCCGGTGTTCCTCCTGGAGATCAGTTGTCAACGTGACCTGTTAGCATCACGTTGATTAGTAAGAGGTGTTTTTATTCTCTTCCCAAACTATGCCACAAAAATAGAATTACTGTTTCTCACAGAGCAGTATCTTATCTTTTTGTAGTAATGGTATTTTTAGGTTTGTTTGGCTCTTGTAAATGCCCTGAGTACAGCTGAAATACTTGACTGGTTAACCCAGACACACACCTATCCTGTTCTTCTAGTTAACGAGTTGCTACTCTGTGTCTACCTTAGTAGCACTGGCTCATTTCAGAGTTTTGCCTTCTGGGGCAAAGGCCCATGGTATTCCATATTTGAATATTTGGAGAGTGTTTGCACTTTGGAGTTGTAACCATCTTGGGCTTTGTGTCTGTGTTCCTTGAGGTCTTTGGCTTAGAAGCAGAGGATAGAATCAGACATTCAAGGCACTCTGGTCAGCTAGAAAGGGCAAGTCCAGAGCACCCCTTGACTCCCTGATGCAGTGTTTGCACCTTTTCGCAGTCTATTAAGAAATGAGATTTTTCTCTAACTCCCCTGTGGGTAGCTTGAGCTTCATTGCTAGATCATTCCTTTCCTACTAGAGACCATCAGTACAACCCTCTTCAAAAAGGACCAGTCCTTTCTACCACATAGTGGTGTCTGCTAAAAGAGAGCTAATAGTTTCATTAGCTTAGAAGTGAAGGTAGACAGAACCTTATATTCTTATGTATTGCTATGAATAGTATTGAGCTTCCCTAGAGTATCTGCTCTATTTAAAAGGAGGGCCGGAAAAAACAAAACAAAACAAAACAAAACAAAACAAAGAGTCTATCAATAATTAACCAACTGGTTTCGTGTTTATGTTAGAGCTATGTAAATTTTTAGGGAATGAGTCAATCTGAAAACAATCACCCTAAGGAGGGTTATGACTATTAATTGGAAAATGCATCCCCCCCACCCCCAGTTTAGCATATTGGTATATCATTGGTGAATTCAGTGGTTTCACTCCCAAATTAGTCTTATTCTCACTTTTTGCTATTGTCCCTCTAAAATGACCCAGTTTTTGACATAGTGTACTTATTTGATGATTCTTGAATGTATTCTTAATATTTGTCCTGCATTTGGATGCTCTCTGCTTTGATAATCAGATTGTACTGTTGGGTAGCTAAGATTTAGGACTCATCCCCCCAGCCCCCGGTAGAGAAAGCCAGGGAAATTTACCAGTGACCCTGTTTAAGCTCAGTGCTTAAATAGCTCAAGAACAAAAACTCCATTTTCCTTAGTGGATTAAACATTTTGATATCTCTGGTTTAAGATGTAGGATATAGAAACCATGAGGATTTTGCTCATGTGTTCTTAATTCTGGCTGTACAGAGTTACACTGGTAGCTTTTAAAAAAAAATAGATATAGATGACGATGCATCCTCGCTACCAGGGGGAGTTACTGTGTAAGGTTCTACAAATGCACACTTCACAGCCAGAGTTGAGGACCACTCACGTAACCAGAGGAAGTTGGACATCATTCTTTAATTTTGACCCTGATTGCTAACAAAGCATAGTAGGTTCCCTCTACTAAGCAGCCCTTGTGATTTAGAACTTCCATCACATTTCATTGTGTTTGAACTCATTCATGGAGATATTTTGTCTCGTCTTCACATTCCTCTTTGCCCCTCTCATAGATCCCCCTTTAAAAACCATAGAGGCCATTAAGATGCTATTTATTTACTCATTTTCTACCTTTTTTAAGGTTGTGTGGAGGAAACTTGGAGATGCTGCAGGTTCCTGTCCTGGAATTAGGCAACATTTGTCCGGAAACCAGTACAAAGGACCAATGTGAAAGGCACTCTTTCAAGCAAAAGACCACCACTGCCAGAGACAGAAAAGAAGAAAAAATGAGTTTCCACAAACCTGGACTCATTGAATAACATGGAGTGATTGTACATTGCACATATTTTCCCTCTAAAACCTTTAGTATTACTGAGGCTGTATTTCATGTCTCTCTCATTTCCGTGCCCACAACAGCTCATCTCAAGTAGATTTCAAATAGCTTTGAAAATCACCACTTTGGTACCAATATTTTCATTAGAACTAAAATGTTTTTGGACTCCTCAGATCTAATATTGTCATCAGGAAACCTGCACAATTAGAAGAACCAGTAGGGCCTCGGTGGGTTTGATAGAGTTGACTCATTGCACAAAATGGTGAGACTTTCCTACCCTGAGGTTTGAGGAAGAGGTATCTTCCAGCTTTCCAAGTTTGAGTTGGGAGCCTATTTCTTCTATTTTAGTCAGCAAATTCCTGATGCAAAATGCATTTGGATGTAAGATAAGATTAGGTTTCTAGGATTTTGTTTTGACTTTTGAGGTGCTAAAACTATCACGTAAATTCTCTTTACCAGCTAGCAGGGTAGAAGGACTTGTAGAGTGCATAGCAGAGAGTACCATTTATTTCAAGTAATCAAGATAAATATAGCTTTCCTTTTCATCTTGCTATGTTCATGAAGACACATCTTGGGGACATACCAACTTCCCTATTCATTCAGTGTATCCATTGATGTTAATATTAATTCCAATTAAAGAACAAGCAAACATAATTTTTCTAAGTGTTTCCAGCTGTGATGTCAATTTCTACAATTTAGTTTCTAGATCTGCTGTTATATTTAATAAACTTTATGTAAACTTTAAAATATTGCACTGCATTTATGATAAAAAAAAAGCTTTCTTTGCCTACAGCGGCTAACGTTTTATGAAACTGACGCATGTCCTTCATTATTGAGGCTAAAAGCTCTTCAGATTGCTTGAGGTTTGAAAAAGAGATGTGCTAGCTTTGCTTAGTTTCTTATTTTTGGTATATATATATATATTATATTAGACTGTGTGTACTGGAAATGCTATGATAGGTATTTTGGTTTTTTTCAAATGCAATGATAGTTTCTTGTATGAATGTGCAAGAGGCCTGTGACAGAATGCTAAGTTTTTATTGTAGTTTAAGATTATAAAAGTAGGAATGCAACAATTCCCAGTTTTTAGATTTCTTCTAAATTACTCAGATTGGATTAATAGCAGATATTCATTGTTGCTGTTGTTTTTAATGGACTCATTACAGTATACTAATTGTCACTGGTGAAGGAATGTGAAGGAATTTCGTTACTTTTTAAAATGTTATGGTGATGAAAAAACAGCCCTGTTTTCAGAAAATATTTATGAATTAATTTGCTATAGAATTATCTCTCTAATTATTGTAATTGGGTTACCAGTTAAGCTTTTCTTTTGAACTGTTATATTATTACACTGTAAAAGAAAATGGCTTGCTATATTTACACCTTCTCTTGTAGAAAAGCATTCATCCTTAAATTGTTGTATTCCTACACTCTGAAGATATTTAAAACAAGTTTTTGTGCCTGCAGTAGAGACTGCAGAAGCTAATACAAGGAACACTGGTCTTTTGACAAAATACTTGTGTAAATTTTGATACTGTATTAAAACTATTTTTTTAAAGTTCTGCATAAAATTGAGTATCAAGTATATGTGTTCATCTTAGCAATGGTAATAAATTATTTAATCTCAGTGTTTTTTCCTTCAAAATGTTTTTCCTACATTCAATAGATTTCTGATGGTCACTAAGTATCACAGTATTCCTGTATGATGGTATTAATCATGGTAAAACAGATGATTCATTATCTTAAACCAAAGGAACGTTTGAGGGATTTAATATTCAGGTTACTCAATTCACACCATTCTCTATTATAATGTAATTAAAACTTTAGAATCGTATTTAATATTTAGAAATTAGGGTTATAAAATCTTTCACTTATTCATATAGATTTAAATTTAATTCAATTATCATTAAAACAGTCAATAGAAAAAAAATAAAACAGTCAATAGGAAGAAATATACTAAGGGGGAAATATTGCAGAGTGGAAAACTTGACCTCTGTGCTTATGACCAAGACAAAAATTGGAAAACACCCGTTATACACATGCTCAGAGAACACACCTACTTCTGGGAAACCACTAGTAAGACTAGAATAAGGCTTCCTGCACTGAACATTAGCCCCAACTTTAATGGATATAACTGATAGGCAATAGTGCAGGGCCTGAAATCTTGCTAATATATTTATCAAAAATGTGTGGCATCATTCTCTTATGTGATCAGTTTATGATCTCCTTTTTTCTGGAACAAAGGTTAATTTATACATCTTGGCAGAATATTTTTACCAGCCTTGAAGCTGACAGACTGACAATCGTGATCTAAGCTTTTCAAATGAATGTCTTTTAAGTTTCTAACACATGCTCAAGGCACAATAGAAAAATTGGATCTTATGTGACACCCAGTAATACATTGTTGGATGTGAGTGTGTTATAGATCACGTTGGCTGGGGCAGCCCTGGTGGCTCAGCGGTTTAGCGCCGCCTTCAGCCCAGGGTGTGATCCTGGAGACCAGGGGTTGAGTCCCACGTCGAGCTCCCTGCATGGAGCCTGCTTCTCCCTTTGCCTCTCTCTCTCTCTCTCTCTCTCTCTCTCTCAGTCTCTCATGGATAAATAAATAAAATCTTAAAAAAAAAAAAAAAAGATCATGTTGGCTGGAGCCTACATGAAGCATGCTTTACTAAGTACAGCACTGAATAAAAGCTCTTGGGCTTAGCACAGCAGACTTCAGCCAGCAAGTTCAGCATTCAACTCCATAATGGGCTGAGTTCAAACAACTTACCTCTGCTGAGCCTCTATCCTGACGTGCTGAAAGGAGAGGGCATCTCTCTTGTTGACTTGTTTGAACATTCTTTAGTCTCTGTAGTTCCCAAGCTCGTGGTCTTGACGGTCCCCAAGTCTTCCAAGACACAGGAGCCTAGACCTACATGTGTGGCAATGTTAGATCTTTAGGTTGGGAGAGGGAATTACATCAACATGAAAAGTCTGGGGCCCCTGGGTGGCTCAGTCAGTACGTGCCTGCCTTTAGCTCAGGTCATGAGCTTAGGGTCCTGGGATTGGCTCATGCTCTCTCTCTCAAATAAAATCTCTAAAAATAGACAAAACATGGAAGGTCTATTAACCACATAAAGCAATTCTAGCTGCACAGCTCACCCTTTCAAGCTGTTTTCTGTATATCCTCCAGACTACAGGTCTGCAGGCCTTATCCTGGCCAATCACAGGTGGAAATTGTGGAAATGGAGAGAAAAGGGGGATAATGGTCTGATTCTCCCAGGAACAAGATGTTTGAAAAACAAAATTCCCCCAACTATTTAATTCTGTATTTTTCATATCATTGTAAAAACATTTGAGAGCAAAGACTTTCACTTCAAAAATGGCAGAATGTCTGCTATAGCTCCCTCTTGTCTTAAACTCTAACAGTGGTTGAAGAGGTATTTACAATCCCACTAGAACATAACAGTGTACTCTGAACCAGCAATTAAGATAAATTCTTGAAAAATGGAAGACAAACAGTATCTGGTTGGAACAATGGATTCATTCTTCAAAGTACCTGATGGAGGGTACTGTTGACAACACAGAATGGCTGCAAGGATGCTACAAATTCAAGAGTTGGAGCCTGATCGTGTGCGCTTCTGGAGTAACTGACAGGAGCTAGGCATTTTGATTCCCGCATATGATCTCTCCCTCCTTGTGTCAGACAGAACAAAGAATTTCTCCTAGGCCAGAGCAAAGAGTAAGGATACTTGAATTGCAGACACAAGGCAAAGTCGCCCATTTGGTAAACACCCACAAGATGAAGGACCCTCAGTGCTCAGATCATTAGGTATTGGAACAGCCTGCCTAAAAGTTTGTCCCGCCATCCTCCTTAGATTTATGGTCAGGGGTCTCCCAAACCCAGCATCCTGACCAATTTCTTCAAGCAAGTTGTATGGTAAACACAGCAAGGTTAATGAGGAAATATCAATACTAAGATGGATATGCAACCAAATATCACCCAACATTGGAGGGAAGCCATGACTCTGAATTGGAAGCCCCAAACTTAATGAATATATACCAAGGAAAAGAATTAAAATTAAGAGAATTTCAGAAGTATGTCCAATATTCTCAAAAAAAATTGTAAATATCGTATTCATTATAAAGAATTCATATCTTGAGAATAAAATGTTAGCATGAAAAACTCAATACATTGGCCATTTAGCAGAAAGGACACTGCTGAGAGCAACTTAGCAGGATTGAAGCCAAGAAATCCTGCCGGAATTTAGCAGAAGATTTTTAAAAGTCTGATAATTAAGAGGAACAGCTACTATTATTCTCATAGTGCTTTTTCTTACTTCCTCTACCATTTCCCTTCATCCTTCTGTCTCCTTCCATCCTCTCCTTTTTTACTCACCTTATTTTAAGTTTTAATGTCGATGGCTATCTCAAAACCACTTGGACGTAAGGATAAAACAAACATGAAGTATAGTCTCATTTCACTGAGATTTAAGAATGTCCCTTTAAACACACAAGAGACTCTCATTTTTACAATAGTGTTTTTCGTAGTTTTGATGCCCAAGTTCTAATTCCACCTGGTCTTATTACTCAGAGTTTCCTTGTCCTATCCTAGGACCCTTAGTTTTCTAGATCATGTTCTGAAACGATAGCATACAATATGCAACATCGTAATGGCCATGGCAACAGATTCATATGCTAATCAGGAGTGCAATTTATAGAAGAAGAAAGTGTCTGAAATTGGCCTTTGATTCTATGGATTCATTGTTGAGTTTGGGCCAAGCTCTGTGAGCTTACTACCATGGCATTTCAGATAGGCCTTATTAGAAAAAAAATCTGTTTTCCTTTTGTAATAATCTAGGTTAGGTAGGAATGGTTTTCTGACAGACCAGATAAGTCTCTATGGGTATTCTTTTTTAAGCTATCACCATTCCCCAGACTCAGTATAGCCCTTCTATTCAAACAGTGAACACATTGATTACTCAGGATTCATTTTTCTTTTCCTAGGAGAGCCCTCCTTTGCTTTAGAAACATACCCCTCAAAAAAAAAAAAAAAAAAAAAAGAAACATACCCCTCCCTCCACACTTTTCAAGTGAATGGAGAGAAGCAATTTTCAGTTCTAGAGCTGAATCTTGATTAATGCCTAGACTTAAAGCTGGCCATGGTAATCTCGTCCTACTTACTAATAATTGGCTCAAGAAGCCAGTCTTAAGCCAACCAACACATGGCATTCCTATGGTCCAATTGTCACAGTAAGACCTAACGAGGCTCATTTAAACTCCTGGAAGAAATTTTGTTTCATGGGTAGACAACATTCCTGTCTAATGTTGGATGTGCTGAGTTTTCTGTTGCCTACAGTCATGCTGACTATCATTAAAAAAGTCATCCTGAGGAGAACACATACAGGAAAAGGTGGAGAAAGGGGGCTGAAACACCGATTATACTTTGTCTGGAGTCCACTCTGATCTTGGACTCTCAAATAGATTCAATTTTTCCCTGCTGTTTTAAATTAGTTTGATTTAGAATCCTGTTACAGACTGCCCAAAATTTTAATAAAATTGTACACTTTATATGCTATCGCTTGGATATACGGTCTCCTAACACAGCAAATTGGAGAATATCACAATGGCTTAATTTTATTGAAATAAACAGTGTCTAAACCTGTGATTCCTTTAACTACTGTCACACAAGAAAAAAGGTTCTGTATTCTCTTTATGTGATAGAGTAAAAAATTATCAATAGGGCCTTCCTCATTCCTTTTGCTTATTTTCTATTTTGCCACTCTTCTCCTGAACCGTCCCATCCTCCCATCTGAGGAACAAGGTAAAACAGTGCTGAGGCAAAAATCTCAACAGTAAGGAAAGACTGCCCAGTCTTCTATATCATGACCTTTGAACTGTGACCCTGATCACCATTTATTTGATAAGGGTATCCACCCAGGGCACACAGCTTCTCTAATACAGCCTGATTTACATGGCAACAGGGGAAAGCTTGGTTTAGGCCAGATATAGTGTCCACACAAACCAAGACTTACTTATAACCATCACTTAGAGAAAAGAGATTCGGTATAATCCATCTACCAGCCCCTCACCAGTTGGGAACTCCAGTAGATGGGCTCAGATTCTTTTGGTAGTTGCCTTGAGTATCATTTAGAAAACACAGGATATGGTGTTAGTCCATTAACCAATTCAGTGTATTTCAAGGGTTATTTGGCATCCTTGGCAATATGCCATCCCATCAGCTGCTATGGTGGACATTTTTTCTATATACCCAGTCTGTTCTATCTACTGAAGGGCTCATACCTGAGCTAGGGCATCAGCTTCCTGACTGCCAGGAAGTGTCGGTACCTTATGAACCAGGGCATGGAAGGCAGTGAAGACTGCCCTAGGTTTTTACTGACCAGCCAAAATGTCTTACTATATATCCTGACTCCACAAGGGCTTAATGATGATCATCCACCCCTTAGTAGCTCATTGTCCAAGCCATAGGGTTAATCACTTGGTATAGCCCAATTGTCAATCCAAAAGGTTAACGGCCAGTGCTTATGAATGATCATTAGCCAAATAGTTCTGAGTTCAGCTCACTGGCTACTGTGGTCCATTCCTGTTTCCATCTAGTTGGTGTCAGTATTAGGCAGAAAAGTAACTGCAGTCCATATGGGCAGGTTGCCCCAACTGGACCCATCTGTAGACTCCTAGGAGAGAGGAGTTGGAATTACCCCTCCTCCTTTCTCTACAGGTCAAATGCGCCATCATAGGACTAGGAATGTGGGCATTTATAGGGTCTACTGACACCAGCATTTCTAAAGCTAGAAATCTGGCAAACATAGTGTTCCTCTGCTGCAAATAGGCATGCCACTTTGTCAAAGTGGTGTTTGAGCCATGGGAGAAGTAAGTGGATAAAACATTCTCAACCCACACATTGATTCAAAGGGAAGCTCTTACCATGCTAGGCTGTTCCTTCCTGAGCAGCTCTACTGAAGGATTGCACACTGCTAGGAGCTGTTGCTCTATGTGATATATCAGGCTTCTGCCCCCTTCCAAAGCTGGGACCAAAATTCCAAGGGTACTCTCCTTCTGTTGCTTCTGCCGCAGCATCTAACCCATACCTTTTAGAGTCACAGATACATCTAACTCAAGATGACCCTGCTTGGGAGATGCCCAGAACTTTAATCAGCTTCTCAAGTATTTTTGCCTTCTCAAAAGGTGGCATGCTGCTGTGATCCCCAGTTCTATGCGTGCTCTTTCTTTGCCAGACAGTATAAGGCTAAAAAGGCACTGTGCTAAGTGGAAAATAGAAGTTCTCCAAAGCACTCAAATCCTAAAAAGGCTTGCACTTTTTCTATGCTGGGGTTGGATAAACTTGTACCTTACCAATATGGAAAAGATGAAATGAAATGAGGTCATTTAGGGCAAGAGAGGTTTTAAAATGGAACCAGGGGACCTTTAAGGAGATGAGCCTTATGCAAGTCCTAACTGGAGAATCCATGAATTTTTGAAATGGGCAAAAGCATGATTTTCCAGAGACTCATAAATCTGCAAAATCTACAACTTGCCACAGTAGGAGACTTTGCTTGGTGACAGTCTTAGCAACAAATTATAGTCAGTCAAGATTAGTTTTCTGTCACCAAAATCAGTCAAAATTCTAAGTAAGATATATAAGGAAATCCAAGAAAAATGACAGAGTAGAAGGATCCTGAGCTCACCTAGTTGGATAAACATAATGAAGCAATAACTACATCTATTACAACTAACTTTGACCTGAAAACTAGCAGATCTTCCACAACTAGTCAAAAGAAAAAGGCCACATCAAAAGGAGCAAAAGGGGGCAGAGCCACAGTCAAAAACCAACCCCCGAACACAGCTAACCATCACAAGCATGGAGGCACCTGGGGATCAGACCCAGTATCTGCCCTGGGGACATGGGAAGATGAATCCCTGTGATATCTGGTTTGAAAATCAGCAAGTCTTGGGGTGCCTGGGTGGCTCAGTGGTTGAGCGTTTGCCTTTGGCTCAGGTTGTGATTCCTGGATCCTGGGTTGGAGTCCTGCATCAGGCTCCTTGCAGCAAGCCTGCTTTTCCCTCTGCCTAGGTCTCCGATTTTCTGTGTCTCTCATGAATAAATAAAATCATAAGAAGGAAAGAAAGGGAGGAGGGAAGAAAGGAAGAAAGAAAGAGAAAGAAAAAGAAAATCGGCAAGGCTTAAATCCAGGAGAGTTTAAAGATTATAGGAAACTGAGTCCCTACACTTAAAGGGCCAGCATACTAAATAACTTGGCCTGAGACAGCACAGCAGCAGCAGACTGAAAAATACCTGAAGGAGATTTGACTAATCTTAGGATGTGTGTTAGAGGGCAGGAATCTACAGATTTTTCCTGGTAGGCACGATTTCTCTTGACCTTCAGATATTTGCTTATCCAGATTAGATAGAATTGGTTCCTGAAAGGGTCTAGATAACACTCTAATTTGCTAGCACTTCCATGCCCAGCTTTGTGTTTCCCTACAGACCCTCCCACACAACAACCCCACCTGGAAAGACACAGCTCCAAAGCAGCTCCTGCCCTAGCAGACCCGGCAAGCAGCCCTTCCATTCCAAAGTGACTTCTGCCCTGAGGAGTAGACATAACCCCACACACACCAGTATGCCTGCAATCCCTGTAGCCAAGCCTCCTAGCATGCTGCATAGAGAGAAGCTCTGCCCTTTGTGTACCACAGCTGTCCCAGCAGCTAAATGTAGACAGTGAGGCTGATTTACAGCTCTGCTCACCAGGAAGCCTATAGAGACTGTAACTAGGCCTCTCAACAGTGAAGTAATCCAACCTTGCCCAGAGTGCCCACAGCAAGTGAAGGCCAAACCACCAGCATACCCATAGCAATTATGCTTAGCCACAATAAGAGGGAGCATACAGCTTACTCCAGGGTGATGTCTGGAGCACCTGGTCTTGGTGACCAAAGGGTGTTGCACTACAGGGCAGCACAGGATCTCTTCTATACCACACCACTATTTTCAAGGTCAGGAGACACAGCTATTTACCTAATACATGGAAACAAATAGAGGGGGTTAGGCAAAATGAAGAGGCAAATGAAAGTACAAAACAGAAAATCACAGAAAAGAGCTAAATGAAATAGAGATAAGCAATATGTCTGATAAAATTTGAAAGTAATGGCATAAAGATACTCACCAGACTTGAGGAAAAAGCACATAAACTCAGTGAAAACTCCAAGAAGTGATAGAACATATTAAAAAGAACCAGAGATGAATACAACAATTAAAATGAAAAAGTATGCTAAAGGCAATTGACAGCAGATTAGAGGATGCAGAAGAATAGATTAGAGATTTGTAAGGGTAATGAAAAGAAACCAAGCTGAATGGCCAAAGAGAGAGAGAGAGAGAGAGAGAACAGGATAAGGGACCCCTGTGACACCATCAAGCATAGTGACATTCGCATTATAGGGATCTCAGAATGAGAAAAGAGAAACCAGGAGAAAGAAAACATTATTGAGGAAATAGCAGCTGAAAACTTCCTTAATCTAAGGAACAGATATCCAGGTCCAGGATTCATAGATAGTCCCAAACAAGGTGAACCCAAGCAAGTCCACACCAAGACCTATTTAAGATGGCAGAAATTGGGGATCCCTGGGTGGCTCAGTGGTTTAGTGCCTGCCTTTGGCCTAGGGCGTGATCCTGGAGTCCACGGATGGAGTCCCACATCAGGCTCCTGCATGGAGCCTGCTTCTCCCTCTGCCTGTGTCTCTGCCTCTCTGTGTCTCTCATGAATAAACAAAATCTTAAAAATAAAGGGTAAATAAATTTTAAAAATAAAAATAATAAATAAATAAAATGGCAGAAATTAATGATAAAGAGAGAATCCTAAAAGCAGCCAGAGAAAAGCAACAGTTACATATAAAGGACACCACCACCACCACCCAGCCCCTATAAGGCTATCAGCTAACTTGTAGGCAGAAACTTTGCAGGCCAGAAGAGAGTGGCATAATCTATTTAAAGTGCTGAGTGGAAAAAAAATCTACAACCAAGAATACACTATGCAGAAAGATTATTCAGAACTGAGGAGAGATGTGAAGAGTTTCCCCCCAAATTAAAGAAGTTCATCACCACCAAGTCAGTTTTGTAAATGTTAAAGGGAGTTCTTTCAGTGAAAAGGCCAGAACCATAAATAAGAAACTGATAAAAGAAAAACATTTCACGTGTAAAAGCAAACATGTAATAAAGGTAGATCAATCCCCTATAAATCCAGTAGGAGGCTAAAATACAAAAGTAGTAAAGTCAATTATATCTTCAACAATTATGTTAAATAGGACTTCATAAACATAAAAGATGGAGAGGGGAGTAAAAATGTAGTGCTTTTACAATTTGCTTGCCTTAATCATCAACTAATATAAACTGTGGTATATATGTTACTTATGAACTTAAGGGTAGCCACAAATTAAAAATCAGTAACACTAAATAAATAAATAAATAAATAAATAAAAAGGAATCCAAGCATAACTAAAGAAAGCCATCACAGCACAGAGGAGGAGAGCAAAAGAAGAAAGTGACAGAAGAACTACAAAACCAAAAAATAAGTAACAAAATGGCAATAGTACATACTGATCAATAATTACTTTAAATGTTAATGGACTTGGGGTACCTGGGTGGTTCAGTCAGTTAAGCATCTACCTTTGGCTTAGGTCATGATCTCGGGGTCCTGGGATTGATTCACCATGTCAGCCTCCTTGCTCAGGAGTAGTCTGCTTCTCCCTCTGCCACTGCCCCTCCTGCTGCTCTCTCACTCTCTCAAATAAATAAAATCTTAAAAAAAAAAAAGTTAATGGATTCAATGCTCCAATCAAAAGACAGAGTAACTAAATGGATACAAAAACAGAGCCCAGAGAAGGCTGGCAAGATAGTAGACTAGGAAGACAGTAAGCTCACCTCATTCCATGGATACAACTAGGTAACACTCAAATCAGTGTGAATAACACAGAAAATGACTTGAAGACTGGCAGAAAAAAGTCCACAACTAAGGAGAAGGGCAGAGACATAGGAGCTACACAGACATGTAGGACCAGCTGAAATAGGGAAGCAGCTACAGTCACAAAGAAGGGAGTAAAACAGACTCTCACACCAAGGAGCCTGCAACGGGAAGACAAATCCCCATAACATTTGGTTTTAAAAACTAGAGAGGCCAAATTTCTTGAGTTCTTACAACTAGTGGGACTTAAGCCTACAGTTTTCAAAACTCAGTGGGCTAACTGCTGGGGAGCCCAGAAGTTGGGAGGAAGCTAAATCCTCATCCTTAAAGACACAGTATCACAAACAGCCTTCGGAGATACAGCATAGAAGCAGCAGTTTGGAAAATGCCTCTGGCATATGGGAGGCAGTTATTTACTAACCTTAGAGCCTGTCTCAGAGGGGCTGAGTTACTGAGGGACCTCTCCAGGAACAAAGGAGCTATCAGGTGCCATTTACTCCCTGGCCTATCAGCATAAACACACATCTGCAGGAACTAGCCTGACTACCAACATTCACGATCTACATTGTTTACACAAAGCCCCACCCTCCTGCACTTCAGGAGTCTAAATGAAGCATCTGCCCACCAATGAAAACTTCTCCAGACACAACACAGGCAAAGTGCCTGCAACTTGGTGCTACTGCATCTATGGCAAACCAATGGTTTAAACTAAACTTAAGCCCAAGGTGGCCCCAAACTGATCAACTAACACCATGGTACCAAACACTCTCTATGACAGGCAAAGAGAGTCACTGCAGACAACTGACCTGAAAAATAAAGCAACCAAGACAAAGTAGCAGGACACACCAGCATGTATAGGAAGTACTTTCTGAAGTGCAGGAGGGTGGGGACACTACATTGTAGGGCATATAGGTTCTCTTCTTCATAAGGCCATTACCCTCAAGAACAGAAGTAGACTTTTCTAACACAGAGAGCAGGCACAGAGACTTAGACAAAATGAGAAGACAGAGGAATTTGTCCCAAATGAAAGAATAGGACAAGGCTGTGGCCAGAGATCTAAGTGTAAGTAACATGCCTGATAGAGAACTCAAGGTAATGATCATACAGATACTCACTGGACTCAAGGAAAGAGTGGAAGACACAGAGATCAAGAACAATAGAGCAAAGATAAAGAGCTCAATAAACAAAATGAGAAGCATGCTTGATGGAATAAACAGCTGCTAGAAGAAAAGGAGAAACAAATTAAGAACCTAGAAGACAGAGTAATGGAAAGCAATCAAGCTGAACAAAAGAGAAAAAAGAATTATGCAAAATGAGAATAGATAGGGTACTCAGTGATTCCATGAAACATAACAATATTCACATCATAGGGATCCCAGAAGGAAAGAAAGAAAAAGGGGTAGAAAAATTATTTGAAGAGATGAAAATTTCCCTATCTGGGGAAGGAAACAGTATCCAGATCCAGGAGGCACAGAGAGCTCCCAAGAAAAATCAACAAAAGCAGATCTATACCAAGATATATTATAATTAAAATGGCAAAATACAGTCATAAAAAAAATTAAAGCAGCAAGACAAAAGAAAACAGTTATATACATGGGAAACCCCATAAGGCTATCAAAGGGTTTTTTAGGAGAAAATTTCCAAGCCAGAAGAAAGTGGCATGATAAATTCAAAGTGCTAAATGAGACAAATCTGTGGCCAAGAACCTTCTATCCAACAAGGCTATCATTCAGAATAGGAGAGATAAAGAATTTCCCAGACATATAAAATTTAAAGGAAATTGTGATAATTGAATCATCCCTGCAAGAGATATTAAAAGGCAGTCTTTGGACGGAAAAGAAAGACCAAAAAATGACAGTAGAAAACACAAAAGCAGTCAAAATGAATGTTTTTGTAAAATTTCAGCCAAGGAACTCACAAAATAAATGCATATAAAATAGGACACCATATACCTAAAATGTGGGGGGAAGAGTAAATAATGGATTCAAACATAAACAATCAACTTAATATAGCAGCCAACTTAATATAAACTGCTATATCCAGAAGATGTTATGTGTCAGGTTTAATCAGATAGGTAGTGAAATGAAATAGAGAGGCCAGGCCAAAGTTGGTCGAAACAGGTTTTTAATGGGACATGCTCTCGGGTGAGGTTCCACAGCCCGCAGGGGAGGAAGAGAGCAGGGAAATTGAGGGCCGGGGAAGTCACATGCAGGGGAGTACAAGTGGGCTTTTTAAAGGGGGGATTGTGTGTCTGTACAGGATGATAGGTATTAGGCATAGTACTGGTGAAATCGGCCTGGGGCAATAACTGCCCATGCCCTTATATGGGATCAGGTTTCCTGCATAGGTCCAGGCTCCCCCTGATAACATGTCTGCCGGCTGTCTGCTGGTGATGGGAAAGTTCTGAGGTGGGGGCAACAGGTGGAGGGTCTACCACCATTTTGTTGGTGCCTCCCCATCCCCCTTGCCCCCGCTGGCCCAACATTATATACTAACCAAATGGTAACCACAAACCTCAAATCAGTACTTGACATGCAAAACAAAGAGAAAGGAATCCAAGTATATCACCAAAGCAAGCCAGCAAACCATGAGAGAAGAGAACAAAAGAAAGGATCTACAGAGAACTACAATAGAAAACCACAAAACAAGAACAAAATGGCAATAAAAACATACCTCTGAATAAATACTTTGAGTATAAATGGACTAAATACGCCAATCAAAAGGCATTGGATGATGAAATGGATTTAAAAAAAGAGAGAGAGAGAAAGAGAGAGAGAGAGGGCAGTCCGGGTGGCTCAGTGCGGCCTTTGGCCCAGGGTGTGATCCTGGAGACCTGGGATCGAGTCCCATGTTGGGCTCCCTGCATGGAGCCTGCTTCTCCCTCTGCCTGTGTCTCTGACTCTGTGTCTCTCATGAATAAATAAATAAAATCTTAAAAAAAAAAAGGCCCATCTATATGCTGACTACAAGAGTCTCATTTCACATCTAAAGACTGAAAGTAAGGGGATGGAGAAACATTTATCATGCAAATGGCTGTCACAAGAGAGCTGGGGTAGCAACATTTAGGTCATACAAAATAGACTTTAAAACAAAGACTAAAAAAATAAAAAATAAAAAATAAAACAAAGACTATAACAAGAGACAAAGAAGGATAATATATACTAATAAAGGGGAACAATCCAACAAAAAGGTAAAATAATCAAAAATATTAATGCATCCAATATGGGAGCACCAAAATATTTTAAAATAAATGATAGTAATAACAATAATAGTACAGAAATTTAATTCCCTAATTACATTACTGGACAGATCATCCAAACAGAAATCAATAAGGAAACAATGACTCTGAATGACACACTGGACCAGATGGATTGAACAGATATATTCAGGACATTCCATCCTAAAACAACAGAATATACATTCTTCAAGTTCACATGGAACATTCTCTAGAATAGGTCACATATTAGGCCACAAAACAAGTCTTAGCAAATTCAAAAAGATCAATGTCATTGCATACATCATTTCTTTTAAAAAAAATATTATTTGAGAGAGAGAGAGAGAGAAAGTGCAAGACAGCACAAGCAGAGGGAGCAGTAGAGGGAGAGGGAGGAGCAGTGTCCCCAATGAGGGAGGATGCTGTGGGGCTCAATACCAGGACCCTGGGATCATGATCTGAGCTGAAGGCAGACACTTAACTGACTGAGCCACCGAGGTGCTCTGCATGTATCTTTTCTGACAAAAACACTATGAAAATAGAAATCAACCACAAGAAATCTGAAAAAAGAAAAAAAAAACATTGAGGCTAAATAATATGCTAAAGAATGAATGGCCCTACCAAAAAAATCAAACAAGAAATAAAAAATTACATAGAGGGAAATAAAAATGAAAACACAGTGGTCCAAAATCTTTGAGATGCAGCAAAAATGGTCCTAAGAGAGAAGTTTAAGGCAATACAGGCCTATCTTAAGAAACAAGAAAAATTTCAAACAACTTAAGCTTGCATCTATAGGAGCTAGAAAAAGACAACAAAGAAAACCTAAAACCAGTACAAGGAAGGAAGTAATAGAAATTAGAGCAGAAATAAATGAAATAGAATCTAAAAAAAAATAATAGGGCAGATCAATGAAACCAGGAGTAGATTCTTTGAAAAAAAAATCAATATTGATAAACCTCTAGCCAGACTTTCAAGAAAAAGAGAAAGGACTCAAAAATCAAGTGAGAGAGGAGAAATAAAGTAATTCAAGCACTAAGAGAATATTAAACTATATACCAACAAATTGGACAACCAAAAAGAAATGGATAAATTCCTGGAAACATATATCCTACCAAAACTGAAGCAAGAAGATATACAAAATTTGAATAGACCAATCGCCACCAACTTGAATCAATAATCAAAAAAACCCCAACAAAATTCCAGAAACAGCTTCACAGGTGAATTCTACCAAACATTGAAAGAAGAGTTAATATTTGTTCTTCCCAAACTATTCTGAAAAGATAGAAAAGGGCATATAACTTCCAAATTCATTATAAGAGACCAGCATTACCCTGATACCAAAACCAAACATCACACACAAAAAAGAGAACAGGCTAATATCTCCAATGAACGTAGAAAAATCCTCAACCAAACACCAGCAAATTAAATCCAACAATATATTTTAAAAATCATTCACCACAGTACTTGCCCAAAAATAGACACAGAAACCAACAGAACCAAACAGAAAACCCAGAAATAAACCCACTGCAGTATGGTCAATTCGTTTTTGACAAAGCATGAAAGAATATCCAATGGGGAAAGGACAGTCTTTACAACAAATGATGTTAGGTAAACTGGGTTAGCAACATGCAAAAGAAAGAAACTGGACTTCATCCACAAAATAAAATAACCATCCACAAAAATAAAGTCAAATAAAGACCTTAATGTGAGACCTGAAACCATAAAAATCCTAAAAAAAGAATACAGGCAGTAACCTTTCTGACATTGGCCATAGCAAATTTTCTAGATAGGTCTCCTAAGGCAAAAGGAATTAAAGAAAAAAAAAGAAAGATAGATAGAAAGAAAAGAAAAGAAGAAAAAGAAAAAGAAAAAAAATCAACTACTGGGACTTCATCAAAATAAAAAGCTTCTGCACAGTGAAGGAAATAACCAACAAAACTAAAAGGCAACTTATGGAATAGAAGATCTTTGCCAATGACATATTCAATAAAGGGTTAGTTTCCAAGATATATAAAAAAAAACTTCTATAATTCAACACCCCCAAAACCAAATAATCCAATTGAAAAATGAGAAGGAGGCACAAATAGACATTTCTCCAAAGGATATACAGTTGGCAAACAGACATGAAAAGATGTTCATCATCTTTTACCATCAGAGAAATACAAATCAAAACTACAATGAGGTATCACCTCACTCCTGCCAGAATGGCTAAAATAAAAACTCAAATACAACATGTGGTAGGGAGGATGTGAATAAAAAGGAACCCTCATGCACTCTTGGTGAAAATATGAACTGGTGCAGCCACTGTGAAAAACAGTATGGAGGTTCCCAAAGAAGTTAAAAATAGGACTACCTGACCACCCAGCAATTACACTACTAGATATTTACCCAAAGAATAAATATTAATTCAAAGATACACATGCACCCCTATGTTTACCGCATCAGTACTTATAATAGTCAAGAAATGGATTCAGCCCAATTGTGCACTGATTGATAGAGAAGGAAGAAGTGATATATAATGGAATATTATTCAGCCACCAAAAGGAATGAAATCTTGCCATTTGCAACAATGTGGATAGAGCTAAGGTGTATTCTGCTAAGTGAAGTAAGTTAGTCAGAGAAAGACAAATACCATATGATTTCACTCCCATATGGAATTCAAGAAATAAAGCAAATGAGCAGGAGAAAAAGAACAAAGACACAAACCAAGAAACACTCTTAATTATAGAGAACAAACTGCTGGTTACCAGAGGTCGGGGGTGGGTGGTAGAGGGTTGGGTGAAATAGGTGATAAGGATTAAAGACGGCTCTTGTGATTAGCCCCTGGTGATACATGGAATTGTTGAATCATACTGTACCCCTGAAACTAATATAACACTGTAAAGTTATGCTTACACCGAAAGATGCTGAGTCGATTCCTTAATATTCAACATGTAGTCTAGTTCTTTGAAAAAAAAAAAAGTTTACCAAAAAAAATTCTTTTTAAATCTCTGCAAAACTAGAAAAGGAAAGCAAATCTAAGGCTACCTATCTTCACTAATCTCAAAACCTCACCTTTTCTTCTCAAAAACGCTGATAGATATTACAAAAGATTGGGATATTGGAACAAAATCACCCTGTACTTAAGGGAAAGAATGTTTAATAGCAATGATCTCAAATCTCTTTAAAAAAGAACTTGCAATTTTTTTCTCTATTGCCTATAGCTATACATTCTATCGTATTTTTGAGATATAAACGCAGTCTACAATCACCCAAGACTGAAAAGGAAAGAGGGACAAAGAGGAAGAGATCTTCTAAAAATACAAACTGCTAAGTGTTCTTACCCAGGATCTAGCACCTCTGATTAGAAGCCAATATGTCCCAAAAAGGCCCCTTGGAAAAAACTCAGATACATTCCCTATGCCTTTATAATGCAAATTTTCTGCCCCTGTCTTCTCTAGAAGACATTGAGAGCCATTCTTTGAAATATGGACTTTTAAGGAGTTGGTTTTTTTTTTTTATTAGAAAATGAAAGGTATTTGAAAATCAGATCTATAATGTTCTTTCCACAAATATTAGTAAAAAAACAAAAGGCATTAGATTTTACTTGTATATGTCTGTGTGTTTAAATGCCTATACATATGTAATAAATGTAAGATTATTTTCACTACCTTTGGATGGCATTCCTAAAATTAATTTTTTTTAAAGATTTTATTTATTCATGAGAGACAGAGAGAGAGAGAGGCAGAGACACAGGCAGAGGGAGAAGCAGGCTCCATGCAGGGAGCCCAATGCGGGACTCGATCCTGGGACTCCAGGATCATACCCCGAGCCAAAGGCAGACGTTTAACCACTGAGCCACCCAGGCGTCCCCCTAAAATTAATTTATACAAGAGTTGTATTTAGTTAAATTAAGGGAAACTCTAATAAGGATCAGCATTCTAAAACTCTCAAAGAAACTAACCCAAATGATTTTCAAGTTCATGTTTTCTGAAAAATTATTTAATATTAAAGCTAATATAAGGTTGTTTGTTTAATTAAAACAGACATGTCTTCAAAGTTATTAGCCTTAAACTTAAAACATTTACTTTGCCTGGGTTTACTTAAAGCTACTATTATGTCTATTACAATATGTTTAGCATGGGAAGATAATTAACTTGAATGTCTCACAGTTTGTATGGATAATCTAAGCATGATTATTAAGAACAAGTAAATCAGACAGATGTGATAAGAAATAAGTTTTTAGGTAAATTTTTCTTTTGGAGAGAGAGAGTGCAGTGCACGTGCACACAGACACACACACACACACACACACACACACACACACACACACACTTGGGATGAGGGTGGGGGAGGGCAAGGAAGAGGGAGAGAGAATCTTAAGCATGCTCCATTCCCAGTGTGGAGCCCCATTCCAGGCTTGATCTCACAACGCTGAGATCATGACCTGAGCTGAAATCAAGAGTCAGACACTTAAACAACTGAGATACCCAGGCACCCTTAGGTGAAATTTTAAAACAACTTTCCCAAATTGTTTTTGTAACCTAAAATCCTGAAATTTTGCTAAGCAATGAATTAGGCTGAATTAGGTTGAATTCATTGAATATCTAGGTCATTACCAAATAAGATAAACTTTAAGTACTTAATATAGATTTATCTACTTCTGGCTTATTACAGAGAAACTAAAAATAAGTTTGGGTCCATTAGCAAACATGTTTTGTGTTTTATTAAAAAGATTGTACTATGAAGAAGCATGTTTCTAGAAGTTATGAAATGTATTCATAAATTTGCCAATCCAAAAAATGCTGTTACAACAGAATATACCCTTACTACTATTTAGTTTTCCTAGAAGTTAAAGCTTCTAAGAATTAAAAATTCTAATACATGAAGTTAAAGTTGCTAAAAATACAGAAACAATTCTGTATGCAAGAAAAGATGTGTATCTTTGATAAAATAAAGTATAATAAATGGAAATACGTTTTTCTTGAGGAAAAAAAAAACTTTTTTTGTCCTATAGGGAGGGTAGTTAAAGAAAACATAGGACAAAATCTGAACCAAAAAAAAAAGATAGATTACAGAAATCTTTTTAAGAAATTTTTGCAATGGAATTTTATACATGGTCAGTACTGGCTATAAGATTGAAGTATGTTTGTTTAAGAATGATTCCCTAATATTTAAAGTACACTCATGCAACTTCTGGGCAACATGGCCAAGTAGGAGGACCCTACTAGCCTCACCTTATCCACAGATACAACTATACAACACGTCAGTGTAAATAATCCACAAAATGACCCAAAGACTAGCAGAACAAATCTTATAACTAAGTATAGGGAAGAGGCCACATAAAAGAGAGTAAGAAAAGGACAGAGAAACAATCAGAAATTAAACAAGTGGGGTTCTCCAAAAAGAGGGAAGGACCATGCCCAGATGGAGAAGGGAGAGAAACAGACCCCCACACTGGGGAGCCTGCATGGGAAAGACAAATCCCCATAACACAGCTTTGAAACTGGGGGAGCTGAATTTCATGAGTTCTTAAAAGCAGCAGTACCTAAAACCTATATATATATAGGTTTATATATATATATATATATATAGGGCTCAGCTCTGGGATAGCAGGTGGGTGAGAGGAAAGAGTCCCCATGAGCAGCCTATGAGAAGGAAATTTATTGGACAGAAATCCTTGGGGAACTACTTCAGGAGCTAAGGAACTGGCAGCAGCCATTTCCCTTCCTTACCACTCAATGTACACACATGGCCACCTGTGGGGTTAACTCCCTAACTTCATAGCCCTGCTGTGAAGGGCTCAGCATACTCCTCACCTCACCACCTCCACCCTGTGCTGAGTGTTAGCATGTCTATCCTTAACAATACTCCTTAGACCAGAGCCCATATAGGGCAGTGCCACAGGCCTGCCAGTGTACAAGTAGCCCTTACAGCAGCCATCACCATTCCAAAGTGACTCATGCCCCTAAGACAGGGAAATATAACCACACAAACTAGTCAGAGACCCTAGCATTGGGCTGGAGGCAGACAACTGATCTGAATGCAAGCTCCACTTACCAACAAAAGCTTCTCAGGAGACAACACAGGGAAAGTACCCTGCAGTTCCATGCTATTGCATCTCTAGAAAATGCTTAATCCAACTCAATTCAAGCCCAAAATGTCCCCAAACTCGACCACTAACACCACAAGGACCAAACACTGATCACAACAGGCAAAGATGCTCACTGCAAGGCCATCTGGCTGGCTCAGTCAATAGATCTTGTGACTCTTGATCTCAGGGTCATGAGTTTCAGCCCCATGTTGGGTGTAGTGATCACTTAAAGTTAAAAGAGAACCAATGCTGATGACTGGACTAAAGGAAAAAGTGGCTCAGGCACAAGAGCAGGTGCACAATTCTCACACAGGAGACTCTCCTCAAGCACCAGGTTTGGGTGAACATGGGACACTGGATAGCAGGGCACTATAGGACCACTTTTTCATAAGGCAATCACTTTCAAGAGCAGGAGATGTAGCTGTCTTTTGTAACACACAGAAATAGACACAGATTTAGATAGAATGAGGAGACAGAGGAATATGTTCCAAATAAAAGAACAGGACAAAACCACAACAAGAGACCTAAGGGAAATGGAGATAAGTAATATGCCTGATAGTGAATTTAAGGTAATGACCATAAAGATACTCGATTGGACTTGAGAAAAGGGTAAAGACATCAATGAGACTCCTAACAATGAGATTAAAAAAAAAAAAAAAAAAACTAATCAGAGATGAAATAAATGAATTAATGAAATAAATGAATAAATGAAATTAAAAACACACTAGATGGAATAAATAGTAGACTAGACAAAGCAAAGGAATGAATCAGTGACCTAGAGAACAAAGTAATAGGAAATAATCAAGGATAGAGGGAAAAAATATGCAAGATGAGAAAAGTTTCAAGGAACTCAGTGATTCCATCAAGTATAACAACATTCACATTATAGGGATCTCAGAAGAAGATAAAGAGAAGGAAGCAGAAAATTTGAAGAAATGATAGCTGAAAACTCCCCAAATCTGGAGACAGACACAGAAATCCAGATCTAGGAAGCACAGAGAACCTCCAACAAAATCAACCCAAGGAGGTCCACATCAAGACACATAGTAAATTAAGATGGCAAAAAGTAGCAGTAAAAAGAATTTTTAAAACAAGAGAAAAGTTACATACAAGGGGAAACACCATAAGGCTTCAGTTGATTTTTTAGCAGAAACTTTGCAGCCCAGAAGAGAATGGCATGGTATATTCAAAGTGCCAAAAGGAGAAAAACATGTAACCAAGAATATTCTATTTAACAAGGCTATTATTTGGAATAGAAGTAGAGATAAAGAGTTTCCCAGACAAACAAGAGTTAAAGGAAGTCATCACCACTAAACCGGCCTTACAAGAAATATTAAAGAAGACTTTTAGAGTGTAAAGACTATAAAAGCAAGAGTAAGGAAAGGAGGAAGCACAAAAGTAAAAATTAGTAGATTTGTAAAAATCAGTCAAGGGACTCACAAAATAAAAGGATAGGAGTAGGACACTATAGATCTAAAATAGTGAGAGGAGAAAGAATGGGTTGAAACTTAAGTGACCATCAACTTAATAGACTGCTGTATACACAAAATGTTATATACAAACCAAATCAGAACCACAAATCTAAAACCAAAATATGAAAAAAGAGAAATGAGGTAATGTCATGAAAGAAAGCCAACTAATCATGAGTGAAGAGAGCAAGAGAATAAAGGAATGAAGAAAAACTATAAACAAGAGTAAAACAAGTAACAAAATTACAATAAATACATTCCTATCTATAATTACTTTGAATGCAAATGGACTAAAGTCTCCTATCAAAAGTCAAAAGGTGACAGAATGGTTTAAAAAAAAACAAGACCCATCTATCAGGTGTCTATAAGTGACTCATTTAATACCTAAAGACACAGCAGACTGAAATTGAAGGGATGGAAAAATGCCTATCATGCAAATGAATGTCTGAAAAAGTAGAGAAATAAATAAATAAATAAATAAATAAAGTAGAGTAACAATATCTAGAAAAAATAGACTTTAAAATAAAGACTGTAATAATAGACAAATTAGGACAATATATACTAATAGAGGGGACAATCCAACAAAAAGATGTAACAATTTTAAATCTTTATGTAGGGCAGCCTGGGTGGCTCAGCGGTTTGGTGCTGCCTTCAGCCCAGGGTGTGATCCTGGAGACCTGGGATCGAATCCCACATCAGGCTCCCTGCATTGAGCCTGCTCTCCCTCTGCCTATTTATCTGCCTCTGTGTGTGTGTTCCTTATGAATAAATAAAATCTTTAAAAAAAATTAAATCTTTATGTACCCAACATGGGAGCACTGAAATAATTAAAACAGTAAATAACAAACACAAAGGAAATAATTGATAGTAATACAATAATACTGGAGGACTTTAACACCCCACATATACTGATAAACAGATCATCCAAACAGAAAATCACAAGGAAACAGTGGCTTTGCTAAATGTTCATCAACTGATGGATAAAGAATTACATACAATTGAATATTACTTGACAATCAAAAAGAATGAAATATTGGTATTTGCAATGATGTAAATAGAAGTGTTTTTTGCTCAGTGAAATACATCAGAGAAAGACAAATACCATATGATTTCACTCATGTGGAATTTAAGAAACAAAAGAGATGGAGGCACCTGGGTTGCTCAGTCAATTAAGTCTCTGCTTTTAGCTCAGGTCATAATCCCAGGGTCCTGAGATTGAGCCCCACATCAGGCTCCCTGCTTGACGAGGAGACTGCTTTACCCCCTCCCTCTGCCTTTTGCTCCCCTTGCTTGGGCTCCCTCTGTCAAATAAATGAAAAATATTTTTTAAGAAACAAAACAGATAAACATATGGGAGGGGTGGCAAAAGAGGGAAACAAACAATGAGACTCTTAATAGAGAACACACTAGGGTTGATAGAGGGAAGTAGGAAGGGGATGGGCTGGATGGGTGGTGGGTATTAAGGAGGGTACTTGTTATGACAAGCACTGGATGTTGTATGTAAGTTATGAATCACTAAATTATATTCCTGAAACTAATAATACACTGTATGTTAACTAACTAGAATTTAAATAAAAAGTTTTTAAAAAGGAAACAGGCTTTGAAAGACACATTGGAACAGATGGATTTAACAGATATAGTCCTAAGATTCCATCCTAAAACAGCAGAATAAACATTCTTCTCAAGTTGACATGAAACATTCTCCAGAATACATATTCGGCCACAAAACAAGTCTTAACAAATTTAAAAAGATTGACATCATTCTGTGCATCTTTTCTGACTTCAGCATTATGAAACTAGAGATCAACCACAAGAAAAAAATACAGAAAGAGCACAAATACATGGAAGTTAAATAACATGCTACTAAACAATGAATGTGTCAACCAAGAAATCAAACAGGAAATACAAAATAGGTGGAAACAAACAGACAAAAATGAAAACACAATACTCCAAAATCTTGGGTGGCAGCAAATGCTGTTCTAAGAGGGAAATTTGTATCAATACAGACCTAGTTCAAGCATTAAGAAAAATCTCAAACAACCTAACTTTATACCTAAAGGAGCTACAAAAAGAACAAAGAAAACCCAAAACAAGTAGTAGGAAGAAATAATCAAGATTAGAATGGAAATGATGAAATAGAAAACTAAAAAAATAGGACAGATCAATGAAAGCAGGAGCTGGTTCATCGAAAAAGATTGATGAAATTAATTCAGCTCTAGCCAGATTCATTAAGAGAAAGAGGGTGGGGGGGGCAGGATGCAAATAAAATCAGAAATGAAAGGAGAAATAACAACCAATACAACAGAAATACAGTAAGTTTATGAAAAATTATATGCCTATAAATTGGACAACCAAGAAGAAATGGATAAATTTCTAGAAACATAATCTACCACAATTGAAGGAGGAAGACAAAATTTGAACAGATTACCACCAAAGAGATTGAATGAGTAATCAAAAAACTCCCGACAAACTAAATTCCAGGAGCCGACAGTTTCACAGGTGAGTTCTACCAAAAATGGAAAGAACTAACACCTGTTCTTTTCAAACTATCCCCCCCGCCAAAATAGAAAAGGACATAAATCTTCCAAATTCATTATATAAGACCAGTATTACCCTGATACCAAAACCAGATAAAACACATCACACACACACACACACACACACAAAGAACCACAGGCTGATATCTCTGATGAACATAGATGAAAAAATCTCAACTTATTAGCCAACTAAATCCAACAATATATTAAAGAGTCATTCACCATGATCAAGTGGGATTTATTCCCAGAATGCTAGGTTGTTCAATATTTGCAATCAACATATATATCACATGATTAAGAGAAAGGATGAGATCTATATGATCATTTCAATAAAGGCAGAAAAAGCATTTGACAAAGTACAAAATATATTCATGATAAAAATCCTCAACAAAGTAGGTTTAGAGGGAACATACATCAACCTAATTAAGGCCATATGTGAAAAACCCACAGTTAAAATCATACTCCATGGTGAAATACTGAGAGCTTTTCCCCTAAGGTCAGGAATAAGACAAAGATGTCCACTCTTACAACTTTTATTCAACAAAATACTGCACAACAATCAGATAAAAAAAAAGGGGGGGGGCATTCAAATTGGTAATGAAGAAGTAAAACTTTCACTATTTGCAGGTGATATAAAACTATAAATAGAAAACCCTAAAGGCTCCACCAAAAACTACTGAAACTCTTAAGTCACAGGATACAAAATTAATGTACAGAAATCTGTTGCATTTCTATGCACTAATAATGGAGCAACCGAAAGAAAGATTAATAAAGAAATTCCTTTTACAGTTACACCAAAAGTATTAAAATACCTAGGAATAAACTAAACCAAGAAACAAACACTTAACTATAGAGAACTGATGGCTACCAGAGAGGTGGGTGGGGGAAATGAGCAAAATGATAGGAATTAAGGAGTGTGCTCATTGTGACAAGCACTGGATGTTGTACAGAAGTGTTACTTATTTATTTATTTATTTATTTATTTATTTATATTTTTATTTTTTTGTACAGAAGTGTTTAATAACTAGCGTGTGTACCCGGAACTAATACAACACTGTATGTGAACTATATTGGAATTAAAATAAAACCTGAATAAAAAAGTACTCTAGTGCAAAATTAGAATTTGTTTCTTTCTGTTAAAAGGAAAAACTTATTTTTAGTTTATAAGCATTTATGAACAAATTTTTTCTTTACCTTTAACATAATATGCCTGGAAGACAAAGATTCCAGGCTTTGTCTGTATCAGATTTTGATGATTCAAAAAAACAAAACAAAACAAAAAAACAAAAAAACAACAACCCTGAGTCTTTTTAATAATAAAAGAGCTAAGTTTTATTCACAACTATATAACTTTCTGTTTTTGCCTTTAAATTCCTTGACTGTCACTTTGGTTCAATAAATATGTCTTCATGATTATCTGTGATCTGATTTAATCAAATGTTCAGACGTTTTCATTTTTAAAATAAATCTTCCAAAATCAAATTCCTAAATGAAGCCTTTTTTGATAGCAATGTAAAATATTCCAGAAAGTTGAATATTTCAAAGATTTTGTTTCTTATAGTAAAAGAGATATTAAGATAAATTATACTTGTTATGTTAAATTACATGGGAAGTATGGTCAAAAGTGATAACAAACCCACTTACATTATATTTATATATTAAAATAAAGATTCTAAAAGTTGTTTATGAAACATCTAGAAATCTGATAGGTCCTGGTGTGTTATTTTGTAAGTCATGTCACAGAAATAACCAAATTTCTGTATCAGTTACATCGTGATGAATTCTTATCAGATCTTTCACTATGGCCATTTTTAGTCTTTTATCATTTACAGCTAGTTATTCTTTATTGAGATGCTTTACAGAAGCTTTCTGCAAACATTTTCATCTTCAGTTAGACTTACGGAAAGGACTCTAAGTGCCAGTTTGTGATAACCCTAAGATTGTAAAACTAAAGTAGGTAAGAATTTCTGGAACTAGTGGAAGAACTAAATTCAAGCAGAAAAAAATTAGTAACATGAGACTAAATGAACAGAGGATTATAATTTTTATAATATTTTTGTTTGAAATATTTGATATTTTTTAATGTTCTTTTTTCCCAGATTAAAGAAAAGTTGTTCTCTTAAGCTAATTCTGACTTACAGCAATTTGATAAAATATCCTTTTCTCCCCACTTGACCCCTCCAGAATTCAAAAACTCTGAATATTCTTTTATGTTCATGACAATATATTTATTTGCATAAGTTCAATAAAAATCTGTTTTATAACACAATTGAAAACATTTGTTATATTACCAAGGCTTTGACTGGAATGTCATTTTGAGAAAGTATGTACAGATTCAGATACAGTCAAACAGTTTTTAGGAAGTCAGATTGACTATAGGGGTTCAATGAAGTCCCTCAGAAAAACATTATATCTTGCTTTACAGGTATTGGGGAGGAAGTACTTCCTTTAACCTTCTAGGTTCTTCTAAGGGACTAAGAATGAAGTTGATTGGAGTCAGATTAACAGGAGAAAATCAAATTTAATAGTATACTATGGGGAATCCACACAGAGGTGGAAATTCCAAAGACAGTGATGCAACATGACACTTATGTGAGCTAAGGAGAAGGGTAGGGTCTGAGGATACAAAGGGGAGTAGACCATTAGCAGGACTGTGAAAGGAGATGTTGGGAAAACAAGGTGCTTGTTATGCAGAGAAGTTGCTTAGGTAAAGAGTTATCTTTAGATAGATAGAGTTAGTAGCTCTCCTCCCTGGTACACACAGGCAGTTGAGCGGGAGGTAGAGAGCTTTCCTACCATCTGCTGGATTTGGGTTGCTTTTAATTCAAAATAATGTTCATGCTAAAGTGGCCCATCTTGGTGCAGCCTGCCCCTGGTCCCTACACAGGGTTCCCAGGAACCTTACCAGGTGTGTAAAGAAAGTCACTTCCTAGCAGGTTCAATTAACTCAGGTTTTTTGGGGGAACTTGAGGGGGAAAAAATCATCCAATATATCTGAAGACGTTTCAAGCCAGACCTCTAAAAGTTCTCTTGATTGGCTATCCTAAGAACCCCCAAACTGAATATAAATAATAGTGAAAGGGAATAGAAGGGAAGGGAGAAGAAATGGGTAGGAAATATCAGAAAGGGAGACAGAACATGGAAGACTCCTAACTCTGGGAAACGAACTAGGGGTGGTGGAAGGGGACGAGGGCGGGGGGTTTGGGTGACTGGGTGGCGGGCACTGAGGGGGGCACTTGACGTGATGAGCACTGGGTGTTATTCTGTATGTTGGCAAATTGAACACCAATAAAAAATTAATTTATTACTTAAAAAAAAGAACCCCCAAACTGCTTTTTAAATTATTAATAATTTTTCTTTTGTTTCCATAAAAATACCTCTTATTTAATACTGGATTATTTGAACTATAGGCTTAAATTTGAAGACACATTTGCAAGACCACTTCCTGATGAATTTAACTGAACTGACCTATTGTAAGAACTAAGACTGGTTTATTGAGACTGAACCACCTATGAAGTCAACTTTTAATGTGAGAAACTTCCAGAGAAGTAGGCCCAAATGTCAGCCACCCAAAATGTGCCACTTTGGTCTATTATTTGAAGTAAAAGTTACTTAGGAGATAGCCTGTTCAAGGACACTAGACCCTTCTCTATAGCCCCGGAAAAGAGAAAATAAGTCTCCCATATGAAAGAGCTTCCCCGTACTAGTAGGTAAAGAGTTATTACCAAAGGCAGGAAATGGGCTCAGAAAACTTATAAGCAACCTTGGTCCTTTTTTACAATTTTACTATCACAGTCCAAACTCTGCTTAGAATTTCTCACCAATTGAAGCTCCCAATATTAAATTCTTGGTCCTGTCAATTCCCCACAGACCATCTCTTTGCCTAAAAACTGCCTCCTTGGTTATTTATTTAGGTCTCAGTTTCATCATTTGGCATCTGTGTGTACATAAAACTTTTTTTCTCCTGTTGATCTTTCTCACATAAGTTTAATTTGTCATCTAACTGGAAGACCTTGAAGGGTAAAGGAAGAGTATTTCCCTTCTTACGCATACTTTGTAGAAAATTCTTTTCCTAGCATGCTCCTGAAAGATGAAAGCAACGTTCACCATTATCTACATCTGGAGATTGTGACTACTGGAAGAGATAGCACCACCAAGTTGCCCTATAACCCTCATGGAAAGGATCCTACCAAGTATGTTTAACTAATGTTTATGCAACTAAACTCAAAGGCATTGATTCTTAGATTCATGTTTCTCATTTTAAAGAAAGTTCCAGTCACACACAAGGCACCAGAATGTATTGCAGACCTAAAACTCAAATTGACCCAGAGTTGAAGCAGAGGACATCCGGGTAGACAATTTTCCCAAGACATTGGATCAGGCCTGCGTATTTCCATGTTGTTGTTTTTTAAACCAATAACTTATTGTCTTTATAACACTTTCCCTAATCATCTTACGGGGGAAGCTCTTGTCAGCTTTCCTCTGAAGAAATAGAACATCATTTCTAACATATATCCTCATACTCCTTGTAGACCTCTTGTCTAAAATGAAGAGTACCAAGAGTGGGTTTATGCTTGACATTTTAACTTGGAGAACACATCTAAGATTCTTAGGAAAATTGGTCATGAAGGACTGTTGAAGTATTTGGGTTGTTTGTTCTAATAAGCATTCTAATGCTTTTTGCTATATTATACAAATGAGGCCTCCTTAATTGATAAAATCCTATAGTATTAGAAAAACTCACTACTTTCATATTGGTTATTTGCCATGTGGACTGAATCTAATTCTTTTAGTTGCTCCATTCTATCTACAACTCCTACTAGTTGTACATTTTTTCTAAGTTCTTCTTACAATGGCTTCTCTTATTGGGAATAATTTTAGTCCTGGGTTAGCATTTTATTTTTTCTTGTGACCCTTATTACTGATGGTCAAGCCTTATTACAGTCTTTTGTCCCTACCCTGCAAAAACTTTGATTTTGCAAAACTAACTGTTGGATTTGTGCCAGGGAAAATCATGAAATGCCTGACTTAATAGCTTGGTCTCTATCCCTAGAGGGATGGAAAACTTAACTGGCAAAAATGTAAGATTCTCTTTTGTTGTTTTGTTGTTTCAGAAGAATTTGTTCCCTTCAAGGTCTTCCTTGATGGACTGAATCAAATTGGCAGGAGACAGATTAACATAAGAAAATAAAGTTTAGTTTAATATATATGGGGAATCCATACAGACATGGACATTCCAAAGACAAGCAAAGTGAGGAGAAGCAGGTAAGCGTTTGAGATTTCCAAGGGAAGGAATACTATTTCCAGGCAGTAAGAAGAGCCAATGTTCACTAACTTGGGATTTGTCTTCCCATATGGATGGGTCACTCAGATAAACTTTATCTCTGGCATAAACCATCATTCTGGGAAAGAATATCCAATGTGGCTTCTTCTACGGAGTTAAGGGAGGGATACAAAGTTTTTCTTGAGCCAGTTGAGTCTCAATTACCTTCAGCTCAAAATAAGGTCCATGTTGACGTGGCTCATCTTGGGTTGGCCTCTCCTTAGCCCCTACAGTCCCCTCCTCTGAAACTTCCCTGAGTTTCCCATATTGAGTTAAGCTAGTAGATTTGTTCAATAAGAAGTAGCAGTCTCAGTCTTAATGGGTCAGTTTAGCTAATCTCATTTCAGGAAGGAGTGATGCAGGTATGTTTTCAAAGGTAGGCCTAGGATTCAAGTAATCAGGTATTAATTAAGCTGCATTTCTATGGAAACAAAGCATGCGTAATGATTGAATCAAATTATGAGCCAGTTTGAGTTCTCAGGGTGGTCAAAAATATTTGTAGAGGTCATGCTTGAAGCACCTTCAAATAGATGGCAGGCAGTGGCAATCTGATCTTTCTCCTTTATTGTTCAAGGTCTCTGGTGATCTTTGAGTGGCCCACAGAACAACAGGCCCTAAGAGGTCCTAAGTTGAGCTATTGTGATTTCTCTGAAGTTTATATTATCTTTTTTATACTCATTTTGCAGGGCTTCAGGAAAAAGGACATTTTTAGTTTTCCGATTATTCCAAGTCATAAATGTGGAAGAAAAATGTAAAATGTCTTGAGAGGGGATCCCTGGGTAGCTTAGCGGTTTAGTGCCAGCTTGGCCCAGGGCATGATCCTGGAGTCTCTGGATAGAGTCCTGCATCAGGCTCCCTGCATGGAGCCTGCTTCTCCCTCTGCCTGTGTCTCTGCCTCTCTGTGTCTCTCATGAATATTTTTTAAAAATGTCTTGAGAGTTGTAGCCAGGCATTGGAGGACACTAAAAGAAATCAGGATCTTGTCTAGTTTATAAGAAACAGTACTATAATGTAATACCTACAAAAGGGGTGTGCCATTTTCTCCCTATAATCACCTTCATTTCTACCAAAAATAAGTTGTTTGCAAAATAAGTCTAGTTTCAAGAAAACCACTTGGCCTTATTTATGTAAGTGCAGCAAGACTTGCAATCAATAATATGGGTTCTTTAAAACCTGCTTGCTGAACTTTTCATAAGGAATCTCTAGATTGAACTTTATCATAGCCTCACAGCCAGAAGCCAAGACAAATACTTGCCATCAAACTTCACCTCAAATACCTATAGTTTTGGATAAATTCCTCTCTTCTCAAGGTTCCCCATATTCCCTGAAGTTCTTGCACCTGCTAGGAACTGACCTTCTAAGGCAGTTTGGAACTAATAAGGCTGCTAGGAACCCTGTAAGTAAGGCATCAGACTGATATTTTCAAGGGGATTTATTGGCTTTATAAAGTCAACTTTAGTTCCTTAAAGTTGTCTGGTCATATCTGAGGTTTCTCTCAAATAGGACACTGCAATCAAAGCTTTGGTAATGTTTTCAACTGCACCCTGTCAGGAGAACAGATACTTATTGAACTTACATTTTATGGCAATATATTTATATAAGAATATTCAAAGACTTTCTGAAATCTGGAGGCTTTAGGAAGGCAGAAAGAAAGATCAGTTTATTCACAAAGGTGTATTTTAATCAAATTTCTGTAAGTCAGCTTAAAAGAAGTTCTTAAAAAAAAAATTTCCCAGACTTAGGTCTATAACGTCTCAAACATCATAAAACTATCCTCCTTGGTTTATTCAGTCCTGTTATTAACTCTTGTTTTGCTTGATTCCAGTTTTTTCATGACTTGAGGAAATTCAGTTTTAATTCATATCTTAAGGTTATCAGAAACCTGTACTTAGTTTCCACCCCCCCTCCCCCATGAGTCTCCCTGAGCACATTTGTTAAAAGCTTTTATACGGTTTTTGGAAAATGGATTTTAATTTCTCATGAAATTTTTTAAATATTCCAGGGCCCCTTAGATTGTGGTCAGGAAGCTTTTAGAATTTGATTTGGGAAACAGGTCAAAATATTAAGGATTTATTCATTTATTAGTGAGAGAGAGAGAGAGAGAGAGAGAGCATGAGCAAGCAAGCAGGAGTAGAGGGGAGGAGCAGAGGGAGAGGGAAAAACAGACTCTCCACTGAGCAGGGAGCCCACTGCGGGGCTTGATCCGAGGACCCTGAGATCATGACCTGAGCCAAAGGCAGCCACTTAACCACCTGAGTCACCAGGAGTCCCAAGGTCAAAATATTAAAAGGTCTGAACATTAAATTGATTATAAATCATTATGAAATAGTAATTATCCATTTAACCAAAGTGACAATAAAAGACATTGAAGGTAAATATAGAAGTTTACATAAGCAAAATTTAGCTCTTAATACTAAGATTCAGTTTGGTGGGTTTTTTTTTTTTTTTTTTGTAGTAATCAAAGACCTGATAAACGGGAAGTATTGGAAAAACAGAATACTTTTGGCAGATAAAAGGTAAAAATTTTTTTGTTTAGAATATCTTAAAAGCGTATTGATCAAGAAAACTATGTCCTTTTAACAATTTTTATACCAGTATACTTTTGATATCAAAATTTATTTACAAAACCATAATGAGATACCACTTTATACCAGTGAATAGGACTAAAATTAAGACAGGAAACATATTGACAAGGATGTAGAAAAAGGCGAACCCTTTTGCTCTGTTGGTGGGCATGCAAGCTGGTGCAGCCAATCTGGAAAACAGTGTGGAGGTTCCTCAAGAAGTTAAATAGAGCTACCCTATGACCCAGCAATTGCACTACCCCTAGGATACAGATGTAGTGAAATGACAGACACTTGTACCCCGATATTCATAGCAGTAATGTCTAAAATAGCCAAACTATGGAAGGAGCCATGATATCCTCGGAAAGATGAATGGATAAAGAAGATGTGGCCTATATATACAATAGAATATTACTCAGCCATCAGAAAAGATGGAAACCTACCATTTTACACTGATGTGGACAGAACTGGAGGGTATTTATGCTGAGTGAAATAAGTCAATCGGAGAAAGACAATTATCATATAGTTTCATTCACATGTGGAATATAATAGTGAAAGGACCGTAAGGGAAGGGGGAGAAACTGAGGGGGGGGGGAATTAGAGAGGAAGACAAACTATGAGAGATTCCTAACTCTGAGAAACAAATGGCTGCAGAAGGGGAGTGGGGGCGGATAGGGTACTTAGGTGATGATCATTAAGGAGGGCACATGATGAGATGAGCACTGGCTGTTATAGGTTGGTAAATTGAATTTAAGTAAAGCAACTCATTTACTTAGCCAACTGAACCACCAGGCACCCCTTAAGTGTCTGACTCTTTGTTTTGGTTTAGTCCATGATCTCAGGGTCATGAGATTGAGCCCCACATCAGTTCCTGCACTCAGTACAGAGTCTGCTTCAGATTATCTCTGCCCCTACCCCCCAACCCCCTCTGTTACCATGCACTCCCTAAAATAAATTTTTAAAAACTGCATTTACTTAAATTAATCCTAATCTTAGCCAATACTGACCACTCATAAGATTTCTTTCCAAAGATTCTTTCTCCATAAACATTTTTTTTACCATTCAGATTTTATTCTGTTTTCCCTCTTTAAATGACCAGTCTCACTTTAGGAGAACCCCCACCCAAATTATATATAATATAAAATTATATATAATATATATTCCTTATACTTTCTGACCAAAAACCCTGATCTTTTCCTTGCATAGTTACTATTTTCAGTATCATATTTATTAGAATTCTTAATGCTCAGAAACTTTTCTAGTAAAAACTAGGTAGTAAACAATTGTGAAGGGTTTCATCAGAATTCTTGAGATTGGCAAATTTATGAATATATTCCTAACTTTTGGAAATATGTGCTTTTTCTTAGTAAACCTGTTTTATGCTATATTAGAATATTGTACTAACAGATTTATCTTGAGTTTTTCTATAAAAATGGTGTAGTGTTTGAATATATAGGTGAGGATTGGTGGGATTTAGACCTGACGGCCAAGAAATAATTAGAGATGTCTTTGGTACAAAGTGGTGGCTTTATTAAAGCAGGCAGACAGAACACCCTCCTCCATTCCCCCCTCCATGAGCAGAAAGAACTGTCCTGGGGTAATAAGGAATGGCCCATTATATACTTTCAAGTTGGGAGGGAGTTAGGGGTAGTGCTAGTCTCTAAGGAATTTTGGAACAAAGTTTCTAGGACCTTAAGGGGGCTAGCTCTTGTTAAAAGGTCATTTATTACGGTCTAATAAACCTTATTCATGAGACCCTTCACATATACATCAGTGGGCCATATGCTTGGGGAATGATTACTAACATGTATCCTGGGGGATTTAAAGAAAATTCCCAAGGGAATTTTATGTGTGAAAGTAGACTTACAGGGTCCTGAGGGCTAGACTGATATTACCTGTTGTCCTTAAGGTATTAACATTGAGCCAGTTGAATCCCTAGAGAAATATCACTAGTTCAAGGACTGCAATGGGCTGCAGGTAGTAAGGGAATTTTTCTTCTGCCCCCCCCCCTCATCAATAAGACCAAAGTAGATAAAATAATGAAACCTTTAAGTCCTGAACATAAGTTTATCTTATTTGGAACAGATATAGTATTTGATTAATTTAACTTTACTCATCAATTAACTCAGCAAAACTTTAGTTTCAGATCATCAAAGATTTTGGAAGCTATTTAAAAGTTTACCTACATACTTTTTTATTTACTTACTTGTTTTTAATTATATTTAGACTATCCACAATTCTATTGGACATTAAACAGAGTTGAACATTATTCTAATTTTTTTCCTGACCATTTATTTATTTATTTATTTATTATTATTTCCTGACCATTTTTGCATCAGAGGTTGCATGAACTTATTTGACTTTCGGTAAACATATGCAGAATAAAAGTTTTATATTTAATGCTGGTAACTCTAAAAACAGATGTACGAGCCCACAACCTTCAATTAGCTTTAATACTGAGGAGTTTCCCAGATTACATGAACTTGAAAAACATTTAGGTTTGCTTTTAACTTTCTGAATTTTAAAATGTCCAATCTTTACAAGTAACCTTGCCTTCAAACCAACTAATAGAATTCTTTTACAAATTAGTTTTAGCAACCACATCTGGAGGTAGAAAAAAAAAATCACATTTACAACATACATGGACACACATACAAATACAGAGGCACAATGCAAACAAAATCTTAGAGCTTTTTTTTTTTTTTTTTTTTGTGGAGGGAACACCACAGGACCCATTTTCAAATATCTTTTTTTTTAAACTCATGGACAACTTCTCCCTAAGTTTTGCATTTCAAAGAATGACTTTTAGGTCCCAGAGAAATGGCAATGGGATCATGGTGATGGTGGTTAGAAAATTTGTATCACAAGGCACAGAGAGAAGATCTTAAGTTTCCTTTAAGGTGCATAATTGGATATACCTGCCTCCTACCAGAGGTACTAGAGTCTGGTCAGCAAGAGCCCTTTCTGCAGTTTATATTTGAACATGGTCCTTTCCTGCCTTTTTTTTCTTCCTGCAGTCTCAGGTATTTGTGGGCTATGTTTACATTTCAAAGGCAAGTTTTATAATTTCAAGGGACAGAGAAAGAATGTAAAAACAAAGCAAAAAAATTCCCCCTAGGGTTTCAGAATAATTTTTATTTAAAAATCAATCCTTTTTCCACCTTCGGATGATATTTGTTCCATTATCCAGATCTTTTATCATACCCCAAACATTTTGAGACGAATAGATGAAGTTTTGAGATTAGTAAAGAGTTGTATTTCTAGTTTTGTACAAATTTGCTTGTTTGTTTTTTAGATTTATTCATAAGAGAGACAGAGAGGCAGAGACCCAGGCAGAGGGAGAACCAGGCTCCCTGCAGGGAGCCTGACATGGGACTCGATCCCGGGTCCCCAGGATCACACCTCGGGCTGAAGGTGGCACTAAACCCCTGAGCCACCAGGGTTTTGTACAGATTTGTAGGACAAAGACTATTGTTTTTAATTCCCCAAAGACCTGGATTAGAGCCTGAATATTAAGGGATAGGCCTATCTTTTTAATGAGATCTGTGCTTCTTTGTATCAGGGAGTTTTGTTTTTTTTTAAATTTTATTTATTTTGGAGAGAACAAGCCAGTGCATAAACAGGGGGAGGGGCAGAGGGAGGGAATCTCAAGCAGACTCCATGATAAGTACAGTCCCACGCAGGGCTGGACCCCATGACCCTGAGATCACGACCCTCGCTGAAAGTCTGATGCTTAACTGACTGAGCTACCCACCTGCCATTATCAGGGAGATTTTTAACTAAAATGAGAATCAAAGATTTGTGCCTTTGTAAAATTTGTTTAAAACATTTTAACAAAAGGCATTTCTCTGGATATACAATTCAACTTCATTTCAATTAGCTCATGAATATTGGCCTTCTACTGATCATTTGTAGGAATGCCCAAGAGAAATTTTTGTCACCTGTTTCTTCTGTGAAGATTATGAATACAGCCAAATGATATTTCTTCAAATCTTGTAGGAAAGATGAGGCAGATGAGGCTAGATTTTAAGGAGGGGATTTTACATTGAATATGGACATTTTTATCTTAAGTCTAATTTCTGTTCTTTCTTTTTAAGGGAGTTCCTACAGCTAACCATTATACTAATGCAACAATTTTGGGCTCTTTATAAAAATATATATTTCAAAGAAAACCAATTTAAAAGATAATCTGGCCATTGATGAGTAGGAACTTATTAATTTCAATAGTAACTCAAGCCATTAAAAGCTCGTAGGTTTAACCAAAAACACAAGTGTCCAGAAAGCATAGATGATGTAGCCCCCACAATCCCAAAGTTTACTTCCAAAATTAGTCTAGGTGTTAGAGGCAGTTAGGTTCTAACAGGATACCTGTAGGCCAACAAAGAGGAAGTCATATTCAGCTATCTGGAAAATCAGACCTGTCCAGGCAGCACTCCAAAACAAAGCTGCAAGAAGCCAGATCAAACCACATAGACCCAAGATGGCTGATAAAGTTGGCCAGAAAACCCCGACCAAATGAAGAAAAAAAAAAAAAAGGCATGAAACCAACCCTGCTTCTAAGAAATACTCATCCCAAGTAATAAATATGCCACCTAATTACCAATTGATAATAAAAAAGAAACCCAGGGCATGCCACTCATGTTCTTCCTCAAGCTTGCCCACTCCACATTTTGAGAGTATACTTTTTAATAAACTTTCCTGCTTGTGTCACTTATCTACTATGTTGTGTCTGTCCTTGAGTTTTTCTCTTGACAAGATCAAGAGCCTTCAGCAACATCTTTGGGATGGGCTGGGTTGTGGACTCATAGCCCAGGGTCTCCCCAGTTCACCTGGCAACGTAAAAGTAAAGGTCTTCTTTGTACAGGCAGTAAGGATGATATAGTGAAAACAGTTTCTGGTCTCCTACAAAGATGTCAGACACCTCCAGTCACACACCTGCTAATGTGGGACATTGGGCAAGTGATATTTTCCAGCACTAAAAGGCAATGAAAGTTCAGATGACAAAGATTCTAATGGGCTGGGACTTCTCATGACACTCCCTTGAGAACTGGCACGACCAAAAGACTCAGAACCCCACTCTATTCAAGTGGTCACCAAGTAAGTACACTCTCTAGGTGTTGGAGACCAAAGAGAATATTCTCAGTGGCCACAAAGCCAAGCTCTTAGGACATGAACAAGATGAAAGGAAAAATCTTATTTGGTATATGGACATTAACAGCTTTATCCAAAACTTGCATCTCTCAGAAGATTGTGCTGTGGGGTTGGGAACCAAGGGTTGTTTTATAGTGTATTTTCATGCACAAAAGTTTTCTGGAGGTTGGCAGATGATCTAGTGTCAATTTAAGCCATTCTATGACCAACTTATCCTAACACTGAAGTCTTTGAGTTAGGTGGCAAGCACTCTAACAGGTTTTCAGTGTTCAACCAGTGCTTACCAATTATGTCAAATTGGCTTCCCAGAGGTGTATTAGCAGCAGCCTTTCTCCTGTGCACATTAGGACAGAGAAGACAAAGAAAAACAAAGACCATCCCTGGGAAGGAATGATCAGTAGCCAAAATATCATATTTAACCAAAGAGTTTCTAAGCCCGAGGAAATAGTTTCACAAATATTTCCTCCTGCTAATCTAAATTTAGAGAAAAAAGAGACTCAACACACTCCATCAGACCCTACAGATTCAGTGTGACTGACATGGTAAGAAATCCTACCTTCTGCCAGCTGTATGTCAGACATCCTGAACTAAGGAGAAGAGTGGAAGAGTCTTGGACTTTGAAGGGAAGGATTACAAGTCCTAGGCAATAAGAAAAACAGATGTTCAGTAATTAGAGGTTTGCCCTGCCATACAGGTGGGTCACTCATAATATTTATCTCTGGTAACAATCATTAGTCTGGAAAGACCCTCAATTTAGATTCTTCTAGGTAATTAAGGATGGGGCAAAAAGTTTCTCCTGAGCCTACAGAGTCTCAATTGCCTTCAACTCAAATGAATCTTCATGTCAAAGGTGCCTTGGGGTGGCCTGTCCTTGGCCCCTATATTCTTTGAAAAATACTCACCAACTTGCACCTGGAAAACATGCCTTAGACATAATTGCCTTCCACTGGGTTGTCCCTGCTCATAGAGAGTACCTCTCAAATCTGGACATTGATTAATGATCTTATGTTTTAAAAATAAAAATGGCATTGGTTATCTTCCCTTGAATGTTTGGCTTTTATAGGACTCAGATGATCATGAATCCACTCCATATGGAAGTCTATGCAACTTTTAATGTATCCTTATGGTGGGGAAATGAAATTTATAAAGAAACTGAACATTGGAAAGCAGATGTGCTCCCCTTAATGGACAATAGGGAGAATTAATCAGAAATCTGAAAGATGGTGGAAGCCTAATTCCACCTATCTTTTTCCTGGAAGCGTCCCATATCTTAGCCCAAATCAGACCCAACAATCAAACTCATTTATTGCCTCAAGTGCATAGAGATAGAAGGTGCTCCTACAATCACTCACCTGATTCTAGTAAACCTGATTGTGTACTCTGAAGAGGACTACATTTCTGATTAGGAGATTTCTGCCTTTGAAACTGAAAAAGGTCGAGCAGAAGGACCCACTTATGCATTGTTCCTAGAAGGTGCTGGCATTTCTCTGAGTGTTTCTGTGGCACCAACATTTACTCCAATCTTTCTATGGAAAGGGTATATTGAAGTTATCTTTGCCCCTGATACCACCATTAGAAAGATTCTTCCTTCCAACTTCCCAGACACCAAATCTTGGATCCTTCTCTTACTAATTATAAAGGCTTTGGAAAAGCAGGGAAGATTATACTTTTAGATGGATGTCAACCAATAACCCAATTATAGACAGACAGGGCCTTGCTCATGTCCTTGCCCAAGATCTTCTTTCTTTGGAGTATCAGACTTGGAAAAGGCAATATGCACCCGATCCATAATCTTGACCACCACATTCAGTACTTCTGTTCAAGCATTTAACTATCAACAAACTAAAACTAATACCTGGCAGAAATGGTCTTACAAAATAGAAGGGCACTGGATATCTTGATGGCACAGCAAAGATGTGCTCTATTAGAAGAGAGCTGCTTTTATGTTAATCAGTCTGGCAAAATAACACAAGAACTGAAAACCAGAAAGGATATTATCAACCTATTAGCCAGGTAGGATGCATGCCAGGACTTGGGGATTACTTCCATCTCTAGGTGGTGATCATCAGGAATAGGATCATGGTTAAGAAGGATGGCACCAACTGGTTATTACTATTAATCTTAATACATATTATTAGGCTGATTGAAGGCTTATGAAAAATTGTAATCACTGCTATAACTCACCCAACTGCACAGCTTATGTTTGCAGAGATGACCAAGTTAGATGCTTTTCATCAGGATGGGTTTATGGACCAAAAGAATTGAATTGAAGGAATTAGCAGTTGGCTTTCTCACAAGCTGTACACCACCCACTCCCCTCCCACCTGCAGCCAACAAGGAACTAAATAGAACTGGAACTGGAGCAGGTAATGAAACCACTCTGGCCTCAAGGGATTGAGGTTTTCTCCAGGAAACCATGAGTAAAGTGGAAAAAAAAATGTAAGAAAAATTGCCAACAAGGACTCCATATTTACACTGGACTCAAATCTTGTTAAAATATGAAATATGCATTGTACTAGGCTTCCAACTTGCTAACAACTGATACAAGGTTTTATTTCCTTAGATCTCTATCACACTGCTAAGTTTACTGAGCCTTTAGGTACTTCATAAACATTTTTAACATTCTGGATTAATGCCTACTGTCCGGGACATTTTTAGGTTATTGCTAATTGCTCTTATGTTATCACCTTGCTAAGAAAGGTCCATCTAAAACCTCTACAAACATCTGATCTTGGTCACTCAGTGAACTAATTCACCTAAACCTCGAGGCAGTTCAACAAAGCCCGAATGCGGACACGGCCTGAGAACCATTACCCAGCTGTCACCTTGTTGCTCAGTGTGGCCTGACCCCAATGACAGGGACTCTTTAAAACAAACAATCAAAAATTTAAAAATCCTCCTGATGTGGGATAGGATTTCCTGGGACAGGTCCATCCCATTGACATGAGACTAAAGAAATAGTTGATCAGATGTTTTCAGAGAAAGATCTTCATCAAAAGGGGGGAAAGGTAAAAGGTGAAACAAATAGGGGTCATTTGTGTCATGGGGTTTTATTATTTTTTTAAATTTTTTTATTGATTTATGATAGCAGAGAGAGAGAGACAGAGACATAGGCAGAGGGAGAAGCAGGCTCCATGCACCGGGAGCCTGACGTGGGATTCAATCCCGGGTCTCCAGGATCGCGCCCTGGGCCAAAGGCAGGCGCCAAACCGCTGCGCCACCCAGGGATCCCCTGTCAAGGGGTTTTAAAATGGAACCAGGAAGCCACTAAGAAGATGAGCCTTATCTATATACATCCTCACCAGAAAAACCATGAACTTGTAAAATGGGCCAAACCACAAATATTCCAAGAACACAGACTTAAGGTCAAGCAACTTGCTACAGTAGGACACTTTGCTTATAGTCTTAGCAACCCATTAGATTCAATCAAGCTTAGTTTTCTACCACTAATACTATTCAGAATTCTTTGTAAATAACATATAGCTTAGCATTCCCTTTTGTCTTCAGGAACCCTTGACATCCCCCCCACCCAAAGTGTTGCTGGGGGGCCACAGAGGACTATTTGGACTATTGTCCAAAATCGGGATTCCTTAAATTGCAATTCTGAGACCCCAAATAAGTGATTTTAACTCTGCCTCTCTTCTTGGTCAACAAATTACAGATTCTGTAACAATGCACATCTTACCCAAAACTTTAAGGTGGTGTCTGGGCATTGAATTTTCTGTGGGTTCATGGCCCACCCTCTCCCTCATAGACGTTCCCAGCAAAAGACCAAGGACTATATGCAGGCTTGCCTTGTGGGGCTATGGGACATGGGAGGGAATTGGGATTTCTCCGACAGGGCAGGAGCCAGAGAAAATTGGCCACACATCCTGCCTGAAGGCAATGTCTGTGGGGTGCTGGGGTGAGGAGAGGGTACTCATTCCCTGAGTATTGGATTAGTCTAGCATGCAGGGAAGTTTGGCTCAAAAAGGGGAACTCCCTGGGCATGTGGGCTCCTGGCCTGTTGCTGGAATTTGGCGCTGAATCAATAAGCCAGCAGGCATTCATTCTCTTATCCCGAATGGTTTCTGAACTGCGGGGTTGCCTGCTGGCTGGGGTTGTTGGGGGTTGCTGAGGCTCCTGCTTGCCTTTGCATTAACGGTGGGACAGCATGTACTGGCTCAGTCATTTCCCTATCAACATAACATCCTGCTCTTCACTCTCCTCACCTTCTCAGAGGTTCCACTGCTTAGCATCCTAATCAGGCTCTGTTACAAGGCCTCGGACCTTAATCTGGGGCAGTTTACACACCCTCCTAGTTCTGCAGAACAGCAGGCTAAGGTCTCTTGTCAGCCAGCCCCAAGGTCTGCAGGGGAACCTACATGGTCAAGTGCTTCTCTAACCTCGGCTCTTCAAGCTCTCACCTCCAGCCAGGCATGGGTGGCCAGCCCACACGCCCCCAGGAGAGCCAAGCCCATTGCCTCTCCCTTCCTTGCATGGTGCTCTCTGCACTGTTCCTCAAACTGGCACATCAGACCAGCTGGCATTTTCAGGGCATTCCCGTAGTCATGTAGGGGTCCATGACCATCTAATCCGGGCCACCCCTCCCCACACAGAGGTCAAAGGCCAATTCAGGATTTCCCTCTCAGACACCCTTTTCCCAAGACCCATTCCTCTGTTTTGTTGTTGTTGTTGTTGTTTGTTTTTTGTTTTTTTGCTGAGCCCACCAGTTTGCAACCTCAGATTCCCTAAGTGAAATCTGAAAATGGTTTCACACACAGTGGGTACAGAGAGATGGGAGGAGGCAGGCCACTCCAGACTGGCAGGAGGCAGTTTTAATAAGAGAACTTACTAGGCTCGTCTGGGGGGGCTGCAGAATAAGTAGATCTTCACACCTGCCTGCCAGACTCAGGAGTTTATATAGAGAGGTGGTAATAGGGCTTCATCATGTGTACCATCCAGATGCTCTCAATAGCATATTGCTCTCTCAAAGCCACAGCACTTGAAGGTGGATCCAACTGTGGGAACTGTGTGGGGGTGTGTGGAGGAGCCTCTGATTGCCTGGGTCAGGCTCTGGGACCAACTGGAGGTCATATCTTCTCAACCTCCTCCAATACTTACTGTATTATTTTAAATTCCTGTGTCTTCTTTCTATTATGATATGTTCTTTTTCTTCAATCTTGACTCTTTCTCTTCCATATGAATTTTGGAGGTTAATTTATCAACATTCATAAATAATCCTTCTTCAGAGTTTGCTTGGAATTGACCCATCTAAAATAGAACATTGTTTTCCCACCCCTTACTCTTTGAATTTATTTAGATTTATTTATATCTTTTCATTACGCTTTGCAGTTTTATTCATGAAGGTCGTACACATTTTTTTTGTTGCATTTATTCCTAGATGCTCTATAGTTTTTGTTGATTTTGTGGGTGAGATGTTCTGTTACATTTTTTTCTAGTTGGTTATTACAGAGCTATGAGAACCTGTTTATTTTCCTTTGTTGCTCTTTTATCAAGTAACTCTGGAGAGTGGTTAATTTGCTTATATGCCATTGAATTTCCTTTATAGACAATCTCATGATTATCTGAGAAGTATTACATGATAAGTGTGTTTCTCCCCTTCTAATCTTTTTTTTTTTTTTTTTTTTTTTTTTTCTCCCCTTCTAATTCTTATAGCTGTTCTTTTTAAACATAGTGGTTAAGAGCACAGTCTTGGAAAATTATACTTCCTGAGCTCCAACTCTTATTAGCTCTGTGACCTTGAGCTTCCTACTTCAGTATTAATAATCTACATATCTTTTGTGAAGATTACAGGAGTTATTTGTAAATGACTGCAAACAGTGCTCCACAAATAAGTTTGTGGTAAATAATGCTTTCATTACCGCTATTGTTGTTGTTATAGCTAAAGCATACAGTGTCATGTAGAAAGGGAAGCTGTGATCACCAGCATCATTGTACATTTCTCAAAAAGAATAAGTGCTATAAGCCTATACCATGTTTTGCAAAGTAAGGGTATCAAAATCTATGGTTTATTTAAATACTGGATCACTCTAAGATCTTTTTCTAACAAAACTTATTGGCTTTCTAACAAACGCTCACCTGTGGGCATTGATGGATCATCAGTTAATCCAAAGGAGAATGGTAAATTGTTCATCAGTTGTTATAAGAAAAGGTCAGTTACCCACCTGCTCATTTTGTGTCCAAAAAATGGGGAGCTTCCTTCAATGCACAGTCAGTATAGAAATTTGCTTCTCAACCACTGGTCAGAGAGTATGATCTAATTTTTCTATCATCTAGCTCTAAACAAAAACCTGGCTGAGAAAAGTTCCATTTAGGAAAAATTAAGTATTCACTATTTTTGGTAATTTAAAGCTGTTATTAAAACAAATTAGCTCAGTTGGTTAAGCGTTCGACTCCTGATTTCAGTTCAGGTCATGATCTCAGGGTCATGAGATTGAGCTCCGCATTAGGCTCTGTGCTGGATGTGGAACCTGCTTAAGATTCTCTCTCTCTCTCCCCGTCCCCCTCTACAATCTTCCCCCTAAGAAAACAAAAAACAAAACAAGATAAAAAACCCCAAACCCCACAACAAATTAGAGCACTGACATTTGACATATAAGTTTGGTTCATAGAATCACCTTCACTCAGTGGCATTAAATAATTAACCAAATATGCTATTGTGAAATGACCATGTGTTTGCTGTAAAAATGTTACCAAGAATAATGTCCATTGATCAAATAGAATCTGTTATATACACTCTCAAGTGAAAAATTCAGTCTAAAAATTTTTTTCAGTCTAAAATTTATAGCAGGAAGATGTTATTGTCTCATAGAGTGAATGAGTTGGGTTTTTTCTCCCTCTCTTATTTGGACTGTTTAAACTTACCTCTTGTCTCGTTGTCAAGAAGTCTAGAGCCAAGTTTAGAAGTTCAGTCATATAATAGCATTAACCACTCTGGTGAACATCTTTGAGTTCCTATTTTTTTCTCAATCCTGTTTTCCTTTCCTGATTTATTAATCTGTATTAACCATTCTAGTGTCGTCTTTTTTAAGCTCATTGGATTTTTATTTTGTTTTGACAGAACCATATTATAAATTCAGGAATTAAAAACCTCACCATCAGGCTGCCTTTATCAAATGATTATCAAGCCACAGGAACAGCATGAAGGAACTTGTAAATTAACCACAATAAATGCAAAACAAAAATAAAACAGCACTACTACAAACTAAGGGATTTTATTTCCTTTTTGCATTTGCTTCTGTGAATAAGCCTTTCATCTGAAGTTTGGAACACATAAATTATATATATTTTAATACAGTTAATTTGCATTTACACTTAAACAAAGATTTAATTATTGAGTTAAAAACTACCTGAATTATCTTTCTTTTTAGTAGGTAAAGTCAAGCATAGTCCTCATTCTTTTCCCAGCTGGTATAGCTATTTCTAAAATGTTGGCATGAGGCTTTTGTAAAGAAAACCTCTTCAAAGACAATGTACATTGACTTTTTCTGCCCTAAGAATCTCTTCAACTTGTAGCAGGGACCCTGATTTCTTTTATCTTAGGAAAGTTTCTTTAGCTCCCAAAGGAAGATGGTGTCAGTTGGAGCCAAGGTCCCATGATTAGTGAACACATCTTTTTCCATGTTACAACTCAAAATTGGCATGTGTATTGCAGTAAGTGTATTCATCTCACAGAGGGAGAAGAGGACTTGAAAAAAGATTTAAAATAATTCAGATTGGCTTAGTTCGGTAGTTAAAATTCTAGGCAGACTAGCATAGAGAACTGACTCTGATTTTCTTCCCCACGTATCCTTCTCTTCTGTACTCCTTGCTTTAAAATTATTCAGGGAATCTTCTTGCAGCAATATGGTGTCATTAAGTGACTGAGAGCACACACCAAAAGATTGTCACTTCCTTTTCCGGCCAATGAAGAGCTCCCTGTGTGTTGATTAATGGACAAGTTTTCTCTCCTGTATTTACTGCTCTAACGACCCAAACCATTTGCTGAGGCCTCGCTTAGCAGACATGAGCAGTAGCAGTGGCTGCTCACCATGTATGTCTTGGTGATGCGGTTCAAAGAATCAGATATTCTGAACATCACTCAATTCACTGTAACTGTAAGGATGGAACCTACAGGGGAAGAATAACCAGAATAATTTTGGTACCCAGTGTGATTGGGTACCTGCTTGGCTCCCATCTTGATTCTATCTTCCCTTTTAAGGAAAGTAATCAGAGTAGACAGTACAGAGAAAGAATGCCCAGAAGGTTGAAAACTGACATGCATATTCTTAAGGACTTCTATTTTTCAGTAATAAGGCTTGCTTATCTATCTTTGGTTAATTAATTAAATCTGCTTTTAAAAAATAAAGCATTGGGGGCACCTGGGTGGCTCAGTAGTTCAGCGTCTGCCTTTGGCTTAGGTCGTGATCCCAGAATCCTGGGATAGAATCCTGCATCGGGCTCCCCAGAGGGAACCTGCTTCTCCTTCTGCCCATGACTCTGCCTCTCTCTCTGTGTGTCTCTCATGAATAAATAAATATAAGCTTTAAATAAAAAAATAAATAAAGCATCGTTTCCTTAAAATAACCTTATAAACATGTTATTAATTCACTAATTAATCTTGACCCTCTTGGTTTGTTCATTCATTCATAATCCAGCATGAATTTCCATCTATGTGCCACAAACTAGGTTGGACACAGGAATGCAGCAGTAGGGACAACCAGCCCCTCCACTTATGCCATTCATACACCAGTAGAATGATAGATTTTGAACAAGCAATTACCCGTGAGTTGAGTAATATGAAGTGGAAGTCCAAAGTGGAATGAAAACTTATAGCAAAAATGTTTTAGGTTGGGCTTCCCAGAAGCAGACTCTGAGCTAAGAATTGTTGTACAAGGGAAGTGCTCTGCAGAGAAGCCAGAAATTAAATGAAGGAAGTAGAAGAAGAAGGGAGGAGAAACCAAGCAAGGGCATCATTTCTGGAGGTACCTGCTGTCTGATGCTTCAAGGGAACACTGGAGGGTAAATTACCCCTCAGAGTTAGTCCTGAGCCAAGGCAAGTAAGCTGGCTTTCACCCTGCTATGCCATCTGTCACTTGTGAAGCACCGGATGTGGAGCAAGGACATGGGCATGGTGGCAGTGAGAATGTGAAGTCCAGATACTTCCAGCTCTCTGCACAAATGGCTCTGGGAGCCTGAGGACAGTAGGTCAAAGAAGAGTCACAGGTACACGTCACTGGAGGCAAAATTGTGTAAAGCCTGGGCGGTGGGCAGACAGAAACAATAAAGGATATCTAAGTGGGATCTGGGTATAATATGAACAATTTCCATTGGTGTTGCATCCTGCGCATTGTTCCGATCATTTGCATCTAACATTTAAGTCTCAGATTCTTCCAGATGGTGGTCATCAGAATTTCTAGGGAAAAGTTACAAGAATTAACAGGATGAACTACGACCCTTTCTGCTGCAGTGGGTCCCAAGGCTCAGTTGATTTTCATTATCTTTTTCCTCTGTCACCTATTTTAAACTCCTCTCAATCTTAGCTAGCATTTCTGCTAATCCAGGTGGCCTGCCATGCGGTCTGACCCGGATTTTCATCTTTGCTTTTCGGTTTTAGAAATTTTTATTGTCCTGTCCTCAAGCTCAGAGATTCTTTCCTCAGCTGTATCAAGTTTACTAATGAACCCATCAAGGTATTCTTCGTGTCTGTTACAGTGTTTTTAATAACTAGTATTTATTTTTTAATTCTTTCATAGAATTCCGTATCTCTGTTTACATTATCCATCTTTTCTTGTATGTTGTCTACTTTTTGCGTTAAACTCCTCAGGATATTAATCATTGTTTGTTTTTTAATTCCTGCTCTAGTAATTCCAACATTCCTGTCATTTCTGACTCGTTCTAATGCTTGTTTCCTCTCTTCTAAGCCATATTTTTTTCCTCTTAATACATCTTGTAAATTTTTTGGAGACTTTTCAAAGGTGAACATGACATACTAGATAAAAGGCCGTTAGTTATGTAGTGGTGAGGTGTGAGGATGAGGGGAAGCAGTCTAAGGTTTCATGAGTCAGTCTCAGTCTAATAGTGAGCTCCTCAAGTTTTTCTTCCCTTAGGACAGAATGGTTAGAGGAAGCAGCTGGGTATTTACCTTCCTTCAGTAGACTGGGCTGTGATGAAAACCAGCAGCTTAGGCTCTGGTGAAATAGTTTCTCCTAAGGGCAAGCCTCACTAAGAACAGAATGCTTTTAAATTTTAAATTAAAAAAGTTTCTGGAGGTAAAACTCACAAAGGGGTGCAGATACCCCTGTGATTGGGTCCCCTGAAGTTTGAAACTCTCAGATGTGCCTGCCTGGGGCTCCAGCAGTTCATCAATTACAGATGAGGTTTTCCAACACTGGCACTGGTTCTCATGGTGGTTTCTGTGCATGGATTTTTTTTTTTTCTTGAGTGAGTTGTGATTCTGTGCATTCATCTGTCTGTCTCTCCAATTTTGAGAGCATCAGTTTGTCCTGTGGCCTTGCTTCTCTAAGGGATCTAAGAGGAGCTGACGATTTTTCAGTTTGTTCAGATTTTTACTTGTTGTAATGAAGTGATGACTGCTGAGCTTCTTACATGCTCTACAAGAAATCAGAAGTACAATCTCCACTTTTTGACTTCTTGCTCCATTGAAGTCTACTCTTTGGCTATGTGTTTTTTACAAGTGATGAGGGCTCTATCCTGGTTGCTTATCCCAAAACCCTTAAGGCCAGCCATCTTCGACTTCTTTCTTTTTTCCTCACATCAATCTATCAGCAAATCCCACAACATTACCTTAAACGTATCTATTATCCCACCACCTCTCATCGTGTCCACAGCTGCTTTTCTGGTCTGTGCCACCACGTTGTCACACCCGCAAGTGGCAGCAGCTTCCTATCTGACCTTCCCTAGAGCCTTGTCGTGACTGTCTACAATCACCACGGAGCAACCAGAGTGAACCCATTACACCTTACATTAGATCGTGTCACTCCTTCAAAAACGTTCAATGGCTTTCCTCCTAAGAGTAAAATCTAAAGTACTTGTGGGGCTTGTGAGTCCCCATATTATCTTCTGACCTTCTCTCCTCACTCACTCCGTTCTAGAACACTGGCCTTCTTTCCCTTCCTTGAGCTCAGGAGATTAACTCCACCCTATGTCACTTGCACTGGCCTTCTCTCTGAGAACGCTCCTTTCCTTGTTATCCCCACTGCTAACCTCTTCCACTCCTTTAAGGCTTTCCTCCCCACCCTGTGTATGATGGCAACTTCCTCTACTCATATTCTGCCTTGCTGTGCTCCATTTTATTATTTTTGCCGTAGCACTAATTACCTTTTTACATACTAACATACAATTTACTTTTTGTTTACTAGGTTGTATATAAGATATAAACTTATGAATTCAAAGCCTTTTTTGGTTTGTACTCTGAGTGCCCAAAAACAGTGCCTGGAATGTGGTAGGTGCCCAATAGGTGTTGTGTTCTCTTTATGAATAAATTAATTAATGTGGTCTTCAAATAGGCTTTTAAAATTCTCAACTGCGAAATAACAGTTCAAATTATTTAACAGAGCAGATGAAGGAGCAAGGTGTGTCCAGAAAAAGTCAATGGGACTGGAATTAGATAAAATCTTTCCAGTGTCCAAAAGCAAAGAAACTAAACTGATAAACAACAACAGAAACAAAATCCCATAAAACTAATAAACAACAACAACAAAGGACAACAGAAATCCATCGTCTTGCTGCCATAGTGTGTTTTACCACCGTAACTGTTGATTTACATTCTAAATTCTTCCATAGAAAATTATTTCTATGGCAAGATGTTCAATTTTTAGTTTATCATATGAACCCCAAAAACGTCAGAACCACCCCCAAACCACAGAAACAACAAACAAAAGTTGGTAGCATGCAGGTAATTGTATATATGACTATAAATTAAAAAGTAATATATATGAAGCTATGCATTATACTCATTTTAAAATTAAGCAATTTATAGCAAAAAGGGGACAATTAATAAGTACTAATGCTTTAAAAACACTGCAATGTAATTTTTTTTTGTAATCAGCATTTGAAATTAAATACTCATACTGACACTTTACATGCACATGTTAGATTATGTCAGTTCTGATTTCTTACAGAAAGATTTCAATCCTGAGTGAAAGATCAATGGCATCCAGTGGGGATTGTCTTTAATTATCATTTCTTTCACAGCCTGAAGGGACTATTCTGACTAGAGAAGCAACTAACATTTTATTTTGACAGTTATTTGAATTATAATAAAGAATAGGACGTTCTTACACAATACATTTATGGTGTTGGAGAAGCGATCTGTTAAGAAATGCATTTTGTGTAGCTTCAATCAAATTTAGTGGGGCCTCTACAATAGAGGAAAAAAAGGAAGTTATTAGAAGATATAGAAATCATTTCAGTTTTACAGTAGTGCTTGGTCTTTGATCACACTGGTCTCTCTATCTCTTCACATTCCAATCTTCTTTCCTGGAATGAACCACTTCTTTTTTCACTGCTAAGTCAAGCCTTCTTCATTTTCAATTCCTCCTCCAAAGTTGTCTAAACAGTAGATGATAATAATAGTAATATTGTTACTTCTGGTGTGTGTGTGTGTGTGTGTGTGTGCGCGTGTGCGTGTGTGTGTGGTGTGAACAACTATTGTCATTCTCTTCCCCTTTAGGAGCAACTCTGAAATTTTTCTTGGATGTCTGTAGCAGATCATGTCAATTACTTCATGGCCACAAACCCCATTGCCACTTCTCAAGCTTCTCACTTAATGTACCAAAGCCTACATGGTTTAAGACAAGATGAGGTAGGCTTTGGCACTCTCTGTGTCTAGGTGGCTTTCTCTGTTACACAAAGGCAGCCTGCATTAAGTCCCAATTCCTTATTAGGGTTAATTTGCACCCCCAACAGTGACCACCATGGAATTGGAGTGGATGGCAGCTGGGGCAGCAGACAAAAGTGAGCAGGAGACACCATGATATGCTTAAGATTTAGTTAATATGGGGGATTTCTGGGTGGCTCAGCGGTTTAGCGCCTGCCTTTGGCCCAGGTCCTGATCCTGGAGCCCCAGGATCAAGTCCTGCATCAGGCTCCCTGCAGGGAGCCTTCTTCTCCCTCTGCCTGTGTCTCTGCTCTCTCTCTCTGTGTCTCTCATGAATAAATAAATGAATCTTAAAAAAAAAAAAAGACTTAGTTAATGTGTTAAGCTTGCCTTTTTCTTTTAGAGATGAAATTCTTTTTTTTAAATTTTTTTTTATTGGAGTTCAATTTGCCAACATATAGCATAACACCCAGTGCTCTTCCCACCCAGTGCTCCCCTCAGTGCCCATCACCCAGTCACCCCAACCCCCCACCCACTTCCCCTTCCACTACCCCTTGTTAATTTCCCAGAGTTAGGAGTCTCTCATGTTTTGTTGCCCTCACTGATATTTTCACTCATTTTCTCTCCTTTCCCTTTATTCCCTTTCACTAAGTTTTATATTCCCCAAATGAATGAAACCATATAATGTTTGTCCTTTTCCAATTGACTTATTTCACTCAGCTTATTTCACTCCAGTTCCATCCACGTCGAAGCAAATGGTGGGTATTTGTCGTTTCTAATGGCTGAGGAATATTCCAGTGTATACAGAGACCACATCTTCTTTATCCATTCATCTTTCGATGGACACCGACGCTCCTTCCACAGTTTGGCTATTGTGGACATCGCTGCTAGAAACATCGGGGTGCAGGTGTCCTGCCATTTCACTGCATCTGCATCTTTGGGGTAAATCCCCAGCAGTGCAATTGCTGGGTCGTAGGGCAGATCTATTGTTAACTCTTTGAGGAACCTCCACACAGTTTTCCAGAGTGGCTGCACCAGTTCACATTCCCACCAACAGTGCAAGAGGGTTCCCCTTTCTCCACATCCTCTCCAACATTTGTGGTTTCCTGTCTTGTTAGTTTTCCCCATTCTCACTGGTGTGAGGTGGTATCTCATTGTGGTTTTGATTTGTATTTCCCTGATGGCCAGTGATGTGGAGCATTTTCTCATGTGCTTGTTGGCCATGTCCATGTCTTCCTCTGTGAGATTTCTCTTCATGTATTTTGCCCATTTCATGATTGGATTGTTTGTTTCTTTGCTGTTGAGTTTGATAAATTCTTTATAGATCTTGGATACTGGCCCTTTATCTGATATGTCATTTGCAAATATCTTCTCCCATTCTGTAGGTTGTCTTTTAGTTTTGTTGACTGTTTCTTTTGCTGTGCAGAAGCTTCTTATCTTGATGAAGTCCCAATAATCCATTTTTGCTCTTGTTTCCCTTGCCTTGATGGATGTATTTTGCAAGAAGTTGTTGTGGCCAAGTTCAAAAAGGGTGTTGCCTGTGTTCTCCTCTAGGATTTTGATGGAATCTTGTCTCACATTTAGATCTTTCATCCATTTTGAGTTTATCTTTGTGTCTGGTGTAAGAGACTGGTCTAGTTTCATTCTTCTGCATGTGGATGTCCAATTTTCCCAGCACCATTTATTGAAGAGACTGTCTTTTTTCCAGTGGATAGTCTTTCCTGCTTTGTCGAATATTGGTTGACTATAGAGTTGAGGGTCCACTTCTGGATTCTCTATTCTGTTCCATTGATCTATGTGTCTGTTTTTGTGCCAGTACCACACTGTCTTGATGACCACAGCTTTGTAGTACAACCTGAAATCTGGCATTGTGATGCCCCCGGCTATGGTTTTCTCTTTTAAAATTCCCCTGGCTATTCGGGGTCTTTTCTGATTCCACACAAATCTTAAAATAATTTGTTCTAACTCTCTGAAGAAAGTCCATGGTATTTTGATAGGGATTGCATTAAACGCATAAATTGCCCTGGGTAACATTGACATTTTCACAATATTAATTCTGCCAATCCATGAGCATGGAATATTTTTCCATCTCTTTGTGTCTTCCTCAATTTCTTTCAGAAGTGTTCTGTAGTTTTTAGGGTATAGATCCTTTACCTCTTTGGTTAGGTTTATTCCTAGGTATCTTATGCTTTTGGGTGCAATTGTAAATGGGATTGACTCCTTAATTTCTCTTTCTTCAGTCTCATCGTTAATGTATAGAAATGCCACTGATTTCTGGGCATTGATTTTGTATCCTGCCACATGCCAAATTGCTGTATGAGTTCTAGCAATTTGGGGTGGAGTCTTCTGGGTTTTCTATGTACAGTATCATGAGAGATGACATTCTTAAATTGAGTCTGTTGGCCCTTTTGGGTCAGAATGGACTGCAGTGGATATCCGAGCCTTGTGAATTCATACAAACATTCTTTGAATTTAAGGGGGCATTTTTCAAAATTCTCCAAAGGCCAATAATCATTGCAAATTAGCTTTCTGTCACCTCATAAAAATATATATCTAGTTTGCTCATTCCTCCAGTTTTGTGGACATGCTGGGAAAATATCTGAATTCTATAATTTTTGGTTCAAACTGGAGCAATTTTCCACTCCTACTGCCACCCCTAACACCACATCAAGACAAAAGACTTGGTAGTTAGCTAGTTTCTGCAGGACATAATATCTGATCATGTTCAGTACTGCTTCGGAGAGAGGCAGCACTGGACTTAAGTCCCACCTCTATCACTTTCTGACTGACTAGCCTTGGGCAAGTCACCCAACACAGCTAAGCCTTAGTTATAAAATGGACGTAAGACATTTACCTATCTCAAAGGGCAATTGTGAAAAATGTGGAAAGGAACATGCTTCAGAATAAAAAACAAATACTTAAAAATATACTGATGGACTTATTGGATGAATTACCCCTAATATCTCTTCCCTGACTTTTACATATCCTCAGTAATACTGAGAGGAAATATCAGTGCAAGGCTGGATCCAGACAGAAAATGTCCCCTGTGCCTACAAATCCTTCCAGTCCTCTCACATAAAGCAGAAGATGCCCTCTAACCCCTAGATATTTAGAAACACATATTTATGCTTTGTGTGCCTTTAACAAACTCAGATACCCTGAGATTGAATTCTTTATTTCACCAGTTTGTGTGTGTAAAATATTATTAATAATAGCTTATAAACACATTTAGGGTAAACAGCGTTTTGTCATCATTTTTTTTCAACCAAGTACGTTATCTAACATTAAGATTTAAACAACACCTACTGAGTTTTGATATTGTGGGAGGCACACTTAAGTATTAAATATTATTAAGTATTAATAAGTGTTAAAATATCTCTAGAACAAAAATGAACCAAATCGTTTTGGTGGTTAATAGTCACTGCCTTTTAAGGACAAGGTCTTCTGGAACACCTGGGTGGCTCAGCAGTTGAGCATCTGCCTTTGGCTCAGGTCATGATCCCGGGGTCCCGGGATCAAGTCCCACATAGGGCTCCCTGCGTGGAGCCTGCTTCTCCCTCTGCCTATATCTCTGCCTCTCTCTCTGTGTGTCTCTCATGAATAAATAAATAAAATCTTTAAAAAAAAGGACAAGATCTTTAAATGTCAGCATTATTTGGGAGGCCAGGTATCCCTGTGTTAAAGAGAATTGTAAAGAGATGAAACTTTCTAGCTGGTTAGTCCTGGCTTCAATATCCAACTATTTAATGGGTAGCTCTTCAGGCCAAGCACTATAAGTAGCCCTTGTGCTGGTGCCAGCAGCAGGTGTCTCACCCTAGACACAGAATTCCACTGTACCCTCCATTCTGAGAAAATTTGATTGCAGATAGTTGGCTTAGTGCAATATGACAAGTCTTGTCTTTAAGGAAGAAAATTATTTTCCATCAGCATGCTACATATAATTGGATCCTCTAAGTTGACTTCCTTGTGGCCATCAACTTCTTTTTTAGCTTATACATTTGTCTTCCTCAGATACTCACAGATGTCTCTACAGACAAACCCACATATGAGCTTCATCTCAGGTGGAATTCCTGACTGAGGGAGGAAATACGTCAGTTGGTCCTGTCCCACCACTCGAGTCATGTGACTCTGTAGCAATCAGATGCAGAGTTTCATAACATAGAAGCATGCCTTGGAACCCATTCCACAGGGCCACACTCATATTTAGATTTCCCACCTTTGTTACCACTTCTCCTCCTAGAACTGAAAGCTATCATTGATGATTGAGTTCTAGTGTAGTATCTGTCCAAAATTAATTTCATTTCAGTAGTATATTTTGATATTATGTCATAGCAATTTTGGTCATGTTGGATTGGATTTGGCCTAGGGATATGACTCAGATTAAGCTTCAGTATTTTATTTTTTCAGGAAATTGGAGAATAAGGCTTTTCTGGTTTGCTTCCATATTCGTAAATTGACCTATTATATAGATTTGATTGTGTTTGAAAAGATTCATTAGATTTTAATTAGATATTATATAATGGTTCATGGCTCAGTTTAATTCAAATAGTTAGATGGGGGCTTTTGGTTGAGATGGTTAGAGTAGTTCTCTTCAGTTCTTGTTCTCCAGCTTCCACCTGCACCACAGATACATGACATCAAATTAAGGATGTTTCACATTTCTGGTCAGGCAGGCCTGCTACTATGCAATTGTAAAGTCACAGTCGGCACATCTATGCCTTGAAAAATCAGTCTTCAAAGAAAAAGGAATAGATGTCTTTCATATGGAGGGGTTGCCTCCATTTCAAAGAGCAGGCATCTGGTGTTCTTCGTGAATTTTTTGCTTTTTTGGGGGGAAACATTATATGAAGAGATAAGAGCTTTTCATGTTCTTTGGAGGGATCCACTTGTGCCTTCATTGCTAGCATAAATTGGAAGGCTGAATCCCTCAGAGACACAATAAAAAGTATAAATGTGGCAAGTAGCCACAGAAGCCTCAGCGTGTCACTCTCTGGGAAGCCACAGGTTGAGGGAAGCACTGCAGAGCAGGGCGAGAGTGGAGGCCCAGTGTCTGTCGTCTCCCTCTTGGCAGCAGATAAGGCATCAGTGAGCTGAGGGACTCTGAGGACTTGGAGTACAGAAGTCTGCATGCCCTGTTGGCTCTGACACCCAAGATCAAAAGGCGGGGAAACCAGAACTCTTTGTCTAGGCCTTCCAGCTTGGATTATGGTATATCTAGAGAGCCTCGGGGATTTCCTAATGGCATGTCACAGCTGTCAGCATGAGTAAAGAATCAGAACTGAGAGTGTATAAAAGCTTTTTTTTTTGGTTGTGAAGTTACTGATTTTATTCTGGTTCTTCTGGGAACCCACTTGTAGCAGGAAAGGCTGCTGCTTAAGCTCAGTGATTTTTAAATGTTCATGTGCAGAAGAATCACCTGAGTCGTTTTCAAAATGGGCTTCACATCCAGAAATTATGATTTGGTAGCTCTGGCTCATAGGTCACACATATGTTTTTTGAATAAACATCCTGAGTAATCCTGACCTGTTAGTCTAGAACCAGTGTGGAAATCACTGGGAAAGCAAAATCCAAACACGTATGGCTTCAGTGTCATCCCCATTTCCCACAGTTTGGGGAGGCATTTTGGAAAAGAGACATTTCTTAAGGTACAGATAATGGAGGACACAGCTCTGAGACCATCCCAAGAAGGCCATCTCCCCTCAAACTGCCTTATGACCACCAAAACAAGCACATGGGCATGGTTTTTTTGGTAATGTCATGGACAGAGGTTCGACGTGTGCTATTACAGCATGTTACGTATTTTCTAGTGCTGATGCATCTTCCTGAGAAGTCTCTCACTGGACATGGTAAAGTGGCCCAAACTAGGCGTCAGGAGACTTTGTGATAATTTCTTCAAATATATATGAGGGGCACCTGCCTGGCTCAGTGGTTGGAACATATGACTCTTGATCTCAGGGTCTGAGTTCGAGCCGCATGTTAGGTGTAGAGATTACTAAAAAAAAGATCAATTTAAAAATCTCTATCTCTATCTCTCTCTACCATGTGAAATTGAGCAAGTCAAATCACTTCTCTGAGTCCTAGGTTCCTCATATGTAAAATTAGAAGATTGGTGCAGATAATTTTAGGTTCTTTAAAATCCTGTGCTGTGTTTGTGTGCAAGTGTATCTTCTTTTGATAAATTTTTTGAGTATCTAAAAGAAAGTGAAGTTACTAAAATCCCCACATTATTACCATGTCGTTGTCATCATTTTCTTCCCCAAAAAAGAAATTGTATAGTGCTCTTGAGGTCAAGAAAGTAAGCTCCTAGCTGGTAGGGCAGCAAAATCTTTGTTTTAGATTTAGCAAATCTCCCTCACCTGTTTGACATTTTCTTCCCCTTTTCCCATTTGGTAGCATATATCTTGTTTCTGTTTAGATTTGGTAACCATAATCCTGTGTGTTCAGAAAGTAGTAGAGTGTAGTAGGACACGGGATAGCATAATTGCTCAACATGTGGACTTTTTGGACAGAAAGACCAGATACTGATTCCCTTTTCTGAAATTTATTGGTTATTTAAATGACTAAAACTCTTTAGGTTCAATTGCCTTATTTATAAAATGGGTAAAATGATGGAAACTACCTGGTAGAGCTCTTCTGTGACTTGAATGAGATAATGCTTGTGAACACGTTAGTGCAACGCTCAACATGTAGCGAGAGCTCAATGGATACTAGATCTTTGTTTATGCCGAAAGTTCGCAACTCTGGCTACACAGTAGGTTCACCTGGGAAGTTTTTAATACTTTACAGTGTTTACGCTCCACCTTAGACTAATTAAATCAGTGCTTCTGAGGTTGGAGTCAGGGCCTAGGTATATTCTGAAAGCTTCCCAGGTGATTCTGTGTGCGGCAATGGTTGAGAACCTCTGGTATTTGCCAAGTGTCATACAGAAATCAGAGAGGAGATGATTCTTTTGGCCTCTCATGTACATATGACCATTAGATGCGATCCACACAGCTGATAGAGACCTCTCCAAAGACACAGGAAAGAGGCCTTTGGTAATCACTACAGTGTCAATCCTTAACTAGTCTCTGGCTGGTACCCTAGAGGCTGAGGTCATTCTGTAGTAGCAAGAAAACAAGACGGGTTGAAGAGTATTTTAGCCTGTAGACTCTGACATATTGTTCTGAATTTTGTAATCTGATTTTAAGGGGATTTTTCTTCCTGGTCTAATTGCTATTAAAAAAAAACACACACACAACAAAAAATAATCTATCAAAGCTGTGAGAACTATGTAAGGAAGACATTTTCCTGAGTGTGAGAGAAGGTGGATTTGGGCAGTAGGGGTTTCAGTATGGTTTTTCACTGGCCACTGGTCCCCTGGTCCAACTCTGAGCACAGAACAGACTTGGTGAAGTTGACTAAATTCTGGAGGACGTTCCCTCAAGTGAGGGCAAGGAGGGGTCACTTTGACAGTCCTAGCTTTGGGGAAAGCTGTTTTTGGTTCCGGCTTCTACCCCTGTAACTCTCAGGGAGTTTTAAATTTGAGTTTGTCCAAATAGGTAAGGCAAATGTCAGGCTTCTCTAGAAGATTTTGAAGAAATGTGGCTCTATTTTGCCAGAGAGGTTTCTGAAGCTCTAACACAAATTCAAATAAATGAAATGACACCCCTCACTTGGGATGGGCTGAATCAGCACATACTCACTGAGGTAAGACAACTGCATACATAATGTACTCTGATGGACTCTGACCCTCGCCTTTCACCACAGGAGGCTCCAAACATTTCTGTCACAGGCTCCAAATGTATGCATTCCATCCTTTTTTTTTTTTGGTTATGCATTCCATCCTTATGGGAGAGTGGGCTTTGAAGGCTAGAGATAAGGTATGGAGTGGAGGAAATAGGGTGCCTGTGGATACAAGGAGACCTGAAGGCAGTGTTGGGCAGCAAGAGGACCATAAATGCCAACAGGGACAGGGGGAGGAGGACCGCAGTGGGGAGCCATAAAGTTGGTGCTTTGCCCTCCCAGTAGCACTGGCTTAATGCTAGTGGACTAAGTGGTTCATATAGTGCTAGTGGACCTGTCCAAGGTACAGAAGTAACCCAGGAAGGGCCTATCAGAGTTTTTCTTGGAGTGACAGTGAAATCCAGATGCTAATTGTCACAGTCTACCACAAGTTGAGGGTGTGCAACAAACATGTAAGTAAGGAGGAGAGAGAGGGAGGGAGAGACCTGAGGATTCCTCTGTGCCTGAATCTGGCCTACCCCTTGGTCTTTTCCAACACTGAGAGCTATTTGATTCCCTTTTTAGACCACCTGAGGAGAACAGAGCTTCTGACACAGACAGCTCCAATGTGATCCATTTGACAGTTTGACAAGAATTGGCCCTCCACATAGCAGTAACAAAAGAATTTTTTTCTTTAACGTTTCCTTGAATAGGCTGCCTCTCCTAACAGCAAAGTCCTTGAGCAGTACGGTTCACAGAACTATTGCCTCTGTAGGCAGTTTTCTATGGTCTGTTCCGCACATTTATTCTGCTCTGGTGGATTGAAAGCTCCTCAGTTGCATTCCCGATTTAGACCCAGAACACCTAAATTCAGGGCCTATCAGGCCTTGTTCCTACCCACTTTCATTTTTTTCAGCTGAGGCAGCTTCCTCAGTTAAGTGCTGCCTTGTAACTGGTCCTGGCATAAAAGGTGAAAGGGAGCAGAATCAGGACGAGAGCAGGTCTTACCTCTAATGATTCGAAGCCCCCAGATCTGTCCTACTTCTTTTTCACAGGAACTCTGTGCTGACGCTGGATCCAGAAACTAAAATAAGCCAGCAGGGGCATTTCTCTGGGAGTAGAGAGGGGTCTACAGATAAATACGGACTCTAGATTCTTGTGGTTAAATAGAGCTAGATAGAGCTCATTAGACACTTTTGAAGATGAGAACTGAGAGCAGGTTTTAAAGGGATTTTGTGCCCCCCCAACCTCAGCAGCCTGGTTCTGGAGTGGGGGTGCGTTCTTGCTTAGCTCGATTGCAAGAAGCACCATTACAAGAGGCAGCCTTCTCAATGGTCCAGGCCAGGAAGAGCCTTAGAGCAAATGTCAGGCTGAGATGTGATTCTTAACCCAGGGAGATTCACCCCCCAGAGGACATATGAAATGTCTGGAGACGTTTTGCTTGTGACACCTAGGGATGGGGTTGCTACTGCCATCAGGGAGCCAAGGCCAGAGATGCAGCTAAGCATCCTACAGTGCACACGACAGTTTCCCGGATTACCTGGTCCTAGATGCTAGTAGTGCTGCAGTGGAGAAAGCTGGCTAATGCCATCACTGCCACCTGGGAGACATGGGGGGCTCAAGAACAGAGAGACACCCTTTCCAGAGAGTTGGAGATAGTACCGATACCAGGACTGAGTGAGGGTTTGTAGTTACGGAAGGAAAGTGTTAGAGGGACTTCAGGTCAGAAACACAGGTGCCAGGATGGTAGTGAGGTGTGTTGATTGGTCTTGTGTGGAAAGGTGGAGCTTACTTAAAAATCCAGGGTAGATTCTCTTTCATTGTTTTTATTGACAGCTAACATGCTAAACTAATTCACTAAAAGAAAATAATTGCAAGTGCTACTTTTTTTTTCTTTCTTTCTGTATCCTCAGTGCCTAGAACAGACTAAACTCAATACGTGGTTGTCCATTGAAAAGAAATGAATGGAATGCTATACTCCTGCAAAACACACATGCATTTTTACATATAAATATAAGAATATTTACATATGTACATGGATATATCCGGTTTATGCACACTGAAGGCATAAAATATGAGTATTTCCTAACTGTACATTTAGAGACCTAGAGTACATCACCTAAACTTTATAATCTTAGACTTCTCACCAATATACAGAAAGATAATACTAACACTGATAATTACAAGGGTCTTCTTTAAACTTTTAAACATTGAAATATACTCACATGCTATAAATTTACCTTTATCTTAAAATGTACAATTCAGTTGTTTTTAATATATTGAAAAATCATTACTCTCTAATCAAGTACATTTTCGTCCCCCAAAGGAAACCCTGTTCCCATTATGGGACCCCATTTCCACCATCCCTTGGTAACCACTAATCTACTTCCTCTCTCTATAGATTTCTCTATTTTAAAATTTCATATAAATAAAATCATAGAGTGTGTGGCCTTTGGTATCTGGCTTCTTTCACTTAACATAATGTTTTCAAGCTCCATTGATTATAGAATATATCAGTAATTCATTCTTTTTTAAAAGTTGAATAATAGCCCATTGAATGGATAATTACCTTTTGTTTTATCAGTTGGTGGACATTTGGGTTATTTTCACTTTTTGGTTGTCATGAATAATGCTGCTATGAGTGTTTGTGTTTAAGTTTTTGTGTGGATATATGTTTTTTGTCCTCTTTGGTATCAATTAGGAATTAGATTAGTGGATCATATGGTAACTCTAGATTTAACCTTTCAAGCAACTGCAAACTGTTGTCCAAAGCAGCTGTACCTTTATACATTCTAGCCAATGATGTATAGGGGTTCCAGTTTCCCCAGATTCATGGTAATGAATGACCTAAAGTCAATTGCTTGTTGTTGTCCATCTTCTTAATTATAGCCATCCTAGTGGGGATGAAATGGTATCTCATTATGGTTTTTATTTGTATTTCCCTAATGACTAATGATGAGCATCTTTTCACATGCTTCTTGGTCATTTGTATATCTTTTGGAGGCATGATTAGTTGAGCCCTTCACCCATTTCATACTGGTTTGTTTGTGTTTTGTTAAGTTGTTACATATATTTTGGAGACATTTATATCAAAACCAAAACAGTTGGCTTATACATTGTGATGTGGAAGTGATTTCAAGTTAGGAGAGTGGGCATGTGGCCAAGGACACCATCTAATATAGCATTTTCCTGTTGGTCAGAGGTCACCCACCATCATATAGATGGCTATTCTTTGGGTCAGGGGTTGATCCTCGTCCAAAGAGCTGTGGTCTTAGGATCTAAAGCATGGAAATCTATATATGAAAATTAACTGGCTAATTCGTCTGAAGAGATGTTTAGAGATGGTGGGCATCTACGGTGTAGTTGCAGTCCAATAATGAGAGTTTTTTGAGTTTTGTTTTAGCATATAGAGAGAATGGTATCTGGAGTTATGAGGATCTTGTTTAAAGTTATATAAGGTTTGGTATTAGAACCAGGTCTCCTGACTTCCTGGTTCAGCATTCATGCCATATTATCACACAATTTCTATCCATTTCAAGAAGAATTTGATGAAAGAATATTCTAGTTCATACAAGAAGTTTACAAGAGATCTGGGAGAGAGATCTTTTAAATTGCTGGTGTTTGGGGCTAAACATAATGGAAAGAGAATTTCATCAATATCATGAACAAAATAGTTACACTCTGGCCAAAGGGAAGTGTGTCTAATCTCCTAATGGCTCTATGACTGGATTCTCACTGGGGCCCAATATGTCTTCAGGCTACCATTTTGTCCTTAACTCATTGCTGGTCAGTCTGGGCCTTTAGGGACCATCCTTCATCAGCTCTACTCTTGTCTCAGCTGCAGAGGCTGCAGAGGTGAAGCTATCTTCCTCTGCCTTTTGCTGCAAAATTGTCAGGGGCTCTGTCCACTATAGAAAGCTAAGATTGGCTCGCTTCAAGAGTAAGGATTCATAATTTAACACCCTCATCTCAGGTCTCATGGCCTTCCTTGTTTTAGTCTGCTTGAAAATTAGAACTTGAAATTACTTTTTATCAGATCTGAGAAGACATGTGCTATAATAGAAAGGACATGACCTAAAGTCAATTCTGTTACCTCCCACTAGGTATCCTTTGGGATGTTATTTTGCACTTCTGAATCTTTACAATGGGGACAATAATATCTATAATATTATTAGGATTAAACTAGATAATATATGTAAACAATCTAGTCATATGTTTGATTTGTATGTGTTACACCACAGTTTTTCCTTCTATCCTTGTAAAACATCAACTTGTGGAAGTCAATTCTCACCCATTTTTAAATACAAAGTAAAGAAGTTTAAGTGTTCCAGAACTGTTCATAATGGAAATATTTTCATTAGATTTGTTCTTCAGTAGTGATATGTTGACTCAGTATTATCTCAGTTATGTTGGTGGGCTTTTTAGCTGATATCAGAGCTGAGCTAAGACCAGAGAATAATGGGAAGAGAAGACTATGCAGCTCAAATCTGTGAAAAAAACAGGGATCACAGAGAAATAAGAGAAGGCTCAGGGCTTAGGCCCAAATACAACATTCCATGACTCCTTTAGTAATTGTTTATCGAGTGCTTCCTATGAGCTAAACACTGGGTGGCCTTGGCACAGGAGCTATAGTCACAAAGAATTCATGGTTTGTGGTAGATTAATTGCTAAATTGACCCCATTTTCCATTACTCCGTTTATCCACACCTTTTCAAATGGGTGGCACCATTCAGCTGACCCCTTCCTAGAGCAGAGAATCATTTTTCTACTCCTTGAATCTGAGTTGGTCTTGGGATTTATTTAGGCCAACAGAATGCAGCAAAGTAATTATATGTTAGTTAATACCAAAACTAGGGCTCAAGAGGCTGTGCACCACTCTTTTGCCCTCTTGGAATCCTATCTGGGTATTCTGTGCTGAGGGATGACAGAGCACATGGAGAGAAACAAGGGGTCCAGCCCATAGCCACTGAACTTCCAGAATAAAGCTACTGAGTGCAACTTCCTAAAGGAGTCCTACTGAGATCAGAAGAATTGTCTGGTGACTTGTAGAATCATAGGCTATCATTTTAAGCTTCTATGTCTTGATGTGGTTTATTATGCAGTAAGAGTAAACTGATTCCTGACCTCAGGAAGCTTAGAATCCTATAGTTGCAGAAGCCAAACTCAGGTTTGCAGAAAAAGGGAACCCCACCATAACTCCTCAGAAGACAAAGCAAAGCCATAGTACTTTCTTGATGTAATGTTCAAGGGACAGGCTGTTAGGTGTGACCAAGCCAAGGAAGTGTACAAGTTGAGTTAGGATGTCCTCCTTTTTTTTTTTTACAGTGACAGGAGGCAAAGAAATGCCCTAACACTTCTTTGAAAATTGAAAAGAATGTAAGATCATGTCACATTATTAAATGTCATTTAGTGTGCATTTGGTAATATTCTTGCAACTAGGTAGTACTCATGGGCATAATTTCAGAATGGGGCCCAGGTCTCTTGAACCCAGAAGTTTCATGAACTGAGCCCTGCTCTGTCTAGTTTAAATTAGGCCTCAAGAACTGGAGGATTTGGGATCCCTGGGTGGCGCAGTGGTTTGGCGCCTGCCTTTGGCCCAGGGCGCGATCCTGGAGACCCGGGATCGAATCCCACATCAGGCTCCCAGTGCATGGAGCCTGCTTCTCCCTCTGCCTGTGTCTCTGCCTCTCTCTCTCTCTCTCTCTCTCCCCGTGACTATCATAAATAAAAATTAAAAAAAAAAAAAAAGAACTGGAGGATTTCTTCATGAGCTTGCTTTAAGGATTTTAAGTGCTGCAGCAAATTCTTTTTTTAAAGAATAGAAAACATTTTAAATTAATCTGTGAGGTAGCATATTTTGATCCTCATGATAGTTCAGCATAAACACCAAGTTTATTCCAAACATGGCTCAGTCTCCTGATAATATGCCAGATACTGTGGCTTCTCTCTAATTCATGGAACGGGGTCAAGTAGACTTTCAGGAAGTAGTATCCAAAGCCTCTTGTAATACTACAGCCCCGCTGTGATATGCAAAATTCAGACAATAAGCAAGTGACTGATTCAGGTTTGAGATCCTCATTTTATGTGGGTTTTCATTTTTAATAATGTTTGCTGTTGAAAGATTTGGCCAATATGCCAATTTCAAGTTGCAAATTTCTCTTTTACCCAAATGTGAAATTGCTTCACACTGTATTCAAATATTATTAGTACTATTGCTACTGCTATTACTACCACTACTACATACACACACACACACACACCTGCTCTTTAATACTATTATATGCCTTGAACTGTGCTGTTTATATACAATCTCATTTTCCTTATAATAAGCATTTGAGGTTAGTATAAGATTACTATTTCCGTTTTGTAGATGAGGAAGTCGAGGTAAGAACCACTTAGGCAATTGCTTAGAAATTACACAGTTAATTAGAGTATAATGCTATATGTGAGGTCAAGATTTTTGAGTCCAAATCCAGTTTTCTTTTCACTATTCTGCTGCCTTCTCTGTAAAATGAAGGTGGGATGTCTCCTGCCATCCTTATAAGGCAGGAGGAAGAGACATATTATATAAATGTCTTAAAATTTAACTTGAACATAATGTATTAAGTGAGCCTGACAGGCGACTCTGAGGAGACCATCCAGGGAAGAGCAGAGATGCACAAAGAGAAAAGGAGATAGGGATAGGAAGCCACTAAACGTCCATTCATTCACTCACCCATTCAGCATGTATTAACCGGACATTTCCTATGTGCCAAGCTCTTTTCTAGGCACTGAGAATACAGTGAGGATGAAAAGGACCGGGTCCCTGCCTTTGTAGAACAAAATTCTAAGTAGAAGATCCACACTGTAAATAAATAACGTATATACAAGCTGGGATATATTATTTGGATACAATGAGTATGGTGATGGGCTAGAGCCCAACTGAGGGAGCTAACTATCATAGTCGTCAAACGACTGCTTAGAGGAGGGGACACGTTAAGCCCCATACCAATGTTTCCTTCATAATAAGAATAACGATGATGGTGGTGTTTTATGCAACTTGCCACCTTCTTCTTCTTGAAGTCCTCTCCTCTCCTTTTTTGACTTCCTAGTTTCACACTTGCTTGATTTTCCTTTTCAGCCCCTTTAATTGGCGTCTCTCCCTCCACCCCGTTTCTAAATGATGAACTTGAGGAACATGTCCTGATGGAACTCTTTTCTTTCACCCTCAAAGCTGTTTCTCCCTATAGTCTTCCAAATTTAGGGAAATGACAGGGAAGCCCCTCCTCTCAAACCTGGAGTTATTCTTGAGACTCCCTCTTTTTTGTATCTAATCCATCAGCATGTCCTGCCTATTCCAACTGCCTAGACGATCTCCACTATCTTCCCTGTTCTGGAACTCTCTAGATGACAGTGACACATCTCTTTCCTGTAGACATCTTTTTCCTGGACTCCTGCACAGGTTCCCAAAACAGCTCCCTACTTCCCTTCTTGCCCTCCTCCGTTCACTTAGAAGCCCTTTAAAATTATAAACACCATCATATTACTCCTCTGTTTAAAGTCATTTAAATGTTTTCCTTTGCAGTAGAAACAAAATCAACCTCCTTATGAGGGTTTCAAAGATCCTATATCGGGATCCCTGGGTGGCTCAGCGGTTTGGCGCCTGCCTTTGGCCCAGGGCACGATCCTGGAGTCCTGGGATCGAGTCCCGCATTGGGCTCCCCCCCACGTGGAGCCTGCTTCTCCCTCTGCCTCTCTCTCTCTCTCTCTCTGTGTCTCTCATGAACAAATAAATCTTAAAAAAAAAAAAGATTAATAAAAAACAAAGATCCTATATCATCTAGCTCCTGTTTGTCCCTTTGATTTGATCTTCTGTTATTTTCTCCCTTGCTAGCCATACTCTAGCCAGTTACCTAGCATCCTTTCAAGGAAAAATCTGCACAAAGCTTTTCTTTTGGTCCTGCTCTTTATATCCCTGGGTCCTCCTCATCCTTCAGAAGGGTGTCATCCTGTTAGAGAAGCCTTAATTGAATGTTTCAGCTAACACAGACACCTCTTTTATTCTGAACTTATTTATTTATTTTCTTGTAGAATTACTTATGACTTATGACTGACTGACTTGTTCAATTACTTGTATACTGCCTTGATTCCCTATCAGTTACAAAATTCATGAGAGCAGATGCCACAACTCTTGTTCGCTGTTTTCTCCCTAACATTGGCCATAGTGTTTGGTACACAGGTGTGCCCCTAGCTGTATGTTGAATGAATGAAAGAATGAAATGCTTTTTATATGCCAGCCACCATCTCAAGCACTTCATAGTATCTTTCTCAATCCTCAAGTTTCAATGAGATAGATACTGATACAACTCTCAGTCTGTACATGAGGGGAGAGAGTAAAGCAGCTAAGTGACCTCCTCAATGACACATAGCTAGTAAGTAACAAAGCCTCAACTTTGGTCTTTTTAGTTCCAGAGCAGAGTTTTAGCCATTGTGTGGCTTTTCCAGCCTATCACCTAGGGAGGCATTTCTTTGCATGGTTATACTTTCTTGACTTTGCTTTTCTCTTTAGATTCTGAAATCCGTGAAAGCTTTCTTCCTATACTCTTCAAGGTTACCGCCCCAAGCGGAATACATGCCTGTACATGAGGGTGGATGGTGGTAGTAAAAGGTCTTTGGAAGTTTTTGTAAGTAACCAACTCAGAAGTTTACCCTTTTAATCTGACTTCTTTTTGAAGACCTCTTTCAGGAGTGTGTGTTACTGAAGAGGATTGACCCAAACTGCAGCACTATATATATTATTCACTGAAAGGTTAGTAGATTCCAGTCATGGACATAGGACACTTTACTTACATTATTAATAATCCTCATTCTGACTTTAATGAGGTAGGTATTTTCATTTCTGTTTCACAGTTGAGAAATCAGACTCAGAGAGGCTAAGTGACATGTTTAAAGTTGCACAGCGAGTACTAAAGCTAGGTTTTACTCTTAGTTTTTGTCAAGATCCAAAGTTGACACTCTTTCTAATATTGTTATATATTTTCCTTTACTTCTATCTATCTGCAAAAGTTTTCTAAAAATTTAGAACTTTTTAAAAAATTATTTATTTATCTTTTTTAGGAGAGACAGCAAGCAAACAGGGGGAGGGATAGAGGGAGAGGAAAAGAGAAAATCTCAAGCAAACTTCCCACTGAGCACAGAGCCCAATGTGGGACTCGATCACACGATCCTGACATGATGACATGAGCTGAAATCAAAAGTCAGACACTCAACCAACTGAGCCATTTAATAGCTATCTGTGTAAATGTTATACTAAATATATATATATACACGTATATATATACGTGTATATATATATATATATACACTCTTTTTTACTTCATTTTCAAGCTGAAGTATTTTGAAAGGTATTTTATCCACGTTTTTATTTTCTGTTTTTTTTTTTTTTTTAAAGATTTTATGTATTTACTCATGAGAGACAGAGAGAGAGAGAGAGTCAGAGACACAGGCAGAGGCAGAAGCAGGTTCCATGCAGGGAGCCCCATGTGGGACTCAAACCCAGGACTCCAGGATCACGCCCTGGGCTGAAGGCAGGTGCTAAACCACTGAGCCACCCAGGTGTCCCTATTTTCTGTTTCTTTATGCCTATTTACAAATACCAAAATCAATCAAACAGATCAGGGATTGGCAAACTTTTCTGTAAAAAGCCAGATAGTAAATATTTCATGCTTTGTGGACCATATGTCTCTGTCGCAATAACTCAGTTCTGCTACTGTATTGCATACGCCATCATAGATAATATTCAAATAAGTGAGCATTTCTGTGTTCCAGTAAAACTTTACTAACCCCCAAATTTCAATTTGTATGTTATCACATCATGCCACAATCTTTGTTTTTTAGTTTTTGTTTTTAAGGATTTATTTCTTTATTTTAGAGAGAAAGAGAAAGAGAGTAAGCATGAGCAGAAGGGGCAGAGGAAGAAGGAGTGAGGCGCTTAAACAGACTTAGAGCTGAGCATGGAACCCTATGCAGGGCTCAGTCTCATGACCCTAAGAGCACAACCTGAGCCAAAACCAAGAGTCCAATGCTTAACCGACTATGCCACCTGGGTGCCCCACAACAATCTTTGCTTTTGCCTAGTAGATATTTAAAAATGAAAATTGTAAATAAAGTAATTTTTATGTAAGATAATAAATATTTAAAAATTAAAATTAAAAATTACTCTTCGCTCAAGGGTTGTACAAAAATAGGCAGTGGGCCCAATTTGACCTGCGAATCTACTTTTGACTCTGAGCCAGATCAATATTCTATAGGTTCCAGAATGGTTTCAATTTTACTTTTTCTTAAAATTCCAAATGCTCTTGGATGTGTTTTGAAATCCCTAACTCACCAATTAAGTGAATTCTGAATTAAAGACACATGATTTCTCTTAAACGCAAACATTACATTTGCTCTTCAGTTGTAAAAAGGGAAAAGGCATTAAGTGGAAATATTTCAATGATTAAAATTCAATTATAGTACCATTTTCAATGCCACCTACTGCTTAGAAGAGTCAAATCAATGAATTCACAACATTTATATAATGCCCTTCCTGCAGAGTCCTTTTTACCTTTTTAATAACACCTTTGAATATGAAATAAATGTCAATGAAAGTGAGTGGAATGCAAAGTGAGATGACTAGTTAAACAGAAATTGTCCACAATGAAGTTGGGTGGCATTGGTAAAATAAACCAGATCTCATAGGATAGTCCCTTTTTATTGCCAGCAAGAATTTGATACTTGAGTTGCAGTCCTTTTCTCCAGATATTTTAATCTACACAATGGTGTACTTTGGCTTTAAATAGATAGGTATTTTAACTTTTAATGAGAAGGGCTGTAGCCTAGTGTGAGCCCAAGTTCGGTCTGGGCATGTCTGATGACCTGGAGCTCTAGCAGGGCTTGGGCTAATCTGCAGGAGCTGATCAGCTTGGCAGGTGGGTGGGAAGGGATGTGACTGGAAGGAGTGTCATACCTGGGGAAGTGGAGAGGGGCATGAGCACCTGCTTCTCTCAGTGCAGGAACTCCTAAAGTCTATATCTGAGTCTTAACAAGAGAACATTTTCTCTGATATTTGTGCAAAACGCACCATGATTCAGCTCCTTTAGGCTCGAAGTGAAGGCAGTATAGAAGGTCTTTCAACTCGGGGAACACATAGAAATTGTGGGTAGAGCAGCTGCAGGGGCAAAGCTCTGTCCTCCAGTAGCTCTGAGGGCAGCGGACATCCAGAGAGAGACAAAAGGAAGAAGAGAAAGGCTGCAGGGTGAGCAGACTTCAGAGTGAACCCCTGCTGGGACACTTGAGTCTTCTAGAAGTTCTCAGGTGAGACTACAGAGGCACCCCTGTCGAGTGCATAGGGGATGACAAGCCAGATACACTGAGCGAAAATGTCTGATGTGACTTCATTTAATTCCATAGGCTTGAGTGGAGCTTGCAGGGTCCAAAGACAGACAAGGAAGCATAAACCAAGTAGTAGAAAACCTTTAAGTAAAAGAGGCTTAATTTCTTTTCTAGAGGATTTGCATTTAAGAAGACTGGCAATGGATTTGAGCTTTTTCAGAATTTAATTTCTTCATTTTTGAAGTTGGACAATAATAGCATTGAATTTTCAGAGTTTTAGGAGAATTAAATTATATCATACCGATGACGAGCTAAGCATAATCCCTGGACTTAGAGATTTTCAGTTAAAGCTAATTCTCATTATTATTGTTTACTACTATTAACATTAGTAATGAAATTGGTGCCTAATGAAATTGGTGCCTATGGTGCCAATTGGTGCCTGACTCTCAGAAGATAGCTAGAGGCCCTGTCAAAACCTTATCCACAGGCAGTTTGGAGACCCTGTTTCCAAATAAATTCTCTTGAAAGGAAAAAATGTGGCTTAGGTTGAGTTGCAATTTAACTTAAAGGCAATTACATGGAATCAGACGTTCCCAACACCAAGCTTTACCCTGGACACATTATTTTCAGGTTATCTCAAAGTTCAGTATGAATGCCTCGAGTTCTTGATATTGCTTACTTCCCAGGGCCCTTAACTATTGTCTTTTCATGATTATGGTGAGACGCAAAGGCAGAGAAAAAGATTTAGAAGAACCACAATTTTCCAAAGAGAGAAGTTGGACGAGGAAAAGCTAACTGAAGTAGGACGTCCACAAAACGACCACGATGAATTGCTGTGAGGCAGCCAGGCCAGCAGGCAGCTTTGCCCGCTTACAGATCACTATCACTTCTTTTGGGACACCATGAGCATGCCTTTGCTTTAGGGCAAATGCCCGGGAACTGCCCCCACGAGTGGCTTGTTGAGAATTTACATCTTCTGTCTCCAATGATTTGTCTTCATCCTCAATTGTATTGAGATACCCAAGTTGATAACATTCTGGGCATTTATTTTTAACTATTTTTAAGATTAATTTTGTATTTTGATAGCATGTTTATTATAGAAAACTTGGGAAAATGCACAAAAGCACAAGAACTTCCATAATCTCAACTCCCCAAAATGACAACTGTTATCACTGTGTTACATTTTTTTTTAAAGATTTTATTTATTTATTTATTCATGAGAGAGAGAGAGAGAGAGAGAGAGAGAGAGAAAGGCAGAGGGAGAAGCAGGCTCTGTGCAGGGAGCCTGGCATGGGACTTGATCCCAAGACTCCAGAATCATGCCCTGGGCTGAAGGCAGGTGCTAAACTGCTGAGCCACCCGGCAATCCCCACTGTGTTACATTTTTAATCTGTTTTCCATATGAGACATTATGTATTAAGCTACATATAATGTATCTTTCTTTACAAAATGGTATTATACATACAGACTTTTTTCCTTGCATGTTGTTTATTTTCCTTCTATAATACATAATGAACCACAACATTTTCACACCATTTAATATTCTTCTAGAGTATGATTTTTCATGGCTACATAAAATGCACCATAATTTATTAACCAATTCCCTCTTTTCTGACACTGAGATTGTCCCCAATTTTTCACTGTGTGACTAATGCTTCGATGAAGACTTCTGTAGGCAAATGTTTAGGCACATCCTTAGTTATTTCCTTATGATAAACTTCTGGAAGTAAAGGTTTTGGAAGAAAGAGTGTGTACACATTTAAGGTTATTTTTTAAGATTTAATTTATTTATTCATGAGAGACACACAGAGAGAAGCAGAGATACAGGCAGAGGGAGAAGCAGGCTCCATGCAGGAGCCTGATGTGGGACTTGATCCCGGGACTCCAGGATCACACCCTGGTTCGAAGGAATAGCTCAACCGCTGAGCCACCCAGGCGTCCCCGCATTTAAGGTTTTATTTCAAACATGTTTAATAGAAAGATTGAATCAATATACAGTCACTTTAGCATCATATAAAGCATTTGCTTCCTTATACCCTGATTAACACTGGTAACTATATGTGTGTGTGAATATATACTTAATTATCAATTTGATAGGTAGTAAATGGCATTTTACTGTTTATATTTTTTCATATTTACTTTGGTTGCTGATGAAATATATTTTTTTCATATGATTAACAGTAATTTGTATTTCTTACTTTGTATATTGCTAATCTGGGTTCTCCGATCATTTTCCTATTGTTTTATTAATTTAATTAGTAATCAGTATGAGCTTTTATATATTAAACTTATAATCCACTGTTATTTATCATACAATAAAATACATATTTTTATTTCTCCATAATTCTCATTGCATTTTAATTTTCTTTGTGGTTGTTTTTAGCTGTATAGAAATTTTAAAATGTACATAGTAAATATATCATGCTCCTTTTTTTTTTTAATATTTTATTCATTTATCCATGAGAGACACAGAGAGAGAGAGAGAGAGAGAGGCAGAGATACAGGCAGAGGGAGAAGCAGGCTCCATGCAAGGAGCCCGACGCTGGACTCGATCCCAGGTCCCCAGGATCATGCCCCCGGCCGAAGGCAAGTGCTAAACTGCTGAGCCACCCAGGGATCCCCATATCATGTTCCTTTCTGACTTCTCTGCTTTTGATCTAAAAAAGCCTTTTGTCAACTTGATAGAAGATAAACATCACTTATATTTTATCTGTTATTTTATTAGCTATACTTCCCCACTATTTAGTTCTTAAATCTATAACATTATTTTATGACACTGGATTACCTTTTATTTTTATATAGGTTCTATTTGGGTCTGTTCCATCTTTAGTAGTTTTCTTCTGTGTCTGTGTGCTGTCAATGCTGTGGGGATATGCTGGCATTGCACTATTTTCCATATTCCTGAATTGTCACGATTTTTCCTTATTTATCAAATTGACTGGCTTCTTTAAATTCCCCTAAAGTTGCACTCTTGAAAGTGTAATCCTATATCATTTCTCCTGCATTTTTCTCTGCTTAGCAGAGTGTCTTGTGGAGTGGGTTTATTGATGCCTCTTGATCCGTTTTGTGGAGTTACAGAGTTGGTGGGGGTGTCTAGTCCTCTTTGGGAGCATGTGCTGACTGGAGCAGCCCCTATCCATCACCTTGACAGGCATGTCTATAGGCTTCAAAGTGTCCAATATTCCCATCTCTTTTTTAAGAGTTATATCGGTAAGGTTTTTATTAAGGAAGATAATTTTAGAGGATGTTTAGCTCCAGATATCTACTGTTGGTAGAATTCTAAAAATGCACCTTCTCCAAGATTTTTGGCCTTAATCCTGTGACTGTAAATAGGATAAAATATCACACACATGAATATAGTATGTTGTTTATCAAAAGAGACTTTGAAGATGTAATTAAGATTACTGATTAACAGAACCTTAAGAAAGGGAAATTTTTCCTAGATTATCTATTTGGGCCTAATCTCATTACATGAGACCTTTAAAAGTGGAGAGTTTTCTCTGGTAAGCAATGGAAGGAGAAGCAAAGATTTGAAACATGAAGGAGATTTGATGCACAGTTGTTGACTTTGAAGTTGTGGGGTCCATGTGTTAAGGAAAGCAAGTACCCTTTAGGAACTGAAAGTAACCCCCAACTGACATCTAGCAAGGGAATGGGGACCTCACCTTTACAACTATAAGGAACTGAATTCACCAATTATCCAGGTGAGCCTAAGTGACTTCTTCCCCTAAGGCTCTAGTTAAGAGCCCAGCTTATATGACACCTTGATTTTGGCCTTGGGAGACCTATGCAGAGAACCAAACCATACTGTGCTGACCTATACTAACGGCAAGATAACAGGTGGGCATTGTTTTGAGCCACTAGGTTTCTGGCAATTTGATTTTTTTAGTAATAGAAATTTCATTCAATACCCACATTTGGGCTCTTATTTTCACAAGGGCACTGACAACGCATCACAGTTGGGTGGAGTTTCTGACCATGAGTCAGAGTCTGTGTCCTCACCAAAGGAGAGCCACCTCGTCACTGTAGTACAGAGAGGTGAGTGGGACAGGAGGACTCTGATCAATGTGGCCAATGGCATCCCTTCTTTAGGTGTTTATTCCTTGAATAGATAAACCTGTAACCTAAATAGGGGTAGGCCATCTTCTGGAAACCCAGGCACTTAGCCACTCGGTTGTAGTGTTGACTTTAGAAGGCTGAAAGAGTTTGTACCGCACACTACCAGTGGTTTGCTTGGCGATCCTAAGAAATAGCTTCGTCTATAGTGAATACATAGAGAAGGTCCATGTGAATCAAACAGACTATGGCAGCCACTCAGATCTGTGACTTCAGAGGATAGATTTGAACTTTAGCTGCACGTGTTACTGTCTGAAATCCACCAGAGCCTTCACACTCATGCCACACCTCCCCATGCTGCTCCCAGCCAGTGGCCGAGTGTGGTAGGAATAGTCAGGTAGGTGTCCTTGTCTTCGACAGAAGATGACCTTAAAGTTGGCCCAGTGGCCTCACTCTGGCTTTGCTCAGAATTGCCCTGTTGTGTGAGACACTTCCAACCGACCTTCTTTCCTCTCCTTCCTCTTTGCTTGGAGTCAGACCTGCACCACTGCTCAAAAGTTCTTCTGGCCTCTCCTGATTTCTTCTCATCTTTTTCTCCCAAGAATTTCCACTAATAACTTTCTTGCCCCTAAAGTCCTATCTTGATGTCTCTTTGTTTCTTGGAGGACTCAGACTAATGTGCAAGGTACAAGTGAAGTAACCCTTTGGGAAAGAACTCCTTTGTGTTCTTCCTTTGATCCACCAAGGATCATCCAGGTCACACAGACACAGGGCAGCTTTTAGGTCTGGGTAGAGAGGTCTCAGCTGTGAGCCCCATGTAGGGCTCTGGAGAGCATAAACATGGACAGCATAATAGGTGGACCTTCATTTGTATTTTTGTTCCAAGCTCCACAAATGTCACAGGCAGGCCTGCACAGGGATGTGATGTCTGACCCATTTCCTCATACCCGATTATACATTCTCATCATATACAAGGAAAATAGAAAACTCTTATTTTGGTAGCTAAGTGTAGTTGGGTCCTAGAAGTGCATTTTTGGATTTCCTCCAAAAACACTCCAGTTTGGGGGCTAGCCTTTGATTTCTGGGTATCAGAGAAGGTCTGGGAAACCAAATTAACTTAATGAGAATAATTAGCGTTTGTCAGACTTCCTTAACTAGGCGGGAGTATTGCTTAAGCTGATCATGGGGGGACATTTTCCAGAGAGTATTCCTGTATAGTTTGTGATTTTGAGGATTTGTAGCATCTGAGGTGCTCAGCCAGCCTTCGCTCTGGTCATGAAGGATGTAGTTAGTGAACCATACAGATTCTTCTCATGAATCACATACCACCACATCACAGAACCTTTGCACTAAAATAAAGATCTTTTTGCACTTGTGGAAACTGAGGCTCAGAGAGGTTAATTGATGTAGAACAAGTCACACAGCTGGTGTGATATCGCAGGGGCTGAAGGCCACTGTCCATCAGATAATGATTACTGAGTCTTCTCCCACAGGTTGGGCTGAAGACATATCTGGTCAGAGGCAACGCGAACAAATGAGTTGTAGGTCAGAGGCGATGTGGAAGGGAGTGTTATTTAGAGTCTGGTGTCACTTTCCACGCGATTACTTCAGCTCTGTCACTTGGGTCGCCATAAAACCATCCTCTGATTTACTCTGGGCTCCTGGCCCTGTCTCATAAAGGCATCTTTGTAATTCTCACCAGAGACCATCCTCTGGGATGACAAATAACATCGATCATTAAAAATGACATCCGTAATTTTGCAGCCAGGGAAGACGATCTTTTAAAGCTGTCAGTGAAACAAAAGGGATTTTAGGAGATGCTGATGCAATCTCTTTAAAAATCTTTGGAAGTTCTAAAGCATGAAGATGAACTGTCCATTATGGAACTGCGGGATTTATGGTGCTAAGGCATGCCCTACGCCCGCCCTGCTGACGGTGGAGGTGAGGCTGGAGGCAGCCAGGGTTCCCTGCGGCTCAATCATTAACTCGCTGAATGGGCCAGGAGTCAAAGGAGTTAATGGGCCTCACCCAGGGCTACCGGAATGGAGGGCAGGCAGCGAGAGGGGGAAAACTCACTGTCTGTTGCAGGAAAAGGAGGTGGGAAGCAGAGGCCCGCTGAGAGGTGAGGGAGACCCAGACTCTCCGGAGCACCAGCTCTGCTTTGAGGCTGGCGGTCATTTAAGCAATCAAATGAACCTGGCACTGCAGACCCTCAATTTTACAGAGGCTGAAGTCACCTTAATGAATAGTATTGTCTCCCTCTCCTCTTCATTAAATTTTCCAGGGCATCGAAATTGCTGAATCGCCAGCCATGTCGATCTCTACAGCTCTGCGAAAAATAAAAGGGGAGAAAAGAAAAGAAATTAGATGTCCATTTTCCAAAAAAAAAAAAAAGGGAGAGGGAAGAAGAGAGGAGTGAGCCTGGGCCTCATGCCCTTTTCTCACCAGAGGCAGGGAGCTAATTAGTCGAAATAAGCAGAAGCTCAGAGCACCAAGACTAATGAACAGACTTGCTCTCTCCAAGTGGAAAGCAGGAATCTGGTGAACAGCTGCAAGCGCAGAAGGGCTAGAGCTGAGGGGTAGGGTGGCCTGTCCCGGGAGGGTTGATGGTGCATCTGAGAGGGATGTCTCCACTTAGAGTCCTCCTGATGAAGCTTTGGAATATAGGTGAGGTCTGGAGCCGACGACCAAGAAACAATTCTTGAGACGTTTTTGATGCAAAATGGTGGTTTTATGAAAGCATGGGACAGGACCTGTAGGCAGGAAGAGCTGCTGCCCCAGGCCTGGAGGGGTGGCTGATTATATACCTGGGAGCTGGAAGGGGTTTGGGGATAGTGTACTCTCTAAGGAATTTTGGAAGCAAGATTTCCAGGACCTTGAGTGGGTTAGCTATTATGGGGAAAAGGTCACTTATTATAGTCTAATTAAACCTAAGTCATGAGACTCTTCAGATGTATATCAGTGGGCCCTGTGCTTGGGGGATGATTGCCAACACGTATCTTGGGGCTTTAGAGATAGAGGGAAATTTCTAAAGGAATCTTTATATGTTAAAGTAGACTTACAGGATCCTGGGGGTCAGGCTAAGATTGCCTTCTGCCCTTAGCAAAGTATGAACATTGAGGCAGTTTTGTCTGTAGGGGAATGTCCCTTTGCCTGTTTCAAGGACTTGTCAATGTGCTGCCCTGGGCTCGAGCCTTGTCCTCAGCTAGCCCTGTGTTCCCCCATCACTCCATCTCAGTGAACGTTCTAGGTGGCTAGAACAAGCAGTGGAGTCTATAGACCCAAATGCATCTTTAAACCCAATGCACACCAGTTTTGCTTCTCCATGCCACTCCAAGTATGCTACTCTATTTATTTCACTGGTTATTTTTTAGAGGGAACTTTAACTGCAGCAAGGATTTCACAAGGGTCTGAGCAGCTAATGACCTATATTATTAGTTGTTCTTGGTTTCTTTAAAGCTCTTCCTGTTTTGTTACCTGATGTGATGTTTTCTCTCTGTGTTCTCAGTCTGCAGTGAATTGTGGGCTTGCTGCTGACCCCCTATATAGTCCCTGGGATTCCCAAGCTGGGGAGCAGGGACATGTGCAGTCAGCATGTTTGACTCTGGGGTGGAAGTCAGCACAAGGGGGTGGAATAATTTTCCTATGCCATTGCCTGCTGACTTGGCATTTAGTGTAAATACCTCCTGCTTTCAAGATATCTCTTCCATAATTACCAAGCATGATTCTATTTTCAGTGCAATAGCTAAGAGGATGTAATTGGAAACCACAGAGACAGATTATTTTCTTTCTTTGAGGGGCTTTTTGCTCTCGTCATATAATCTTTTCTTCCCACTCACTTGTACCAGGTACTTCTCATGCTGAGTAAGAACATGTATCTGTTCTGAGATTCTTTTTGCTTATAGGTTATTTTGCTTAAAACCTGCAAAAGTTCCTGACTATAGGCCCCTGGCCACTGTTTTCTTTGAGCATTTACTTTCAACAACTTGTAATTATAAATTCTTTCTCTGCCCCTTTGAGATATAAATATTCTATAACCCAGGAATATCTTTCTGCAGGGTCTAGGAACCAGCCCTCTAAAATGTAATCAAGACACACAATGTCTCTATCTCCCAGAACTGGTGGAAAGGTAGGAGCCTAACTTTGATTAGTGATAATTGATAAACACTGACAGTCAATCACATTGAGAACATCCTCCCCTCATATCCTCTCATGCCTTCCCACTAGCTCACCCCAGTACTTACAAGTTCTCCTAACTTTCATTTTAACAGATTTGAGTTCAGTATCTTTCCCTCTTTGAATTAATACTGACCACTACTGAAATATTCTTGAATAGTCTTCCTTAACTTGGACTTTAGGTGATTTCTGTACTGAAGTCTTTCTCCTAGTGCAGTAGGTTGTATAAAATCTGTCTTGCCATTTTTAACAGATATCAAATGCAATTTCTCTGTCACATGGTGTACCTGGAGTGTCACATTTTCTTTTTGCACCATATAAAAAGACACAGCTTAGATATTATTTGTTCACCTATGGAGCCAGCCCTTGACTAAGCTACCCAACTGCATGAGTTAGGGATATTTATTTCTGATTTTTTTAAAAAAAATGTTATTTGCTCAAAAAATATCTCCTGAGTTCCTGCCATATATTAAGCACTAGAGATCCAATGGTGAGCAAAAACCAACAAGATTTCTGTTCTCATAAGATTTATTGTATGAGCGGGAAAACAAACCTTAATTGAAGAATCATACAATTTAATATTAAATATTTTAATATTTAAAATATTTAAATATTAAATATTTAAATATATCAATTTAAATATTAAATTGCTAAAATGAAAAGTGAAAATGCTGTGAAGATAAAATACATGGTTCTAAAAGAGCATATGTTAGGGTGAAGATGATCTCATCAGGGAGGTCAAGCGTTCCCTGAGATATTTAACTGAGTTTGAAAGAAGGGTTAGAGGGTTGGAGTGTATGAGGTCTCCTTTGAGAATTTTGAGAAGGAAATTTGAGAAGGAAAGTCTATAATGCTGGAGTAAAGACTCTGTGTCCATGTCAATGATAATTGATATTATCTGATTTAGTTAGTGGTCAGAAATCTACCCTCCCCAATAGCTTCCTTCCCACTGATGTGCATGGTTCCTTGGGGACTCTCTCTAGGCCCTGCCTTTCCTCTATGGATCAGTTCTTGACCCATTGTCTTGGGTCATCTCCACTCATCTCTGATGATATAACATTCTTCAGCTCTGATGATTTGATATTTTAGATGATGTACTGGTTAGTCCCCATTTGACCTCTCATCCTCTCCACCTCAGCTCTATTCTCTATCCTTCGTCCCCCTGTTCTGGGTCCCAGGAGGCTAATTCTCCAAGTCTGTACACCTAGGCTTCTTTACTGTTGGCTCATGGAGTTCATCCAAGGAGAGGCTCCACTAAAAACCAAATGTTGAGGCACTCAAAGACTACCATAGCTAGAAGGCATTACTGACCAAATATTAAAGGAAGAAACAGTATTCTGGAAGATCACTGGAACTGGACCCTCCCCAATAGTATATGAGTCGTGCCTAAATGTCTATGAATATTCCTTTTATTAAAATTTCTTCTGTCATCTAAGTTGGATTTTTTTTCCTTCTGGGATCTTGACAGTTACAGATGATCTCACTAAAGCTCTTTATTTATAATGGTAACCTAGTCCTCTCTTGTTCCATCTGTAAGCTGAGGTTTAGTTCTGATCATCATATGCCTTATCCCTGGCCCTTGGACACCCCAACCTAGATTTAATCCCCAAGTCTTGTCCCAACCAGAAGGGGAGATTGGGTAATTTCATGATGTTCTCTAATATGATTAAGCAACTTTGAAGAGTTTGCTCTAGAAGAGATTTTTCCTGTTATCTTCATGCTCCTCTGAAAATGCCTACACGCATTTTCTCCTGAGCTCAGGAATCCCCAGCTATCCTAAAAGAGAGTTTTAGTGTTGTCTGACCACCTTATTTGTGGTTGTTCAGTGTTGGTGTTTTTCATGCTTAGACATGTTTTTGCTTTGTCACTCCTCAACTATGGGCCCACAAAATGAAGACAACTAGTATACTTTATAGAATGAAAAAGGACCAAAACCACAGGTCCAGTTTCCATGATTTGAGGATATCTTGCTTTTCCCAAATCCAGAGCTCGTATTAACTTGACAGTTAGATTCCATAATTCAGTATTGTTTTCTAGGACAATGCCTCAGTTTTGGATTTATTTATTAACTTTCCATTTCCCCCTTGCCTGAAAATTTACCTATCTCAAAGTTCCATATCTAAAGAGTCTTCAGCTAGGTATCAAAGTAGAAATGTTGTGCTAGATGAATTCAGATGACATTGTTGAGAGCTATATTGTTCTTGACACTTGCATACAAGAGATGGAATACTCTCATATGTAACAGCTGGGGGGAAATGCCCTAGTTTTTAATGTGTAAAATTTTTGTCATTGAAATGGGCTAGTAGAAGTAATAACAGAAAGGAAGGAGTGAGAACCTACATAAGAGGGCCTTCTTGGTGAAGCAGACAAAATGCCTATTCTACCTATTTGGAAAAATATTTTCTGTTGCAGAGTCAGAGGGAAACTAGGATATTTTAGTCTTGCCCTAGATTCTTTGTTCTCAAGAATCTTACATTTCATAATCCCAGCTAAAACATAATAATATTTTTTTAAGTAGTAGAAATTTTACTGACTTCCCATTTCTGTCAGTTGCGATGGAACTGACATAATTTGGAAATTAATATTTGGCCATGATCTCTGCATCCTCAGACTAGAACATTACTAATAGTTTGTAACTTTTCTGTGCTTTTCTCTCATCCCACCTCTGCTTTTCCGCCAGAGATAACCACTTGTCCTCTACAGACTGTAGCTTTGCCCCGGATCTAGCCATTCTCAAACTCTTCCTTCATCTTTAATACTCCCTTCTGTGACACATCCCTTCCTATACTTCTCTTCCTAATGGAAATAGAGGTGGCATGGATAAAGATGACACAGATATAGGATAAAAAAGATAGAGGTGACCATTTTTATGGAATTGAAATGAACATATCTAGGTTCCTCTAAGAGTATCTTTCATCTGCCAATCTAATTAATCATTTTTAAAGTATCATTTAAAAAAGAAATGCTTCTTGGCATTGTTTGAGAAGGTTCTTGTCATCCAGTGTCATTTCACTTCCATAGAAGCCTTGCTGCTTCTATGATAAATTGTGCATGACTGAACTCTCTCAACACTATTAGCTGCTAATGTTTGCCAGTCATGGGGAGCAAAGATCAAAGAAAAAGTAACACTGAAATATGTATTGACTCATATATCATATGTAACTTTTAGCTAAGATATTTTCAAGAAACTAAAAACAAGTCAAGTTTTTAAGTCTAAGTGATTATAGGTTAGAGGCATAATTAGTCTAATTATTTCATACAATAGGATCTATCTGGATTTGAGGATAAGAGGGGAGATGAAGAAGGTGTCTGACTGAATTATTAATCCAAGTGAGTCTTTGAAATATAGTTACCACTCCATATTGTTTTGCAATATAGTTACCACTCCATATTGTTTTATCTCCGTAAATTCAAAAAAAAAAAAAAAACAGAGGAAAAGAAAACACTACTAAGCTTAAGCCACAGGAGAATTAACGATGGAGCAATAGAATCCTACAATGACTTGTTATCAATTTGTTCTTCACCCATAAACGTCCTTGAAGACAAGTAAGAATAAAAATGGTTTGGGAGAAAAAAAAAAAAAGGTTTGGGAGAAAAAGGTTTATCTGCATACAGCTATATATGTCTCTGGTGAGTTTCCAAGGTATGCAGCCAGATGGAATAATTTTTTTTTTTTAGTTTCTATTTCTCATAGCTTACCATTTATATGGTCAGCAATATGTGCGTGTGCATGTCTATATGTGTGTATATATATATGCACACACATAATATATATATGTATTATACATATATATTCACATATATATATATATATTTATTTATCAGCAGAGGGACATAGTAAATGACCAGTCGAGGAAGCTGTGTATTCTAATTCCATGTTCTGAGTTGATTCTGTGAATGAACACAGGCATCCTTCTCTCTTCTCATACACACATACACTCACCCGCATGCACACTCCGCTCCATTTTCCTGCTTCCGAAATGAGGACAATGCTCGCCTGACTCCTGAGAATTATATCAGGGTTAAATAAATAATTGAGTGATTGGAGAAGAAGGGCAATGAAAGTATGAGAGTGTGAAATTAGACTGTAAAGCAGTACATGGCTGTGAAGGCAAGGGGCAGATTTAAGGGCTGAATGAAATACTGCAACACAAACAGGAACCTATTAGTTCATAAAATGCTCTTGAAATTCCAGGAGAACCCAAGGGTCTGTGGGATGGGATGTGAGACTCCCTTTCCCAGTGAAACAATCTGTATTTCTAGAAGCAGCACTAATATATATAAGAGAAATTTCTTTGTTCCTGAGGAGATGGAATTTCAGGGGGCTAAAATGAAGTTCTTTTCATGGGTGGGACTTGCCAGAAAAGCCAGCAGGAGCTATAACTGCTTAGCACGTGGCAGAGAGAAAAGAGAAATCTAATCGAGGATTTCCTTTAGCTTAGGAGATGCAGAGCTAACAGGCTAGTCCAGAGAGACCCTCTAGAGTTTCCCAGTTGGTGGACAGCTCGCACACAGATCCGCAGCATGAGAGGCCATGCCCTGGAATATGATTCTCTGCAGATAATACTGTTTTTGCCACACAAATGCATCAAAAATTGGCACAGCCTCCCGCTGCAGGCTCTGGAAATAGGGAGCATGTTTGTCCAATCTGCATTGGCTGATGTGCCACAGTTTCGAGAACCCCTAGGCCATGGCCCAGACCATGAGTATGGCACTGGGATGGAGAGAGATGTGGCAATTACCCAACACCCACCAAGCTGTGCCTGATGCTTCCCTTTGCTGTTCTCCAAAGGGAAAAATTATGAGATGATCTCTTTTAAACTTGTCAAACATGTGCCCTTTTTGACATAAAAAAGGAAACAATACAAGTTTCTTTAGTGGGGGGGGGGAATGTCGAGGTTTTTCTGAGCTCAATTAAATCCATTTACAAGCTGCTTTGATTTTGTCAGTTTTGAAATGGTGATAAAGTTTTGCTTTATCACCCCTGCTTGATCTTAGTCAATACAATTTTATGCATTCTTTTGCTCTTATGCATCAGAAAATGAGACAGGAAATCATTGAAAAGTTTTCCATGGCTACTTTGTGTTGAAAAATCTATTCTTTTGCCTCCATGGGGAGGAAGAGTGGAACTTGCAGGGAGACTGTAATGAGTCTAAATTACTTCCCATGCATAAATAGGCAACCAAGATCATGTGTTTTTCCTAAGTAGTTTTTTTGAGAAACAAAATCTCCTTTTGAGGAAGTGATGTTATAGCAAAAACTGTGAAGAACAATAGAATGTTTGTTAGCCAACCATGCTGCCACTGTTGGGGTACCACCGTGCAGGGCACAGTGGTCTAACTGCATACTTTGGGACTAATTCAAGCTTTTGTTTATAGTTTGAAACTCTTAGTAGAGCCATCTTTCCTCAGGAAACTCTTGGAACTGAAGAGACCAAGCTTCAAAATGACATCAAGTCCTTAACTGCTTTCTGATGGGATTGTCACACAGCCCATTGAACCCATCCCTAAAGGATGGTGGCAAGTAATTGTAGAATTATTTTACTTCGCAATTCCTGCACCATGAGGGCATCCCAGATTCACAACAGGATAATAACAAATTTCTGGCATTAGAACTTTACTTTCCTCATATTTTTCTACCAAAAAAAAAAAAAAAAAAAAGACAAAAGCTTAAAGCATGTTTCAAAAGTCCAAGTAGCAGTATTGCTCAGATGGTTCTGATACCGGAGCAATTCCATTACTTCCTGACCACTTGCCCTCTTAGCTGTGAGACTCTGGGCAAGTCACCTTAGGCCCACTCTTCCCTTGCTCCATCTACATTTTCACAGGACCAGGGTCCAAGTGGGATGCCACTGCTGCTGAGCCTGTTAAATCTTCACAATGACTCTCAAACCAAGTCACTAGATCTTCAAGAGCCACAGTTTCCATTCTTAAGCTATTGAGCAGGACGTCCTGTCTAGTTGTTTCCACTCAAAGAAATCACCAATAAGTTCCCTCCAGGGAGTGAGGTCCTTTTTCTGCAACCATGGCATCCACAACAGAGCAATCTCTTCACAGACCGAAAGCAAACATTAGATTCTTTGCTTCAAGGGGAGCTGAAGGATAGAAAATTTGAATTTATTACAATCAAATTATGATGGTCCCCTAACACACCCTCTAGATGGGCAGTTGCTTTTATTTTTTATGTATCAGAACTTCACAAGGCATTTTTTTCTTATGAATGTAAACTCTTGTTACCTTTTCCTCAGAGCAGCCATGGAACAGTCATATTAATAACAATGACAATAGCTAAACTTTAGCGGACACCTAAAATGTTCAAGGACGTCTATAATTAATGTAAAGAATTGTAATTAATCCTCTCAAAAATCCTATGAGGAAGATACCATCACTTCATTTGCACAGGCAAAGAAACTAAAAATCAGAAAAATAAATTCTCCACATAGGGCTTCTTACCACTAGGCAATTCTGTTTCATGAGTCTTCCAGCTTCCTGAAGTAAGAGCCTGAGATTCTTTTCTGTAAGCTGATTTCACCTGAAGGGGGAGATTTAGTGACATGTAGATGCCACCCCTCCCCTCATCTGCCAGGTAGTTACAGTAGGTACCGTGGGTTCCATTTCCCAGAGAGGAAATGGAAATGTGTAAAATGATGAGTCTCGTGCGTACACATTTTCCCTAGGCCTTCAAGAGGATTAGGATTCCACTTATAGAAGAAGAGAGTAAAAACTTGGATTCAGCTTTAAATTTGGAAACTCCAAATAAGGCTGCAACTACTTTTCCCCAAAATGAAAGAAACCTGGAAACTACAAAATTAAATTGGTCAGCTCCCAGAAATAGCACCTTCGTGATGACTGTGGCTGGCCACGAAGGCTCATAAATTAAATGGAAGCCTTCCAGGCACTGCCACCACGCCCCCAACACACACACTTATACTCAATTTATTTCTAGTAGCTGCAGAGGGTGTCCATTACAACTGCTCTGACTGCCAGCAGGAATTTATAAGCCAGGGGGCTCCTGTGACACTCCCTGCCTCAGTGGTGGAGGTGTCCTCACTCTCCCTCTCTGGTGCTATTGAGGAAGGATCGGGCTGCGACTATCACAGGTAAGCTCAATTCCATCTTGAACCTTTTGACTGTGTAGTTCATTCTTAACTGTGAGATGTTAAAAATCCTGGGAAGAACTTTCCTGAAGGCTGGATGAAGAAGCTGTGGGGAGGACATGAGTGAACAGTTGCAGTTTCTCTTCTTTCTCCTTGTTGAAGCCTCTGTTTCTTTCCATTTCCAAAGGGTGAGTGTGTCAGGGAGTGGGGAGTATCCACCAGATCTTACCAATCAATCCCATTCTCCCTCCCTAAAATCTATCACCTCAGAGAAATCTGTTTAGTTTGAGTTCTGTTTCCACCCAACCATATGTCCTTGGATAAGCCACTGAACCTCTTTCAATGCCTCAGTTTCCCCTGTACAATGCAAAGTGCATTGGATTTGATGTCACAGGATCTGAGTTCCTGTCCCAGCTTTACCCCTTACTATCTCTCTGGCATTTGATAAATCCCTTCACCTCTTTGAGCCCCACCTTTTTTTCTGTACAAACTTCTAAGAGTTTGTATTGTTTTTATGGGGATTGAATGTGTACATAATACACACACGAGTATATATATATGTATATATATTTATGTATGTATATATAAATCTCTCTCTATACATGTATATATACATATATAATGTTCTTTGAGCTCTGTAAAGTCCCATGTACATATAAAAGATTGATACCACTTTTGCTGTTTGCAGACTTAGTGATATCTAGTCTGGGAGGCAAAATGAGCTCTCCTGTTTGCTCCTACCCACTCCTTTGTTAGAGCACTGCACTAAAGCTGGTGAAGATGGATGGAGAGTCAAATTCCCTGGCTTCCCATTAAGTCAACAACCACCAGTTTTATTCCTTTCTCAGCTGTTTCTCTTCTCGTGGGATTCCTATAGGACAGAGGCATTAATATGACATAGATGGTTGTAAAAGTGGCCCTCCCACATCTCATAAAGGAATTCATACTGGGATCCCCCCCGCTGCAGCTCAGTTCCCAAAGTTTCGGTCAGGGCTTCTAAGTTTAACTTGTACCCAGAAAATGGGTTTGCATAACAGAAATGAGAAGTCTTTCTTGAAAGTAACAACGGGATGTTAGAATGAAAATAAACTAGAAATTAAATTAAGCATAAGGCTTTTTCTTCCATCATGACTTTCAGTGAGCCTCACTGACTTTAAATAGCACTTAGCAGGGCACCTGGGTGGCTCAATGGTTGAGTGCCTGCCTTTGGCTCAGGTCATGATCCTGGGGTCCTGGGATTGAGTCCTGCATTGGGTAGGGAGCCTGCTTCTCCCTCTGCCCATGTTTCTGCCTCTCTCTCTCTCTCTCTCTGTTTCAAATAAATAAATAAAGAAAGAAAGAAAGAAAGAAAGAAAGAATAGCACTTAGCTACTGAAGAACCCTTACTCAACTCATCTCCTTCCCTTTCTCTCCCTGCCTTTCCATTTTTCCTCTCTCAGATACCTCTGTGTTCATTAGGAAAGGGAGAAACTTTACAACTTTGCTGAGGCAAATTGATTCTACATTTTGATCCTGGCTAGCATCTCCCACTTGATATACTTTCACGGTTAAGGAAAAAAGCAAAAACAGCAAAGCTGCAAGGTCACCAAGTTGTCTGTGGGGCACTAGTCTTTAGTTCTTCCTTAGAACATCTCTCTCTCTCTCTCTCTCTCCTTTATTAACTGGGTTTATAGCACATAGTTTTTACACAGTAGAACTCAGCAAGCTGACCAATCACAGATCTGAAGGGAAGGGGCCACAATGAGAACCAGCATCTTCAGTGGTGTCAACTTGGACCAGGAAGACACATCTGGGACAAGAGCAGAGTAGACTCTGCCACAGACACCTGTGGTGTGAGATGCCTGGTCTTTGCCATTCACTGCCTTCTTTTCATGGGAAAGTGAGGAAAGGCCTCCTTCCTTCTGGGGTACATACAAGGGGCCATATAACACATACCAATAATAAACACAGCCTGTTCAGATATGTGACAGTCTTTGCCACCCTCTGTACCTCAGCCAAAACCTTGTGAAAATATGTTGATCCATGTCTGGAACTATACAGCCTCCTCCTTAACCTGCAACAGTAATATGTTTATGTGACATATGATTTGAGTGTTTCAGAGAGACACTAGTGAGGCTACTGGCATCCAATCTAAGTCCACACATAAAGCAGACCCACAAATACAAATAGCCTATAATGGTTCATATCCAAAGACCTGGGCAGGGATACCAGACACATGTATGACTAGCAGCCCTGGGGGGTGGATGGGTGATTGCTCCTACCATTGCCACCGAATCTCTCTGTAGCTGAGAGAGCAGCACAGGGATTTCCTGCATGAAGTGCCTCCTGACTGGAACCTTAGTTAATGAGGAAGAACCCAGAGGAGCAATTCACAGAATGGACTCAAGTCAGCCTAAAACGTTTGTTTTTTGTCTTTTGGTGTTTGGCAAGAAAATACTATTTGTTTTAAGAGCTCTGTCACTGGCCTGCAAGTAAAATATGTGTCATCCGGACTCCATTCTCCACATGGGCCTGGTATTGTAATGAATTGTATTTGTGTTTCTGTATAAAGAGATGTACCATGTCTTCTGGGCTTGTGTTTGTGAAAAAGATACACTGATGATTTGTGATTTGCAGGACATAGGAAGAAAATCTGAAGTTGATGTATTTGGATATGTATGAAAGCACTCAAGTTTATAGATGGACAAGGGTTGTGATATTTCTGTGCGAGGAGTTTGAGCAAGTTTGGGTATGGAATGAGGTGCACACATATGGAATGTGTGCCTGCTATTTATCCTAGACAGCCTATATATGTCATGTCATTTAACCCTAATTTTATAGATTTGAAGTTTAGACATATAAAGATTAATAGATGTACCTAAAATTAAAGGCAGTAAAAAGTAGCAAAACTAGGATTTGGACCTAAGCTCATTTTGCTCCAAAACTCATGTTCTTTCTCCTACTCAAGATTGGATTGAGTCAAGTTGGATGTTACTTTTCTCTCATGCATTCAGCTTCAGTGATGATTTGAGGTCAGCAGGTGGTAGCTCTGTGTCCTTTCTTTGCCATCCAGCAGCCCTGGCTTTATATCATGGATGGACTGTCAAAAGGTCATCAAAAGCAGTCCTGGGAAACTGGGCCTGGCAGTGAGCCTCTGGCCTGTTTTTCTCTTGAGAATTTCCTAATGTCCTTTCAGTACATTCTCACTTTTCGGGGCTTCATCTTTATGTAAAACATGAATTACTGGAGAGTTCTTGCTTCCTGCCATGTATGATATAAATATAAGATGATATCATTAACCACAATTCACAATCCGTGGAAGACACAGCTCTAGAGGCAATGGCTAGAGCTTCATCCCTGACCACATGGCACCTTGCCTCAACTTCTTGCCCTTCTAACAGAGATGAAACAAGTATAAAGTGTGTGGAAGACTAGGCTCTTTGGCCCTGTGGTCTTAAGATATCAGGGTCCCTTGATTCTCTTGGGGGAAGAATTCTTGCAAGGGTAAGAAAGAAGTGGCACAGATTTGGATTTAATAAATCATAGACCAGGAATATCCTTTGAAGAATGATTCTGTTTAATTCAAAGAATTTAATACTGATGCTGAGACATTTGACTTGAACTTGATTAGAAACAATGGACTGAAAACAATGTCTATTTTGGATTAAAGGAATTAGAATAAAAGAATAAAGGAAAAAATTTTCTTTTTCTTTTTTTTTTTTTAAGATTTTATTTATTTATGACAGACATAGAGAGAGAGAGAGAGAGAGAGGCAGAGACAGAGGCAGAGGGAGAAGCAGGCTCCATGCAGGGAGCCGGACGTGGGACTCGATCCTTGGACTTCAGGATCACCCTCTGGGCTGAAGGCAGTGCTAAACCGCTGGGCCACCAGGGCTGCCCAGCAACAAAATTTCTAATGTGAAATTATCATCCTTATAATATTAAACTTGTCCAGTGATTTGTCTATGGCTTTTCTCTTAAGAGACAGGTGTGTTTTGGGCTTTGATTCTTAGTGTTTAGGATAAAATGTTCACTGGACATTCTTATTCCCTGAGAAGGAAACTAATAATGTCTTTCTGCATTCTCATTTTAAAAGAAACTTCTCTATTTAACATGAGTCACTTTTAGCTGTGCTTATAGGTCTCAGAGGAGCTATTCACCCTGGAGAGAAAAAGTATAGATGTGGTCTGAAAATGGTCACTGATCTGATTAATTTCCCATTGTGTACCCATGACTCCTGAGGGGGCTGGTATGATCACACAATCTGGATATGGGGTTTACTAATTGATTGGAGTGCAATGATCTCCCCATGTTTAGGCTGATTATAAAAGGCAGGCAGAAATATGGCAGGAAATACCCTGTGGCAACTCTATAATTTCAAGAAGAAAGTGAAGCATTAAAAAATTTCTATATATTTCAATCTAATGTGGGTACACAATTCTCCTCTTACTTACTAGATGAGCCCTTTGTGAAAACACCTGAGCCTTTAGTTTATTTTGCCCTCAACTACCATAGATAGATTGAAACCTCTAGCTTTGAGGACTCTATTCCTTTCGTCAGAGTGATTTTGATATGACAAGTGCTCTCAAAGTCCTGATCTAAAGGTGGGTACAGTATTAGGCAACAGATGCAAACTATGGATGGAAGATCTTGCCGAAAGTAGAATGAGGTCATTGGAGACTCACTTTAGTATTTCTGTGCTTGCTTCATTCATTCATTCATTTGTTACTCAAAGCTATATTTTTCCATAGCCACTGTATATCTTAGATTCTGATTCTGTTACAGGTAAGAAGATGAATTAGACACTGATCCTAACTTCACAAGGTTAAGGTTACCATGCAGCATGATTCATTTATTGAAAGAATTGTTTACATTGTGCTTAGGGAGTCCTGAAGAAGGGGCCAGTAGAGATGGTGACTAAGTTGGATATTTGTTAAAATTTTAAAAATATATATGAATGAAATAGAATCTGTTAGATATAATTACAAACCATTTTCCCTCTTCTCATTCTCAGGCTTCTCTCTATGTAGAGGAAAAGGCATCTTGAAGGTCAAGTTAGAGCTAGTCAAATGCATCAATGAGACCAAGTATTCTAGTCCAAGGAAATGGGATATATCAGGTATAGAAGTGTGAGGCTCACCTGAGAAATGCCACTTAGGTAAATATGGCTATCCAATGTGGCAGTACAATGGGGAAGTGGCAAAATATAGTTGGGGAGATAGATAATGAATAATATCCATGTTTGGGATACATGGGGAGCCATAGGGACATATTAAAATTAAGGAAACATAAAAAATAGATTTTTATTTTAGAAAGATTACTCTAGTAGTAGGGTATAGGAGGAAGTGGGGAGAAGCGCTGTTACATTCTGGATAGAAATACCAAGGCTCCCAAATAGTGGTTCTCTACCCTGGTTGCATATTTGTATTACCTAGGGAGCTTTCCAAATCCTAATGCTCACCCAAGACAGATGGTTTTACTGATAAATTCTACCAAATATTCAAAAAAGAATTAATGCCAATCCTTCTCAAACTCTTATAAAAAATTGAAGAGGGGAGAACTTTCCCATACTAATTTTGCTAGGCCAGAGTTACTCTGATACAACAGTCAAATAAGACATATTTAAAACCACAGGCCAATATCCCTGATGAATATAGATGCAAAAATTCTCAACACAATGCTAGCAAACCAAATTAAATAGTACATTGAAAGGACCATACACTAAGATTAAGTGGAATTTATTTTTGGGATGCAAGGACGGTTCAACATATGCAAATCAATATGTGTGATATATCACATTAATAGAATGAAAGATAAAACTTATATAATCACCTCAATAGTTGCAACAAAAGCATTTGACAAAATTTAATATCCTTTCATGATAAAAACTCTCAATAAACTGGATATAGAGGGAATATTCCTCAACATAATGGAGGTCATAAGGGGGAAGCCACAGCTAACATTATATTCAGTGGTGAAAGATTAAAGTGTTTCCTTTGCCCACTCTCATCACTCCTATTCAACATAATATTGGAAGTCCTAGCCAGAATAATCAAGCAAGAAAAAGAAATAAAAGGCATTCAAATCAGAGAGGAAGAAGTAAAATCGTCTCTATTATGAGATCTTTTCATATAGAAAAGCCTAACGAGTCAATCAAAAAACTGTTAGAACAAATAAATGAATCCAATTAAGTTGCCGGATACAGACAGAGAAAGACAAATACTGTATGAACTCACTTATATGTGTAAAAAAAAAAAAAAGGACTCACAGAAACAGAGAGTAGATTGGTGGTTGCCAGGGCAAGAGTTGGGGGGAGTGGAGTAGGTCAAATGGGTGGAGGTGGTCAAAGCATACACACTTCTAATTATAAGATGAATAAGTTTCTGGAAATCTATGTATAGCATGCTGACTTTAGTTGACAATACTTGAAAGTTGCTGAGAGTAGGTCCTAAAAATTCTCATTACAGACAGACAGACACACACACACACCTATTCAACATAGAAGTCCCATCTAGAGCAATCAGACAAAATAAAGAAATTAAAGGCATTTGAATTAGAAACAAAAAGTAAAATTATCTTTATTTGCAGATGATGCAATCTTATACATAGAAAATATATATAAAATATATAAAGAAAAGTTCCTGGATATGAAATCAATGTAACAAAAATAAGTTATGTTTCTATACACTAACAACAATCCGAAAAAGACAAGGAAAACAATATCATCCACAGAAATAGCAAAAAATTAATAACTAAATAAAAGAATAAAACACTTAGGAGTAAATTTAACCAAGGAATGTCAGATCTGTACAAAGCAAACAGTAATACCTTGATGAAAGAAATTAAAGAAGACATAAGCAAATGGAAAGATACTCCATGTTCATAGGTCAGAAGAATTAATATTGTTAAAATGTCCATACTACCCAAGGGCATCTATAGATTCAGTGTAATCCCTATCAGAATTCCAATGACATTCTTCACAGAAATAGGAAAAACAAAACTCAAATTTGTATGAAACCACAAAAGACCCCAAATGGACAAAGTAACCATGAGAAAGAAGAACATAGCTGGAGGCATCACATTTCTGGTCTCAAATTATACTACAAAGTTATAGTAATCAAAACACTATGATATTGACTTAAAAATAGATGCATAGATGAATGGAACAGAATAGATGGTCAACAAATATTTTACAAGGGAGCCAAGAATACTCAATGGGGAAAAGACAGTTTCTTCAATAAATGGTGTTGGGAAAACTAGATATTCACATGCAAAACAATAAAATTGAACTCCTATTTTATATCTCTCACAAAAATGAATTTGAAATAGATTGAGGACCTAAATGTAAGACCTGAAACTGTAAAACTCCTAGTAGAAAACAGGGAAAAAGCTCTTTGACATTGATCTTGACAATAGTTTTTTGAGGATGTATTAGCCACAAAAGTAAAAATCAACAAGTGAGACCATCTTAAACCAAAAAGCTTCTTCTGCACAGCAAAATATACCATGAACAAATGAAAAGACAACCTATTGTCTGGGAGAAAATATTTTGAAAACCATATCTGATCAGTGATTAATATCCAAAATATAGCAAGAATTCATACAACTTAACAAAAATATTTAGTTTAAAACGAAAACAAAAATATATGGTTTAAAAATGTGCAGAGTGAATGAATAGACATTTTTGAAAGACATACAAATAGCCAACAGGTACATGAAAAAATGCTCAAGGTCATTAATCATCGGGGAAACACAAATCAAAACCATAATGAGATATCACTTCACACCTGTTAGAATGACTATCATCAAAAAGACAAGAGATAATGAATACTAGTGAGGATGTGGAGAAAGGGGAATTATTATGTGTGCATGTTGGTGGGCACTCTGCAAAACATTATGGAGGTTCCTCAAAAAAGCTAAAAATAAAACTACCTTATTGTCCAACAATCCCACTCATATCCAAAAGATAGAAAGAGAATATTGAAAACATACCTGTGCTCTCATGTTTATTTCAGCATTATTCACAATAGCAAAAATATAGAAACAATCTAACTTGTCCATCAATAGATGAATGGATAAAGATGTGGTTTGTGTACAGTAGAATATTATTCAGCTATGAAAAACAAAGAAGTCTTGCCATTTGCAGAAATATGGGTGAATCCTCAAGGCATTATGCTAGGTGAGATAAGTCTGAGAAAGACAAATATTCTCTTACATGTGGGAATCTAAAAAAGGTGAACTCTTCAAAACAGATTGGTAGTTACCAGTACGACATGTATGTAGACGTGCATATCTGTGTATATACATAGCATGTCTTCTGTATCTGTTCATCGGTTGATGGACACAGGCTGTTTCCATGTCTTGGCTAAGAGGCACCACTTTCACGCTACTTTCACTCCATTTGGAATATCCTAGGTGAAACAATGCATCTCAAACCTTCTCCCTAAAGGGCTGTAGGGAGCTGGCTATGGATGGTTGGAGGGCAGGAACTTTTCTCAGAGGGCAGTCAGTCAAGCTGCAGGCTGCATGGCAATAGGATTGATTTCCCGGGGATGCAGACAGCCTTTATCTGAGATGCAATCCATAGACTCCTCTGAGAAGCTATTGATCTGTTCTTTGGAATCTTGAATCTCATACTTTAAACCATCACCAAGTAATATAAATGACACAAATATTCATACTCATACTGATATATACAAGAATTTATTGAGAAATTACTATGTGCCAGGCTCTAAGATAAGCAGTTTACATACATAGTCTCACTGAATCATCAAAATAAGTATGAAGAAGAGTTTTGTATTACCACAATTTTATGGCTGAGCCATCTGTGGTATTGAAAGGTTAGACAGTTGCTCAAGGTCATAAAGATTGAATCCAGTATTATTTCGGAGTTGGTACTCTTCATTTACTGCCTTTCCAAACACTGTCAGGTTTTTCTTAGAAATCCAAATATCTGAATTTACTTCCTTTCACTCCAGATGAAAGTATTTAAACCTACTTGACTAATGCCACTTGGGACTGAGCTCATTGTTCTAGAACCTCAGGGCGGACCTGTGGACACCCACACCAGCATGGAGAGACGTCCTGGCTTCCTTCTAGTAGCTTCACATGTTCAAGTCAACAAAAGTAACTTCAGAGCTCCATGCTGTTAGGCTGGAATTGCACCCACAACTGATCAGGCCCCGAGTGGGCAGAGGGATTGAAATTAACCTGTCCTAGAATACCACATACCTTAAGGAGGTTTGCTTGAGCTCAAAAGCACAATGTTGCAAGGGTATCCTCATTCTCGCAACTTTGAGTGGTTTGATATCTTCTAAGCAGTTCAAAAATGGTAATTTAGTCTTATAAAGCCTAGTAAATGATCAACAGAGATCACTGTTAGTTTGTTGAGTGCTGTGGCCACTCAAGTCAATCCCTGACCTGAAGACCTGTTAGGGAACTATAAAGCAGAGTCTAGGTGATGACAGAGGCCTTCAGACCTTGACATTTTCGACCTTTTCCTTCTAACATTGTATATTTCACTACCTTTTTTTCCTTCACCACTATTTAGAGGTATGAATTTTTTTAGGGAAATGGAATGCACAGACACTTAAAAGGGCTCATCCACTTGGCTCATGTTTGAAATTTGTCCAGCTTGAAGGGAGAAGATGAAGTGGGTGGGAGGAGAGGTCTAGCAATGAGGGAAATTCAGAATAAGCACGTTAGAGAGGCTGAGAGCACAGTAGTGTAACATATTAACAATTTTGCTCATTCATGATTTCATGCCACTGACCATTTATCTCTCAAATAATGAACTTTGTATTGATTTTTAAGTGCAGCTCTATTTTAATAGCCATTTTGGAAGAAAGTCTCCAAAAGAAATAAATATTACCAACCTATTGTAGGTGCAAAAGAAGCATATATCAATGAAATGTTTAGAGTGGAAATAAAAGCACTTTCGTATTTATCACAGTGAATCTATAGAACCCTTGGCAGTCACTTGCTTTGTCCTGACTTGGCCACCTGGCATTGATCTGAGTGACTTGCTTTCCCTCTGCATTCCTTCTGTCATCTCTCCAAGTAACAGAGGTGATACAAGAATGAATAAACAGCGCTATAAGCAAGAATTCTGGAAGCAGCACTCAACCTTCAAACTTGAAGATATAATATTATGTCACTAAGTCCATGACAATTAATCACTTTTAATATGTATCTGAGCACATTGTAATAGCTTATCAGTGCCAGTGATGTAACTCATGAGAGTGAGCTAAAAATAGCACATAGGCTATTTATTATGCAGCCTTCACTGGACTGTGCATATTATCCTCTGATTGCCCTGACAGCATGCTGTCCTGGAATGATTCCAGAGAAGTCATTTCTTTGTACTCTCTGCCATCAGAACATCCCAGAAAAGCAGAATTTCAGGTTCTGGCAACATGATGCTTCTAACTATTAGACAAAGCTCAGAATTGGTGGGGCTTAGAGATCAGGTAATTGAAACAAACTCACAGAATGTAATAGGTTCATAAAAAAGGGAACCTGTCTAGAATATGCTAGGGATTTACTTTCACATTACTCAACTTCAAGGGAAAATTTACTGAAAACACTTATGTCCACGTTATGGATGAATAATGGTATCAAGTGATTCCAGTATCTGTTTCCAATTTCATAAATTCAGAGAAGTTCTTAAGCCTCAAGTAGAATGAACTGATATTCACTCCAATTTTTCAGACCAAGGAGCTGGAGGCCACAAATAGCTCAGGATTCTCTGTGGCCCAGTGAGCTGCTTGCATTTAATAAAATGTTCAGTATTAAAAATATCCAAATGTGTGCTGATTTAAAACAAACCTAGAATGCCTGTCTCTAATCTTTGCCTTTCACTTTCCACAATGATTCTTTTCTTGGCTTTCTCTATCAGATAATGCTGGTGGTGACCAAGATCTCATTGGAACAGGTTGGCGCACAAGGAACTCTCCGAGTCCTCCTCAATTCCTCAATCTGTGAAATGAGACAGACACATATTTGAATATAGGATTTTAACTAACAAAAGTCTAAAGACCCTAACCCTCTTTCTCCACCCTCGAAAAAAATCACAAATTACTTAATGCATTGCCTTCTTAGTGTAAATGAGATACTTGTACATTTGAAGTCAATCAGTTGATTTTTAAATATCTTATTGAGGAACAATTTGCCGCCCAAAATATTCACCCATTTTTAAGTGTACAATCCAATGACTGTCTGTAATGTTATGGAGTTGTTCAATCATTCCCACAATTTTAGAATATTTTCATTAACTCTAAAAAAGATTCCTCAAGCCTATTTGAGTTGTCTTGCCATATTTGCAGGAAATCAGTTGAACATAATGTAAGGGTTCATTTTTGGACTCCCAATTATATTTCATTGATATACATGTCTATCCTCAGGCCACTACCACAGATCTTGATTATAATAGCTTTGTAGTACGTTTTGAAGTCAGGAAGTATGAATTTTCCAACTTTGTTCTTCATATTCATTGGCTATTCTGGGTTGCAATTTCATATGAATATCAGGATCATTGTCAATTTTTGCAACCACAAAAAAACATATTTTGAATGAGATTGCATTGAACTTACTGGATGAGTGTGGGGAGTGTGCGTTTTCATCTTAATAATGTCTTCCATTCCATGAGCATTGGATGTCTTTTTATTTTATTTAGGTCTTTAATTTTTCTGTATGATATTTTGTACTTTTTAGTGTGCATATGATACTTATTTTGTTAAATTTACTCAAATATTTTTTGATGCTATTGTAAATTAAATTGACTTCTTGATATCATTGTCAGGTTGTTTATTGCTAGTAAATAGAAATATAATTGTGTTTGTACATTGTTTTTCTATTCTGCAGTTTGCTGAACTAATTAGTTATAATACTGTTGGTGGATTTACTACAATTTTCTATATACAAGACTGTGTCATCGGTGAAGAGATATTTTTATTTCTCCCTTACTTTACTTTTTTTTCTTGCCTAATTGCCCTGATAGAACTTTTAGTTCTATGCTGAATAGAAGCGGCAAGGCTGGATATCTTTGTCTTCTTCCTAATCTTAATGGGAAAACTTTCAGTCTTTCACTGTTATGGATGATTTTAACTGTAGTTATTTTGTAGATGCCCTTTATTGGGTTGAGAATGTTTCTTTCTATTTCTAATTTTTTAGTGTGTTTTTAATGAAGTGGTGTTCGATTTTTGTCAAAGTTTTTTCTGCATCTATCAAGATGATGATGCAGTTTTCATCTTATATTCTATCAACATATTGTATTATGCTGATTGGTTTTTGCATGTTAAGTCAACTTTGTATTCCTGGGATAAATCCCATTTGGTTGGGGTGCATAATCTTTTTAGATATTGCTAGATTCAGTTTGCTTGTATTTTGTTCAAGATTTTTGCATGTATTTTCATAAATGTTATCAGTCTATGGTTTTCTTTTATTCTAATGTCTTTAGTTTTGGTAATTCAGTCCTCATGTAATGCATTGGAAAATGTTTCCTCCTTTTCCATTTTTTTTGGAAGTTTATGAAATATGGTATTAATTCCTCCTTACATATTTGCTAGAATTCACCAGTGAAGGATTATGGACCTGGGCTTGCTTTGTGGTAAATTTTTAAATTACAGATTTAGTCTCTTTATTTGTGATAGGTCTATTCAGATTTGCTATTTCATCTTGAGTTAGTTTTGGTAGTTTGTGTCTTTCCAGGAATTTATCCATTTTACCTAAGTTATCAAATTTGTTCACATACAATTATTTGTAGTAATTCTTTCTTATTCTTTTTATTTCTGTAAAATCAATAGTTACATCTTTCTTTCATTCCTGATTGTAATAATATGGATTTTATTTTATTTTTTTCCTGGTCAGTTTAGGTAAAGCTTGTTAATTTTGTTGATCTATTCAAAACTCTAATTTCTTGCTTCATTCTAAATTGTTTTTCTATTTTAGTTCATTTCAGTATTATTTCTATTTTATTTATTTCTGCTCCAATCTTTGTTATTTCTTTCCTTTTCAATGTTTAAGGTTTAGTTTTCTTTATCCAGTTCTTAAGATGGAAGTTTAGGTATTGATTGAGATCTTCATTTGTAATAGAGGTGCTTACAACTAGATATTTCCCTCTTAAAACTGCTTAAAATGCAACACATAAATTTGGTATGTTGCATTTCATTTTAACTCATTCAAAAATTTTTTTTAAGTTCCCCTTTGTTTTCTTCTTTGACCCATAAGTTATTTTGCCTTGTTTTGTTTAATTTCCATATATATATATGTATATATATATATATATATCTTAAGATTTTATTTATTTATTCATGAGAGACACACACACAGAGAGAGAGAGAGAGAGAGAGGCAGAGACACAGGCAGAGGGAGAAACAGGCTCCATGCAGGGAGCCCGACGTGGGCCTCGATCCCGGGTCTCCAGGAACAGGCCCGGGGCTGAAGGCAGCCCTAAACTGCCGAGCCAGACCTAAAGTATTGTACATTGGGCACATATCTCCTCTTGGGCTGCTAATAAATTAATAGATAACCTGGACAGACAAAAAAAAAAAAAAATAACTGCCGGGCTGCCCTAATTTCCACATATATTTTTAAAGGATTTTATTTATTTATTCATGAGAGACATAGAGAGACAGAGACATAGGCAGAGGGAGAAGCAGGCTCCCCACACTGAACCTGATGCAGGACTCGATCCCAGAACCCTGGGATCTCGACCTAAGCCAAAGGCAGGCACTCAACCACTGAGCCACCCAGATGTCCTGCCATAAGAGATTCTTAATGATAGAGACAAACTGAGGATTGATGGAGAGAGGTGGGTGGGGGATGGGCTAAATGGGTGATGGGTATTAAGGAGGGCACTTGTTATGATGAGTATTGGATATTGTATATAAGTGATAAATCACTGAATTCTACTCCAGAAACCAATATTTCACTAAATGTTAACTACCTAAGATTTTAATGATAAAATTTAAAAAACCAAAGTGTACTGGCTACAGATACCATATTTTCTGTACACTTAAAAAAAAATCCAACATTTTCTGCTTTTGATCAGATTATTTAATTCATTCACTTTTAATATTATTGATATAGTTGGATTTACATCTGCCATTTTGGGTTTTGTTTTCTATTTGCTTTATCTTTTTATTTCCTCAATTTCTCCTTTACCACTTTCTTTTACATTAAATGAATATTTCCTACTGTAATATTTCAATTCCTCTAACAATTTGCTTTTTGTGGCAAGTAAAATCATGGACCCCAAATAATGTCCATGTCCAAATCCCTGGAACCTGTGAAAATGTTACCTTACATGGAGCTTGAATAGAAAATTATCCTGAATGGGTCAAATGTAATCATAAGGGTTTTTTTTTTTTTTAAAGATTTATTTTTTAGAGAGAGAGAGAGAGAGCATGGGGAGCATGGCAGAAAGGGCAGAGACAGAGAATCAAAGCAGACTCCTCAGTGAGCATGGAGCCCAACACGGGGCTCAATCTCAAAAGCCTGCATGACCTGAACCAAAAGCAACTTAACTGACTGCTTAACCGACTACGCCACCCAGGCACTGCACAACGGTCTTTGCTCTACTTCTCTTGTTCCTTCTTGCGGGTAAGGGATGGGCTGTTAAGTTTCCATGCCTTCTTTTGGTCCTGCAAACACCTACTGAATACTGAGACCCTCCCATTTGTTCTTCCCAAAGCAGTGACCTGAAATACTCGTTTGTGAGTCTACTTCCAATCCTGCAGAATCAGGCTGGCTTTCTATTCATGCTCCCTAGCTATCTACAAAGGATCATAGTCACTGTCTGCAGGAGTGTACTCAGGAAAATGGTCCTGGGCCTTGGGAGGGAGATGAGGTGTGGTGCAGAACAGTGAGGGCACCCATGAGCCAGTTGGGAAATACACAGGTAAAGCAACCCTAGTGGCTCATGGGCAGGCTTCTTGATGGGGTCGACAAAGAAATAGTGGGATACATGGCTCTCTGTTGTGTTATAAGCTCTGGTTGCTCTAAGTCCTTGTGACTCTTCCCTGAACCCAGCGTCTTCCAGCCACTGAACCATGCTGATCCCCTCAGAGTTCTGGGTAGGACAAGAAAGAGGTGGGTCACTTAGGCAGTGTCCCACACAAGTAGGAAAGCTGGGCACTCTTAGTATCCTCTCACATTCCCACAGGGGAGGGATTACGGACTGAGGGAGCCTTTCTTGGCATCAAGCTGTGCCACTTTGGAGGAAGAGTGATTACAGGTAAAATGAAATTGTTCCTTTTTCCTTCTTCGGTGAGTCTGCTCTTTGACTTTTTGCTCCAATGATGTGCTGGAACTTCTCTGCTGAACTTCTCCCACGAAGATACTCACATCCAAGGGTGCTTGTCAAAACTGGTGCACCGTGGGGAGATGACAATATAAAACTCCTGTTCTGTCATCTTGCTGACATGACCTGTAGTAGTTTTCAAAGGTTTAACCAGCCTTTAAGGAGGTAAAAATATGGTCTTTGGAATTACAACTATATAACCCTGAGTTCAGCTTTCTTTCTTCTTTTCAGAAAATTTGCTAATGTTTTTCCCTCTTCCTGCTATTTTAATTATTTATGTAATGAGCTTAGCAGTTAGGTTTGATTTAATCCAAAACCATGCCTGAAATCTGACAAAATAATATTTGCCTTAAGCCACGGATTTTTCTCCACCACCCAAAGAGCACCAAAGTTAAACCTTCCTCCAATTGCTCCTATTTGCGAAGGACAGTATAATTTCATAGGAGGTGTTGACAATTCTAAACATAGTGCTAAAGAAGTTCATTTTACTCCTCTGTTGGGAGGTGCTGGTGGGGGTATGGAACCAATTAACACAGAGAAAGAGGGTAATTATGAAGTGCATAAAAGTTTCCCAAATCAAATTAGCACTTAAACACAGAGGCACATGGACGTCTCATCTTTATACATATCACGTGTTCTCTTTTTAAATGCTGCAATGTCTCTATATTGAGATTTAAGTTGTAATTGCAAGTGGTTCTCATTCTTACTAGAAAGCCCTATTAGTAAATTCAGAGAACTTGGTAAGCTATTAAAGACAATCATGGGAATTATCCTTTTTATTGTGTTTTTCCCCTCCGTTCTTCTGTTGGCATTTTAAAAAATGTTTACAGGTTCTCCTCTTGGCTATTTCACTCTGTGATTTTATAAAATTTCTCCACAGGTTATTGTAATACAAATGTAATAATTTTATCTTGAGCCATCATTACAGATAGAGTTCCTTAAGAATTTTTTATCCTTCCTTAAATTTTTGCTCTTTCCTAAAGCCGGCACCACAGAGTAACTTCCCCACCTATCCTCAGGCTACTTTATTGCAGTTAGAAAATGCTTCCCAAATAATTGGTGTAGGATTGTTGATAGTGCTGCAAATGTAATTAATCTCCGCTGTTGACATACTTTCTTCTATGCTTAGAGTTAATGACTTCCTGTTGGATTATAATAAATTCATGACTAGATCTTTATTTGCTTCTTAAGTTTGGGAAAGTAAAGGTTCCCCTCTGTGCAGTTCATATGCTTTCTGTGGGCTGTTGGGCTGTGGTCAATGACACGAAATGAAGTTACCTAAGTCTCGAAAAATCAGGTCTTGAGATCCTGTTGTCTTCTTTAGATATTTAAGTCATCTTCAGTGAAGAACTTTCTTCGGTAGCTTGATCATCTAATAGGGTTACACATATGCCTTTATTTTCTTTCAGTCCTTGAGCTACCAATGATCTATCTCTGTGAATGTCTATAATAAAAATATCTGCAAAGAATAGAGCTGCAAGAGGAACTTTTCAAACCATCTTCATCCTCCCTACTGCTGCAGCTGCAAACTGCAACCCAGTGTTTGGAGAAACCCCTATTAGCCCTGTCTAGAGCATACTGATTCCTGAACTGGTCCTGTTCTCTTTTCCTTCTGATGCCAGTTTTTCCCAGGAAATCCTAGTGGTAAAAAGGAGAAAAGTGAAGGATGTATGAGAAGGAGACTCTATGCGTCATTAAATGAAACTTTCCAGGTCCTGTTCCTAGGTCCTGTTGCTTTCCTAGGTCCTGTTTTGCCTCCAGTGGTCACTGGAAGGCTGAATTATCATCCATTCTACTGCTCTCCATCCCCATACCATCCCTATTCTTCACCCCAACTAGGCTCCCACCCAGTTTCTTACACTCCTAGAGCTTCCAGAGACTTTCAATTGCAAATTAAAATTAAATGACTCAGAGCAAACTGAGAAGCAAAACTGGGTATTTAATTTACTGTCACAGAACTAAAATGTACAAAAGTAACATCTTCAGGCCAGTTTGATCCAGGTGCTTATGGTCTGTCCACCTCTTTCCAATCCTACACTCTTATTACAATAATCTTACAATTTGACTGTGGAACTTGGCTAAGTAGACTGCTTTACTCTCTTACACACACAAAGGCAAAAGAATTCACTTTCCCTTCATTCAATGCCCTATTAGCTTCTCTACCCTCACCTAGGAGCAGGAAAATCTCCAGACTCACTGCTAAAATGATGGGCAAGAAGTGTGTTTGGAGCATGACTTAGTTGAATTTCCCAAAGCATTTTTTTTATTTATACTTACTTAGGTCTTGCCTTGTTCCAAAAATGATTTAAGGTAAAAAGGAAAGACTAGGGATACTGGCAGTAAAGTTCATAGTGCTTCTAAAACTGAATTTCAAGTACTTTTTTATAAGTTAAATAGATTTCTGAAGATGGGCTGGCTCAATATCTAATCACTGTTTTTAATATTTTCTTTAAGGGATATGCTTCCCAAGTGAAAAATGATTTACAGATGGAAGTTTTTGAGCACAGTCTGGTCAGACTACCAGTGGACTGCCTTATTCCTTTTCGTGTCAATGGCTAACTGAAACTCACTGGACATTCTATGTTAGATTTTCTCATTATGTTTGTACAAATGCTTTATTGAATAAGCCTTTGGTCCCGTTTCTTTCAAGCCAAATCCTTAGTCTAGACGAATCATTTGGTTTAGTTGTCTGGCTAGCCTGCTACTTCACTTCTGAAATTTTGAACATGTGCAAATTCAGTAGTGACTAATCTCTGCTGATGTCTAAATGCTTTCTTCTTCCCAAATATAAAATAAATGAAATATGTATTGTCCAAATACCCCTAGGCCCCATTAGTCTGTGGAAATAATGAATTCATATTAGAATTTATGCTTAATTCCTGCTGGGACCTTGTCCTATCTGTTCAAGCAGGAAGTCAGCATCCAAGAAAATTCTCTTACCACTGTCACTCCACTACCCCTGAAAGTAATCTTGGGAATTCTTAGGGCGTATCTTTATGTAGAATCATATAGTCCATGTCTACCAGGGGATTCATTCTCCCTCCAGATTTCTCTTTTAAGGAGAGCAGGTTCTGGAACTTAAACTACCTGGGTGCAAATCCTGGTGCCGCTGTTTATAAGTTGTGTGATCTTGGGCAAGTTGTTTAACTTCTCTAAACTTTAGTTTGTTATCTGAGAAGTGAAGTTTTTTCAAGATTAAGTGAGGGGCCCCTGGGTGCTCAGTCAGTTAAGCACCCAGTTTCAGCTCAGGTCGTGATCCCAAGGTCCTGGGATCGAGCTCAGTGTTGGGCTCCCTGATCAATGGGGAGCCTGCTTCTCCCTCTCCCTCTGCTGCTCCCCCTGCTTGTACTCATGCTCACTCTCTCTCTCTACATCAAATAAATAATAAAATCTTAAAAAAAAAAGATTAAGTGAGAGAATACATTTGGAGTAGTTGGAGAATGCCTGACATGTATTAGGCGTTCCATCAACATTAATCACTATTATTATCCATGGCATCTTTTGCTTCTTCTCTTCTTTAAGGCTCTTGCCCTGACTGCAGAACATGATCCTCAAAATCTGCAAATCAAGGGGGCATCAGAAGAGTCCTTAGTGTGCCATATGTATTCATCACAGAAATGGAGAGAAAGCCTCTGCTCACCTTTAGCTCTAGTGCTCTTCTTAGAACTGGTTGGGGTCAAGGTGGCACAAGATCTCCTATTTCTCATCTCTCTTCCAGGCTCGTGCCTAGTGCCTAGTGTCTGGTTACCTTTTTGCAGACATCCTTCACCTCACAAAAATTAACCTGTAGGACCTAAAGCTTCAATACGATAAGCGTGGGGACTAAAATCTAACATAACTTCAGTGACCTCACTTTACTGTCCACCATGATCTTTGCAAACAATTTTCTCAATTGCACTTTCCACTTGTAATTTATCTTAATTTTAATTGTCTATATATATATTAAGTAAGTTAGTGGACTGAATTCATGTAATTCAAGTCAAAATCTCTTATGTTCCTTTGCACTTCTGTAGATATGTCAGTGCATTTTATCTCCTCAGTCTTACAATGAATTCTGCTTTTGTTTGTCTTCAGAAAATGATACGTAAAAACAATTTTGTAAAGCAAAATACCTTAATTATTTAGGACAAAACCAAAGTCAAAATGAATTTAGTAAATACTGCCAAAAACCTATTCAAACATTTTAAATTTCAAATAACTACTTTTTGACTGATTTAATATTTTATTTATTTTAAGCCAGCTCCAGGGCATACAATGTTCTATTTTTAAATTATTTTAAGATGGCAAGAACAAGTTGGACCCACATGAAATCTTTTCTAATGGATAGCCAGACTGCTATTGAAAGTATTTGGAATCTACTTTAATTTTTTAATCTTATCAGTTCAGAGAGGTAGTGTAATGTCATGTTTATATGAGAAGTCCGGGCAGGTGGGCAGTTTGCCTAGTTTGAATCTTGACTCTACCTAGATGGGAGTTGTGTACTTGAGCAAGTTTCTTACCCTCTCCAGAGATTTTCCCCATCTGTAAAGTGGGAATAATAATAGTCCAGATATCACAGGAGTGAGAATTAAAGTAGTTAATATATTTTAAGTGGTCATATATCCTGGAATATAACAAATCCTCAATAACTGTTGGCTATTATAATCCATTATGCCAACAACATTGGACAAAAAGAACATCATTTTGACTCATTTACTTAAAAAATATTCTTTGAGCATCCAAGTACATGTCAGGAACTGTGCTAGATTATGGGCTAAAGCAATTAAGACAAAATTACTTCCTCAAGGAACTAATAGCCTTGTGTTTGAAAATTTTCAGATAAATGCTTCCATTAAACATTTCATTTTAGAGAACAGCTATGTTCGTGAACTTTGCTTATGGACGACTATTTTTAAAAGAGAAAATATATCTCTTGTATAAATGAAGAATTTTTAAAAATTCAGTAATCTTTATTTCTTTCTTATCCAAAATATCCAAATTTCAGGCAAGTATGACTGTGTCAATGAATAGCTTTAATGGGATCCAAGTGTCTAGGAAGAGTTAACACAGCTGCAGAGAAAGCTGTAGAGAAAGCTCTATGCTTTTATCCTCCTAGAAGTCACTCAAATAATTTAAAAATTAGCTGTTTGAAGATAAACTAAAATAATTTCCATTTTAAATGTGACATTGTATAATTAGCATTTTCCATTTATTCAGTATTTCTGTTCCTCAAAGAATAATGAGTTACTTAAACTAGAGTAATACAGCTAAACTTAAGTAACTAGGAGTAATACTTTTCTATTTTTTCCAGAAAATACGTATTCTTTTCTTTTTTATTTAAAGATTTTATTTATTTATTCATGAGAGACACAGAGAGAGAGAGAGAGGCAGAGACACAGGCAGAGAGAGAAGCAGGTTCCATGCAGGGAGCCCGATGTGGGACTTGATCCCAGGACTCCAGGATCACACCCTGGGCCAAAGGCAGGTGCTAAACCACTGAGCCACCCAGGGATCCCCTACATATTATTTTCTAGAAATTCAGCATCATCAATAAGAATTTTTTAAATGACACAAATTGGAAAATAATTTAGCTTACGAATTATTATTGAGAGTTTATGAGGAAGGCTGCTAGTAGATATCGTGGGGTAAATAGAAGTAAAGTGACAGCAAAGGGTACATACGTTAAGTTGTGAAGCGAAACTGACCTTGTGCCAATCTTTCGACCTTCCCTTCTTAACAGAGGAATGTCATTGTCATTTGCTGCGTCAGTGGTTTAAAGTCAATAACCATTGATACTCTCCTTTGGGAACTCTTGTGCTTACAAAGACAATATTTTAAAATGGGACACAGTCTGCTGATGAGTAAGTAAGTATCTCTAATGATGGTGGGAAGAAATGTTACTTTGAAGCTCAGAAATTCAAAAGAATTATTGCTGCTCTGTTCTTTTTAATAGTTATTGAACAATAATGGTGCATAATTCTCAACTATGCTCAAGCAGGGAAAAAAAAGGTTATATCTAATAAGAACTTTAAAATGTGTGCGTTCTGTAATACATCATTCTTGCTCTCTTTGGAGAGCAATTTCAAAGTGCGTACTTGGTAAGAAACTTGGTAGAACAACATCTTTTCAAATGAACCTGTTCATTTATGTCTAGGTCAGAGAGATATGTAGAATTTTAGTTTTCAGCCCAAATACATTCTCAGTTATCAAATGTGTTTTACCATTTCATCGTAACTTGCCTTTGGAGTCCTTACTCTAGTATTTGGTTACTTGCTTCGTCTGGGCCAATTTTGAATACTGACCTCGTGATCAGTCAAAATCCGCTGTCATCTGTGGCTCACAAGTTCTGGCCTTTTAATAACCATTTCTTTATTTTCTTGTCCTCACATCTTTCTGGATGCCATATAGTACTTAAGACAAATCATGGAGGATTTGGATAGCTTCTCGATCTTTGGGATTGAGGTCTTAGAGTGTCACCTGCATTTGGTGTCAAACACAGCTGGACTGGACAATTCATTTTGCCTGATTTCACAAGGGAATTTGACTTTTTTTCATGAAAGTGTGAATCCTGGTTCCAATTAGGAGCTAATAGAGATCCTTGTGGCCTCCAGTCAGGTTTCAGGGATCTGGAGATACGGCCCATTGAACATGAGCTTGTCTATTTTCAGGAAGAGGAAGGAAGATTCCTGTAGCTGGATGTAAAATGTGTGGATAATAGTTCTCCTTGCCTAAAAAAGTGCAATTTTGTAATACAGGTTAGATTTGGTGTTTAGGAAGTTTCACCCTTATTCCTTGTCTCTCCCCTCAAAAAGCCTCTTAAATTGAAACAAGTGAAATGAACAAAAAGTGATTAGATGAGACAGCTACAATATGCTCTGTAGTACCCTGTCAAAGCATTGTCACACCATATTGTAACTTATCTCTTAATATGTCGGTCTTCCCCTCCAGACTCTGACCTTAAAATGGGAATTGTGTTTTACTACTCTTTCATCAGTGCCTGGCACAAGCTCTGTTGTATAGCAGACAGTTAATGTTCAATAAATGAGTGAACAAACAAATAATATAAATGAGCGAATGAGTAAATTTAGAGTAGATCATTTTACAAAATATTTTGTAAATGAGTACTGCTGAGATGTCTCCTAAATCCAGTTAGGAACCATGATGCTTCTCAACCTAATCAACAATGAATGAACAATAAATGTAAAGCATGTATGTGGATGTTGAAAGAATCCGTTGCTTGAATCCAGAGGAAACATGGTATTACTGAAGAGCATGAATGTTTTTTGTTTGCAGCCATTGTACTTTTTAGATAGGAAAGTCCTATCCAAGGTAAGTATATCTTCCCCAGTTACCACAGTTGGTTTCTGAGTTTGTTTAGTTTGAATCAACTCTACAGAATCTGGCCACTCTGAGAATCTGATAGGACCGAGAGCCTGGATCAAGAAGCCTCTGCTTAAAATGCGTCTGAGTAGATAGATGATCAGCATAATTCAATCTCTGTGTATTTCAGTTTAGAGTGTTTATAAACACACTAATTTTACAAGAAGCCTTCAAATCAAATGAATCCAGCAAATTTCTCTTTAATAAAGAAATTTCACTTAAGTTCTAATACATAATGACACTGATAATAATTGGAAGCAAATTCTCATTGAATATATGTGGCTACTCTTATTTTACTCATTATAAACCTAGTCATCTCAGTGACATTCCATTGCAAGTAGAATGACCAGGTAATAGAACTTGATCTGATTGATTTGATTAGCTCAGTGATTAATTTATGTGTGTGTTTATAAGGCTCTCTAAGACACTTGCTCCAAGTCAAAATAAAATTTGACTAGTCAGAGAAATTGTGTGTGGGTTTTTTTTTTTAATTCTGTTTTTTTTTTAATTCTGTTTAATTCTGTTTTATTTCTCTTTGAGTGCTATAATGAATACATAAACATAAAACTGTTTAAGGGATCAGAGCCTCCTCTTGAAGCAAGCTCTGTTCCTTTGAGAGAAAGAAAGGAAACCGTAACAGCTCTTCACCTGTGTGAGATGAATAGCTATAGGTCAGGTTGTATACAAACAGACTTTTTATATCTGAGTAGGGAGTCACCATGCTATGCTTTCACGAAAGGTTTCTCTCTGACTCCTCAAAGTTTATTCACTATAAACACGTACACACATGTACGCACAAGTATAACCTGCTATGTGTACTCAGATTTCAAAAATTCCAAATCTTGATTTAAGCTATATAACTAATACAATCTTAATAAAATATCAATATTTTGAGACATCCGACAAAATGATATTAAATTTAAGTAGGAAACATAAATATGTGAGTCTGTTCTTAATCCAGTGTAGCTTATATTATAGTTGGGAGAGACACAAATGTAAGTAAACATTTAAATAAATTATATGTTTAATTTTTAGATGGTGAAAAGTGCTCTAGAGAAAAGTTTAGCACAATAGGTGGATATTTGTGGGGCTTCAGTTTTAAATAGGGTCTACAGAGAATACCAAGGAGGTAAGTACTATTATTTGCATTTCAGAGGAGAGAAATTTTACATTTCCAAGATATGTAAATGATATCTGAAAATCAGTAATGGTTCAAAAAGAGTTTGGGTATTTGAGATAGTTAAAGCTACAATATAGCCATCTTGAAATATGAAATCAAACCAATAAAATATAACAAATGTTTTGATAACAATTCATGGAATTTCTGTGTTTAAATAACTCACTGGTTAAAAATCAAAACCTGGATTCTGCAATGTTTATAAAACAATGAAATTGAAAGCAATAAGTTTCAGAATCTATGGAATATATTCACAGTTATATACAGCACAATTCTCATAGTCTTAAACTCTTACATAAAAAAGAGTAACAATAAGTAAATTAGTTATTCAAATCAAGTTTCTGGAAAAGATCAACAGGTAAGAACTAAGGAAAGTAGATGGATGATTTAACAAAATGAAAGCAGAAGTGAATACATAACAAAGCAGAACCTATAAATAAATCCAAAGCCTGGTTCTTTTTTTTTTTTTTAATAAATTAATTTTATTGGTGTTCAATTTACCAACATACAGAATAACACCCAGTGCTCATCCCGTCAAGTGCCCCCCTCAGTGCCCGTCACCCATTCACCCCCATTCCCCGTCCTCCTCCCCTTCCACCACCCCTAGTTCGTTTCCCAGAGTTAGGAGTCTTTATGTTCTGTCTTCCTTCCTGATATTTCCCACACATTTCTTCTCCCTTCCCTTATACTCCCTTTTACTATTATTTATATTCCCCAAATGAGTGAGAACATACACTGTTTGTCCTTTTCTGATTGACTTATTTCACTCAGCATAATACCCTCCAGTTCCATCCACGTCGAAGCAAATGGTGGGTATTTGTCGTTTCTAATCAAAGCCTGGTTCTTAAAACAAAACAGATAAAACAGATTAAATTTGAAATGAAAGTGAGGAAATAAACAACTACACATAAAGAATATATCAAATTAGTTAAAAGAGAGTATCTTACAATATTCTCTATTTGAAAACCTAGACAAAATGAAAGTTTTTTCAAATAAAAGAATGCATAAGTTTTCAGAATTTACTCACAAAGATATGGAAAAACTAACCCAAAAATTCAAGGTGAAAATTGAGAAAAGTATTTGTTATTCCCTACAAACATCACACTTAGAAGATTTTACAGATGGAGTCTTTCAAATACTCTAGAACTTTGGAAGAAATAATTCTAATTCTGTCAAATAAATTTACATCATATAAAAAAGGAAAGTTTAAAGTGATATCAAAATCTGATTAATGATAACAGAAAACAGGAGAGACAAAGACAGACTACTTTAACCCATGAAAGCAAAAATGCAAAATGAATTATAGCAAATGGAATAGAGCTGTGTGAAAAACACCTTAGTATTTGGAAGACTGGTGATAAGATTTATCATATTAAAAGATAGAGGAAAATCATATAATCAATTTAATAGATGCAGTTGCTTTAAAGGAGCATTTATTTTTTTAATATAAAACCTTAAGAACTCTTGGGGTGCCTGGGTGGCTCAGGCTATTAAGCATTTGACTCTAGATTTTGGCTCAGGTCATGATCTCAGGGTCATGAGATTGAGCCCCTAGTTGGGCTCTGCACCTTGCATGGAACCTGCTTAAGATTCTCTCTCTCCCTCTTCCCTTCCCCCTTCCCCATTTCTGGTAGTTGCTCTCTCTCAACAGAACAAAACAAAACACTTTAAAACTCCTAAAATATGGAAATGGAAACTTCCTTAGCATGAGGTTAATACATGTCTTAATTCAAAGGCAAACATCAGGCCTACTATTGAAACACTGAGATATTTCTGCTAAGGTGGGAAGAAACACAAATATGGTCTTTTACATTGTTATCATTTATTATTTTTCTGGAAGTACAGCCAGTAAAATTAGGAAAAAAATAAAATTAAACTTACAAATAATGGAAAGTGTGGACAAATTTTTTATTTTGCAAATGATAGTAATATGCCCTAAAAGAATAAACTAAAAACTATTATAAAAACAATTTAGTAAAATAGCAGATTAAAAATAAACAGCCAAAGTTTCCTATATACAAAAGCAATCAATTCAGAAAAAACATAGCTTCAATGTATTCTATATAGCAGTGGCATTAGGAAAGTAATATTACAAAGATGTATTATAAGAAGATATCACTGAAATGGAAAACTACACCTGCACAGTAAATTAGCATGAAAATGAGGCATAGAACTCCTTACATTGATATATACCCCTGTTATGTCAATGAATTTCAAGAATGAAGAAATAATTATTCAGATGTCAGAAAAAGTTAGTCACCTCCAAAGAGAAAAAAAAAAAACGGACTTCAGACTTCTGCATAGCAACATTCCATGTTCACCTGTAAAGGAGAATTGTCTGCAATGTACTGTTCAATACAATCGCTGCTAACTACATATGGCTTTTGATCACTTGAAATGTGATTAGTTCAAACTGAGATGTGCTGTAAGTGTAAAATACAGGCTATATTTTGAAGACTTACTATGAAAAATTTTTTTCAATATCATTAACTATTTTTTATGTTCATTACATGTTGAAATATTTGAGCATATTGAATTAAATAAACATCATTAATATTAAAAATAAAAACATGATGGGATAAAACACTTAAGATACAAAGCCGAGAGTAATAATCAATGTGTAGAATTTATGTTAAATAAAAGTGTTAGAAGCTCCTGGGTAGCTTAGTCAATGAAGACACTGACTCTTGATTTTGGTTCAGATCATGACCTCAGCATCCTGAGATCCAGCCCTGCCCCAGGCTCCACACTGAACATGGAGTCTGCTTAAGATTCTCTCTCCCTATTCCTCACCCTCTACGCCTTTCCCCTGGCCCCCTCATGCTCTCTGTCTTAGAAAATATGAACAAACAAAAAACTTTAAGTCTTTTCTAAGGATAATAAAGAAGTATTAAATAAAGAGAAAGATGTGCTTTGGACAAGAATTATCTATGAAATAAAAATGCATATTTTTCTCAAATCGGTATATTTAACATACTCTTTTCAAAATAACAGCAAGATTGCTTTTGAGAAAATTCACAATGTAATGCTAAACTTCACTTGGAAAAATAGGTAGTAAGATTAAAATGAAATATTATAAATAAGAAGAGTAATGGAAAACAAGCCCTACTCAGGATAAACATAAGTTAAAAATCTAAAGAAATGGAGTTTGTTACTGATTTAGGATTAGACTGAAAAGTGTAGAAGTGGAAATATATGAATATTTAGTATATGATAGTAGTAGAATTCTAATAAATGGTGGAGAGAATAGATTAAGTAATAATGATGTTTTAATAAATTGGTTTGACAATTGGAGAATATAAGTGAGATAGAGATCTCACATGAGTGAGTTGCAGATGAATCAAACAGTATCACATAATATAAAATCATAAAACCAATGAAGTAAAACATTAGAATATCGCTGCATGAAGGTCTTCTAAGCATGGTGCAAAATTTGGAAGTTGTGAAGGGAGATTGATCAATTTAAGAACATAAGACTTGATCATTCAGTCAACACAGAAAACTAAAGTCAGAATACGAATGACAACCATGAGGAAAACTAACTGGAAAAGCATGTAAGAACAGACTAATTTCATTTTTAGTAAAGGGTTCATAAATTATAGAGAAAAAGTAGTTCAACCTTATAGAATTATGAAAAACATGAAGAGGTAGTTTACTAGGATGCCCATCAAAACACATTTGTAACAACTACTCACGCACAAATCTGGAAACAATCTAAATATCTGTCGATTGTTATTTACACAATTGATAGAATATACAGTATAACTTTTATTAAAAATAAGGTAATGTGAACTGGTGCAGCCACTCTGGAAAACTGTGTGGAGGTTCCTCAAACAGTTAAAAATAGACCTGCCCTATGACCCAGCAATTGCACTGTTGGGGATTTACCCCAAAGATACAGACGCAATGAAACGCTGGGACACCTGCACCCCGATGTTTCTAGCAGCAATGTCCACAATAGCCAAACTGTGGAAGGAGCCTCGGTGTCCATCGAAAGATGAATGGATAAAGAAGATGTGGTTTATGTATACAATGGAATATTCCTCAGCCATTAGAAACGACAAATACCCACCATTTGCTTCGACATGGATGGAACTGGAGGGTATTATGCTGAGTGAAGTAAGTCAATCGGAGAAGGACAAACATTATATGGTCTCATTCTCATTCTCTCATTCTCAGAAAAAAGGAATAAAGGGGAAAGGAGAGAAAATGAGTGAAAATTCAGTGAGGGTGACAAAACATGAGAGATACCTAACTCTGGGAAATGAACAAGGGGTAGTGGAAGGGGAAGTGGGCGGGGTTGGGGTGACTGGGTGGTGGGGGGCACTTGATGGGATGAGCACTGGGTATTATGCTATATGTTGGCAATTTGAACTCCAATAAAAAAATTTTAAAAAAATAAAAATGAGGTAGATTTTTCACAGCTATGGAGAAATATCCAAACCACATTACCATGTGAATAAATGGCCTAAAAGTAGACAGAGATTTATTTTACTTGTAAAAAAGCAGGAGATTTCTAGTAGGATATCCTTATTATCATTGTTTGTAATAATGTTCACTTAATGCAAGGCATAATGGGTCTAGTCTATGTTAATAGCTGGTTATTTCATAAATCATCAAATTAGGTAGAATTTAAAGGAAAAAGGAATATAAAGACTGCAATACTCATAATTAAATGCATTATGTTGATTTCCTAGAAAATTGATTTTGTGTTAGATTTGAAAAAGTATGGTGTGAATTTAACATTTTGTTTTGGAAATCGGTATTTTAAAATATGAAATTCATTGTATAACTTTATAGATGATCCGCATGAAACACGTAAAGGCTAAATTATTCAGTTTATTATTTCAGTGGAATAGCAAATAATTCCAATGACATTCTCAAAGTAAGTTTAAAGAAGCTCCTTTAATTGAAAAACAGAGGTCTTTTACAACTTATTGTGGGTCTTTTTAGCTTCATAATACATTTTTCCATAGCTATTCTTCTTTCAGAATAAAAGAATAATTATCTTAAATCTCTCATACTTGTATCTATTTAATTTTTTTAAAGATTTTATTTATTTATTCATGAGAGACACAGAGAAAGAGAGGCAGAGACACAGGCAGAGGGAGAAACATGCTCCATGCAGGGACCCTGATGTGGGACTCGATCCCAGGCCCCTGGGATTATGCCCCGAGCCAAAGGCAGACACTCAACCGCTGAGCCACACAAGCATCCCTCATTTAAAAAAAAAAAGAAATATGTAGTATCTTTTTGAATTTCTGAAATTTTAATTTCTGAAAGTCTCTAGGGGAAAAAGCTGTTTTTCTTTTGACACTCCACCATCTTTGTTTTCAAAGTTTTAAAAAGATATGAATAATTTTCACTTATTTCTTCAAAGGAATATTATTTAAAAAAATACTCTGCCTTCAAATATAAACCAAATATAAACCAGAGAAAATTCATCTGGCCATTGGATTAGTATTAAATTCCTAAGAACTTGAAAATCAATTCATCCCTGAGCTTAATTTTATCCTTATCTTTCAAATCAATTAGTGTATAGCCACAGGTGAATGAGCAAATACGAAGTTTTGTAAAAGAAATTATTGTGGTAATTCTGTTACTAGCAGCAAGGCCCTAGAGTAGTTTCAGCCATTTTAAGTGGCTTCTATTTTTTTTTTTTAATAAATTATCTCGAGTTGGTTTGTTATAACCTGTTCTTTCATTTTCTACCTAAGGAAATGGGAAGTTGTCATCACTCTGAGAGCTCTTGCTGGGAGCCCTTCCCGTTCTTCAAGCTGTGTTTGGCTTCAGATTAGCATGGTTGCTTCCAACTTGAATCTATTATCACAATTCTTCATCTAAAATGGAAAGTTAATGTTTTGAACTTGAGGAATAAAAAATTTTAACAAAATGAAGTGAATATAGTTATCTGAGGGAAAACATTTTTTTTTTTTTTTTTTTTACTGTAAGTGATCCTGTATTGCCAAGTTGTCCAAAGAACACACATCTGTCTCCAGGTGTTCAAGTAAATTCGAAAAAAAAATGTTTTTAAATCTTCCCCAGACTGAATTACTATTCTTATAAGGATGGTGAATAACCCAGAGAGCTATATGTGCCAAACTTATCTGACCATGGAAACTATTTTTTTCCCTTATAGAACATCTGTTTAGTAGAACACAGTTTGGGTAACACTGATGAGAGCATATTTTCAGACATTAAAAAAAATTACCTTAATAATTTGACCTCTAGCAAACCTCTAGCAAAATCTCCTGCTATATTTAATAAATTTATACTTTAGAAAGTTAATCTGTGGTATCACTTTTTATTGGTATGAGAATAACACATATGATTTTAGCTAGAGGCTTCACAAGTAACTGATAGAATTTTACCTCTGAGGTGATCCTGTCAAGCACTTGTTGACCAAGTTGCTGCTATGGGTTTGTTTGAATAGAGATTTGATAATCACCAAAGCTACTGGGCACAGTGGCTGAGCCCTGTTAATGTCCTGTCGGCTCTGCCCCAATTTCCAGCGTGGACGCCATCTGGAAGTAAAGGCTGGCTCTAGAAGCCATACAATTTGTACCCCTGCAGGCAATGACTGTTTTGGCTATGCAATGAGCAGATGAACAAAAAAGGGGGGTTTTCCTATGTGGACACTCAGGCTATTCACTCCCAGAAGGCTCAATAGGAGTACAAGGTGCTATCTGTAATAAACCTGAAGCTCTAAGTTCTTTTGTCATTGTTCCAGGTATTGTTAGGAAACTTAAAGTGTTGCTGTTCTTCTCGTCTGAGGTTTTCCCTAAATGGTCCATTTATTCATGCTTATTTGAGGGAAATTTAAAAACTCTTTTCTATCCTTTCCTCTCATTTTTCAAAGTCAGCTTAAAATTGTAAGGACTTGCAGGACGTTGGGTTATTCTGTTATGTCATTTGGCAACTTCCTTTTCAGCTTTTTCTATATACCTATTAAATTTCATGTCCAAATGAGAGGTTTTCTACCAATATTTCAGTATCCTACCGAACAGGTCAATTTCACTGTGTTCTCTTCACGATATCTGTGGTCTACCACTCTCAATATATGTCTATAGAAACCTTCACTCTTTACTGTGTCTTATAGGAAGCAAATGGGAGATTAGTTCCTGTTTGTAAAACTTCCTAGATTCTAAAGACATCTTTGGTATGAAAAGGAATGGAATTCTCATTGTGATTGAAAGAAGAAGAAGGGATATAAATGTTCTAAACCACTTTAGGTCCCTAAGTTTAGTTGGTGATTGCCTGTGACCAATTTCAGAAATCTCACAACAGTAAAACATAACATCTGCAAACATTCTATTCTACTGAATGGGGTCTCATCTGTTTGTTTTCAGTTCATTGATCTAAATATAAAAGCCCTCAGATTCTCAGTTAGCTATAGTTAGATATATGAACATCTTATGTATTGAGAGTTTCAGATGGGTTAATTTAAGAGGGGGATTTGAGTAGGGGAAGAGACAGTGAGACTGTGGGAGGATATTAGATAGCTAATGTTAAGAGCAGAGGAGAGGGACATGGGAGAGACAGGTGGGGACACCAGACAAACAATCCCATCTTGTTAAGTGCCAGTTCTGAATATCTCACTAAATATCCTAAAAAGGAAATCCTGGCCAGTAGTGCTAATGCAGGTACACTGAGGGACCCATAGCTCACATTTTGTCAATGATGTGATACGTTTTTAAAGTTGGAGGGTTAGGGTCTAAGATAGGAAAGCATCTTTGCTATGTACTGCTAAAAATCTGTCAAGGATTCTGAGCATATTTTTATATGAAGTTAGTCTGAAAGTTTGAACTATGGTCTTCCTGAGTTGTGTGAGGCTTGGGTTTTGGATTCTCTGGAGCCAAAATCTCCTCACTCATCCAGAAAATCCTCCCTTGCCGCTTCTGATTACAGAATCTATCTATATCCCTTGCCATTGAACTTCAGAGCTGTGTGCTTCAATAGGGAACTAGGCTGAAAAGAAGGAGTCTTGAAGTAGTGGAAATCTGAGGACCATGGATCTGTGAGGCTTATTTCTTTGGAGGGGAGAATGGGGTAGGGATTCTTGTGTTCAAACCCTAAGAATTTGAGGCATAGCTGGTGCCTGCACTTGTTTTTGGCCTTCGTCAAAAATATGGCATGCTACATACCACCTGAGTCTTTCTGAGGGGAGGTCAATGGAAACCATGCTATTCTTTACCAAACTTGTTTTTTTATTTTATTTAAATTCAATTTGCCAACATATAGTATTACACCAAGTGCTCATCACAGCTTGTACTTTTAACCTTGTAGGTATCTACTAATTGTATCAAAACATTTTCTCCCTCAGGTTCCATATCTCATGTCAATTTATTTTCTTTACAATGAGTGCTTCTCCTGAAAATCAAAACAAAACAAACACTAAGGTTGCAAATACACAAATCAGGATAGTAAGCTTTTCTAGCAGGACATTTTACTTTGTAACATCACACTGATAGTATCTTAAGGGAAGGAATTTTAGAAATCATCCAGTTCTATTCATCCGGTTCGTAGATGAAGAAATGGAGATCTGGAGAGGTAAATTGCCTTACTCAAGGCTTCACAGCTAGACATGAACACAAATCCTTCAGCACCAGCCAGTGCTTTTCCTCACTGCATCACACTGCCCTCGCTGTACTCCCTTACCCTCACCTTGAATGAAAAAGAGAACACATTTCCCTTAAAATACTCGAAAACATCAAGTACTTGTAATACATTTTTATTGCCACAAATCAAATTAAAATATGCAAAACAATCACACTTCTTCAATAAAGAAGGATCTACACTTGCTTGTTATACATGAAGCATTTTTGTAATTTATTTGGAATCTGAAAAAATTATTTAAAATTTATTGAAGATGTAAAAAATTGACCAATCTACAAAATGCAAATTGTCTTGAAGAGCATAAGGTAAGAATCCAAACCAAAGACATCTGCTTGCACTCATCCCTGCTTACTCAGCTAGCTGCCTACCCACCTGTTCTGCTAATGAGGTTGTTCTTACTATACCCCTCCCTGTTCTGTTTTAGCTTGACAAAGTCTTATGAAGTCAAGAAGTTATCATCCAGTAAAGTCCTGCTCAGCATAAAGAAAATAATTATTTAATTAAACTCCACCATCATGCACATTTCACAGGTTATCTTCATTTTTCCTACAATAAGTATGATCTTTATTGCTTTCAAATCTTAAAGTGGTTCTCTTGGCTTTTGGCATCTGATTCAGAAATCATTCATTCAATTTAAACCAGCCCACCTTGCTCAACCCCTTTCTTCAATATTCTACCCTGAATACTTGGGGGTTGAAGTATCCTGGGTAAGGGTGTTTTACATAAAGAGGAGGACAGCTAGAGTGGCATATATTTAACAAAATTTTCAATTTATATTTTTCTAAAGTATTACTTCATGGTGCAGTTTGGATTCCCTGGGGAAAATATTCAGATTGAGATTTTCTGCATGGGAAATTTATTGGGAGTGCTCTTGGGCCCATACCTGTGAGATAGTGAAGGAAATTAGGATGGACAGAGGGAGAAACTGAACTGGAATGTAGTCACCATGAAAGTTTGTGCTGATCTGTCAGGAAGATCTAGAGTGGAATGGCCCATATAGAGGCAAAAAGAGCTAGGCTTTTATCCTCCCACACTGTCCAATATGATCTGCCTCTGGAAATTGGGGGTGGGGAGAATGACTGAGGACAGGGGTGCTCTCTGTAATTTAGTCTTCTTGTGACCAGGGTGATTCCAAAAGATAAATTCTGATGACAGCCATCAACTGCCAACAATTAGGAGGTGGGGGAATGAGTAATGAACCCAGTCATGGAGGTTGATTTGGGCAGGGTGCCATGGCATCCACAACATCCACCATTTATACTGCTCGGATCCACAGCTTCATATATCGCACTCAGAGAGCAACTCCTTCTGGATCCTAATGGACTTTTCCTAGAAAAATTATAAGAGTAAAGGTTAGGAGATAAGCAATAGCTCTAGCTGCTTCTTCTGGTTTCAAGGCTACTATGTAACACTTCTATCTTCTAATAATTAATCCAGATTCCACTTACCTTTGGCTAGCAACTCTTGGTCTAGATAATTCACTTGCTGAGATGACTCAGACCCTAATCTCAGTGGTTCTAAGCCCTGGATAACATGTTCTTCATAGACTATGAATTTGCCATTATAATCAAAATTATGCCAGAATACTGGGAGACACTGGTAAAGGTCATCCGGGTGCCAACATGTTTTTCCATGCCTCTATGGTGTAACAGCAGTCTTACTTCTTCTTGATGATCAGGCCAGTCGATCTTGCCAAGATGTAACTCCTTTCCTTGCCAACTGGTCTCTTAGTACAAAAAATGTAAAGTAACAGGCATCCTTAGCTTAAAGTTCAATGGCAGTCCTGGTGCATCCCATAGTGGAAGCGTTCATACCTGAGAATCAGAAGTATTAAGCCTACAGAGTTCAGCATTAAGGGAAAGCAAGCACATATTCCTCACTTGGGTCACTGAGAATAAGAGTAAACTGGGCCACTCAGTTTCCATCCTTTGGTTGAACTCATATGTTTTACCTACTGGGGAGATTGTATCATTAGAAAGTCATTAATTTAGGGTGTTATACAACATTTTGGAGAAGATCTCCTATTTTCCAAGGGTATTATTTGCAAGCTAGTGCTTTAGCTGTTCCCCTTAAGGCCATCCCATTGCTCTACTAGCTCAGCAACTTCCAGATGACACACTAAGTGATGGTAACAGTGGATTGTCTGGTCATATGATCACCATAAAATATGTGGGATCCTGTGTCAGTGAATCAAACACTGTGTCAGCTCTTAGAGAATGAGGTTAGGTTGGCCCTGCAGGCAGGAAAGGGAAAACTCCTGGAATGTATGCTGATTCTAGGCAAGTTCATTTGCTGCTTTTTTCAATGTGGAAAAAAAAAATCCAATCTGATCAGCTTGCTAAGAGGCTGGATAGTCTTCTTCAGGGATGGTGACATATGAGGGACTCAGATTTGGTCTGTTGTTAGCATATTAGATATTCAGCATCAGCAGTAGGTAGATGAGCCTTAGCCAGGGGAAGCTTGTGCTATTGGGCCCATGCATCATCTCCATCCTTGCCACTGGGGTTCAACACATGCATCCTCTGAGCCAGCACTAGGTGGATGATGACAGAAGCTATCTGATGTCACCTGGTCAATTTTTTCTATTTGGTTGTTTAATGCCTCTTCTGAGGTGGGTGCTCTCTGATGGGTGTTAACATGTGATCAAAGGTCTTCACACTCATACCTACTCTCATCAGCCAAGCATTATGCCTATTTCTCAGACCAAAGGAATTGATTACTCCCAGAAACAGCCAACAGATTTCATCATCTATAATTATTATCTTCCATATCATCTTAAGGGCTGAGATACTTTACCCTCCACTATATTCTCCACTATAGTATCCTTTCAATTCATGATTAGTGAAAGTTTTAATAATTGTCCCACTAATGCATGCTAGGAGCTGTCAGTGTTATATCGACCACCAGGGATAAAGTTTTTATTTCTAACTTATCAGCAGGTGATTTGGCAGCAAAATCCCATTTTGTAGATAATTTCTTTGAGTCACTCCTGGCACCAACTATTGCAAATTGGGTTCCCCCAGAAAATAGATGCTGAGAAGGAGATCTTCATGCACAAGTTTATTGTGGGAGTCATTATTCCTACTCGGTTGAAGTAGGAAGGATGGTGCAGAGGGAGAAGTTGAAATGTGATGCCTTTAGAAGAAGTTTCAGCTGATCTTACAGGGAACTCTGGAGTTGGGAAGGTGCTTTGGAGGTGAATCACAGTAAGGGCCTAGGCTTTCTTTTTTTTTTTTTTTTTTTTTTTCTTTTTTTATTTTTATTTTATTTTTTTTAGGGCCTAGGCTTTCATATGCCCTAGTAGGTCAGCCATTGAATGTCAGCTGCCCCTGGGAAAGAGGCAAATCTGGGTGTGGCAGCTGTCTTTAGGCTGGGACAGATTCCAGAGAGGTACTCACCTGAGAGCTGTGGGCCACCTACTCTCCCAGTAGCTGGGGGCAGAAAAAGGAACATCAGTGCTTTAGTCCCAAAATGGGCCTGGAGAACAGCAAATCTGGGTGAGACACACAGCATGCACTATTTATTCTATAAAATTTAGAAAATACAAAAAGGGTAAAAAGAAAGATAAAAGTGGTTCATATGATTATCAGCTTTAACCGTCCTTACTACTTTGGTATATTTCCTTCTCTTCTTTTTCCTGCATATTTATAGTTCTATGTATGTGAAACTACACCAAAAACATCATATGTTGCTGCATCCATTAACAAGATTTAATTAATTCTTCATATTAAAAACAATGATTATATCCCAAATTTTAGCAATCTTAAATATTTTATCTTGTCTGTGTACAAAAATTTACCTAACAATTTTTCTATTATTAGTTGTGGACTCTTATATTTTGATAATATAAATAATATCAGTATAAATTTAAATTGTCAGTCTATAATCTAAAAATACCTGTTAGAGCCTCTCTTCCTTTTTGTTAATTAGAAAGTTAACAAATCTTTATTGGCAAGATCCTTTCAACATTCCTTTCCTGAAATTCTTGGATTTATTGTGGGGAAAAGAAATTAAAGCTAGTTTTTCTTGTGTTTTTATTTTAATTCTGTCACTTAACAACTCTGTGATTTGGGGCTAATCACTTAACTCCCCTGACCTTAAGATTTTATATCATAACTGCAAAATCTCTGCCCTTCTTCACAGATTTATTGTGAGAAACCCAAACACTCATATGGAAGAGAGAGTTTTGTAGTGATGTCATGTCTACAGACAGAAGAATAGTACAATGGGGAGATATAAAAACAAAACAAAACAAAAACAAGAACAAATCTTTCTTTTTTCTTTCAAACTGTATTCTAATTTGCCTAGTGTCAGAATCATATACATTTTACAGAGAAACAAGACAAATGAAACTCATTAGTTTTGTTTCAAAACAGACAGGGGCTACGCCTGCATAGCAACCAGCAAAAGATGGAGGGGGGCAGTTTTCAGCTGATGGTCCAGATGCTTGCTGATACTCACAGTGTAAACAAAACAGTGCAGTGGGCTGACTGAATCTCCCATTCATCACCAAGACGCTTGGCCTTGTGTAGATAAAACTGCAAGTTGGTGATGGGGAGGAAAAAATCCGTATAGACAGAAAAACAGAAGGATACGTGATTCCAGTCTAGTGTGTTTAAATGTAAATGTTTCTCTTTGTTCTATCATAAGCAGGAATCCCAGGCAGCCTGTTACTAGGGCAGGGCCAGCCATAAAGATAGTAGGGATATAAATGGTGACAAGATAAATAATCTTCCATTTTACTGCAGCTAATCAGAGGGGAGCCTTTTAAAATAGAGTATTCTATGAGCCGTCCCAAGTTGGGTGTCTTTACTTATTTTATCTTATGCTTTTTCAAATTGTAGTCTCTCCAGGAAGCATAAGTCATTGTAATACTAGAGGAAGGGCCCATATATCCTTGCTTGTTTTCATGGTATCTGAGAACAAGACTGAAGACTCCTGAGATGTGATGGTGATGACTTAAAAGCTCTAAGCTCTGCCTTAAATCTTGAATTAATGCATCCGGAAACCAGACTGGGATGTGATGCTTAGGGGAGTTAGGTTCTTTTATCCCCTACCCTCAACTATGCAGAGAGGGGAGGAAAATCAAATATTTGTCTAAAAGGGAGGAGAAAGTAATCCTTCTCACTTCTTTCTTCTCCTCCTCTACTTCTATAGCCTTGTGGGAACTTTGAAATGTGATTCCTTATTTTAAAAATGACTTTCTCCATAGGTATGATTAACCAGACATTTACCAGGCAATCTCTTTTCTTTTGGGGTTTTCAACTGCTTTATATTTGTTATAAATTATATAATACATGTGTAACAACTCAAAACACAATATAACATTATCATAAGTGTTAATCACTCAGTGTGGGCTTGTATATGCATCAGGCACCCAAGAACCTACAAAGTTCCTGGTACTTGCTGTTTCCTTATCTCTCATTCACTCTTTCTTAAGCTCCCACAATATGACTTCTGTTTTTATAAGATGACTAAAATTTCTCTTGCCAAGATCAATGACCTCTTTTTTTTAATAAACTCAATAGAAAGTTAGTCCTTAATCATTTATGATCTTTTGGTAGCTTGCTGCAATGCCAACTAGCTTCTCCTTCTTGAAAAGCCTCTTTCCTGGCTTCTGGGATACCATGCTACCTGGTTTCCCTCTTACTTCTCTCTAATGCCTCTTTCTTTGGCCTTTAGCATGTTATTCCTTCCTCTGCCAATCCCCAAAATGTTGACGTTTTTCAGAATTCTCTAGGTTTCTACTTCTCTCCCCTCTCATTCTCTTTTCTCCCCTACCCTTTCTTCTCCTCATTCCACTCAACTTCCTTGAGTAAACAGAACCATTCCAATGCAGTCCCTAATCTCATATCCCCATTCAGCTCCTATATATTTGATTGTTCTTAAATTATACCTTTATCTCAATCTTTACACCTAGACACCATCTCATATATCAAATTGCCCCTTGGATATCTCAATGTTATTGTCTCACAGATACTGCCATTTTAGTATAATCAAAGAAAAATTCATCACCTTCTTCCACAAATTTGATTCATCAAATTTACCATTTTGCCTTTTTTACTGAATGGTACTAATGTCCAACCCATAGTTTATGTAATAAATGTGGGTGTCATGGTTACCTCTTCTTTCTCTCATACTCCACATATTCAATTAATTACCAAGCTCTATGAAATTTAACTCCAAAATATTTTAAAATATATTTATATCCTTCTGTTTCCCTATTAATGCTCTAATCTGAGTCCCACAATTTCTCCCAAGATTATAGTGTAACTTCTCCTTTAAGCATACAAAACTTGGAAGAGAGAACAGATACAGTGCATTTTGGGGAAAGGAGTCTTAATGTTAGCCAAACTGGAAAAAACAAGGGTCCATAGGACAGACCATAGCATTTCTTCATACTTCTTTCATGGTCACCTTTCAGTTTACATAGACTTGACTTCTGATGGAAATGTGAGAAGTTCTTCCACTTTTGATCTCCTCCTCTCCTCTTTCCACTTCCAACTATCCCTTTGACTCCTCTCCTGTAGCCTCCCTTCAAGTGCCTTAAGTCCTATGAGGTTCTGATAATGCCTCCTGTTTCCATCCAGTTTGAACGGCTCTGGGTCCTTACTATGCCACAGATGGACAAATGTTTAGGTATTTCAGATGTTTCAGAGCATTAACAAGACACATTTTAATTAATTAGTTAGTTAGTTAACTTACTTACTCATTTATTTGCTGAGTCAGCATGGAGTGCCTCTCTTGGCATGACTTTTCTGTTAGTATTCTATCCGAATCTTTTCAGGAATCAGAGGGTAAGGAAGGGAGGTGTGACTCTGATATTCTGTTAATGGTTCTATTCACCAGCTGATGTGCCCTGCTCAATATTCTCTTCTTTCTGAGGTCAAAGTGAGACTTCCAAAAGGCATGTCCAATCATACCACTTCCCCGCTTAAAGGTTTCCCATTGCCATCAGGGTAACTATCAACTTCTTCACAAAGAGGACCTGTCCATCCCTAGCCATGCCCTCTTCTTTCCCCCAGGCCTGGATTTGTTTTGTGCTCTGTGTCATCTAGTTCTCTGTTATTTCTAGTCCATTGCATATGCTATTCCCTCTGTCCCAACACAGACCTTGGAATCCTTATAATCTATGCTTCCACTTGGTGTTCTTTCTTTCTCACCTCTACTTCTTTCTTTTCATGAGCAGATAGATGAGAATGTGAATTTGAGTCTTTATGGGTATTTGTTTATATTCTGTTTTTTTTTATTTGGTTTTTATGTTTATTGAATCCTCCCAGTAGCTGCGAATATGAAATTAAATTGTCTCTGTGAATAAGAAAAGAACCTGTCTCAGGAGTCTTACTCTTGAGTATGACTCTGTTGGCTGATAATTGTCTTCAGGTGGAGGATGGAGGGATGTGATTTCTAGTTAGCGTCTCCTAGTTGTGGGAGGAAAGCCAAGGGTCCCTCCTGTGCAGGTGCTTATGAGTACAATCGCAATAAACTGAGAACTGGTATTTAATTTTCAGTGTTGGTGTTACAGGAATATATGAAGGGTTGTTTTAGCATGGGAATTAAATACGTCTCAAGATCCCTGCAGCATTAATATGGAAAAAATTCACTCCTAGCAGATTTCTAGACTTATATACAGTGAGTAGTTATTGGCATCACTATTTAGGAGACAGTTTCTGTCAGCAGAGTTGATATATCTCTGGTTCCTAATTTAAATGTTGTGGTTTTTTTTCCTGTTAGTAAGAAGGATGTTATTATCTGTTAGATTTGATGGTAGAAGAAAGAAGAAGGAAGCAGAGAATATGAAATTCTGAGCTCAAGCAGCAACAATATTTAGGAAAGGAAACAATCCCCGGAGAAAGAATTGGGTAAAGTTGATAGGTTTTCTGATTTATCTTCTTCACAAAGTATTCCTACACCCCTAACCAATTTTATTTTCTCTCTACCACCTTTTCCTATGGTATGCCTTAAAAATCACTTTATCCTTAAAACATAGAGTTGACCCGATGGCCACTAGTATACCAATATTTTTACCAGTTTTAGAAATTACGCTCACATTTTTTTCCCCTAGAGCTATAATGGATCTGAAGGAAGTTAGCAGCAGAAGACAAAATAAATATTTTACATCTACGGAATGGCTTGTTTAAATCCTTACTTTTTTTTTTTTTTTTTTTTATAACCATGCTTTAACTTCTTTCCAAGGAAATTTGGAACATGAAAAATAAATGAAGAATTTTTACATATTTTGGGGGGTTGTCTGTTTAACCTTCGTTTCAGAAGGTTAATGAAACCCTCAGCAATGGGTATTTTGAACACGTTAGGTAGTTTTTATAGTCCATGCCTATAAAAACCTTAGGTGTATGTTCTCCAAGAAGATGCAAGTGATCCTCAAAGCTCCCATCCACCTCCTGAAAATTTTGAAAAAGTGAAGTTTGATATGCAGTTTATGATGATATTACTCAGAGATACTGAGCTAACAAGAGCAATGAAGTCCAAAGGCATTAAGCATGTTCATTTAGGCAATAATTTCTGTGGTATCTATTAGCAACCTTTATTAGAGTGGTTAGCAAGAAGCTAAAATGAGACTGCTTCTGACTTAATTTTATTTCATTTCCCAAATCTCCTCTTAAATGAAGGGCATTAACTAGCAATGAATTGACCAGTCCTCTGAGATAGGGATGGAAGGATAAAGAAGAAAAGTGCATGTCCAATTTCTCCCTGAGACTGGACAAACTGCCTATAAATTCCAGGTCTTGGCTCTATCTTTCTGGAAGAAGCTGTAGTTTCATCTGGAGAGTATAGGAAAATAAATAATAAAGAGTAAATGCTATATATTATTTTCTTTGCAGTTAATACTTGATTATTGTTCCTGTACTCCTTAGGCTCAGGGCTGGAGGACTGGGAGTGCATGTAGCTTGAGACTAGGATGGGGCAATCTGGGTTGTGTGTACACAGCTTTTTGCAAAAGTCTCATATGCCCACACTTCAGACAATTTTGACAGCTGCTGGGACAAAATATTTTCCAGTATAATTACCTAAAGCCAAAAGCAGTCAGCAATTGTATCTACCATTGTGAATTGCATTTCAAATCTTATTCTCTCTGAAATATTCATTTTAATGAGCCAAAGATGCTCACTTAAAAAATAAATGGTCTTGCATGTAAGGATCTTCAAAATATTTTTTTACTTTCTGGTAACATTACCACATTTCTTTCTGAACATATTTTGATTCCTAAGTTAGATCCTACTAGAGCCCAAACCCAAGTCTACAAATGCCAAATGCTTTATTGTAGTTAGTTTTTGAGACCTTGTGGTTTTGATCCACCAGGAATAGACTGAATTTTGGGAATCGTGGCAAATGGATAGTATCTTTTATATGTTTGTCTTCAATCTCTCTGAAGAATATTGGTTGCCAGCTGAATAAGATGACATAATGATAAATTTGATTTTTTTTCAGCTTAACTTTCTGAAAGCAAGGATGATATAAGGCAAAGGGAGCTCAGAAAATGGAAACTTTCATCGAATCCACCTATCCATTTAGATTTTTTTACTCCCATTAAATTTCTTGTTCATTTTCCCACCTTGTTGGAAGTGCTAACCAATGATATGAGTATCTAATGAAGAAACTAAATGAGGTAGCCTTTCCCTTATAGCTCATTGAGACTCATGCATATTTGCATTGTAGCAATGTTTGTTCAATAGTGTGTCTTCCCTCCAGATCAAGGGTTGGTCTCCAGGCCAAAGCATGCCTACTCCTTGGTTTTATAAATAAAGTTTTATTGAAACACAGCTTATGCATCTATTTATGGATTGTCTGTGGCTGCCCTTGTGCCTCGGTGGCAGAGCTGAGTAGTCGTGACAAAGACTATATGACTGACAAAGCCCAAAGATTTACTATCTGACCTTTAATAGAAAATGTTTACTCACACCTGAACTAGACTATGAGTTCTTGAGAGGTTGAGACTGTTTTGTTGTCTATAAATCTCAAGTGCCTAGCACAGTACCTGGGATGTAGTAGTAGGTATTCAATGTTATTGTTAAAAGTATCAGCAGCGTTGAGATTTGCTTACTATATCTTAGGCACTATGCTAAGTATTAAGTGCTTTTAGCTGCATTACCTTATTTGTTCTTTACAACAATCCTATGATTGGTTACCCTATTATCATCTCTGTTTTACAGGTAAAGAAATTAAAACAAAGAAGCTTAATGATTTTTGAAAAATCACACAGCTTGTATGTGGTAGGAACAGTATTCATGAATTCAAATTTTAATGCCTGCTCTCCCTAAGTGATTCTAGAAAGGTTGGCATGGCAAAGCAGAAGGCCCAAATTATCTGCAAATTACATCAGAAAGAAGGATTCCAAGAAGAACATATGCCAGGGGCTGCCATTCTAAAGGGCTGAGCCTTTGTGAGCAGGTGAGAAAAGGCTACTCGCTCTTATGTTTTTGACCCTGTCTTTCTGTGGCAATAAGTTCTGAGTGTGTCTTTTGCTAGGCAGGGCTTACTGGAAGGATAGCCAGGGCTAGTGTGAGGCCTCAGTGGGAGGAAGCAAAAAATGCTGCTTGACTGCTTCTGGGTCAAGTCTCAGGGCTCTTTGATTTCTATGCTCTTCAGTCTGGGTGGATAAGGTGCACGTATTTAGAATGGAAGCCCTAGCTGTGGTAGCAACTACACATTGGCTGATTTGAATCCTGTGTCATGTCTTGTGGAAATCACATTCAGGCAGTGAGGATTTGGATTTGGGATGATACTGACTGAGCCACAGGAGCCCAAACATCTGCCAGAGCCAGCAACAGGAAAACTCAACAGCTGGTAAGCGACCTGCAAACACTGCCTGCCTCGAATTGCAATAACAATGGATAGATAGCTTTTTCACATAGTGGGTAGTAAATATAAGGAATTTTCTGACTATATGAACCTCCAAAGATTTTTATGAGAAGAATAAAAAGTGACAGAGATCCATGAAATATTCCAATACTATAATCATTTATTAAAGGGAAATAATGTGATCAGAATATATTTGTGAAATGACTAGATAATAGGGTCACCGAGTTTATTGACTGTGGTGAATACTCAACTCCCTAACAAAATATCATTTATGTCGCTAAACATATTTAGTAGTTTAACATATATAGATATAGATGATATAGATATATAGTAGAATGGCTCATTGATCTGCTCAACATAGAATTACATTTTCTATTATATGTTTTTTTATTATTAACGATGAACTGAAGTTCTAATATTATCAGTCTTGACCAGGAGTGTGAAGTATTCTAATCAAATGATTTGATAGTCTCAAACAACTTAAAGCTATTTCCTGATTGTTTATTGATTCCTTCTGGTCTATTTCCGGAAATGTGTTGTTATTCTTCCCATCTTCCACTGTTTCTCTAACCAGAGAGTACTGTGGCCAGTGTATATACACAAATAAGCATTGAAAATAGATGAGAAACCTGGAAAGCTTCATTATATTTCCAGGACACCAGAGTAAGAATCACCATGCCAGGTTAGTCATTTACTGAAAAGCAGAACCATTTTGCTTTAGATTTCTCTCGTACCACCTCAGGGGTCCATCGAAATCTTCCGGCCTTTGTTGTTTTCGCTTCTTCTGTTTTTCTTGAAGGATGAATGCACTAGGTTTGTTTTTATGTACAATTTTACTCAATAAACTCTGAAATTACAATCTGGAAAACATGTAATTATGGAGGCAAGCAAAGCAATAATCATTTTGCACAAAATACCAAAAGCCTACAACTGTGGCAATTAGTGTGGCACACCTAGCTGAGATCAAATTTGCATAGTGTTAATGCAGAAGTGACGCTTCCATGTGGCTCAAAAGAATAAAAGGTCTTCTAATCCAAAATGACTTACAAATGATAAGCAATGGAAAGCCAGCAGGGTTTCTTCTGTGACCTGGCAAATTTATGTATCTTCCTTTCGAAATCACTTGCTTAGTTTTTTCTTCTATTTGTCTAATCAGCAGTGAAAGGCTTTCATAATACTTCTACCATGAGTTTTTAAAGCATTGTTCACTCAGATATGTCATATTCTTCATTTTGTTCTCATAACATCTCTGTAAGTGAATATGAAGTTATTTTTCTTTCTTTTTTAAAACAAAATTTATTTATTTATTTTGAGAGAGAGTGAATGTGCACTCAACAGCTGGGGTAGGGGCAGGGACAGGAGGAGAGGGAGAGAATCTTGAGCAGATTCCCCACTGAGCATGGAGCCCACTTCAGGGTTCCATCACACCCCACAATTCTGAGATCATGACTTGATCCAAATCCAAAAGTCAGACCCTCAACTGACTGAGCCACCCAGGTGCACCAAAGACATTTTTCTTTCAAATGGTTTGTATTCTAGATAATTTAAATGATTTGCCTAAGACAGTCTAAAAGGGTTATTAGTGACACAAACTGGCTTCACATTCTTTTTTCCTTAGTTGAGAAAAATCAATTTTTGCCTGCCCTTGAAGTCCTCGATTTTTTCCCTTCTTTTTTTATCCTAGCTCTAAATAGCTACAATTTAAAAAATACTAGTTTATATTCAGTCTCACTTTCACAATGTGAGTGAAGCAGTTTAAATCTGAACCCTTCTCAGTTTTGATTCAACTACTGTTTTGTTTCTGCCCTTCTCTACCCCACCCCACCCCACCTAGTTTGACTCAATTCCTCTTTTTTATTCTAAAGATTTTGAGAGAAAGAGTATGGGGGAAGGGCTGAGGGAGAAGGAGAGAGTCTTAAGCAGACTCTACACTGAGGGAGCCTGACAGGGCTTGATTCTATGACCTGAGCTGAAACCAAGAGTCCAAGGCTTAACTAATGGTGCCACCCAGGCACCCTGTTGATTCAACTACTTTTAAAAGTCTTAGAAAGTAATGTCTGCACACAGTGAGAACATTTCATCCATGGCAGCTATAGTTAGAACTTAGGAATCTGCTGCTTGCTAAATACTCTACTGAACCCTATAGGAAAGATTGTATAGATGAGGAAACTGAGCTTAAAGAAGTTTAAAGAATTTATTCAAGGATACATGGCTAGTAAGTGCATTCACACCCAGGCAGTCTGGTTCTAGTGCCCAGACTGAAGATTGCTTCGTTATAGCTTGGCTGAATTTTTTTTTTTTTTTTTACAGACAGAGTGAGAGAATAAGCACATGGGGTGTGGAGGGTGGTGTATGGGGGACAAATAGGGGGAGAGGAAGAAAGACATTCTTAAGCAGTCTCCACACCCAGCACAGAGCCTGATGTAGGGCTTGATCCTATGCCCTGAGATCATGCCCTGAACTAAAATCAAGAGTTGATGCTTAACTGACTGAGCTACCCAGGCATCCCTGCATTTTTTACATTTGGATGGATGTGAATGTTTATTAGCTTAGTAGGTATGGACATGACATACAGATAACAGGGTATATAGGCAGGTGGGTAGTATATGTGGTTTCATGATGCCTTCCAGCCAGTGTATGCAGAAGGAAGGGAATGTCAGAGTTTCTACATATTTGTATAAAGTTCTTCTCAAGCTCATGGGCATTTTGGAGAAATGGAAAGGATTAACAAAGACCACCTTTGTATGGATGTCTTATGTTTATAACCCTAAAGACAGAATAATGTCCTCTAATAAGAGATCTTCCAGGTTCTCCTTTCCTATTCCCATTGAAATGTGACCAATGTGGTTTATGGCCAGTTGGCCCCTTTGTTAAGTGCCTAATGTCTGCTTTCTGTTTTGGCAAGGTCATGCAAATCTCTCTCTCTCTCTCTCTCTCTTTTTTTAAAGATTTATTTATTTATTCATAAGAGACATGAGAGAGAGAGAGAGGCAGAGTCATAGGCAGAGGGAGAAGTAGACTCCTCGCAGAGAGCCTGATGCAGGACTTGATCCCGGACCCCAGGATGACGACCTGAGCCAAAGACAGCCACCCAACTGCTGAGCCACCCAGGTGTCCCAGGTCATGAAAATCTTGATAGTGATTACATTTCTGTGTAGTCCTATAACCTATTTTCTTGACTTTTCCATTATATTCCACTTCTATTCTTATGGTTTTTTTTTTCCTGTCACATTATCACACATATGTGCTAACCAATAGCAACACTGTGAAAAGAATCAGCAGGGCCTGTGTCGCCAGCAGTATAATTCAAGCAGGCTATCATGCTAAGTGTGCTGGACATGGTGAAGCCATGGACCAGACTATTGACAAGAAACTATTTGTACTTATCAAAGTGTGGCTCATCATGACAATGATCCCATATGTGCAGGACAAAATACAAGTGCTCCATGTCCCCACATTCATTTAAGCAGACCTATCCACTTAATTACCATTGGAAAATGTAAACAAAAAGTATGGAAAAGGAATGTCATTCTTATAAAAGGCTGTTCAAGATGCCTCCTGGTCAAACAAGATTCTAATGAAAACTCTTGTTTCCAATTTCCAGGCTTACACAGTTCTTTGTATGTTGTCCTTGCAATAACAAAATTCAACGTGTCAGTGGATGTCTCTCATATAAAGATTAAGCTCTCTGACTTCATCATGGGACCCTGGGTGAACCCTGTAGCAGTTCTATAATTACCAGTTAGCAGATACCTCCCCTGCTGTGCACTTATGTTTACCTGACCACAGATGTATAGGAGGCCAGAAAAATACAAAACATCCCCCAAATGATTCTAGTTTGATATTTACGAAGACACATATCATATGATTGTTTCAAAGAAATACACACTTTTAACCCTTTAAACCACACTAGAATTTTTGCCATTCCAATGAAGTAAAAAAATAAAAATACCTATAATTTCTTAAGGCAGTAAACTTTTATCCCTGGGGAGTTTCATACAAATTATCTCTAACAACCTCAGTCAGGGGTTAAACCTATTTCAAAGAACTGGTTGACCTTGCTTCATGTTTAAAAGCTAAATATAGGTCTCTTTTTATTATGGCAACTGAAAATAATAGAACTGAAAAGTTCTATTACCTTGTACTCAAAACCAAAAACTCAGTGTTTATACCAAAACATTGCTCTGTGATGACTTTTTATCTTATCACTACTACCTGTCCATATTAGTACTATTGTTTTTTATTTTACTGTTTTGAGGAGATAATTTGGTGTCTTATCTTTCAAACCTAGAATATCGAGTTTCATTTAGCTATTTGGCAATCTAAAGTGAGGCTCTAGTCTAAGTAGTGTGTATTTGTCACTGTAAGTTGTGTAGATCAGACAATTAAGATTTTTTTAATATAAGTCTATTTATTTGGAGTTTTGGGACTCTATTTCTGAGACATGGAAAGGTTTCGTAGGAGCAGGGCATACCCTTAACAAAATCGGAAAGTTCTAGAAATTAACATTTAAAATCTTTAGCTTTATTTTTCTTTTATTCATTCAACAGGGCCTCTTCTAAGTAATTGGGATATGTCAGTGAACAGAGACATCTGTTATGTCAACTTCCTTGTAAGCTTTTTCATTCATTGCCATCACTACCTTTTTTTTGTCCCTCTTTTGGGTTCATCACTCATGAGCAAATATTTGAGTATCTATAATGTACCAAGTACAATCTTGGTTCTCCAGTGACCTTGTAGCTTTCTCAAACTGCTCTTAGAGACAGTGGTGCAATGAGTAATATGTTCCAACTGTGAATTGAAGCCAACTTTACCTTTTTCTCTTCCAGGGGTAATGACTTTGATATCTTATCTGAAGATAGAAATACTGGATTCTACTAAGGAAATTGGTATTAACTAGAAGATAGCTAAATTACTGGTCTTAGAGTCTACTACCTATGGGTGGGTACACAGCCCCCTTGGTATTCACAGCTAATCAGAAGATTGAATTAAAGTAAGCTCAGGTGTCTTGTTCTGTTCCACTTAGCAGGTAGGAAAGCTGAGGTCACAGAGGTTTTTAATTGCCAAATACCTCATGCTAAATTTGTTTCAAAACTCACATCAGAAGTTGGCTTTTGTGACTCTCGGTCTGTTGAGTTTTACTCTACCATGGTGAATTAAAAAGAACCTAAAGCAGAAGGAGCCCAGAAAGGACCAAAAGGCTGAAAATCATCAAAATTGGAGTGTAAGTATTTAGCCTGAACAAAAAGTGGCTAATGAAAGACTTTATAGCTAGCTGCACTGAAGGGTATACATAACTTTCACAGCAAGAATTGTGATGATCAACATGAACTGTTGACTAAAGGCATAAAAGGAACAAATATGCTCAAGTTGTACTGTGAAGATTTGAGTGAGGTAGAAACAATTTTCTAATATAAAATGTAGAAGATATTTCTGGGGGAAAAAGATGGGCTCTATTTTTGAAAGATATTTTTAGGGAATAACCTAGATCCGTGTGTGTGTGTGTGTGTGTGTACCAATGTGTGTGTGTGTGTATATGCATTTAATTGCCAACCTTCTGTGTAAACGGAAGGAAGCCCATTATATGAGTCAGGTGAAAGTGGAGTTGAGTTTAGGGAGAATCCCACCTGCTCACAGGATCCCTGAGTTCCTCTGAGTGGAAAGCACTGAGCCAAAAACATCATTTGCCCAGAAAGGCTTTACCTTGGGGCAAAGAGTAGCTGTGTGAGAGTACTTGAGCTCTGACATTCCAGGAAGAGCTCTCTGCCTGCATATTAAGAAGTCATTTGGCAATGTACATGATATTCAGCAGCCATTGACTCCTGCCCTCTCATTTCAACTAAATGGAATAATCAATGTTCAACATAAGGCCTTGCACACAGTGGGTTCTTGACAAATATTTGTTGAACAAAACAAATGCTGTTCTTTGGTACAGTAGAGAGCTTTAATTCTCTAAATGAGTTGGTGAAAAGCAATGACAAGTCAGTGCTATAGAGTTAATTTTGGCTTCTTATCCACTCTAGAGAGTATATTGGATTTCACCCCATGGGATGGCTGCCAAAGATACAATTTTTCCAGCTCTGTTTGTGCTTGTAGCCTGGGCAGAAGCTGGGATGGCTGTGGCAGCAGAAACATGAGACACAGACCTGGGGCCAACTTGACTCAGTCAATATCTTTCTGCTCAGCACCTCAGAAAATGTTTCCTGTGATAATCTCTTTGGATGATAATAAGGGAAGGAAGGATATTTCTAAGAGAGTAACTTATCAATATGAAACAGATGCCCAAGTGTGTTCTGGATTGGATAGTTTACACCAGAACTTTCAAAACTGATTTTCTTTTATTTCCCTGGCTTTGTGTAGTTGTGGGGAGATGACAGCTAGACATTATGGATTTGGGGTATTGAAAGGTCAATCTACCACTGAATGTATGGCTTTGGAGAGCAGTAAGTAATTTTCCTGGGTCCACTGACTTTTAGGGACCTGACAAATGCTTTCAGAACTGCCATCTAAGGAAGACGGTATCTTTACAGACAAAAAGACATTTTGCAGTCCCCCTCTCCCTGCTCTATCCTCATGAAATGTGTTTTTGTGGTGCTTTCTTCAGTATTTTTTCCTTTTCTTTATAATGCAAATAGAATAAAATTACAACTTGGATATAAAGAAAAAATAAATTGTCCAAAATATCATTGCTCAATTATAGAAAATGTTTTAATTTTCAGGTTTATCATATAGAAGCTGTGTTCATACAAATACTATATAGTGCTAATCAAGATGTGGATAGAATTATGTTTTCCATTTTATGCCAAAATTGATGTTATGTATATTTTCCATGTTGAATAATTTCCATATGTCATCATATTAGTGGTTATATTCTTTTGGTGGATGTGTTATGTCTTAGGACTTGTTCTATTGTTTGATGCTATGTAGAGTTTCCAAGTTTTTCTGCTATTAAAGCAACTGAAATGAGTAATATAACATGTGATATTTTTCCTTCTTCTAAAAGCAGCACAGCATAGAGATGATCCCTTGCCTAAAGAAATTTATATTTTAGTGGAGATAGACATGAAATAAGACAAGTGGGTAACGGTTGCTATAGCAGCTGAGTGCAGCAAGGAAATGACAATGGTGAATTCCTGATGGCTCAGAAGTTTTTTCAATATATAGAAGAAGTGATGCTGTTTTAGAGTCTTGAGAATGTGTTGATTATAATTAAGAGTGTGAAAACAGAAGGAATTACAGTAAAAGGGAAGAGCAGTGCAAAGGCATGGAGATCTGGAAAGTCCTGGGAACTGCTGGGCATGAGGACCAATGGAATGAGAGAACAGGTGGAGTAAAAGATGACTCCAAAGTTTGTGTTTTGGCTTGCAAGAAAGTGGACTTGTATCACTTCAGATGGAGTGAAGGGAAGATTAGTTCAGTTTTAGACATACACAATTTGAGATGTTTATTTGATATCTCCAATTAGAACTCTCAAGTAGGCAGACAGATGCATGATGTGGTACGATCCACTGGGAATCATGTAGATCTGTACTGTCCAACACAATAGCTTCTTGCCACATGCCCTAGCATATTTAAAGTGCTCAAGTAGTCTCACGTGGTTAGTGGTTACTGTATTGGATAATACACATATAGAATATTTCCACCATGGAAGAAAGTTCTGCTGGATAGTGCTGATGGTATTTCAAATAATTATACTGGATGAAATCACCAGTCTCTTATTCTGGAGTAATAAGAGAAGAAAAGACTGGATTCTGGGGTAATCCAGAGTTGGAGAGAGGAGATGGAAGCATAAAGATTTGGAAAGGAATGGGCAATGAAGTATAAGGCAAACCGAAAGTATCTGATGAAAGTGTATAATTTAATTCTCATGACAAAGTTAAGAGGCTTTGATTATTTTCAGTATTATTTAGGTGAGGAACTGAGGAAAAGCACATGTCTCTTGTCACACAGCTAGTATTGAAAGTGTTGGGATTTGAGACAAGAAAGTGTGGAAATCCTTATCCGGGGGGTTCTATTCGGCTGTGAATGTGGTGATGGTGCTTTCTTTTTGACCTTGACAGCTGGTATGTCCTCAGCAATGACATCTATTCTAGGGAATTCAAGGACTTGATTCAAGTCTCAAAGATCCATCCAAACATGCAGGATGTAATGTACTGACAAAAGTGGCCTCTGACTATGTGCATGTTTCCATCCTAATCTGTCATGTTTACTAAGAGATAGTGTTTGCTTTTTTGTTTCCAGTTTTATTGAGATATAGAACATTGCATTAGTTTTAGGTATACATCAAAACTATTTGACAAATGTATATATTATGAAGTGATCAATACCCTACACTATGTAAGGTGATATCCATCACCTCACATAGTTAGATACTTTCTCTCAAACTTTTAAAATCTCCTCTTAGTAACTTTCAAATATACAAAAAGAGTACTATTAATTATAGTCACAATTCTGTTATGTTACATACCCAGAACTTACTAATCTTATAACCAGGAGTTTGTATCTTTTCATTACCTTCACCTGTTACCCCTTCAACACAACCCCAACCCCCTGCTGCTAGCAACGACCAATCTGTTTTCTGTATCTATGAGCTTATTTTTTTTCAGATTCTACATATAAGTGAAATCATATAGTATTTGTCTTTATCTTTCTGACTTATTTCACTTAGCATAATGCCCTTAAGGTCTAGCCATATTGTCACAAATGGCAGTGGTCTTCTTGGAAATGGCTGAGAAATATTCCACATTGTACAGATATACCACATTTTCTTTATCCATTCATCTACTGATGGGCACTTAAGTTGTTTCATGTCTTGGTTGTTGTGAAAAATGTGGCAATGAACATGGGGCTGCAGATATCTTTTCAAGATAGTGATTTTATCCTCTTCAGATACATACTCAGAAGTGGAATTGTTGGATTATATGGTAGTTTTTACTTTTAATTTTGAGGATCCTCTATATTCTTTTCCATAGTGGCTGCACAAATTTACATTCCCACCAACAATTCATAGGGGTTACATTTTCTCCACATTCTCGCCAACACTTGTTATCTCTTGTCTTTTTGATAATAGCCATTCTAACAGATGTGAGGTAATATTTTATTGTAGATTTGATTTGCAGTTTCATGATGATGATGAGTGAGGTTGAGCATCTCTACATATACCTATTGGCCATTTGTATGTCTTCTTTGGAAGAATGCCTATTCAATTCCTCTGCCCATTTTTTTAAAAAAAGTTTTATTTATTTGAGAGAAAGAGAGATAGTGGGGCAAAGGTCAGAGGAAGTAGGAGAGAATCTCAAGCAGACTCCTCACTGAATGCAGAGCCCAGTGTGGGGCTTGATCCCATGACCCCAAGATCATGACCTGAACCAAAACCCAGAGTCAGGTGCTCAACTAACTGAGCCACCCAGGCACCTCTGTTTCTTCTTTTTTGAATGTGCATTGGAGACAGATGCTGATCGATATCAATGATGTAAAAATGGAATTAAAGTGATGTAAAATTCCATTAGATTAAATAAGGAATGTAGGTTTTCATGAAAAACTTTGGCATTTAAGTTAAAGTAAAATGAAAATTATATAAACAAAGAAAAATATCATTGTATGTAAATTTCTTACTAAAAATTCTTGTGCAGCCTAATTTTCCCTTTTATGAATTTGAAAAGATGCAAGGTGAAAACCAATCTATTTCTACTTTGGTTTACTGCAGTGGGCATATTGTTGAACACAAGTTTTGGATTTTCTATTAAATATCTTATCTGCCTTGCTGTATTACATACTCATTGCTCATTGTTTTTGTTTACAACCTTATTATCTAGAGACGAAGGGCAAAAAGAAATGTCAACAAGTCTAAATATTGAAAGGTCAGGGTATTCACATACACATTATTTTACTTTTCAGAATGCATTACCCATTTTAAGTCTGGTATCTCTTTCCACTTTCAGACATCAAATTGATGTTGTGCCATTTCTCTCCTGGAGGCAATTTTTGAGATCATAAAAGTGTGCAAGGGACATGAAAATGGGGCCTAGATGATTTGGAACTGACAGAATTTTCAGCTCATGGATACTGAGAAAGAACAGAAGCTGTTGGTATCAATGGCTGTTTGTTTTTGTGACACTTCGAGTAATAAAAGCAGCAACATAAATTCTGGGTTGGTTTTGTTCCCCATTGAACTTTTGCTCTAGGGACTGAAGAATCTCTTTGTACAGCTGTGTAAATACTATGTTGCCATTTGGCACAAATGGGAGGTTGGTCTTAGAAACCTCCACTTGTGAAGCATGGAATAAGCATAAGGAGTAGAATGGGCGTGGGTTAGAAAGGAAGAGAGGAGCAGGAGCTCCCCAGTTTGGGGTTATTCTGTATGGATGTTTACTGCTATTGTCGGTCCAGCATATTTTTATTTGGGTACTTGCTTGCTCTTTTTTCTACCTAACAGCTTTGATTAAGCTGTCAAGCACAGTGCCCAGTCTTCTGTCTAATAGGGTATATATTAGTGGTCCAACAATTGTGAAATAACAAGCAATAAGAAAAAAAATGAAAAATTGACTATACAAAATGTTTTCAAATGTTTAAAAATTATAAACAAAATCAAAGACATCTGATTAATCTGGTTAAAATATTTTAAGACATATTGCATATAGAGGTCCCCAATACATAATGAATTCTTAAAATTAGAGTAGAAATTAAAAAAAAAACTAGTAGAAATTAGGAAGAAGACATAAATAATGCATAATAAAAAGAGTCCTTAACCATGGAAAGGGTTCCAGTGTCTCCACATCCTCACTAACACTTCCTATCTTTTGTTGTTTTATTAATAGCCATCCTAACTGGCATGAAATGATATCTCACTGTGGTTTTGATTTGTCTTCCCTTGATGATTAGTAATGTAGAGCATCCTTTCATATACCTATTGGTCACTTCTATGTCCTTTTTGGAGAAATGTCTATTCAAGACCTTTGTTTACTTGTTTTTTTGTTTGTTTTGTTTTTTGGTATGAGTTGTAGTAGTGAATCTGGTGGCTTATGCCAAGTGAAAGAAGCCAGTCACAATAAATGGTGCCTAAATTGTCCAACTCATAGAAGCAGAGAATAAAACAGTAGTCACCAGGGGCCAAAGGGAGGGAGAAATAAGCAATTCTTCAATTGGGATAAAGTTTCAGACATGCAAGATGGACTAGTTTTAGAGATCTGCTGTAGAGCATGATATTTATAGTCAACAAAACTGTGATGTACACTTAAAAATTTAAGAGGGTAGTTATTATATTAAGTAGTCTTTTTTTTTTTTTTTTTAAAGATATTATTTTAGATAGATTTTTTTTAATTTTTTTTATTTATTTATGATAGAGAGAGAGAGAGAGAGAGGCAGAGGGAGAGGGAGAAGCAGGCTCCATGCACTGGGAGCCCGATGTGGGATTCGATCCCGGGTCTCCAGGATCGCGCCCTGGGCCAAAGGCAGGCGCCAAACCGCTGCGCCACCCAGGGATCCCTATATTAAGTAGTCTTACCACAAAACACAACATGAAACAAAACAAAGACAAAATATCCAAAGGGATAACAAAAAAGCGTTTGGAGATGGGGGATATGGCTATTGCCTTGATTGTGGTGATGGATTCATAGTATATGTCTATGAAACTCATTAAACTCATTCAATATGTGCAAATTTTTTGTATCTTCATTAAACCTCAGTAAAGTTGTTTAAAACAATAACAAAACAAAAACATAAAAAGGCATCCCCTTTTGCCTCATTGCATCGGAAAGAGCAAGATGGGTCACCAGCAACTCTACTGGAGCCACCGAGGAAGTTTGGCCAGGGCTCTCGTTCTTGCCGCATCTGGTCAAACCCGCACGGTCTGATTCGGAAATACGGCCTCAACAAGTATATAGGCTTCATTAAGTTGGATTAAGTGAACTTCCTTGAATGGGTCATCCAAGATACCTACCTTAACTGCAGATGTCCAAGATACCTACTTCAATGCCGACTCATTGTACATAAAATAAAAATACTCCAAGTATGAGTGTTTTAATGTGAAAAAAAAAACATAAAAAGGCATCCAACTTCAGGCATGATTAGAAAAATTAAAATAAAAATTACACAGGTTCCATTTATGACTCTTTCTAATTGACGAAAATTAAAACGACTTGATTATCTTGGCAAGGCTGAAAAGCAACCAAAATTCTTACATATTGCAGGTGGGAATGCAAGTATATAACTGGATGGGACTTTGTCAATATTTAACAAAACTATGTATTTATTTGCCTCTTGACTCAATAATCCCACTAATAGGATTTACCTGAAGATACACCTCCAATAATATAAAGATATGAATGTACAAGGTTATTCAGTATTGTTTTGAATTATAAACTATAGGACTCAACCTAAATGACTATACATAGGAAACTGATTAAATGAACTATGATACATTGACACATGAAGCATAATGTGTCTTTAAAAAAATAAAAAGATCTTTAAAACCGATATGTAGCGACTTTCAGATTATACTATCAAGTTTTTAAAAGGCAAAAGAATAAAAAATCCAGTATATATTATTAAGTGAAAATTAGTGTCTATACAAATGAATATGCTATCATTTATGTACGAAAGAGGGAAAATAAGAAAATATAAATGTGCTTGTTTTTTTGAGGAAGAAGAAACACAAGATATAAAGCAAAAACTAATGATATAAGCCTCATATTATAGGAAATAAGTGATAGTGGAGTGGATGATTGGAATAGAGTAGAAGGGATGAAGGTAACACTTCTCTGAAAATACCTCTCCATTAAGTTCCGACTTTTCGAAACAGACAATGCTTCCTACACTCAAAAATAGATTATTAAAATTAACATGGATATAGGGAAGCCAACATGGAAAACAAATAGAAACCAATGAACCTAAATATATATTATAATAAATAGCATAACCACAGTGAGGGGGAGAAGAGAAAGAAAAGAATTAACCTAAAAATTTTTGATAAGCAGAATTTTCACTATATACTCTAAGGTTAGAGATACAAAGAATTAGATACAGATATTGAACTCAAGTTAGTAGATGGAGTTTTCAAAGGTGTATAGATTAGCAATTCTGAAAGTATTTCATGTGTATCCCAGATTTAAGCAAATAAGTAGATTGTGCACAATGACAGCCAGAGTTTTTACTTTCCAAAAGAGGAGTTACAGTAAAGGAAAGGTGGAATAATAGAATAAATCTTGTTGCTGTCAGAGTCCTTCAATGGAAGACCACTGGGAACATACCAGTAGTTGACAAATTGGGTTGGTTATTCTGGTGAAGGGACAACACACACACTAGAGGGAACCATGAAGTGTTTCAGAGAATTTTTAAAAAGAACCTATCATAGGATTTTGACTTTTTTTTGGGGGGGGGGGTCAACTGAGTGAAAGTCTAGGGAAATAGGAGTTCCCTATAGATTGAATGTTGTCAGAAAGAGGAGCAATTCAGCCTTCGGGTATCTCAATAATTGTATTTAATAGGGAAGGTAGACTAGACTATAATCAGAAAAGAAGTAGCAACCATTTATCTCAGCCTGGAGACAGGGATATTTGGTATTTGGTGGGTGGCACACTGACCTTGTTTTGGTCTGTGTTAAGAAAAAATTATGATGTAGTCTCATTTTCTCTCAGTTTATCAGTCAACTTTTTTGATGTTGGTATTCTGTATTTACATTCAACAGGATAGCATGGCTTACCTGTGAGTGCTGTGCCATCTTTAGTAGATTAAAACTGGAGGAATTGGTATGAACTCATGATTCATTGCACATCAATCTGTATTTCTTAGCTCTCAGTTCTGTCATTGAAAGGATCTAGAAGCAATAACTCAGAATATGAATGAACACATCTCTCAGTCACGTCTCAGTTGCTAAGTATTGGCCTTGAACAAAAGAAACAAGAACTCCATGGAGAAATAGCTAGTTCTGTGGCTGAAGCAGAGAAATTACATGGTGAAACTAGAACATATTTTGGTGCCAGAGAGTAAGGATATGTTTAGAAAATGAGATATATCAAAAGGACACAAAAGCCAACTTTGAAGGGATTAGCCATGGAAAAATCAGTGGCAATACAAGCAAAAAATAATGTTAGTAAAGGATTTTAATCCATCCAGTTAAACAAGAAAATATGAATACTACTGATATAAACAAATATTGAATAAAAATATTGAGAGAATAGAAACTTCTTTATATGATATAGTCCAAAATAATAAATGTAGAAAGAATGATAGAACTAGAAATATGACAAAAGGATTGTTTCAGACAAGAATCATCAATAGATACTAAAATTAATAATGAGAAATAGGATATTTATAGAGTCACAAAGTATCTTCCCAGAAGATATAATGGGAAAAGTGTAACTTTGTAGTGGAGAACCCTGGAGGACTAGAACAGGGATGAATAAATTCACATCACCTGTCTCCTAATATGATACACTGAAAAAGACACACATCACTTCAAAGTGTATAAACTCAATTCAATAGTGAAGAAATAGTAGACACAACCAAATTGAAGAACATTCTACAAATAATTGGTTAGTACTCTGAATGTGTCAAGGTCACGAAAGACAAAGGAAGAATGAAGAATTGGTCCAGATTAAAGTAGACGAAAATTTGATGACTAAATGCATGTCTTCCTGGATTATTTTGGAGGAGGCAAAAGGATACTAGTTACAAATTAGCTTAATAATAGTATTTTCTCAATATATTTTTTCTTAGTATTATGATTATGCTATAGTTATCAAAGATATAATCAGTTGGGTTTTTAAAATGACATAGGGAAAACCTTTTTCTATGAAACAAAAATTTCCAATACATTTATAATAGATGCTTTTGGATAAAGGCATGATAATTATTTTTAATGTAAAACTTTATTTTCCACATTTTATGGCAATATAATTTATATACAGAAAAATGTTATGAATTTTGACAAATGCATAAAGTTATGTAACTACCACAACCAAAGAACAGTCGTATCACTGCCAAAAATTCCCTTGTATTGGTCATTTTTAGTCAACTCTTTTTCCTAACACAACTCCTGGCCCATTAATCTGCTTCTGCCTCTATAGTTGCATCTTTTCCAAAGTCGCATTTAAGTGGTACTATATAATATTTAGCCCTTTTTATTTGACTTGTTTCACCTCACATAAAGTACTTGAAAGTCAATCATGTTGTTGTATTTATCAGGATTGCATTTCCTTTTTTTTTTTTTTCAACATACAGAAAAACACCCAGTGCTCATCCCGTCAAGTGTCCACCTCAGTGCCCGTCACCCATTCCCCTCCAACACCCGCCCTCCTCCCCCCTTCCACCACCCCTAGTTTGTTTCCCCGAGTTAGGAGTCTTTATGTTCTGTCTCCCTTCCTAATATTTCCCAACATTTCTTCTCCCTTCCTTTATATTCCCTTTCACTATTATTTATATTCCCCAAATGAATGAGAACATACACTGTTTGTCCTTCTCCGATTGACTTACTTCACTCAGCATAATACCCTCCAGTTCCATCCACGTTGAAGCAAATGGTGGGTATTTGTCATTTCTAATTGCTGAGTAATATTCCATTGTATACATAAACCACAGCTTCTTTATCCATTCATCTTTCGATGGACACCGAGGCACCTTCCACAGTTTGGCTATTGTGGCCATTGCTGATAGAAACATCGGGGTGCAGGTGTCCTGATGTTTCATTGCATCTGAATCTTTGGGGTAAATCCCCAACAGTGCAATTGCTGGGTCGTAGGGCAGGTCTATTTTTAACTCTTTGAGGAACCTCCACACAGTTTTCCAGAGTGGCTGCACCAGTTCACATTCCCACCAACAGTGTAAGAGGGTTCCCTTTTCTCCGCATCCTCTCCAACATTTGTTGTTTCCTGCTTTGTTAATTTTCCCCATTCTCACTGGTGTGAGGTGGTATCTCATTGTGGTTTTGATTTGTATGCATTTCCTTTTATTGTTGAATGATATTCATTGTAAGGTGGTATCACTATTTAGTCAGTTTATGATCATTTGAGTAGTTTCCAATGTTTGCTTATTATGAAGATAGGCACTATAAACATTTGTGTAAAGTTTTTTGGGTGAGTCTTCTGATGATGGTCAAGTATGCCTTTAGGGTTATCACCTTCCCTGTTGGTTAACGTTCATTCAGGGGTCAATCTCCTTCCCCACCCATTGACCTCTCATCAACTAGGGCTCTCCATCAGCTCAGCTTGCCTGCCAGAAAATAAGTAAAAATATTCCACTAAATATGTGATCCCCTTACAGTGGATTGGTTTATCAGAGTGCTTCAAAATCCTTTCAGGAATACCATAAACACTATAGATTACAAATTGTAAGCAGTATTTTATCCCATTCTATCATGTCTACTACCTTTGTCTCAGTGACATATTCATCTTTCCATTCCTTTTAGAAATCTTAGAATTAGCTTTTGTTTAAACTTGTCTTAATATTCTCTAATAAGTTACTATATCATGAATGCTATAGTCTTTTATTTCAGCCTTATCATTTGCCTACAGATTCATAGTCTACCTTTTCCTCCTGTTCCATGTTTGTGGTGCTGTTCAATCAGATAACTGCAATGACCTGGGCCTCCTGCATACAGTATCAACCTAGTCCAGTCCATGACTTAGTTAAATAAAAATCTTATCGTTATTCATCTATAAACAAGTTCCTGACAGTTCCCCAATGCCCAATAGATAAAGAGAAAACTCCTAATCATGGTATGCAAAGATCTACCCAACCTGGCACCAGCTGTCTTTCCATTCTTATCTCTTGCCAGTGCAATCAATGTTTTCCCATAACAATACTGCTATCTCCAGAACCTCCTGTGCTTTGGTCCTTGCTTACGCTATTGTTTACATGTATGACATTTTCCCTTTTCTTTCCAATTGGAAAACACTTACTCATTTTTATAATCTGTCTTAAAAAGACTGATATTTTTTTTTCTCTATGTACCTTGTTCCCAACCTAAGCAGATTAAAACACCCTCTCTCTTCTCTGTAACATCTCATTTTATTATTGTATTTTGTTATTATCAAATTCATGAAATTATACTATGATTATTATGTCACTTTCCCTCCAGTAGATACCTAGCATAATTATAGGGCCCAATGAATATTAAGTTGATTGAATATAAATAAATGAATGCATGATATATATGGAAAATATTTTTGCTAGAGAAGAAAATACTTTCTGCTATCACTCAAATGTGTACCATTACCAAATAATGTACTCTGTTATGAGGATGACTATTCTCAAATAGTTCATGTGACTTATATCTTATAAATCCAAGTTTATTCTTAGTATACCTTTTGCCAAGAACACTTTGGGTTAAGAAAATTCTAAATTCTAAATTTTAAACACATTCTTCTCAGTGATATAAAATCGCTATAGGAAACTATACATTGAAATATTAACTTAAGTCAGTAAAACAAAAAACTTTATTTTCTAAGTCCAATTAATTTAATAAGCTTTTTAGTCTTTAAATATATCATGTAAAATTTTATTTTATATATATATATATATATACAGTTTTTAATAATATATACTATGTAACATTTCACTTTAAACATCAGTGATGCTTTTGAGTGTAAGTTTACTGTGAAACCAGAAAAAATCAACACTCACCAGACTCTAAGTCTTCACAATCTTATCTTTATATAGAAACTATATTCCTATATTAGAAATAGATGACACCATTTTCCAGTCTGAAATTACAAGTCAGTATACCTCCAGACATTTCTCAATGGATAAACTGAAAGGTAATCACATTTGTACAACTTTATGTGCTATAAGCTTGACAGATTTGAGTGGACTGTTTTGTTTTCTAAGAAATGATTGTACTCTTATCTTTAAGATATGGAGCTCTTTACTCTAAACACTGTTTTAAAGGATTTGCACTGGAACAGGAAAGCCACGTTTGCTTAATACCTTATATGCTCTTCAGCTACTTAGAAAGGCAGAGAATGCATTTTTCCATGTGTCTTTTTGTTTATGAATGTCTCACCATTGTGACTTTATATAGGGCTGTGTATAAACATTTTTTTGTGTGTGGATGTACATATTTAAGACAACACAGATGTTTGCATGTTGCTACAGAAACATAAGGTTGAGTGCTGTCTCACATTATAAGCCTTTAGCCTCTGCATTTGCATTCTTATTTTCACAGTTGAACTTGTGATAGAGGAGAGTTGCATGAGGCTGGAGGGACACAATGGATCCTTGTGAAAAATGAAGAAATGGTAAAGTTGCAAAGTTTTAAATTGATGTTTACAACACAACTCTTTTGGCTCTAAATCAGAGTTGTAAATTTCTTATACTCCAAGAGTTTGAAACATTTAATATGCTTTTTTTTTTCTTCCTAAGTATAGTTTGATCTTGACATTAGCTGAAAAATAAACTAAAATAAGCTAAGGGAAAACATAGCTGTTGTCTTCTTTTTGTTCTTAGATCCTCTCTCTAGAAGGGTATGAAACTTAATTCCTTTGTAAGAAGCAATGATCACCACACTGAAAAATAATATAAAACATCTAGTCAGCCTATGACATCTAATAGCCCAGTGATATGCTGCAAAGGGAATTTTATATACTTGCAGTTTTCTTCCCATTCTGAAGAATGTATTTAAGATAGGAGCCTTCGGTGCAGTTGCTGAGATAAGATCAAAAATGCCTCCAGGCCTCCTGAAAGTTTTAGTGAACTGAGAAGTTTTCTTAACTTTTCTGGTGGTATTAGTGTTTCAGTAACCCCATGCTTGGGAGCTTCACTGACTCAGAGACATAGGAGGCCAGACCAGGGATTACATTTTCATTTTTATTAAAAGTACTCTATTTTTTTTCAGAGTCTACCTGAATTTTTAGGTGCTGCATGATCTCAGCAGATTGAAACTTTCCAGAAGGGTTTCACTGAGGAAGAGGGTTGAGATGTATATTTTTACCACAATCAGTGTTTGAATGGATGCTGATATTCTTCTGAAGCCTTAACAGGCATATCTACTTAACTTAGTGTGAAGAAAATACCACCACCTCATCCCTAGGACAGACATTAATTTCATGTGGGGAAACTTTCTCTTCTATAATGAGAAAAGAGAATTAGACATAAATGTCTCTGGGACAGGGACCATTTTGATTCAGATTCATACCAACATATAAAAGATCTCTTCCTAAGAGCAGTTTCTGATGGATGGAAGAAGAGTAAAGAGAAGAGCACGACACATGATGGAAGAAAGATAGATATTGAGAGAAATAGAAATGGGATGAGAGGCTGGAGTGCTCACAGGACAGTTTTGTTGACAGTTTGATATATGGGTAGCCTGGCCTTTCCACATTGCTTACCCTTTAAAGCTGGCTCTCAGCTTTGTGGCTGTAGCTATGTCTGTTATTTAAATATTAGCCTCATAGATGGTTTGGAGTAGTTGTAAAATAGTGCTAGATTAGGTCGACTATAGTAGGTCCCTCCGCCCCCCAACACACATAGAAACTGGACACATTTTTTAATAATCATGGTTGAGGACATTCTTCTAAGTACGTCTTTCTGCCTTTCATAGGACAATAGCACATACAATGCCTAGAAAATTCATATTTCAGCTTTTGTGGCAATTGACTAATTATACTTAAAGATGGGGATCATGATTCTTTTAGACCTCTGAGCACTACTTGGACAGAATGGGAAATTCCAGGAATCAATTAATGTGTATGAGAAATATAAGAATAAAAACCATATCTTTGACATATTACATAAAATATAACGGGCTTTGTCTTTTTGGTGAGCAAGTCTTTATTCATAAACAGTATCATTTAAATATGATGATTAACCTTAAACCATTTATAATTCTGTTCTCTTACAGACTTTTTCACAGTTAAGCAGTCATTGAACTTTTTCTTTTAGGGGACTAGAGCCCAAGCTAGAATTTCTCACCAGCTTCCCTTTAAAGCCTTCAGTCAGTCTCCTTCTTTTCTTTCCAGGCATCTCAACAGAGGAACTGCTACTGTCTTTATCAAGCCACTCTCTGTGAATCTGTACACATTTTAAAGTGCACAAGGCACTGTTCACTGATCAGCTTTTCCCATTTTCCCAGGAGTCCTTAGTCTGTTGCTTAATATGCTGATTATGGAAGGAAATCATTCCACAATTTTTGACTGTTCACTATTTTGAAGGCACTACACTAGATGTCCAAAAATAGAATATTCTTGTTTTCTGAAAGTTGGGAGGGGAGGTTAGTTAAAATATTCATAAATAAACTGGCTATATAAGCTGAACATGACACAGAAAAAACAGATATTTACTGAGCATCTACTACGTACTGTACACTCTGCTACGTGCTGTGCGTGATAAAAAAGAGTGGAGCCCATAACCTAACTAGGAAGATGATGAATGCATAGATGAAACACAGACTGATAGGAACCTCAGTAAGTGAGCAGAATCTAATGAGAGGACCTCAGAGAGCTTAATGTATGTATGTGAAGTATTTAACAAATGTTTAGAGATGATTTCTGGATGACCAGGGGTAATCAAGGAAAGGAGGAAACACTGGGTAGGGCAGTGATATGAACAAAGATAAGGAATTAGGTATATACTGACATAACTAGAAAGGAGAGGTTAAGAGGAAAATATGAGTTGAGGGCAAGAACGAGACTTAGAAGTCAAATAACATGTCCTCAGCTATTCATCCAAAAATAAATGGGGTTGGGATCTGAACCTGGGAAGTCTAACCCTGACTCCCCTAAGACTACCTTAGGATTATAGTAGCCTTGAATTTGGGCACAGTGATTTATTTGACTTTCATTTTGTAGATATCAGGGGATTTATTGAGTATTATTTTCTTATATTTCTGCTATGAATATTAACAGCTGCTTTAATATTGGAGCAGAAAACTCCAAATAGAGAGAACTCTGGTTTCTGAAATAAGGATCTTGTAAATGAACCCAAGTATTGGAAAATAAATTTTTAACTTTTGAAATTCTAATACTCTGATATATGATAATACACAATTCTATGCTATTATTTGGTTTCTGCTGACAACACTATAGTTTTATAAAAGGAATATTTTCAAGCTGAAATATAACTCGTTTGAGGTTCTTAATGTGTGAAAAACTAATTTCTAGATTTTTATATGTTTAAATAAACCCAATAAGTGAGTGTGATGGATTGATTTTTGCTCCCCCCCCCAAAAAAAAGTTCATATGTTGAAGTGCTAACACCCAATATGATGTATTTGGACATAGGATCTTTAAGGAGGCAATTAAGGCTGAATGAGGTCATAAGGATGGGGCCCTAATTTGATAGGATTTGGTGTCCTTTTAAGAAGAAGAAAAGGCACCAGAGCTTACTCCCTCTCACTTCTTGTACATGGGAGAAAGGGCAAGGGAGAAGGTGGCTGTCTGAAATCAGAAAGAATGCTCTCAGGAGAAACCAACCCTAATGCTGTCTTGATTTTGAACTTGTGGCCTCCAGAACTGCAAGAAAATAAATGGCTGTTATTTCTGCTACCCAGTCTGCAGTATTTTATTATGTCAGCCCTTACTTAATTAAGACAGTCTTTGTAAGGGGAAAAGTGGACGAAGAAACAGAATCTTACCTCTGAAATTAATAAATGGAAACTGAGGGGATATGCGGCATACCTAGAAATACATAATCATCCAAGGAGGCATCATGAGATCCTAACATGGAAAGCGCATCTTCATAGGCTGTCTGGATTGACATACTGTGAAATATCAGGAAGTAAGTGAGTGGGTCTTCTTGGAAAGAGAATCCAACATGAAAATTATGGATGGTGTCACTGGGGTTACATATGTTTAAAAATAAATGTAATTGCTGTCAATGAGAAATACTGAAAATGACTGGCCATTTTTTGTTTCACTCCATTGTAGCTTATTAACACAAGCTTTAATTAACTCCATTGGCAGAATTATTTTTCTCTTGCAGCAGCTGACCAAAAATCTAGGGCAAATTCTAGCAATAATTGTGTTGAATGTCTTCAGGGAAAAAGTGAGAGCAATAATACTTATTAAACTTTCCAATGGTTTGCGTTAGCAGATTTTTTTTCTAAGACTGAATATTTTCACTTTTTGTTAATTTGAAAGCAAGCAAACTAGAGTTGTCTGAACTGGAAGAAAAGTTTACAGTTCACAGGGAGAACTTCTTAAAAAGATAGAAATTGGGATCCCTGGGTGGCGCAGCGGTTTGGCGCCTGCCTTTGGCCCAGGGCGCGATCCTGGAGACCCGGGATGGAATCCCACATCAGGCTCCCGGTGCATGGAGCCTGCTTCTCCCTCCGCCTGTGTCTCTGCCTCTCTCTCTCTCTCTCTCTCTCTGTGACTATCATAAATAAATAAAAAATTAAAAAAAAAAAAGATAGAAATTATTTTGTAGAAAATGCAAATTCTTGGGTATATGTGGGGCTAAGCTTACTTAGTAGCTCCGTGTTGGTTGATGTGGCATTTTTTTCTATTCCTATGTTCACAAATACTGAAATTGTGCCTCAGCACTGGAATGAAGGCATGACAACTTATGCTTTTCCATATTTTCAAAAACTCTGGGAAAAAAATCTAGGTCATCCCCATATTTAATAAAAGGCTTTCAAAATTCTTTGCATATTCACATAAACCCATCTCAATATTTGGATTCTCTTACAAATATATTGAGAATTGAATTTTCAACTCCATGTTATAGATGATACATAAATTTACACAAATTTATAGATATATACAGTACTGATGATTAAAGTGTTATGAGAGAACTGATTAATGTTTTCCTGATAGACATCCTGGGGAGGGGGGCTTTTGATATGGCTTTCTAAGGATGGATAGGATTTTCAATAGGTACCTTTTCAAGGCATAACTGCTGAAATGAACAAAGGAACAAAGTGAAGGTTATGTGATGGGATGTCTGTAGGGGAAATCATGGAATTGGTTGTGTAGGAATTTACCAAAGGGTGTACCCTGATTGAAGAAAATGGAAATGGGCTTGGGACTAGTGAATGATAAAGAGGCCTGACTTGAAACTCATTCTCTAAGGCAGCAGTTTCCAAGCAATCTTCAAAGAAGTTTGCTTCTCAGTCCTCATTTTTTAAAAAAAGATTATTTACTTATTTATTCATGAGAGACGCAGAAGAAGAGAGAGGCAGAGACACAGGCAGAGGGAGAAGCAGGCTCCAAGCAGGGAGCCCGACGCGGGACTCGATCCCCGGGTCTCCATGATCACACCCCGGGCTGCAGGCGGCACTAAACCCCTGCGCCACTGGGGCTGCCCTCAGTCCTCATTTTCAGAGATTCTGATTTTTCTGTGCAGGACGGAACCTAGAATCTTTCTCCTAACAATGCCAGATTCAGGTGATGTAGCTGGTCCCCATAAAACTTTTTAAGAACATTGACTTAGGTCTTGTATTACATTGTCACATAGCTGTAGCTTCTACTAAATCCAGCTGTATGGAAAAATGACAATAAACAGTCTACCTCCACTACTGCCTAGTACTACTGCCAAATAATATTTGCTCATTCATGTGTGTAACGGGTTCTGTCCAGGAGCTAGAGATATAGTAGGGGACAAAATGAAGTGCCTGCAAGCACAGAGCTTGTGTTCTAGTTAGAAGTAGGGTAGAGACCATTGTGTAGTTTGTATTTTCATTGTTAAAGAAATAAAAACAAGAACAGAAGACATATTGTATGAAGGGCTGTTGTTGTTCGTAGCAGTGGTCAGGAAAAAGCTCTCTGATGGTGTGATATTTGAGTAAGAGTCCTGAGGATATGGCGAGGGAATCCATTTGAAGAAAAACATTTCAGGCTGAATTCCCTAAGGTGGAATTTGTAGAGGAAGCTCAAGAGTCCAGTGTGGCTAAAGAGGAGGGAAGAGGAGAAGAGGTAAGGAAAAGCAGTGTAAAGAGAGGAATGCGTGATATTTTATGACATAGTAAGGCATTTGCTTGTATTCTTACTATGGGAAGAGGATTTTGAACAGATGATTTATATATTTACATTATTACTCAGGTTGCTCTGGAAAGAAAAGATTGTTGAGGGGTGAGAGGTGCTGGTGGCCTAGACCAAGCCGAACAACAATAATAAGTATAGTATGGCTATGGTGGATACTTAACCCCATTACATGACGTACTATCTTCAAAGAAGTTTAAAGAGTTCTATGGTGTTTTCCAACACCAACAATCAATTCTCTGATTCTAAAGACATGAACTTATTAGATGCCCTAGTGCTTGATTCAATTCTGGCATTAACTCCTCAGAGTTACTGTCAGACTCCACAAGTTTAGGAACTCAGTCCTACAAGACTGCTCTCACTTCAAATGTCAATCACAGGTATTAGGTCCCCAGATTACCCACACACTGTCCAACATGGCTACAAACTGGGAGTTCTCATAACCCCTTCAGGTTCGATAATTTGCTAGAATGGCTCCCAGAATTTAGGAAAACAGTTTTCTTATTATTAGTGGTTTATTAAAAGGGATATACCTTCAAAACAGCCAAATGGAAGAGATGCACAGGGTAAGGTATGGGAAAGGGGCCCAAAGATTCCACGACTTCTGTTTTCCATGCTTCCTTCCTACCATCTGATTTGTTCACCAACTGGAAGTTCTGTGAATTCTGTCGTTTAAGTGTTTCTTTTTTTTTTTCATATTCATATTTTTAAAATTTTAATTTCAGTATAGTTAACATGTTATTTAGGGGTTCTTATGGAGCCTCTATTATACAGGCATGACTGATTGAATTACTGGCCATTAATCTCCTTCTGTCTTTCCCTCCCCACAGGTCTGAGGGTAGGGCTGAAAGTTCCAGTCCTGTACATGACTGAGTTCTCTGGCAACCATCCCTCTCCTAAAGCTACCTTGCACCTACCAAGAGTTCCCTCATTAACTGGCTGAAAGGGGCTTGTTATAAACAACAAAAGATGTTCTTCTCACCCCTATCATTCAGTAAACTCCAAGGATTTTAGAAACTGTGTCGAAAACTGGGGACAAAGACCAAATATGCATTTACTATAACTATAAACAGTGCTTAGATTTTTGTGTTGGCTGTAGGCCTGCCAGCTTTAGCTTTACATTTCTCTAAGTATTACTTTTGACACCCACAGTTCACGCTATTTAGATGCCTATGTATCAAGGAAAAGGAAAGCTTTTTAATATTCCTCTAAAAGGATATTTATAACTTCTATAATTTAAAATTTAAAATAACAGGAAATATCCATCAGGAAATACCATATTTATCTTAAATCCTTCTTGCTGAAATTCAATCTATTGCTTTCTGTAGTACCATATGCTTGTTTTACAGGATATAGTAAAATGGCTTCAAAATTATGTTAAGATTTCAGCTGCTTTAAATCAGCTAGTTCTCTTTATGGAATTAACGTTAGTGTCAATTAAATTAGAGAAGATGTCTCAAAATCACAAAGGTCAAAAATCACAGAAGGAAATGCAGATAGCTCATAACATTTATGAAGTATGAAGGGTGGTTTGATTTAACTATACATTAATGGTCACTGAATATTAGGGCTTTTCAATAATGGCATAGGAGATTAGTGTGGGACCCAGGAAATTTAACAAAAATCCCCTACCCCTGGACAAGCAGAGCAGGATTGACTCCATTCTGTGCTGTACCCGCCTTGTACCGACCTGCTTATTGCTTAGGGCACTGCCCCACCCTAGTCAAGCCCAGGGCACACCCTAATCGGAAATCTGCTCAGTGATAGGCCAGTTCAAATGGATACTTTAGGGTAAAATGTAATTCAATCGGCCACCTGCGAGTGGACCAGCGTGACTGTGCAACTTTCTGCGTATCCCATTGGCCACTGGCCCCTATAAGGTTGCAAAGCCTCTTAGTCTCGGGGTCCAGGTCCCTGTGCCCTGTGTTGGGTACACTTGGACCCAGGCTGGAGCTTGTAAATAGACCCTCGTGTGTTTGCATCGGTGTCGGCTCCTCGGTGGTTTCTCGGATTCACAATCTTGGGCACAACAATTAGGTTATTCGTGTGTTGTCAAATTCCACAAATGAGAGAACTGGCATATATTTTAATTGTAGAAATAGGTAAGCTTTGATTTTAAGGCTGAGGGTATGGGTAGAAATAAAGGCAGTCACATACTCGTACCTAAAGAATACTTTAAATACTTCTAATAAAGGAATGCTTTGGCCAATGATAATGATTTTAGTCGATCTGAGAAACTATGATCCGGTGTTCACCACGTTGAAAACGAAACATCCAGTTGGGCATTACCTACAGCACATATCCACCCATCGCTGCAAGGAAGATTTAATGGGACACGCCTGTAGGGCATTTAAGAATTTATGAAAGAAAGAAGTGAGATGGTTTCAAAGTTATGCAAAATAGTGATGAATATAGTCTCTTCCTGAGGACAATAGATCTGGAAAGAGAAGAACCTACCGTGATGCGGATGCACCTGTGTTTCTCACCGGCCGGGCTGAGAGGTGGAGCAGGCGAGACGGGGAGGGCTAGAGAGGCCGCTCGCCAGAAGAGCCGCGTGGCTGAAAAGCGCGGGGCTGCGCGCTGGCGCCCGACTTCCGGTCCAGGCTTCCTGCTTCCGGTTGGTGTGGCTCCTGGCGGAGTTGAGCCCAGCCGTCGCGACGGCGTCGGAAGAGCCGTTCTCCCTCTTTGCCTTTACACACGAAGCGGCGTCTCTGGCAGGCCTGCGGCGGCGGAAGAGGGACAGGAAGCGGCTCATTTGCCACCCGGGGGATCCAGAACGTAGGCTGAGGCTGGTCCTGGGTATGTCTGACTGAGAGCGTGGGGCCTTCCCCTTGACGTCACCGTTCCACCCGTCGCAGCGTACAAGGAAACTACACCTGCATTTTCCTGAACAACCGTTTCCTCAAAGTCTTATTGAACCTGTGGAACACGAAGCCACCCACGGAGTAGGGCCAAGTATAGGGGCTGCTTGCTTTTCTACTCTCCTCCTTCCAGTGTAAAATTACAGGTTTATTTATTTATTTATTTTTTTCCCTGTGGGAAAAAGATACCTATAATTCTTCATCTATTTAATGTGTAGTAAAAGCTTGGTTCTCAGTAAAGGATGGAAATGGTTAAAAGGTGAGGTTCTGGGGTCCGACTGCTGGGGTTTCAATCGTGGTTCTGCAGTTTATTAACTGTGTAACTTCAGGGAGCGTTCTGGACTGGTTGTGTCCTCTCAAAATCCATGTGGTAAAGCCCTAGTTCTCCGTGTGGCTGTATTTGAAGACGGCACCTCTAAAGAAGTAATTAGATTTTTTTTTTTTTTTTTATGATTTTATTTATTTATTCATGAGAGAGAGAGAGGGAGGGAGAAGCAGGCTCCATGCAAGGGAGCTTGACGTGGGACTCGATCCCAGGTCTCCAGGGTCATGCCGGGTGGAAGGCAGGCGCTCAACTGCTGAGCCACCCAGGGGTCCCCTGAAGAAGTAATTAAATTTAAGTGAGGTCATAAAGGAGGCTCTGATGCAGCAGGATTAGTATCCATAGGAGAAGAGACACCAGAGTTTCCTTTTCTCTTCTCCCTCTTCTTTTTCCCTTCACAGAGCCAAGGCGGTAGGAGGATGCCAAGAGTGAAGAGAGCCGTCTGCAAGTCAGGAAGAGAGCCCTACCTGACACTGAATTACCTGGAAACTTGATTTTGGACTTCTAGGTCCCAAGACTGTAAGAAAATCAATTTCTTTTGTATAAGTCATCCAATCTATGGCATTTTGTTATAGTAGCCTGAGAGGACTAATACAGGGAAATTACTTAATTCTCTGTACCTTAGTTCCCTTACTGTAAAATGAAGATAACAGATGGGCCCATCTCCCACTATTGCTTTGATGAGCTGAGTGTAATAATCTCAACTAATGTTAGTTATTTATGCTATAATTATCGAGAATACAATTTACTGTTGTCCATATGCATCTAGAATAGAATCAGCTAATTTTATTTGGGGAATGTATCTTTTTTTAAAAAAAAACTAAGTGCATTATGTGTATTTATACTTATACTGTATGTAGAGGAATCAGTGTGAGCTGCAGACAGATTTAAAATTACAACAAAGAGGGATGCCCGGGTGGCCCACTGGCTGAGCATCTGCCTTGGGCTCAGGTCGTTATCCTGGGGTTCTGGGATCGAGTCCCACATCGGGCTCCCTGCATGGAGCCTGTTTCTCCCACTGCCTATGTCTCTGCCTCTCTGTGTCTCTCATGAATAAATAAATAAAGTCTTAAAAAAATTAAGTTATGACAAAGAATGCTAAATACAGAAGTCTGTGAAATGTAAGATGAGTAAATTAAACAAAAATTTTTATATGAATTTTGGCTTTTTTTGAGGATGTGACTCAAATGGGACCAGACTTAGAGCAATGAATATTGTTTTGAAGTTTTCAAAGCTCCTCAGAATTTACTTGGAATAACTAAATTGTTATTGGCAAATTGTTACAAACAGTACAACAATAAGAAAAAAAAACAGACAAAAGCATACAGAGTATATGGTTGATTTAATTATTTTATCTCCGAACTTCAACATGAAGTTTTGACTGCATGAAACCACCAATTTGATTGTTTTATTTATTTATTTGGATGAGTTGTTATTTCAGTGTTTTGGAGACACAGAAGCAGTCAATTTAGTAGGGCAAAGGTCAAATCAAGTATTTATTGTTATAAAAAAGGAAATGAGTAACTGATTTAATTTTTTTTTTTTTAAACTGGTAATCTTTGGGAGTTTTAGATAAAACCTTAGTGAAATCAGAATTTCTTTTCCTACTAGTTAATACCTTAACACAGTGGCCTGTATCACTGTATAGGCAAATTGCTTACTGCATTAGGTGCCTTAATAAAGTCTTTGGGACCAAGAATTAAAAATAGATGTACTTGTGTGACAGTGGGAAGTGGGTGAGGAAGACTGTGAAGGTAAAATCAAGTATCTTCAGCCATTTGACTGATTGACCTAACAAATATCCTACAATTACTAAAAAAATTTCTAGTTTGTTGCTGATGCCTGGGGTAGGATGCAGTTCTTTAAGAAAATAAGAAACCCAAGGATGGGAAAGATAAAAAATGAGAGATAAGGTGGGGAAAACAGACTTTTTTGAAAAAAAAAAAAAACTTTTTAAAAATCATTTTTCTCCCTCTTAATTAGCAAGTCTGGTTAGTTAGAGGGAGAAGGTAGGAGAGAGGGTGAATACAGAATTTCGTGTCATGAATAAAGTGTGCCCACATTTGCATATTTTACTGTAATTCTGTAAAACTGGGGCTTAGTAGCAGAAAATTCTATAGTGGATCATAAGTATAATAGTATTTTCTTAGTATACATTGTATTCTCATGGTATTTAAAATAATAAAGCTTTTAATTAGCACTAGAAAAATTGTAAATATAAAACCAAGTAATGAAAAAAACTATAGTTTAAAATAAAACACTTTATAGTACTGTAATATGTTTGGTATCTTAATTAAATTATTTGAACTTAGTATTGTAAGTTCATTGTGTAATTAGATAATTCCTTTGCCTAAGAAAAAGTGACTTCTTAAAAAATTCTTTTTCACTTGTTATGAATAAGAAAATATTAATGTGCATCATACGTATTTTATTCAGTGGTACAAGGCAGGGTCAGAGAGAAAAACAGAAAACTACAAGAATGCATGCTAAAAAGTGGTAGAAGAGTTGTTTTGTATTGAATTCCCACCCAAAAATATCTGAGAGAGAATAGAACTAATATATTCAGTTTTTAAAAAGTGTTAGGATTAGTTTTATTTGATAGAAAGTAATGAAAAGACAACATTTCTTAGTAACCTAAAAGAGTGTATTTGACTGTAAGCTTTCAGTATCTATAAGTGCTGTTTGCAGATGATACTAATATTTCCTAGGCAAAGCAAAGCATATCAGGAGGAAAACTATTAAAACTAAGAATATTGGTAATGTAGACACTTTCAAAATAAATACTATAAATCATTGGTTTTACCAGTAATAAACATTAAAAAGAACAAAAACATTACACTAAAATGGTAACACATGAAATTTCTAGAATAATCTCAGTAAAAATGTGTAAGATCATATGAACAAATTTAAAACCTCATTAGGAAATAACTAAAAGACTATTTTTTGAGGAAATAATTAAAATACTTTTTTTTTTCCTTTTTGTAACTCTAATGGTTTAAATTTACTGGACACATAGTAGGTCATGAGATATTTGTTGAAAGTAATGAATCAGCCTTGTGGAATATGTAGAATATAGTTTGGGAGATGCTTTCATGGTTTAAAAATATTGCAATGTTGACATTCATCGGGTGTGCATAAAGATATATATAATATGAGTATATATATATGTTTGTTTAATGTATATACCCTGAATGTCAACATTACAAGATTTTATATTGATATGTTTTATATAGATATGTTTAATATAAAAATGAACATTTTTCTCAATTGCCTGATATCCTATTAATAGAAATAATAGAAGTTAGTTTGTAGTATTTAATCAGAATGTCAAGGGTTACAGATTTATTCTTTTATATTATTTCACTCCTAAATTATAATCCCTAGTTGTTATGTACTCTGTTTTCTGCATATATAAGGCCAAAATGCTCAATTACTGAAACAAAAACACTTTGCATATACATGCATGCATATAAACATAAACACACAGTAGTTAACCAAATAGAGAATAAAACCTAGTGTCCCAGTTCAAATCAGTATCTTGTTTCACCCATCTACTTACCCATCCATTGATCCATTAATCCATCAGTCTGTTGATCCATTGGTGCATCCATCCTTCTATGTATACATATAATAAAGTTTATTGGTCTTATAAACTGCTATCATTAACCTGTTTCAGTCAAGGAAACATAAAAAGTAGAAAGAGTTGGGAAAATGGAAGACTACTGCCATTGGAAGTTTAGGAAAGGCAGAATTTCAAGGAATTGGGAGGAGTCCATTGGGATCACATAGAGATGATGTTTTGATATTCTATTGGATTCATCACTTAGGATGCTACTGATGAATTTCAAGATACATATCTGTAGGTTCATCAAGTACAAGCACACCTTCTCACAAGTTTATTAAAGGATGTGTGGGCAGTGCTGTTAATCAGGGATCTGGAACGTACTGCTCTCATAGCACAGGCAGTGAACCTAAACTTCCTCTTTTGTGAAATACCATTCAGTCTCCAGAGAAATGCTTCTCTTCATCTCTTGTACCATGTCCTTGAAATGAAAAAGGAACAGTGTCTGAAAGCCATGCAGTTTTGTGTGTCAGGCCATTGTCAGAATCATAGATGGATATACCTTCAAAGTGCAGGACTGATCTGAGCAAGTGGTTAGGTAAAAAAAATAGAAAGATGTTAATTAACTTGTCAAATTCTTTCTCTCACATGGAAAAATGTCTTAGATTTTTTTGCCTGACAAAGTATCATTCCAAGCAGTTCTGAGCATCTATAGTCTGTTCCTCTGTGTTCTAATTCTTGGTTCTGGAGGCATTCAAAAATAGTACACAATTTTCAGCATTTGCATAACAGCTAAGAGTCAGTTTGCAACATTAAACCATATTACTATAATGATTAATTTTTTTTCTTTAATTTACATGTTTGATAAAAATATATTGAAAATTTGGATGCTCTGAATATAGTGACATTTTATGCTTTAACTCTTAGGTCATTCCAATCAGTAGAGCAAAAATAATAATATAATATTGCTTATAAAAATAATTTGTGGTTTTGATGGAATAAAGGTAAAACTATTTTGGAATATATACACAGTATATATTCACAATATATACACAATATATACATATACACAGTATTGATTATATTCAATCGTCTTTGATGTTTTCCTAATTTCAGTCCTATAAAAATAGTTTTATACATATTTTTCCATTTCTAAAAAAATCATGAAGGTGGATTTATCAAAGCAAAAGAAAAATATTTTTATTTAATGGTTAGCTTGGTTTATAATTTTTAAGTATTCAGACATGTGGTATGTGGGCTTCATTTGTATTCTTGCTTTGGGCCTTGCAAATGGTAGGGGTGGGTCAAATGTGATTACATTCTTGAGTGGTTGTCCACTTACATAGTTTGTTACGATAAATTTATAGAATAGAATTACAAAGTCAAAGGAAAGCACTGCTTTATGAGCATTTAGATCTGTGATTTCCTGGCAAAGGCACCTTTAATAAATGAAAATATTGTTTATTGAGTACTTCTCACTCCCCTTCTTCCAGAACATCCCTCTTAATTTTGTTACTCAATGTGTAAGTTATTGATTGTAGTGTTGAAAAATGTTGCAGAGCTCTTCCACAGGCTCTGAAGAGATGGAGAGGAGATGAGAGAAGACCTAGGGAAGTGGGCAGGACAGCTGGAAGATGGTTTCTTTGGACTCGGTTTTATCAGTGGCCTCTATGCTGCAGTTTAGTTGAGATCTAGGAATCCCTCAGCCTGGAAATTTGGTTGTGGGGCAAGATTTTTTCAAAACAAATAGCATTAAAAAACTATAAAAATATGTTTTTGTGATGAAATATAAATTAGAAATTTTATGAAAGTATGGAGAGATGATAATTACCTACAGTCCTATACCAGAGAAAGATTGCTGTAGTACTTTCGTGTGTGTGTGTGTGTGTGTGTGTGTGTGTATGTATTTTTTTACCCCCCAGTTAATATACTGTGAACATCTATCCATGTCAATATATATCTAGGGTTGCATTTCATTAGTATATGCATATACTTTAATATATTCATTTATAATTTATGTCACATTCTTAGATATCTAAGATGTTTTACTTCCATAATCTCAAGATAAATATCTTTGTACATAAATCTTTAGAATCTTATCCATTTATTACTTCAAAGCATTTTCAGCAATTTCAGTGGAATTACTGATTCTAAAATAAATGTACATTGAAGCTTTTGATAGACATTGTTAAATAACTCTCCACAAAGGGTATATGTATTTTACCCTGCAGTGAAGGAGATTAATTGGCTAATTCATTGTCATCAATCTTTTTTACCTTTTGCCAATCTCAGTGGGAACCCAAAATAATTTTAGGTAAACTTTCTTATATATATATGGACAAATACATTTATTTGTAAATTGTTTATTCATAAAATTTCCCTGCTATTGTTTGATGTCTTCAACCTATTCTTCCCTATGAATACATCTTACTAGAAAAAATATTAAAATTTCATCCAAATTTAATAACAATTAGAAAATTATTTATTGACCAATGTTCTGTTTGAGGCCACATGGAGGGCACTAAATAGACAAGGTGAGCAAAATAGACATGACAACTGAGCTAAATGATTCATTTAATGATCAAGCCAAAGAATATAGAAGAAAAAGGAGGATCTTCATACCTGAAATGCTGTTTTAACCAAGACAAGTTGTGATTAAATTTACATTGCATTAGAGCAGGAAATCTGGCTCCATAATTCATATTGTTATATTTTCCAATTTTGTTACTTTATATTGGTTTATTATAAGTATTAATTTAATATAGTTCTAGATTCAAATGGTATGAAGCAGCTTATAAGAAAAAGCAGCAGCATATCCTTCCCTGTTCCTCCTTATCTTGTACTCCCACTATATAGAAGCAGCCACCCTCCTTGCTTTAAGTTGAGACAAGTGTTTACCTTCATATTTCTAAATAATATATTTAAATGTCTATTTTTGATCTTTAATTTTAGCTATTATGAATTGATTTAATAGTAATAAAGATGGGATTTAATTCTATTATACTCTCATACATGCACATGCATACACATACACACAGACCAAACACCTATACTTTATCTTCTCAAAATTACAATTTTTAAGTCATTTTTGTGAGTTTCTAATGTTTAACCATTCCCTAAGGTTTCTCAGTCTCAGCACTGTTGACATTTGGGGCTGGATGATTCTTTATTGTGAGACGCTGTGCTGTACACTGTAGATGTTTAGCAGCATCCCTGCATCTACTCACCGGATGCCTGTAATAAATCCCAGCTATAATAACCAAAAATATCTATAGGCATTGTGAAATATCCCCTGGAGGACAAAATTTCCTCCATTTGAGAACTACTAATTTCATCTTATAAGTGGTGACTTTTGCTTTTAAATATTGTTTACCACTGAAATTACACATCATTCAATTATCTTACTCTTTTCATACAGGTTTTGTTTTTATTGGGAGTTAATGACCGCATTATGTGTATACGTATGTGTTTGCTTCATTTTATGTGTAAATTCACTGGCAGATTTAGAAAACCTGTTTTAATATGTCAAAGACATCAGTTTATCTGTCAGTTCTGTTTTCTCTGGGAGGTATATCTCTGTCTTCCTGTTCTAATATGGACTGATTGCTCTCTTAGATATAAAGCTGTCATTATGCAACTCCTTGTCGTACTAAGAATTTTCTTTACCTTAGTAATTTGGTAAACCCCATTTCCTGTATTCATGTGTTTTGGCTATAAATTGCATTTGGCTGCTCGCAGCAGATACCATCACATCAGTGACTTAAGCAAAAAATTAATTTTTTGCTGATGTAAGAGTAGTAGAGAGCTAGTTCTCTGCAGTTATGATATCTCCAAAAGCCATCGGATTCTTGCTTCAACTCTTTTTGTGACACCATGCTTATGCATGGCTTGCGTTTTGATGTTCAGAAAACCTCTGCTAGATTCCTGATGTCTTTGCACTCAAAACAGGAAACAGGAAAAATGAGAAGACAAAAAAGATCCTGTGTAAAATTTGTTTTTGTTTTGTATAAAATTCTTTGTTGGAAGTCATGTTCTCTTTCCTCACAATGTTGAAACTATTTCATGTTTTCTGGCTTTAGTATTGCTACTGAAAAGTCTCATATTCTGATTCCTGATTCTTTGTGCGTGATCAATTTTTTTGTTTTAGATGCTTTTAACATCTTCATCTTTTCTGTTTTTAAATTTCATGATAATCTTAGTTTGGATCTTTACAATTTTTTTTGCTAGGCACTTTTTCGATATGGAAACTCAATTTCTTTTGGACAGTATTTTTTAATAGTATTTTTTTCTTTTTTTCTTTTTTTTTTTTTTAATTTTATTTTCAAGTAATCTCTACTCCCAACATGGATCTTGAAATTAGGACTCCAAAATCAAGAGTTGCATGCTCTACTGACAGAGGTAGCCAGGCACCCCTTTGGTAATTTACTCCCCTTTTCTTTTTTCTATGCTTTGATTCTGGATATTAGGATTCTAATCAGTTGATTGTTGGAACACTTGAATTGATTGTATAATTTTTCTTACCCACCCCCCCCTTCCTTTTTAAAATTATTTTCTTTTTGTTTCTGTGTTTCTGGTAAGTTTTTCAATTTTAACTTCAAATCCTTCTCTTAAATTTATTTCTGCTGTCCAATTATATTTTCTTGTTCTCTGTTTCTGTTTTGTAATCTGTTTTTAAAAGAAGACTTTATTTATTTATTCATGAGAGACATAGAGAGAGGCAGGGACATAGGCAGAGGGAGTAGCAGGGTCCCGGTGGGGAGCCTGATGTGGAACTCGATCCCAGACCCTGGGATCATGACCTATGCCAAAGACAGATGCTCAGTCACTGAGCCACCAGGAGTTCCTGTTTTATAATCTGTTTTTATATAATAATTTCAATTATATATCCTTTCTCTGAGCACATTAATGATAAAGTTTTAGCATTTTTCTTCTTCTCCAAGGTGCTTTTTCCCTGCTTATTTCTTTTTTCTTTTTCATTAAGATATCCTGAAATATCTTGTAATATTTTGATAATCTGTTCCTCTTTAAGAGTGAGGTGTTTGAAAGGTAATTAGAAGATTTCTTTGTACAGAGCTTGTTGTCTTTTTGTAGCATTGTTTGGTAGGAACTTGACCATTTCATTGGGAAAAGCCCAAAGTCAATATCCGTAAATATGTTTTCCAGTTTTATTTTTTTCCAGTTTTATTGAGCTATAATTAACATGTAGCATTATATAAGTTTAAGATGTGCAACATAATGATTTGATATATGTATATGTGTTTTCTAGTTCTGATCACACTCCTTGTGGATGACTACTCCAACCCCCTTCTCAGGAGGGGGATATAAACTTGACTGTTGCATTCTGCATGAGAACCCGAGAGCAAACTTCTTTTTTTAGGATGTGTAATTCAGTTACTGTTCCTGTTTCAGAATGGCATGGTATTCCTGTCCTCATCTGTGCAGCCTCAAATCCACAGTTTATATTAAGTTCAAATTTTTCAGAATTTGAATTCCAGATTTCTGTGTAGTAGGGGAGCTGATACGAGGGTCTAAATTCTATTTATAAAGACTTTCAGCATATTCTCTTTTTTTTTGGACCGATCTTCTATTTCCGCCTACATATCTTCCTATACAAGTACCTGTGCCTTCAATTACTGAGTCCCTATGGGTTCTATGACGGAATTGGCTGCAAGTGTCTCCCTCTACTAGGACAGTTACCACGCATGAATCTATTTTTGTCTTATATCTTTACCGATATATCTTATATGCTTTAGTTAACTCTTTCATTTGCTTTGTCCTGTGTTTTGTCCATTTTTATTTATTTATTTTTGTTATTCTTGGAGGCTGAAGATAAATAATTATGTTCAATTTACCATGTTTATTGGAGTTTTCATTCGTTTTAATTTCCCAGGGTAATATTTAAATGGGCTCAAGTGTATAAAGAAAAAGGGCATTTTATTTTATTTTATTTATTTTTTAATTTAATTTTATTTTATTTTATTTATTTATTTTATTTTATTTATTTATTTTATTTTATTTTATTTTATTTTATTTTATTTTATTTTATTTTATTTTATTTTATTTTATTTTATTTTATTTTATTTTATTTTATTTTATTTTATTTTATTTTATTATTAATGAGAGAGAGAGAGAGGCAGAGGCACAGGCAGAGGGAGAAGCAGGCTTCATGCAGGGAGCCTGATGCAGGACTTGATCCCCGGACTGGAGGATCACAACCTGGGTGGAAGGCAGTCGCTAAACCGCTGAGCCACCCGGGCTGCCCCAAAGGGCATTTTAAGTAATTAGGTTAAGATAATGGAAAAAAACAGTTAACCTGAGTTGACTTTAGGGGCCAGTTTAGCTGATGGGATTTTGACAGTTGGTGCCATGAATATTTGGCCAACAAAACATAGTATTTAATCCCCACTTTAGGTGTTCCTTATCATGATAACTTGTACAGCTGCTACTTTGTTAGGATGAATAAGTCATATGTGCCCAGATTTTAAAGATGCTTATGTGGTTATCTGATAAAATATAACCTGGAGCTAATGTATTTTTCTGTTACTTCCACCCTTCACTTCCAAACTCATTTTCACATTACCTGTCATGAATAAAGAATATGAGTTATGTTATCTCATACACAATCTTGAGTTGAAATTCAATGAGAATGATTGGGGATCTTCCACATAGCTCCCTTAAGTTGAGAAATTTGAGCAGAACAGATTACACCTCACTAGCACAGCATGGCATTGGTAGGAAGATTCAGGAGATCTGCAGTGGTCAGAGTATATTTCTACTTTCTAGTATATGACTAATGTGGAGGATTCTACTTAATTTCAGCAGTTACATGGCCTGTCTTGTGAAGCACTATGCAACATGCCTTCAGTCATAAATTTAGTGAAATGGCCTTATTATTTGGATTGTACTGAATCCCTAGTGCATTTTGTACTTGCCTCAATTTAGCTCAATATTTGCCTGGTAAGCACAAGCCACTTCTCAGGTGACAGTCTTTGAAATGCCATATGGGAATAAATAGTTGGATTTGATTTTTGATTATTTTTAAAGTGCAGCAGTGAAAAGCTGTGGTAAAATATAATAAGGTTTAATCCCTGGATAAGGGAAATTACTTCATTTCAGCTACTGTATCATATGTCTTTCAGAAATGCTAACTCATTAAGAAGTACATTACATTAAATATCTCAAGAGTAGAAAATTTTTTGCACTCTAAATAGATTACATATCTTGGGTTAAGGAAAACTAAGAAAACAGCAGTGAGATTTGGCTTTCTCAGATGTTAAAGAAAAGTAAAAAATAGGAATGTAGCATTTAACTATTTTTATTTGTATTTTTTAGCAATAGGATAGGCAGCCCTGGTGGCTCAGTGGTTTAGTGCTGCCTTCAGCCCCGGGGTGTGATCCTGGAGTCCTGGGATTGAGTCGGGCTTCCTGCATGGAGCCTGCTTCTTCCTCTGCCTGTCTCTGCCTCTCTCTGTCTCTCTCTGTGTCTCTCATGAATAAACAAATAAAATCCTTATATATATATATATATAAAACACAATAGGAAGCTGTGAGGATAATTTGTGTGTGTGTATGCAAAAAAAAAAATGGAAATCTGTTTTCTGGTTCTTTTTACAGAGAACATACATGAATAAAATCTTCAAACATTAAAAAAAAAAAAATTGCCCAAACAAATGGTTCCTGTATCAACGTTCAATAGAAGCAAAGACCATTATATTAAGTTGTGCTTCAATGAAAACAATTCTTTGAAGGGCTGAGATAATGTGGTAAATGTGCTTTACTGTCTGATGGTTTAATAGAGGAGTGGATTTGGGGAATCAGACAAATGGATGTCAGAACATCCATTAGGCTCTTTGCAGTATCATGAGTAGAAGGAACCTTAAGATTCTATAGAATTTCTATGGGAAATTCAGTTCTTCCTTAGACATTCAGGAGTATAGTATGGAAGGGTTATTTATCTCCAAAGTAATCATGATTATATCCCTGTAACTGAAATTCTTTATGGCGTTCATACCTTGTGATATATACTCAGGTTCATTTCTCTGTTTTCCTTGGTATGGGTGAAGATATCTATTTTTATTTGATTGTACATATGGAAAATTTTGTTCTTGTTGATAGCCATAGGAAGCTGAAAATCAGAAAGTAGATGAATGGATTGGAAACACACTATTTTTTTCTCATTAAATACGCTCCCAATTCAAACGTATAAATTTAAAGATTTATGGCTCAGCAGTATATGGCATAGCTAACATTTTCTTCTAAATTTAATGCTAAAAATTTTAAACTATTGTATTCATGTACTTGGGCTGCCATTATAAAATACCATAGACTGAGTGTCTTAAAATAAATTTATTTTCTCACAGTTTTGGAGTCTGAAAGTCTGAGATCAGGATGGTCAGATTCTGATGAGGCCATCTCTTCCTAGCTAGCATATAGAAGGCAACCTTTTTTCTGTGTCCTCACAAATCAGAGGGAGCAAGTGCACTGGTGTCTTTCTTAGAAGGGCAGTGATTTCATCACCAAGGCCCATTCTCATGACCTTACCTAAACCTAATACATCTCAAAGGTCCTGTTTCCATATAACATACATTGGTGGTAGGGTTCCAACATATGAATTTGAGGGGACACAATTTAGTCCATAGCAATATTACCTGGGTTTTAATGTTGAGTACTCTGTTGACTCCTCTAGATTTCTCTGCAGCCAGTATTTGCAAACCATGATGTGTGGCCATCTTTCTGTCTGACTAAAGTACCAGGGCTCTTTAAGGGAATTGGTGTCTTTTATTTTGGCTGCTTCTCCCCTTATTTTTAAAGACATGGTCAGCAGATTTCAGTTTTGCAGAAATCCAGGAATTCTTGGTTAAATGACTGGTAGATCTGGTGTAAAAGGAAGGAAGGGGAAAGAGAAAATACAGAATTTTTAAACAAACCCTATATCAAGCATGTTTTTAGACACACTTTCCATCCAACATAAAACACACACATAAACTCATAAGTCTAATTGCTTGGTACAACTTACTCATTTATCACTCAACCTAAGCATATACATACCTATAATGCAATATATGTAAAATAATGTCCCTGATCCTTTTATTTTTAGATTTCATGTGAACCCACACATACAGTGTCAAATTTAATACATTCATTTAAGCAAAAGCATTATGTGGTAATTCAGATAGAATTCAGATCGAATTATCACATAATTCTTTTGCTTAAATGAATGTATTAATTCTATTTGAATTACCACAGTGCACCAGCTTCCATTTCCACCAGCAGTGCACAAGGGTTCCTTTTTCTGCACATCCTTGCCAATATTCATTCATTCATTTTTTTTTAAATTCTAGCCATTCTGACAGATGTAAGGTGATATCTCATTGTGATTTTGACTTGCAGTTCCCTAATTAGTAGTGATTTTGAGCATCCTTTCATATGTCTGTTGGCTATCTGTATGTCTTTGGAAAAATATCTATTCAGGTTCTCTACCCATATTTTATTTGGGTTATTTGTAATACATTATCTTAGGAAGAATTGGGACACCTTAAGATGAAATAAGATAGTATATCAAAGCAATGTCATCATATAGCACATGTCCATAAACAAAAACAAAATCAACAATCAGTGAAGATATTAGTTGTGACATTGTCATGAATGGATGATGAGAATTTCCTGTCAGTTTGTTAGGTAACCAAATAGTGTAGGAAACATTGCCCTTACAGTGAAAATATTATTTTGGAGTCATACAACACTGGTTTCAATTTCCAGTTCTCCCTTTTAGTAGTTATGCTTACCCAGGCAAGTTAGTTTTTAGTATCTGGCATATAATAGTTCCATAATAAATGGCAGTTACTTTCATTAATAAAAACAACTAAAATGTTTTAATGGAATATTCACATTTTTTCAGTCAGTGTTTGTGTTAAACATTTTTGAGTAATACCAGGCTGAATGTTTTGGTGGGGAGAAGTTTTTTTTGTGATGTTCCCTACTTAACTAAATATCTTTTACTCTTGGCTCACAAAGCAAAAGCATCAAGGATTAAAGATACAAGCACTTGCATACTGTATCATTTTTGTTAGATATTTTAATAGGAGTAACATTAAATCACTTAGCAGTAGCAGCATGGTCATTTCTTCTATATTTTGGTCATATATTCAGGAAGATAGTGATGGTAGCTGATTAAGGAAGTTGTGACTTAATGGTCCCCGAAGCACTGTTCTATACATGTTCGACATATTCAGATGTACCTTATAAACTATATTTCCTGGTTAATTTTCCCAGATGGGATTAAGTGTGAAGAGGAGCAAGATCCTCAGGTTTCTTACTGGGTTAGTTTTTGAGGGTTATGGAGACCATATGTAAATTAATCAAATCTGAAAAATATGTTTGGGGGCGGGGCAAGACACAGAGGAGTAGGGTCCCCAAGTCACCTGTCCCCACCAATTTACCTAGATAACTTTCAAATCATCCTGAAAACCTACGAATTCGACCTGAGACTTAAAGAGAGAACAGCTGGAATGCTACAGTGAGAAGAGTTTGTGCTTCTATCAAGGTAGGAAGACGGAAAAGAAATAAAAGAATCCATTCGGGGAGGGGCACCCGCGAGGAGCCGAGCTTAGGCCAGGTGGTGAGTGCCCCGGGGATAGGAGAGCCCAGTACCAGAGAAGCAGGAACTCTACCAGTCTTACCGGATGTAAAGGTGCTTGCAGGGAACTTGGGCAGGATCCCAGGAGGTCACTAACAGAGAAGGGGCGTCCCAGGAGGAGCATACCATACCCCATGGGCCAGGGCAGTAAAGAGCTGGAGCGCATGCCGGCGGGGCCCCCGGGTACAGCTTGGGCTGCTGCGGCCTGCGGAGCATGATTCCAGTGGCACAGGCCCCGGAGCCCAGGGTGTGGGGGGACATAGCCAAGGATCCGGGGCTCCCCCTGGGACATGCAGAGGCCGGGTGGACACAGGACAGCGAGGACACTCCTGCCACCAGGCACCCCCCAGCTGTGCAGGTCAGCGCCCCCCCCCCCCCCCCCCGAGCATCCAGGCCAGTGCCGACAGGGAGCTCTGGCAGTCACTGTGGGAGCTGACTCCAGGGCTGGAGAGCTGGGCGCCGCCACTGTATTGTACCTCCTTGTGTCACCATGTGCCTGGGACAGAGCAGGGCCGCCAGGGAACAGGGGCCTCAAGGTATAAACAGCTCCCACTGAGCTGTGCATTGGCAGGGGGTGGGGCAGCTCCCCCAGGTGGACACCTCAGAGAGCACAGAAGGCCTCTCCCCCAGAAAACCAGCTGGAAGGACAAGGGAAGAGCAAGTTCTTGACCAAGCAGTGCTGGAAAGCTCCAGGGGAAGTCAAGGGACTTACAGTATATAGAACCAGAGGATACCCCTCCTTGTTTTTGTTTTGTTTTGTTTTTATTTTTTGTTGTTTCCCCCTTTTTTTCTTTTTTTCCCCTTTTTCCAGTACAACTTCTTTTTAGCCACGCTGCACTGAGCAAAATGACTAGAAAAAAGAACTCAACCACGAAAGAAAGAATCAGAAACAGTACTCTCTCCCACAGCGTTATAGAATTTGGATTACAATTCAATGTCAGAAAGCCAATTCAGAAGCACAATTATAAAGTTACTGGTGGCTCTGGAAAAAAGCAAAAAGGATTTAAGAGACTTCATGACTGCAGAATTTAGATCCAGTCATGCCAAAATTAAAAATCAATTAAATGAGATGCAATCCAAACTGGAGGTCCTAATGACAAGGGTTAATGAGGTAGAAGCATGAGTGAGTGACATAGAAGACAAGTTGATGGCAAGGAAGCTGAGGAAAAAAGAAAAACAATTAAAAGATCATGAGGAAAGGTTAAGGGAAATAAATGGCAGCCTCAGAAGGAAAAAAAATCTACATTTAATTGGGATTCCAGAGGGCACTGAAAGGGACAGAGGACCAGAAAGTGTATTTGAAAAATCATAGCTGAGAACTTCCCTAACTTGGCGAGGGAAACAGGCATTCAGATCCAGGAGATAGAGTGGTCCCCTCCCAAAAACAATAAAAACCATTCAACACCCCGACATTTAATAGTGAAACTTGCAGATTCCAAAGATAAAGAGAAGATCCTTAAAGCAGCAAGAGACAAGAGATCCCTAACTTATATGGGGAGAAGTATTAGGTTAACAGCAGACCTCTCCACAGAGACCTGGCAGGCCAGAAAGGGCTGGCAGGATATATGCAGGATCATAAATTAGAAGAACATGCAGCCAAGAATACTCTATCCAGCAAGACTCTCATTCAGAATAGAAGGAGAGATAAAGAGCTTCCAAGATAGGCAGAAACTGAAAGGATATGTGACCACCAAACCAGCTCTGCAAGAAATATTAAGGGGGACTCTGTAAAAGAAAGGAAGTCCAAGGAAACAACCCACAAAAACAGGGACTGAATCGGTATCATGACACTAAATTCATATCTCTCAATAGTAACTCTGAACGTGAATGGGCTTAATGATCCCATCAAAAGGCACAGGGTTTCGGACTGGATAAAAAAGCAAGACCCATCTATTTGCTGTCTACAAGAGACTCATTTGAGACCTAAGGACACCTCCAGCCTGAAAATAAAAGGTTGGAGAACCATTTACCATTCAGATGGTCCTCAAAAGAAAGCAGGGGTAGCAGTCCTCATATCAGATAAATTAAAGTTTATCCCAAAGACTGTAGTAAGAGATGAAGAAGGACACTATATCATATTTAAGGATCTATCCAACAATAAGACCTAACAATCATGAATATTTATGCCCCTAATGTGGGAGCTGGCAAGTATATCAATCAATTAATAACCAGAGTTAAGACATACTTAGATAATAATACACTAATACTGGGAGACTTCAACATGGTACATTCATAAATGACAGATCTTTTAAGCACAACATCTCCAAAGAAACAAGAGCGTTAAATGATACACTGGACCAGATGGATTTCACAGATATTTCCAGAACTTTACATCCAAACACAACTGAATACACATTCTTTTCAAGTGCACATGGAACTTTCTCCAGAATAGACCACATACTGGGTCACAAATCAGGTCTTAACTGATACCAAAAGGTTGGGATTGTTGCCTGCATATTTTCAGTCCATAATGCTTTGAAACTAGAACTAAATCACAAGATGAAATTTGGAAGAAATTCAAACACGTGGAGGTTAAGGACCATCCTGCTAAAAGATGAAAGGGTCAACCAGGAAGTTAGAGAAGAATTAAAAAGATTCATGGAAACAAATGAGAATGAAGACACAACTGTTCAAAATCTTCGGGATACGGCAAAAGCAGTCCTGAGAGGGAAATACACCGCAATACAAGCATCCCTCAAAAAACTGGAAAAAACTCAAATGTAAAAGCTAACCTTGCACCTAAAGGAGCTGGAGAAAGAACAGCAAATAAAACCTACACCCAGCAGAAGATTCAAGCAGAACTCAATGAAATAGAGACCAGAAGAACTGTGGAAGAGATCAACAAATCCAGGAGTTGGTTCTTTGAAATAATTAATAAGATAGATAAACCATTAGCCAGCCTTATTAAAAACAAAAAAGAAAAGACTCAAATTAATAAAATCACGAATGAAAAAGGAGAGATCACTATCAATACCAAGGAAATACAAACGATTTTAAAAACATATGAGCAGCTATATGCCAATGAATTAGGCAATCTAGAAGAAATGGACACATTTCTGGAAAACCACAAACTACCAAAACTGGAACAGGAAGAAATAGAAAACCTGAACATGCCGATAACCAGGGAGGAAATTGAAGCAGTCATCCAAAACTTCCCAAGACATGAAAGTCCAGGGCCAGATGGCTTCCCAGGGGAATTCTATCAAACGTTTAAAGAAGAAACAATATCTATTCTACTAAAGCTGTTCTGAAAGATAGAAAGAGATGGATACTTCCAAACTCATTTTATGAGGCCAGCATCATTTTGATTCCAAAACCAAAGACCCCACCAAAAAGGAGAATTATAGATCAATATCCCTGATGAACACGGATGCAAAAATTCTCAACAAGACACTATCCAATAGGATCCAATAGTACATTAAGACGATTATTCACCATGACCAAGTGGGATTTATCCCCGGGATGCAAGGCAGGTTCAACACTCGTAAAGCAATCAACATGACAGATCACATAAACAAGAGAAAAAACAAGAACCATATGATCCTCTCAATAGATGCAGAGAAAGCATGTGACAAAATACAGCATCCATTCCTGATCAAAACTCTGAAGAGTGTAGGGATAGAAGGAACATTCCTCAATATCTTAAAAGCCATCTATGAAAAGCCCACAGAAAATATCATTCTCAATGGGGAAAACCTGAGGTCCTTTCCCCTAAGATCAGGAACAATACAGGAATGTCCACTCTCACCCTGTTATTCAACATAGTACTAGAAGTCCTAGCCTCAGCAATCAGACAAAAAGAAATAAAAGGCATTCAAATTGGCAAACAAGAAGTCAAACTCTCGCTTTTCACAGATGACATGATATTGCATATAGAAAACTCAAAAGACTCCACCCCAAGATTGCTAGAACTCACAGCAATTCAGCAATATGGCAGGATACAAAATGCACAGAAATCAATGGCATTTCGATACACTAACAGTGAGACTGAAAAAAGAGAAATTAAGGAGTCAATCCCATTTACAATTGCACCCAAAAGCATAAGATACCTAGGAATAAACCTAACCAAAGAGGTAAAGGATCTATACCCTAAAAACTACAGAACACTTCTGAAAGAAATTGAGGAAGACACAAAGAGAAAGAAAAACATTCCGTGCTCATGGATTGGAAGAATAAATATTGTGAAAATCTCCTTAACAGTTTTAGCTAAATTCTTCCAAATGTATGGTGGATCTTGAGTCCATACTATCTCCTTGTATACACTTATATTGGATGCTCTGCAACCTCAGTACTATGATGGATTTGGGAAAAGACACAAGTTTGCAGATCGTCTGACTTTGTTCTAATAACAGAAATGATGCTTTCTTTTGTTTTCCATATTACAGGTGTACAACAGAAGCTCCAATAAGCTTTTCACTAAGTCACCACTTTATACCCTATATCCTAACCATCAGCAAATCTTATTGACTCTATCTTTAAAATACCCTATTTGGGACACCTGGGTGGTTCAGCAGTTAAGCTTCTTCCTTCAGCTCAGGGTGTGATCCTGGAGTCCCGGGATCAAGTCCCACATTGGGCTCCTGGAGCCTGCCTCTCCTTCTGCCTATGTCTCTCTCTCTCTGTCTCTCTGTCTCTGTCTCATGAATAAATAAATAAAAATCTTTAAAATAAAATACCCATATTTTAACTACTACTTAAAAACTCTATGATCACCTCTTTAGTCCAAACCACATTCATCTCTTGTCCGGATTTTTTTTTTAAGATTTTATTTATTAATTTGAGAGAGATAGACAGTATATGAACAAGACAGCACAAGCATGGGGGCTGCAGAGGGAGATGGAGAAGCAGGCTCCCTGTTGGGCAGGGAGCTCAACACGTGGTTTGATTCCAGGACTCTGGGATTATGATCTGAGCCTAAGGCAGAAGTGTAACTGACTGAGCCACCCAGGCACCCCACTTGTCCAGGTTTTGTGGTGGTTTTCCAATTATCTCTGCCCTTACCTCTTCATTGCCTTTGTTATAATACAGAAACCAGATGATACTGGTAAAAATCAATTCAGATCACCCCATCTCTACTCAAAGTAAGAGCCAAAGTTCACATAATTGCCAAAAATGCCCTGCATGACCTGTACCACCTTTCATTGACTGCTCAAGCCACCATAACCTCCTTCTTGTTCTTGCACATGGCAAAAATGCTCCTCTCTCAGAATCTTTATATTTGGTGTTCTCTTTACTAAAATACTCTTCCTCAGTTCTATCCTCTTACCTCCTTTGTACAAATTTCACCTTCTCAGTGAAGCCTTTCCAAACCACCTTTTTTAATGAACTTTTCATTAATACCCATCACCAGAGTCTAACTTCCATGGAAATAAGTGTTTTTGTCTATTCATTTAATACTGTACCTCTAGAACCTACAAAAGAATTTGTCATTAAGCAGATAATTAATAAATAATTTTTGAATTAATGAACATTTTTAAGTTGAAAAGAGAAACCAGGGAATAGGGAGAGATTAACAACACAGAATAGAGGGCAGTCCTGGTGGCTTAGTGGTTTAGTGCCACCTTCAGCCCACGTGTGATCCTGGAGACCCGGGATTGAGTCCCCCATCAGGCTCCCTGCATGGAGCCTGCTTTTCCCTCAGTCTCTCTCTCTCTTTCTCTCTCTCTGTGTCTCTAATAAATAAATAAAAAATCTTAAAAAAACCAGAATAGATCATTATAAAAATGATCTTTCTTTAGTAAGAAACTAAAGGTAGCAGGAGGTGATAGGGTACAGAGTACTAGAAAATTAATCAGTCTTGACATCCTCCCTCTATAATTACTTAGATGCAGATAATATAATTAATTAATACATATGTAGATAAATTTATAGGCAAAGGGTTGGAAAGTTGGGAGAATTTTTGTTGAGTAGCTCCTATTTTCTTTCTAGTACAGGGTCATTTGCTGAGATTTGGGCTGGAAAGGGCAGGCGTCAAAAAGACATTCAAAAAGCCGAGATCACTCTTGTGTTCTCCTGGATTACATAAATTCTACTAAATGAAAGATAAGCACAAGTTTAAGGAATTATATTCCTGTACACGATCCATGAAGCATCAAAAGTAGAACTCTTGAGAGGCACTGGGGTGGCTTAGTTGGTTAAGCGTTTAACCATTTCAGCTCAGGTCATGATCTTAGGGTCATGGAATCCAACCCTAGGTTGGGCTGTGCCCTCACTGGAGCCTGCTTGCTTGGGATTCTCTCTCTCCCCCTCCCCCTCTGCCCTTCACCCACCCCACTCCACCCAAAACCACTGGTTGCCCAGCACTCTATTAAAAAAAAAAGTAAAACTCTGGAATGACTGCTAATTTAATCTTCATGCTATGTATAACCTCAAAAATAAATGCAGTTTATTTTTGTGTTGCTTATCTTCTCAGAGTATAGTTAAAATGTTTCAAGGTTTTTAAGCTTAAACACTGTTTCAAACACCAAATTTACTTGCATTCTGTATATAGAAATTTGTCTAATTAAGTTAATGAAATATTTGCTTTGCATTACTTACCAACCATCTTCAAATAGAAAACATAAATTTAGTTATGAACAGAAGAGAGAATGACAAATTAATTTAACTAACTTCATGTATGAATTCTTCATTTTTCATTAACTTTTGGATTTAGTCAAGGCTGAAACTATCAATATCTCAAAATCAATGATTTTTCTTCTTTCCATTTTATAATCCTTTTAGAGCTGTCATACTGGTGCAGCTGCAGAATTTCTATTTTTCTATGTCCTCTTTACAAGTTTTGGCAGGTGGATATAGAGATAATGGTACTTCCACTCTTGGGGGATCATATTATCAGTATTCCCTGGCAACTGTGAATGACTTCATCTTTCAGCCATGCCGGATTCTGGCATAGATATGCAGACATTGCCTTTCTATAGAGTAAATCCATATGTGCCTTATTTAGAAAAATGTTGGTAAATCTCTTGTTAATTAAATGATGTCTTTTCAAGAGGATATCAAGTAATCTAATGCCATTGGTCTTTTTAAATACAGATAAAATGAATGTGTTTGCTTTTGGAGTTAAACAACAAAGCTACAAAACAACCTGTGTAAATAATATTCCTCTTTACTATACCTGCTAACTACAAAATTAACACAATGGATTTCTTGACACTTAAAATGGATAGATACATATTCATCAATCCTAACCAAGCAGGCATGTAGGCTAAAGTAAAGTACACAGGCTGGGAATAAGGAATAAACTAATCAGCAGGAGATGATGAAAATATTTTGGTGACAGCAAAGAACACAGACCCAAGAACACAGTTCTTTCCATTAGAGCAGGATTTCGTGTCTGATAATAGACAAATGGAGCAAACATTTCACAGTATCAGCCTCCAGCTGTGTAACTGAGTAAGTTACTAAACCAGTCTAAGACTCAGTTCCTCATCTGGCATGTGAAGAAAATGAGACCTACTTGACTGCTATGTGGATTAAACGAGATAAGGGCATATAATAATTGCACATTTACCTCATACACAGTATGTACTTACTTAGCAATTATCAGTTGCCTTTCTGCATTCTCCAGCCTCAAAATTTTGGTTCAGAGACCATCGATCATCTTCTGAACAGATATTTTGCAGTATGAATTGAACCAAAAATTCCCTTGCATTATCTAGGTGATATGGTTCTAGACAAAACCGATAACAATGTGGGACACATGATTAACATTTATAGTTGACGCTAAGTTCAGAGTTCAGTAACTCAAAGGAGATCACATAGCTAATCAATAGCAAAGCTAGAATTCATGACCTCATAATCAAAGAGTTAAGTTTAATATAGATCAAACATATTTTTATTTTTTTTTCATGTGCCAGTGAATAATTGTTTTGTTTTTTTATTGGAGTTCAATTTGCCAACATATAGCATAACACCCAGTGCTCATCCCATCAAATGTCTCCCTCAGTGCATGTCACTCAGTCACCGCATCCCCCCACCCACCTCCCCTTCCACTACCCCTTGTTCATTTTCCAGAGTTAGGAGTCTCTCATATTCTGTCACCCTCACTGATATTTTCACTCATTTCTCTCCTTTACCCTTGATTCCCTTTCACTATCTTTTTTTATATTCCCCAAATGAATGAGACCATATAATGTTTGTTCTTCTCTGAATGACTTACTTCACTCAGCATGATACCCTCTAGTTCCATTCACGTCAAAGCAAATGGTGGGTATTTGTCGTTCCTAATGGCTGAGTAATATTCCATTGTGTACATAGACGACATCTTCTTTATCCATTCATCTGCCGATGGACACCGAGGCTCTTTCCACAGTGTGGCTATGGTGGACATTGCTGCTATAAACATCGGGGTGCAGGTGCCCCGGCATTTCACTGCATCTGTATCTTTGGGGTAAATCCCCAGCAGTGCAATTGCTGGGTCGTAGGGAAGCTCTATTTTTAACTCTTTGAGGAACCTCCACACAGTTTTCCAGAGTGGCTGCACCAGTTCACATTCCCACCAACAGTGCAAAAGGGTTCCCCTTTTCACAGATGACATGATATTGCATATAGAAAACTCAAAAGACTCCACCTCAAGATTGCTAGAACTCATACAGCAATTCAGCAATATGGCAGGATACAAAATCAATGTACAGAAATCAATGGCATTTCGATACACTAACAGTGAGACTGAAAAAAGAGAAATTAAGGAGTCAATCCCATTTACAATTGTAACCAAAAGCATAAGATACCTAGGAATAAACCTAACCAAAGAGGTAAAGGATCTATACCCTAAAAACTACAGAACACTTCTGAAAGAAATTGAGGAAGACACAAAGAGAAGGAAAAACATTCCGTGCTCATGGATTGGAAGAATTAATAGTGTGAAAATGTCAATGCTACCCAGGGCAGTTTACACATTTAATGCAATCTGTATCAAAATACCATGGACTTTCTTCAGAGAGTTGGAACAAATCATCTTAATATTTGTGTGGAATCAGAAAAGACCCAAAGTAGCCAGGGGAATGTTGAAAAAGAAAATCAGAGCCAGGGTATAACAATGCCAGATTTCAAGCTGTATTAGAAAGCTGTGATCAATAAGACAGTGTGGTACCAGCACAAAAACAGACACACATATCAATGGAACAGAATAGAGAATCCAGAACTGGGTCCTCAACTCTATGGTCAGCTACTATTTAAAAAAGCAGGAAAGACTATCCACTGGAAAAAGGACAGTCTCTTCAATTAATGGTGCTGGGAAAATTGGACAGCCACATGCAGAAGAATGAAACTAGACCATTCTCTTACACCATATACAAAGATAAAATGGATCAAAGATCTAAATGTGAGACAAAACTCAATCAAAATCCTAGAGAAGAACACAGGCAACACCCTTTTTGAACTTGGCCACAGGAACTTCTTACAAGATACATCTATGAAGGCAAGGGAAACAAAAGCAAAAATGAATTCTTGGGACTTAATCAGGATAAGAAGCTTCCGCACAGCAAAAGAAACAGTCAACAAAACTAAAAGACAACCTACAGAATGGGAGAAGATACTTGCAAATGATATACCAGATAAAGGGCTAGTATCCATGATCTATAAAGAACTTATGGAACTCAGCCCCCAAGAAACAAAAAATTCAGTCATGAAGTGGGCAGAAGACCTGAACAGATATTTCACCAAAGAAGACATACATGGCCAACAAGCACATGAGAAAATGCTCTGCATCACTTGCCATCAGGGAAATACAATTCAAAACCACAATGAGATATCACCCCACACCACTGAGAATGGTGAAAACTAACAAGACAGGAAACAACACAAATGTTGGAGGGGATGTGGAGAAAGGGGAACCCTCTTGCACTTTGGTGGGAACGCAAACTGGTACAGTCACTCTGGAAAACAGTGTGGAGGTTTCTCAAAGAGTTAAAAGTAGAGCTACACTATGACCCAGCAATTTCACTACTGGTTATTTACCCCAAAGATACAGATAGAGTGAAACGTCTGGACACCTGCACCCCAGTGCTTATAGCAGCATTGTCCACAATGTGCAAAATTGTGCCAAAGTGTGGAAGGAGCCTTGATGTCCTTCGATAGATGAATGGATAAAGATGTTGTCTATATATACAGTGGAATATTACTCAGCCATTAGAAAGGATAAATACCCACCATTTGCTTTGACATGGATGGAACTAGAGGGTATTATGCTGAGTGAAGTAAGTCAGTCAGAGAAGGACAATCATCATATGGTTTCACTCATATGGGGAGTATAAGAAATAACGAATGGGTTTATAAAGGAAAGGAGGGAAAATGAGTGGTAAAAATTAGAGAGGGAGACAAACCATGAGGGACTCCTCACTCTGGGAAATGAACAAAGGGTTGTGGAAGGGGAGTAGGTGGGGGGATGGAGTAATTGGGTGATGGGTACTGAGGAGGGGACTTGATGGGATGAGCACTGGGTGTTATATGTCAGCAAATCGAACTTCAATAATAAAATTCCTAGAATAATTCCTGAAAAAATACAGTTTTGGAGGGGTACATGCATTCATATGCTTATAGCAGCATTATCAATAATAAACTATGGAAAGAGCCCAGATATCCATTGACTAATGAATGGATAAAGAAGATGTGGCATATATAAATATATATATTATATATATATTATATAGGTATATACAATTTAATATTACTCAACCCTCAAAAAGAATGAAATGGATGTAGCTAGATTTTGTTATGCTAAGCAAAGTAAGTCAAGGAAAGACATATATCATATGATTTCACTTATATGTGGGATTTATGAAACCAAACAGATGAACATATGGGAGGGGAAGTAAAAAGAAAGGGAAACAAACCATAAGAGAATTTTAAGATAGAGAACAAACTGATGGTTGGTGAAGGGAGGTGCATGGGGGATGGCTAGATGGGTGATGGGTATTAGAAGGACACTTGTTATGATGAGCATTGGGTATTGTATATAACTGAGGAATCACTGAATTCTACCCCTGAAACGAACATTGTACTGAATGTTAACAAACTAGAATTTAAGTAAAAATTTGAAAAGTAAAAAATAAAATAATAAAAGTTAAGGAGTTTGTAAAGGCTAGTGTGGGCTGGAAGAGGATATAGAATCCCTGAGGCCCAAAGATAAAATACAGAAGAATTTGCACTTAACTGTAGGCTCTTCTCTATGACATCACTGGGTACTCACAAAAAGATTGGTGGGAATCTTAAGAAAGTGTCCTTAATGGTATAGTCCAGAAGTGAGGAGAGGAGCAGCCACCTCAGCAAGGGAACAAAATCCTTCTGGGAACCTTTCTTTTTATATCATCTTAAACTGCTGGGGGATGGGCAACAAATGTTATCACACTCAGCACATATGAAAACCATTTCAGTTAGGGGAAGAGAAGTCCTCTCTAACCCAGGAGGAGGGAAAGGAATGTGTACAGGGTCCATAACTATAACAGATGGAGGAGTAGGAACACTGAGAAGGACACATCAATAGGATACAGGGACTTTGTGCTTCTAAGGCTGAAGACGAATCAGAACAACAGGCAATGAGAGCCCCAACCGCTAGGCTAAAAATTGTCAAAGAGCATTTAATAATGGTTTTGTGTTGGGAAAATTATAAGAAAGACTGTTTCTAAGCTATAACACAAAAGTAACATCTAAAGCTGAGAATGGAGCTACATTGACAGAAACTCTCTGACAAATCAGTCCCTACCATACATATAAGATAATGTTAGAAGAATTTGAAGCCTGTGGTACAGAGAGTACCCATAGAAACAAAAATCCCAAACGTTGCTCAACTCTTGATTATGTTGGATCAAACCTCCACATTAAAGGCCTGCCAAAGGAAAAGGCATACTTATTTTTATTTTTTTTAAAGATTTTATTTTATATGTTTATGAGAGACACAGAAAGAGAGAGGGGCAGAGATACAGGCAGAGGGAGACGCAGGCTCTCTTTGGGGAGCCTGATGCAGGACTCAGTCCCAGGACCTCAGGATCATGACCTGAGCCAAAGGTAGATGCTCAACTGCTGAGCCACCCAGGTGCCCTTTTTCTAATTGTTAATAATGTTTACCTCAATCTCTATTATCAGTTATAAGAGATATAGTTTGCAATAAAATTATGAGGCATACAAAAAAAAAACCTCATTGTCACGTGAGCAACAGAACTGGATTCAGATACAACAGTAAATTAGAAATAATAGGAAGTTTAAAGTAACCCTGATTAATAAAGGACTTATTGGGAAAGGTGGACATGTATGACCAGGTAAAATATAGAAACTATAAGACATGGCCAAATTGAAAATCTAGAAATAACACAATAACAGAGATGAAAAAAGCCTTAGATGGGTTTATCAGTAGACTTGATATATCAGTGAAAGGATCAGGGAACTTGAATATAGACCAATAGAAATAACCCAGACATAAACACAAGGAGAAAAAGTAGTGTAAAGTACAGAGGAGAACATCTAGGATCTTTGTGAAAATTCGAAGTCTAAACATAATTAAAATTCTGAGGAAAAAGAGAGAACTGGGCATTAAGAGTATTTAAGGAAATAATAGTTGAGAAAAATTTTTTGAGCTGGTGACACATGCTAAACACAGATGAAGAAGCTCAGAGGACACACAGTAGGATAAATACCAAAGACACTCAACCTACATCTTGGCATAGTATATTCAAGCTAATGAATATCAGAGACAAAATATTGCAGGCATTTAGAGAAAAAAAAAAGGCATATATGGAAGAATAAAGATAAGAATTAAATCAGACTATATATTAGAAGCCATGGTATCAGGGGGCACTGGAATGATATTTTTAAAATATTGGAATAAAGAATCCTGTCAACTCAGAATTCTATACCCATTGAAAATATCTTTTAGAAAAAGGACAAGAAGTAGACTTTTCCAGAACAAAAAAGTACTGAAAATACTAAGAGAACATACTGCCAGCAGACCTGTTCTATAAAAAATGGTAAAGGAAGTATTTCAGGCCAAAGGCATATGATACTAGACAAAAGTTTGGATTTTGAAAAAAAATGAGGAGTGCTCAAAAATAAGATAAAAATTTTTCTTTTCTAATTTTCAATTGCTCTAAAAGCTGAATATTTAGAACAGAAACTATAGAGTGTATTGTGTTTAGAACATATATAAGTGAAATATATGACATTAGTAAATATTGGAAAGTAAACATTGGGGAAACATTTATTATAAGGTCATACTACAGTGTAATATTATTTATAGATGCAATATACTGCTGAAGATGTTTATTGTAAAATCCAGGACAGTCATCGCAAAATAATAACAATGTATAAATGATAAAGAGGGGGGAATAACATGGATCATAAGAATGCTCAATTAATGTAAAAGAAGGCAAAAAAAATAAGAAACCAAACAGATAGAACATGTAGGAACAGTTAGAAAGTTGCAGGTTTTACTACAGCCTATCAATAATCATGTAAAAGCTTTCACCAATTAAAAATCATATGTTGTCAGATTGGATATAACAAAAAAACAATTAAAATCACCAATTAAATTCACCAATTAAAATTCATCAGTTAAAAATCATATGTTGTCAGATGGATATAACAAAAAACCCTAACTCTATGCTATCTATAAGCAACTCACTTTAAAAATAGAAAAAAACAGGATAAAATAATGGGTTAGAAAAACATGCATGCAGATAATAAGAAAAAGAAAGGGACAGTAGTTGTATCAATATCAGTCAAATAAGACATTAGAATAAAAAGTTGTACCACAAATGAAGAAGAGCTTTATGTGACACATAGATAAATTCTCTAAGAAGGCCTGTCAATTATAATTTTATACATAAGGAAAGCTGATAGAATTTAAGAGAAAAAAACAAATATATGATTTTAGTTGAAAATTTCAATATTCCAATAAGTGATACAATAGTCCTGTAGGAAATGAGCATGGGTATAGACGATCTGAATAGTAGCAAATAAGTTGACCTAATTGACATTTTTGAACAGTCCCCTTCAAACACACCCATACCCACACACCCTACCATGGGGTGGGCAGAGAAGGAGAGAGAGGAATACACATTTTTTTTTTTTTTTGCAAATGCACATGGAATAATTACTAACCTTAACCATATTTTAGGCCATGAAATAAACCTTACAAACTTAAAGTAATAGGAATCATACACAATATGTTCTTGGACCCTAATGGAATGAAGCTAGAAACAAATAATAGATTTCCAGAAAGTACCCAGGCCCCACAATTCTTTGTTAATTTACTTGTGGCCCCTTCTAGCTATGCTCCTATCATCCTTACATCCTATGATTAATAGTTAACAAGTACTATTATTGAAGCTTCTGATCCACTCTTTATTAGCTTTAGCTCTTAATTTTCAGTCGTGCCTATATTTTTGACTTGAGATGGACCTTGATTTCCCTATCTTGACCCTTTGTATTGTTTTAGGATTTTAGCTATCTCCTTTTGCTTTCTGCTGATAGAGTGGTATGCCCACCAAAAAATATCACTAGGATCCCTAATTGCTAGCCGTGTGATTGGCCAAAACCCCTAAGGTAACACTTGGTAGAGGGGTCTACCCAGAAGGGTCAGTCACTCTCTGATTTACACTCTTACTGTAGTTCACCCCTGATTAAATGAAATATAATATGGAGAGAATTTTTGTAATCCTTGGCATGCAATAAGTTTGCAATAAATACTAGTTTTTAGTATTAATACAATTTTTTTGTCTTTTTCTTGTTTTTGTATTGCTGTATTTGTTCTACTTAAGTTTTTTAAAGATTTTATTTATTCATGAGAGACAGAGAGAGAGGCAGAGACACAGGCAGAGGGAGAAGCAGGCTCCATGCAGGGAGCCCGATGCAGGATTCAATCTCAGGACTCCAAGATCATGCCCTGGGCCAAAGGCAGGTGCTAAACTGCTGAGCCACCCAGGATCCCCTGACAGTTTTATTTTTAAGGTGAACAGTACCAATACAATTTGCTCAGAGAAACCTGATGGTTATTGACATTTCTTAATCTGTTGATCACAGCTATGATGAAGCTGTGTTTCTTGATCCTGGGCTGATTACTTCTGACAGAGGACAATCACAGAATTAGGGCAAAATGTATAAAATATGTTGCTACCCCCAGAAAAGTTAGATTGGGCAAAATTAGCTGGCACTACCAATCTATAGGGATCTATAGTTCTTTCCCCAACTTGTATTTACTATTGATAAATATGACTACCAGCCCCCAAGTTACTCAAATTATAAAACTGGGCTTTTACACTGTCTTAAACTTCTTTCTCTATTTTTCTCCAGTCATTGACTACTACAGAGCCTTCCTCTTGAACATCTGTTATAATTTCTCTTCTATCTTCCCTATTGCTCCTATCTTTGTTTTTTTTTTTTTTATTTTTTTATTTTTTTTATTTTATTTTTTTTTTATTTATGATAGAGAGAGAGAGAGAGGCAGAGACACAGGCGGAGGGAGAAGCAGGCTCCATGCACCGGGAGCCTGATGTGGGATTCGATCCCGGGTCTCCAGGATCGCGCCCTGGGCCAAAGGCAGGCGCCAAACCGCTGCGCCACCCAGGGATCCCTGCTCCTATCTTTGTATACCTTGCCTGAGCTAGTGTAGAAGTTTCCTAAGAAGATTCCTTTTCTTTTTCGGGGGGTAGGTAGCAATGCAAGGTTTATTGAGCAATAGCAATGTGATAGTACAAAGCTCCTGAGGAGGTAGGGGATCAGAGAGGGTTGCCCATTAGATTCCTTTTCTTGAAGTCATCCCGCACCATGATTCCGGAAGTATAGTTCCAAGATGCACATATGCTCCCATGTTTAAAACACAGTATTTATACTTACTAGGAAGCACTTGAAGCCCTTCATTGTATCCTCCCTCTGAGTGAGTGGTCTCATTTCTGTTTACTTCATCAGATGCACTCATTAATGTGACACTACTTGCATTCCTTCCAAATTGTTTTTACATCTTTTTGCTTTTGTACATATTTATTTTTTCCATAAAAAAGTTCTTGTACTTTTTGTTTGTTGGTGTGAACACAGTATAAATTCTATCTCATTTCTAAACCCTTCACTGATAGCTAACTTCTGTCCTCTCCAGTGACAACTCTCCAGATATCCCATCCAATGTGGTATTCCTTTTGGTACTTTCCAAGTGTGTTGGTGTCTTAAATTCATGTGTCTTTTCACTAGAATATGAGTTCACTGAATTCAGGCATGGCTAGCTTCTCATTAACCTCTTTTCCAAGCCCTTGCCCAACCCTGGACACAAAGTTTTAATGCAAGAGTTGGCTGCATAAATAGAATGAAATAGAAAGGGCTGAGTTAGGTTGAGTACTATGAAACTTTCCAGATTCATGATTCCATAATGCACTGAAATTCAATAAACACAAGAATCAACTTTTTTTTTAAATTTTTATTTTTATTTTTTTATTTATTTATGATAGTCACAGAGAGAGAGAGAGAGGCAGAGACACAGGCAGAGGGAGAAGCAGGCTCCATACACCGGGAGCCCGACGTGGGATTCGATCCCGGGTCTCCAGGATCGCGCCCTGGGCCAAAGGCAGGCGCCAAACTGCTGCGCCACCCAGGGATCCCAAGAATCAACTTTTAAAATGTGTTCAGGTTATCCAGATATAGATAACATACCAAATACTATGTAGTTTCTTCATTTCCAAAGCACTGTATTTATCAATAAATTCTTTGGATTTTCTGGTATTATATCACACATAGTTTGTAGATGTATGTACATTTAACTATTTCTGAATTTTATATACACATGATTTGTTCTTCTACTTCAAAATAATGGTCAAAATTTGTATTTACTATCAATCTTTAGCTATAGAAACATGCCTTCTGTGCATAAAATGTGATTCTATACTGAAGTGTGAGTTTTATCTACTACAAATTTTTTTGGAGATGTGCTGAAAATATGATCAGTGATGAAATCCTTAGGTAAAAATCTTGAACAAAATAGGATAAATTAAGTGCCCAAATATTATTTGTTGCTCCTAGGTTTCTATTTGACCTCTTCATTTGATCCTGTCAAAATCCAAAGTTGGATCCTAAATGGATGGCTACTGGGTGTATCCAAATTACTATATATTATACTTAAGCAGGTATCTTTTTTCCTTAATATTTTATTGGCTGGGCTTATAATTCTTGCTTCTGAAAAGTTACAATAGCAGTATTACTAAACTCAATAGATCAACAAACCTTTCTAAGTGATTCCTACTATATGCAATAAATTTGAGTGATTGAATAGAAAGAGCTCTTGTTTCCAATATACTTATAGATTGATATCAAGATAGTACCAGTATTACTGCTCCTAATTTTGAGACCATCAACAACAATATTATATGTTGACACGTGTCTAACACTATGACAAGGAATTTATATATTTTTATATATAACATATATATTACATTATAGTTAAATCATTATAAAAATCCTATGTACTAGTTGTAGTTATTATCCATATTTAACCACAAAGCAAAGTAAGGCCTAAAGATTTTAATGAACTTGTCTAAAGTCACAGTTATTAAGTAATAAAGCTGGGATTTCTACTCATAGTAGGGCTTGTTTTCTTTACTACCACAACCTATAACCACCTTCAATTTCACAAACAAAAAATGTGAACATTTAAAAATACATGGACTAAGTCACATTTCCATGTAACAACCTAGAAATATTGTGGGCAGTACATGATTAATTGCCAAAAAAATGGCAAAGACAGTCTTTGGGTTTATCTTGATTCTCTAGAGTACTTTAAGACCACTTTCTTTTTCTTTGTTTTCCTCCTTTAAACACTCCCCTTCCAGCTTCCATTTGATAGTAAAGTCCAGAATTAGACAAATTTACTCAATGTATTTTTCCTATATAGGTTTATAAAATATACTGATTAAATTTTTGCTCTTTTGAAATACATACAAAAACTGATTGCCTGCTTCTGTATATAAGCCAATTAGCTTTCTCACTTACACATCAGGCTTAAAGGATAGCCTTTGTTAAATTTTTACAAAATGAATTGGACTAAAATATTCTCATATCTATCAAGTATGTGCCAATCAAATAGCTGTATGGTAATAGCAGATGTCTGGCTGTGACCTATAAAGGACAGCCTTTTAATATAGGCTCTTAAACTACATTTTTAATTTTTCCCTTATTTTAAGCTTCTCTCCATGGTATCTTAGAAGTTCACAAAATTCAGAAGTAATTGAATTCAATCTGAACGTATAGGCTCTGGAGATTTTTAATGCAGCCATATAACTATAAAAGTGAAGTCATGTGATAATGATTTTCTTTGATTGTAAGAAAATGCTTTTTAGAAAATCAGTTGAGCATTTTGCCTCCCCATTTCAATGTAGATCATCACTACTTCAAGTTATAGCTCACATCAGGTTTTGTATAGAAAGAGAAAAAAAGCTTTGTTTGGGAGTTCTCTACAGTGATTGATTTACTGAAAGAAAAATCTCAGTAGGAATAATTTTAACTCTAGCTTTTCCAGAGAAACAGCAATTTTAAAATACAGATAACTTTCAAACACAGACATATTAATTCCATGTTTATGCTAATGTAAATATTTTTAATTCAAGATGGATCTACCTAGAAGAAACCAAATTCAGATGTTTTTATTGTATTAAGGCTTCATAAAACCTGATTAAGGCAGAAAAGGAGTCTCGGCCTCATAAACTAACTTTTGTTTGCAACACAGGATTTGAATAGTGGTGGCACAAATCTATGAACAAAAAGTGCATAGTCAGGGTTATGATTTTATGAAACTGCTTGACTGTTGGATTTATTTTGAGCTTCTCTGATTTGATTTTCCCTTTGTGAATCTGTTTACAGAAGAGCATGAGTCTTTGATGTAATGAATTTGTTATTCTCCAAAATATCTTCGTATATTTTTGATGTGATAATTGCCTGATTGATTCTAATATTTGCTATACACACAGTTTAATTTCTCTGGCACTCAGGTTATATTAAATATTAAAAAATGCCACATATATTTCTGAATTTTTAAGTAAAAAGGAACAGCTTATTCATAAGAATTTTTAAAGTGCATGTCATTGCCTATTAGGATTTAAGTGTTGATGCAAAACCACTGATTTGTGAGTCACATGGCTAGGGTTTACTTTAGTTTCTTCTTTCTTAAAATAGAAAAGCATACCTATTAATATGGCTGTTTTTAGTAAATAAAAAAAATTGGGTCAGGGAGTATTGCCAGTTACCCTTATTGGACAAGTGGTAGTCATCATAAATATTTTTTCACAATAAATATATAATTTTACTCTTTGTTCAATAGGAAAGGCACTTACACTTTGCTTTTAATATGCAGTTTTTCTCTTGTTTGGCACCTGCGCAAGTTTTTTTTCAAGTTTGGTTAATTCATTCTTTTTTTTTTTTTTTTTTTTTAAAGATTTTATTCATTCGTTCATGAGAGACACACAGGGAGAGAGAGGCAGAGACACAGGCAGAGGGAGAAGCAGGCTCCATGCAGGGAGCCGATGTGGGACTCGATCGCGGGACTCGATCCCAGGACTCCATCCCAGGACTCCAGGATCACGCTCTGGGCCGAAGGCAGGTGCTAAACCACTGAGCCACCGATGGATTCCCCAATTCATTCTTTTTTGAGTAAAGGTCAGGTCTTAACAATAGGGTATTGCTGACTTAATCTGATCTTTTTGAATCCTGAGCCTCATTCATCTACTTTGAGTAACCCCTGAGTTGAAACCTGTGTTTGAGACAACTGACTGATTTAAAATATTTCCTTTCCAAATCTTTTTGGAAAGGAACCCCAAAGTCAGAGGGAGAAAAATGAAATATTTGAGCTTGTCATCTTTCACAGAGATGCCATCGTTTACTGTAATATTTTGTAGTTGCTTACTTGATAAAGTAAAATGGTCTGTCATAGATTAGCAGGTCCTAACAATCTTTGTAAAGTATTGCTATAAAGAGCTTACTAAAAGAATACTACAAAAGACATTTTTTAAATTGAATTCTCTTTCTTCTGAACATCTCTACAAAGAGACCTGATATATCAAAAAAATTGTAGAAGAGTTGATTAACTATGCACAGAAGGTAATACTCGATTACATGAAAAGTAAAATCAAATCAGAGGTAGCAGCTGAATTTGATAAATTTAGGAACAGTTGGGAAAAATCACACTTTTAGGGAAACACAGTCATCCCAGGTCTCTAAAGCAGACAATTTAATGTTTTAGAAGTGCTTATTTCCTGTATTAAGTTTTACAGAACACAATATTTATCAATTTTATTAGTTTATTAATTAATTGATTCTGAACTAAATGCTTTCTAAACAAGGCAAAACCTACATGGCATTAGCATTTGTGTCAGGAATGAGAAAAATGCTATTTTATTTTATTTATTTTTAAAGATTTATTTATTTTAGAAAGAGAGTGCAAGTACACAAGCAGGAGGGGCAGATGGAGAAGGCTCAGCGTGGAGCCAGATGCCAAGATCTCACAACTCTGAGATCATGAGCTGAGCCAAAACTAAGAGTCCGACGCTTAAGTGACTGTGCTACCCAGGCACCCTGAAAAGTGCTATTTTAAAAGTAGCTAAGTTTCATTTACATTTTCCAAAGTTTTTTTTATTATTAACATGTACAATAATCATGAAGAATTGATAGTAAAAGGTCTAAATATCAGCATTTTCAGTGTGATCCACCTTTATGGTTTACTCATCAGAAATGCACCACCAAAATAACACTGACTTATTGGGTCACATAAACAAATTCTGAAGCTTTGAACCCTGTTGTATCTAAATGAGATGGCATCTGTTGAGATGGATAGGAGAATTCTCTGGATGGTATTTCTTGGTTGCCTAGCAATCAGTCACTTGATATGTTTGGGGAATCAGGCAATGAGCAAGAAGTGTGACAAAAGAGAGAAGCCTCAAAATCTTTTACAAAAGCTAATTATGTGTACAGTAGCATCTGTTTTAGCTTCTGCTTGAGTGTATAAAGTAATTGAAACTAGGCCAACAGTACCTTTGGATAAGCTTCACTATGGAGAAAGAGGGATCTGGCCACAGTTGTATTGAACTGCTCATATGATTTTTTTTTCATAAGGCAGAGATCATATTCTCAGGAGATTTCTAAGAATCCAAGAAGATGTCCAATATCTGTCCTACAAGTTGTAATGATTTGGGAAATAACTTTTTGAAAAGATGTTCTTTGGCATAATTTTCAATAGAAAATTTCATTTCATTTTAAATGAACACACTTAAGCAAGTATTTATGTCTTTAGATTAATTATCATCATATAGAGTCTTTTTCTGTAAATATTGTGACTTTTTGATATAATAAAGTTTTTTCTGTCAAAAATAAGCCGTCTAACAAGATGTGCCTGTTGTACCATTATTGTGCCTGATTTAGGATAATGCTAGAATTCTTAGACTAGTTAACTATAGTAGTATGAACTATAATTTGAACTCTTCTCTACCAAGATATGGTATATATTTGTGGCTTCTCTCTTTTGTCATACTTACTGATGTATAACTGGTTCTGATACAATAAGGTCTCCTATTATATCTTTCTACATCCTCTTCAGAATAAGGCAGGGTAAAAATAAAAAATAATAATATAAAAATAGAATGATAAGTTTCCTTAAAAACTATCTTGAAAAAGTGTATGTATAAAGAAGTATTTAGCAAAACCTCTGATCCAGAATGTGCTACCTATATAACCATACTACAAAAAGATCCAGAACATATGCATTTCAGTTTCATTATTATAGACTTACCTATTTACATTTAACTGTAATATTTAATTTTTAAACATAAAGAATATTAAGATTTTAAAAATTAAGTACATTTGTATAACAAAATATATTATTTTAATAATTTGAAAGTCTACAATTCATGTTTCTTGGTATAGTCACAAAGTTGTATGGCCAACACCATGATCTAATTCTAGAATGTTTTCATCACCCTAAAAAGTATTCTTAAACTCACTAGCAGTCATTTTCTATTCTTCCCTATCCCCAAGCTATTCACAAGCACTAATTGACTTTCTGTGTAAAGGGATTTGCTTTTTCTATATGTTTCAGATAAATGAAGTCATGCACTATATGGTATTTTATGTCTGCCCTCTTTCATTTGGCATAATGTTTTTAAGATTCATTCCTGTTGTGACATGTATTAATATTGCAGTCCTTTTTAGAGCTGAATAATATTTCATTTCACCATATCTTCTTTATTTGTTGTTCATTGATGGACACTTGGGCTATTTTCACAGTGTGGTTATTATTAATAATAATATAAGATCCTCTGATCTCTCATGTATAGATTTTTGTGTAGATACATGCTTTCATTTCTTTTAGGTATATGTCTAGAAATGGAATTGCTGTTAACCTTCTGTCTAACTTTTGAGGAATTACCAATTTTTTTTTTTGTAGCAGTTGAACTGTTTTACATTTCCACCAGCAATGTCTGAGGGTTTCAGCCTGCCCACATCATTCCCAACACTTTCTATTTTCTGTTTTTTAAAAAAGTTGTAGGTCTTTTAGTAGGTATGAAATGGTAGCTTCATGTGGTTTGATTTTTCATTTCCCATATGAGTAAAGATACTGAGCATCTTTTCATGTACTTATTGGCAATTTGTATATATATTTTTTGAGAAATACCTATTAAAAAACACTGCCTATTTTTAAATAGGTTGTCTTTTTGTTGTACAAATCAGTTTGTTATATA